>NC_072432.2:10072777-10719166 GCF_028878055.3 Symphalangus syndactylus
GATTCCAGCTTTGGAAAAAACTAATATATTGGTCATTGATCTAGAGCATACATTATATCCAGAAAAATGTTATTCCAGTTCTAGGAGGCATTGCCACCAAGACAGAAGCATCACTTAATCTTCACAAAGAAAAATCCACTATAGTTTGGGTATTTGACCTCTCCAAGGCTCGTGTTGAAATTTGATGGAACAGATGTTGGAGGTTGGGCCTAATTAGAAGTGTTAGGGAGCAAGATCCCTCATGAATATCTCGGTGCTGTCCTCATGATAATGAATGAATTTTCACCCTGTTAATTCCTGCAAGAGTTCTCCCTGAGAGCTGGTTGTTGAAAAGAGCCTGGTGCCTTCCTCCCGTCTCTTTCCTCCTCTCTCACCATTGAAGATTGACCTCCTTTGCCTTCCACCAGGACTGGGAGAAGCCTGAGGCCCCCACCAGATACAGGTGCTGGCACCATGCTCCTTGCCATCCTGCAGGACCATGAGCCAAATAAATCTTTAAAAAATAATAATTTACCCAGTCTCAGCTATTCCTTTATAGCAACAAAAATGAACAACAACAGCATCCCATCAGATCTCTCAGACCAGCTGCTTCTGGGTGGTGGGTAACATGCACAGGCCAATGAATTTCATGAGAACGAGCACAACAGTACAATATGCTTCCCCAAAGAAAAATAAAGCACGTATTTGAAAATGCCAGATACCTCATTTTCCATTTCTACATTATCATATTAATACGAGCTCCCTATGAGACATCAGGAAATTCTGGAAAAGCACCATGAAATAATTTGAAATTCAGTTATGAAAACTGGTACTTTATTCCCTTCAGTTGGAGGTTAAATAGATATCTAGTATACAGACAACTTCTCCTTTGACATTTAGCTTAGGTTTAACAGTTCATCCTTAGGCCCATTACGGGATTCTCAACTATTCCACAATTCATAATACCATCATATTCTTATGGCTGCAAAGACATATTCTGTTGTCACTTTCCACACACTGGCCTCTGCTGTTCATTGTGCATTCTGTGGCTTACCAAAGAGACCACTTTAATAAAAGAAATGTGTTGAGTGAATGAAAATGAAGTGGACTGAGTCTGAGTTTCACATCCAGAAAAAAATGCTTAGAATACAAATTTTAAAACATCACACAGCCAGAAAGACCCTATATTAAATTCAGTAGTGACCCCAAGAAGGGCTATGAAGGCCAAGAACTCTTCACTCAGGGCTATGGCGGGATGCAGAGTCATTTTATGTAAGATGTGCTGGCCTGGGAGTCAGAAGGCCTCTGTTTAAGATCCGCAAATTAATTTTGCCAAATTCTGACTCTCCATCTATAAAAGAGAAATAAGTAATAGCAGCCTTTCTTCCAGTTTCCGAAAAGTTCAAATAGACATGAGATGTCTGAATGTTGTTTTCAGAGTGTGTGAGGGTCTCGCATCTGGCTTGGGCTGGGGGTCTGGGGACAAAGAGCAAGGACTGAGTAGGGCACAGCCAACCTAGAGCTGCAGGCAGAGCACAGGGGGGGCACAGGTGAAGCCACAGAGTGTGAAGACTTAAACATGAGACTGAATCAAATTCAAAGCGAAGGAGCTGTCACCCAGACCACAGTTAGGGAGGATTGGAAGAGACACTGATTGATCTGCAGAGAGAATGGGGGTTTGATAGGGCTGTCATTGGTGTCTCTGAGTGGTGAGCAGCTGTTAAGGTACCAGCCTGGCGCAGGCATTGGATGCGAGCAGCTGATAAAGCACTCATTTTTCTCCCAACGAGATGCCCCATTCTCTTGTTTCCCATGCTAACCACAGGACCATTTAACGAGCCACCAATTCCGTCATTTACATAGTCCTGTAAAACTCATGTTCATATTGTATATGTTGTGGGAAAATCTATCCTGAATTAGCCTGCTAATTGACTCAATTTTCTAGTTCATTTTGCTAGCATCAAACTGGCCCCTTTGCAACTATTTTGCTGGATTTGGTTCTGGAGAAGCTTCCCTAAAGCACACTGGAACCTTGAAATCAGAGGCCACCATGAAGTATGAAATTACAACAGCTGAAGCTGTAGGACACTCTCAGATAATGTCATTTCATGGTTTAATAAATAATATAAAAATATCCAAATCCTTTACAAGATAACTGCTAGAACATTTCATTCTAAATTCTATTTTTGACTTAAAATGTTACGATGCTCTCTCATTTTGTCTCCTGAAGTTGACAGAGAAAAATATACCTACATGGAGAATTCTCAATAGTAACACAGCCAAGAGTAAGACGCTGAATTAATAGATTTACAATATATAAATATAAGTGTGTGTATATTATATACATACATACATAGATACATACATACATGTGAGAGTGTGTGTATGTTTACATAAATAACACATGGGTGCACATTTTATATATACGTAGAGATAAATATAATAGCCATAGATAGATACAGATAGAGCTATAATAGCTGTAGATATAGAACAAAACCAAAATAAAACAGGCATACCACGGCTGATGGGTTAATGTCAAAGACACACATCAGTAATTCCTATTCACTTAACATAAATGTTTCTCAAATAGACGTGCTCTTTTCCATTCTAAATAATAGTGAGATAGTAGCTACTAGGGCATGGATGAGGGGGAGAAAGGAGCAGCAGTGGGCTCCCAAGTTTGAAATTGAGATATTTTGCCAATATAAATGGAGAATGCAGAAGGGAAAGCTGTCTGAGGAGGATGGGCAAGGGCCAGGAGAGCACGAGAATGGCATGAGGGTGACTGTTTTGTGAAATACAGTTTCACATTAAATAAACTAAGGTAATTTGTCTCAAGCAGAAGGGCTATTAAAAAAAATGCTAAAAGAACTGAAGTGCAATTATGCCAGAAGGAATCTTCAACATCCCGGTGTGAAGGAACAGCAACAAAAATAGCAAATATCATCCAGGCTTGGTGGCTCATGCCTGTAATCCCCGCACTTTTGGAGGCTGAGATGGGAGGATCCCATGAGCCCAGGAGTTCAAGACCAGCCTGGTCACCGTGGCAAAATCCCATGTCTACAAAAAATACAAAAAAAAATAGCTGGGCATGGTGATATGTGTCTGTAGTCCCAGCTACTTGGGAGGCTGAGGCAGGAGGATTCCTTGAGTCCAGGAGGTTGAAGCTGCAGTGAGCCGAGATCGCACCCCTGCATTCCAGCCTGGGGGACAGAGGCAGACCCTCTCTCAAACAAAACAAAACAAATAGTAAATATCTGGGTCAAAGTAATAGAATATTTTTCTACTGCTAGAAAGCTGTGAAATATATATGACCTTAGAAAACAAAAGTTCTAATCTTGTCTGGGGTAGTTTAACATATATAGATAGATAGATGATAGATAGATAGATAGATGATAGATAGATAGATAGATAGATAGATAGATAGATAGATAGATGATAGATAGATAATTGATAGATAGATAAATATACAAATGTAATGCGCATGGCAACTATAATAAAAAGAGGAGGCCAAATGATTCTATTTGGTTGCAAGTCTGTTATGTTGGGAGGTAAAATAATAACTGAAAGAAAATTGTGACATTAGACAGGTATATTTTTATTTCTTGATCAACCACTTAAAATAGTAAAAAGAGATATAGCTAAAACACAACACATGTTAAATGAAATATTTAAAAGTATGTAAAAAACAAAAAAATGAAGACAAGTTTATTACTTGATGTTGACTCTCATAGCAGAATATCACAGACTGGGTGGATTAAACAACAAAAGACATTTATTTTCTCACTGTTCTGAGGGCCAGAAATCCATAATCCAGATACTAGCAGCTGCGGTTTCTGGCGAGCCTTCTCTTCCTTGCCTGCAGACAGGCACCTTTTTGCTGTGTCCTCACATGGCTTCTTCTCTGTGTGTACGCAGAGAGACAGTACTGGTTTTTTTTTTCTCTTCTTGCATGGATACCAGTCCTATTGGACTACAGCATCACCTTTATAACCTAATGTAACTTTAATTATTTCCATAAAGTCCCTAACCTTCAATATAGTCGCATTGGAAATTACAGCCTGAATATATGAATTTGAGGAAGATTCAAACCTTCAGTCCATGATAATAAGGAAGAACCAGAGAAATAAAAAAGCAAAAATGACGATCAGAAAATAATAAAAATATAAGAATTAAATCTAACCAAATCAGTGATTATATTAAATTTAAATAATCTAAACACACCAAATCAAAAATAAAAATTGACAAATCGAATTAAAACAAACAAACAAAAAGACTTGACTGTATGATGGTAAGGTATCTGCAAGAAACCCACTGTAAATATAGTGATATAGATAGGTATCAGAAATAAATTGGCACCTTTAATGTCAATTCATTTTTGACAAAGGTGCCAAAAACACACAATGGGAAAAGGATGGTAACTTCAATAAATGTTGTTTGAAAAACTGAATATTCACTTGCAGAACAATAAAACTAGATCCTTATCTCACACCATATACAAAAATCAACTCAAAATGGATTAAAGATTTTAACATCAAACCTGAAACTAAAACTACTAGAAAAAAACATATTGGAAAAGCTCCATCATATTGGTCTGGGTAGAGATTTCTGAATATGACTCCAAAAGCACAGGCAACAAAAGCAAAAATAAACAGATAAAATTATATCAAACTAAAAACTTCTGCACAGTGAAGAAAACAACAAACAGAATGAAGAGATGACATAGAATGAGAGAAAATATTTGCAAACTCTACCTCTGACAAGGGGTTAATATAAAAAATATATAAGAAATTCAAACAACTCAAGAGTGGCCCAATTAAAATTGAGCAAAGAAGCTGAATATACATTTCTCCAAAGAAGAAATACAAACGGCCAACAGATATACAAAAAAAAAAAAAAAGCTCAACATCACTGATCACTAAAGAAATGCCAAATAAAACCACAAGACATAAAACCTCATACCTGTTTGAATGATTATCGTCAAAGGACAAAAGATGACAAGTGTTGGCAAAGATATGGAGAAAATGAAACCCTTGTACACTGTTGGTAAGACTGTAAATTAGTACAGCCAATATGGAAAACAGTATGGAGGTTCCAGAAAAAATTAAAAATAGAACTACTATATGATCTAGCAATCCCACTGCCAGATATATATCCAAAGGAGATGAAATCATATCTCGAAAATATAGCTGCATTACCATGTCCATTGTGGCAATATTCAGAGTAGCTAAGACACAGAATCAACCTAAGGGTTCATCAACAATACATGGAAAAAGAAAATGTGTGATATATACACAATGAATATTATTCAGCAGTAAAACAAAGGGAAGACTCTCATTTTTGCAACATGGATGAAACTGGAGAACATTATGTTGGATGAAATACTGTGTACTTAAAAGTCACTAAAAGAGTAGATTTTAAATGTTCTCATCACAAAAAAAAGTTAATTAGCTCAATTTAACCATTCTACAATGAATTCATAGCTCAAAACATCATGTTATAAAACATAAATATATACAACCTTCATTTGTCAATAAAAAAGTAATAAATTTTAAAAATAAATAAAATGAAACTAACAAAAATAAAATATTTAGGTGTTAAAAATATGTTTGGGATTGGTATATTCAGAACTACAAAACATTGATGACAGAATAAATGAAGACCTACTTAAATGGAGAGATATACTATAGATATGAATCTGATGACCTCATTTTAGAATGTTAATTAGCCCTAAATGGATCTAGATTTAATGCAAATACATTTAATATGATACAAAAACAATTAAAATTCCATCAGGATGCTTTTTAGATATTAAAGAGTTGATCCTCAAGTTCATATAAAAAGGGAAATGAAGTAAAGTAGTTAAACTTCTTTTAAAAAAGAAGAACAAATTTGGAGGAATCACTTTACCTGATTTGAAACTCACCATAAATCGACATTATCAAAGAGAGTACTTAAGAAATAGTGGACCTCCAAAAATCCTCTCCTCCAAAATAACAGTGAGATCACTGGTGAAGAAAAAAAAAAATCATTGCAATCAGCCTTTTCAGAACTCTAGAAATGAACAAAAGACTTGCAGCATTCTCTGGAGTGTTTATTCCAGAAAAAGGCTGACTCTTCATAAAAGCTTTGTGACATTTAAACTTGCCCTATTCGCATCCTCCTCTCCCTAGTTTCTTGATACTCTTGACAACCAGATGCATAAGCAGTATGGCAGTTTTAAAAATCAGAAGCCTGGCAGTCTCTGGAAGAGGAAGACCATCTTCGGATTACCCTGAAATTCCCTGTTCCAGGAGAATTGAAACCATTTGTCCTGTCTAACAGCAACCAAGAAAAGCATCTTTGCCAGGCCTTACCTTTATTTGACCTCAGAGCTCAGTTAGTGAGAAGTGCCCTGTGTTATTTGAAAAAAAAAACAAAAATAAGAATAGTGCCTGAGGTAGCGATGATAATTGAGGCAAATAAGAATCTGTCCAAAAGCCTAAAAAATATATATAGGGAATTAGTTGTACCTTAAGGACTTTGAAAGCTCTACTTCACCCTTGGAAATCTAGATTGTGCCCCTGTACAGGGCTGAGTGCGTGCCAGGAAAGACCTCAGAATACCTCAACCTCTCACTTCTAGCCGTCCTTGAGACTCCATTCAAACAAGAAATGAAGAGTGAGGCAGATTTGTGAACTGCTGGAAAGTGAAGGCATAACCCAACACATGCACCGAGCTTCTCAGCAGAGGGTGAGAGACTTATTGGTTCAAGGAATTTCAGGAAATTTGTGACCTGTTATTAGCTCATCAATAAACTGAGTGGAGGCTTTAGTGATTGCACATAGCAAAGAATACAGACTACGGAATTCGTTCTGGGAAGTCACTAAACAAACAAAGAGGGACAGCAGCAATAACAAAAGAGACAATAATAAACCACAGGGAGGAAGGGAAATCCTGTTGATAGATTTGTTGCACAATATTTAAAATTCTAGTTTTCAACAAAAAATTATGACATTAACAAAAAAAGGTACAGCTGATTTATAATATCCTCTATCCAAATCAGCAGAATGCATTCTTCTTAAGTACATGTAAACATTATCCAGGATAGACAATATGATAAGCATAAAATATATATCGGTAAGTTTAAAAGGATCAAAACCATTCAAAGTTTATTCTACAATCAAAATGAAATACAATTAAAAATCAATAACAGAAATAAATCAGAAAAATTTATAAATTTGCAGTGTGCAGAGATTAACACGTCCCTAAATAATTAATACGTCAAAGAAGAAATCCCAAAGGAAGCTATGAAATATATTGAGATTCATGAAAACAAAAACACAACATACCACAGCATATGGAATGTAGTGAAAACAGTACTCGGTGGAATATATATTGCTGTTATGCCAATATTTTAAAAAGAAAAATAAAACATCAATAACAACGTTCCACCTTAAGAAACTAGAAAAAGAAGACTAAACTAAACCCAACCCATGCAAAAGAAAGGAAATGAGAACCATTAAAGTGGAAATAAATAAAACAGGTAATAGCAATCAAATACAGATAACCAACAAAGCAAAAAACTTACCTTTTAAAGTCAACAAAATGTATTAACCTTTATCTAAATTGGCCAAAACTATCTTTATAAAGAATAAATTTGGAATACTGACATTTCTCAATTTCGAAACTTATTAAGAGGCCACAGTAATTAAGACAGGCTGGGCATACAGAGCAATGTATTAGAATTAAAAGTCTAGAAATAAGCCTTTGCATTTATTGTAAAGTGACTATTTTTACAAGGGTAACAGGACAAGTCAAGGGTAAAGAACAATATTTTCAACAAATGATGTGAAAAAAATCCTTCAATTGTGAATGGGTAAACAAACTGGTTAATGTATACAATAGAATAGGTACAATTCAGCAACAGAAAGGAATAGACTACTAAGATACTCATCAACTTGGGTGGATTTCAAATGCATTATGTCAATGGAAAGAAGCCAGACCTAAAAGGCTACATACTATATAACTCTATTCATATGTCATTCTGGAAACGACAAAATTATAGGGACAAATGGGCATACGGTTTGACTACAAATGCCAGTACTAGAACATTGTATAGGGGGTAAGGAACTCTGTTATCTTGATTATGGTGGTGATTACATGACTATGCATCAGGATTTATCAAATTAGACACAAAAGACAAGTGAATTGTACTGTCCATAAATTTAAAATTGCATTAAAAATAATACAAAATACTAAGAAATTGATCCTTTAACTATGGTCATTCAGGAAAAAAACCCTGACTTTTAATGTGATAGAATTCTTGATTGTTTTACATATCATTTGCCACAATTATCTTTTATATGATTTCTCAAAGAGAAAGGATGTATTCACGTTGAAAGATTCATTAAAGATAAATGATCATCTTAAAAAACAACTACTTTAAATCAGTATATGTCTGGAATAATGTGACCCCTTTATGTCTTCTATATATTCTATAATATTTTTATCTATGTACATATTCTGGTTTCCATTTTGGGGAATCTGAATCAATAGATGTGCAGAACAATATCCCATCCTAATTGATAGTTTGAATAAGTAACTAAGTCATGGATTTTGAAGCCACTTCAAGGGAAGTGACTTGTTTAATGGACCACTCTTAGTGATATCGAGAATCAACTCCATCTTCTGTTAATGGATTTCGTATTAATATTTCATTTCTATAACAGCTTAAAATTATTGCCTTTGTTGCCCAAATGCCAATTAGGTGCTTCCTGCATTAAATCAAGACCAAGCCCACCAAGAAGCTGACAACTGAAATTTCATGGGGCGGGAGAGGGATAGAAGCAGAATAGATTTTCCTTTTTTTTTTTTTTTGAGACGGAGTTTCACTCTCATTGCCCAGGCTGGAGTAGAATGGTGCGATCTCAGCTCACTGCAACCTCCGCCACCTGGGTTCAAGTGATTCTCCTGCCTCAGCGTCCCGAGTAGCTGGGATTACAGGCACCCACCACCATGCCCAGCTAATTTTGTATTTTTAGTAGAAACGGGGCTTCTCCATGTTGGTCAGGCTAGTCTCGAACTCCTGACCTCAGGTGATCCGCCCGCCTCAGCCTCCCAAAGTGCTGGGATTACAGGTGTGAGCCACCGCTCCCAGCCAAATAGATTTTACTCATGGTATCATGAACACAGCCCACTTCTCACACAGCCAAGTCTCCTAGTTTACATAATTGACTAAGTTTTAGAAGCAACAGAAGGATACTTTGTGAGCAAATCCCAAGTTGAGTTAAGGATAATGGTATTTATCTGTTTCTTAAATTTCTCTATATTGATCATAAGTTGCTTCAGTAACTTTCCTAAATTTATATTTGTCAGGTGTCTTGTTTGCCTGAATTTGAGAAGTATTTACCCAACTGTTACAGAACCCAAAGGCCATGGTTTACGAAGCATGACTTAGAACAAATTTACTTCCAGTTCAGCCTCAATTTCAAATTTTAATATACTATTTACGATTAGTATTAGATGTATCTTTAGTAAAATAAGGAGGATTTCAGATTTTAAAATTTTGAGATTAACAATTTAAAAAGGACAAAGGAGAAAAGTCATTGCTGAGTGTTTTTACAAATGCTCATCTAAACAGTTCCTGTTATTTCCCTTGTCCATTTTGAATCATATCCTGTGATTCAAGTTCAGGCATAATAGTTTTGCACAGCTCTTATGCCATTGAGAATGGCCATGTAATGCTGTTTTTAAAGCACTGCAAGCAGTCTGAAGTAACACAGACATCTGCATCCACAGCAAGTTGAGGAATACCTGTGAATGCTGCCAAGCCTCCTGTAGAATAGATTAAGGGTGTATACTTTCAAGAGGCAGTTAGAGCACAATTGGCAAGTATGAGGCAGTGCACTGGGAGGAAGCTGAGTTTATGCACAGTTGCACACAGTGATTCATAAACAGTATGTGAGGCTCAGTTGGCATGGTCTTCTGGCTATAGCAAGCCATGCTCTTCAAAGCTTATCTGTGGTCAATCTCTGATATAGACTGACGAAACTATTTCCTGCAAATTTTGCCATGAACCACAGGGCAAAGATGAATAAGCAATAAAGAACTTGGAAAACTTACTCAGGTGTCTCCATAAAAATATTCTAAAAGGATCTAGAAACTAAAGGAATATTGTTTTATCACTACCAATGATTAAACTGAGTATGTAAAAATGTAAGGTTTAAAAACCATTGAAACCATTAGGGAAATTTGATCACCAACTAAGAGACCACAGTAACGAAGACAGAATAGATTTTTTTTTTTTTGAGACGGAGTTTCACTCTTGTTGCCCAGGCTGGAATACAATGGTGCAATCTCAGCTCACTGCAACCTCTGCCATCTGGGTTCAAGTGATTCTCCTGCCTCAGCCTCCCAAGTAGCTGGGATTACAGGCACAAATTTGGTGATTTGATAATTATTATTCAGTTTTTAGATGTGAGAATGGTGTTGTGGTTCTATTTTGTAAAATTTCTAATCTGTATAAATAAGTAATGATTGTAGTTATTCTGATTTCTGGAATTTTCTTCAAAATAATCCATTAGATGGAGAAGAGGAGGACAGGACAACAGATGGGCCTGAGTTGACATTGTCCAAGTTATGTCGTAGAAGCGTGAGGGCCCGTGATCCTTGATATCCTACTTCGTATGGCTTTAAAATTTCCCACAGTAATAAGTTAATGTTTTTAGAAAAAAACTTTATTACTTGCTTCAGGAATCTTGATTTTTTAAATTTATATGGGGCTTGACATGAGATTGGGAAAGCCGAGCTCACATTATTTATTGTTTTTGTTTTGTTTTGTTTTGTCTTTTTATTTTATTTTTTAAACTATTTATTTATTTATTTATTTTGAGACGGAGTCTTGCTTTGTCACCCAGGCTGGAGTGCAGTGGCACGATCTTGGCTCACTGCAGCATCTGCCTCCCGGGTTCAAGCAATTCTTCTGCTTCAGTCTCCAAAACAGCTAGGACTAAAGGGATGCACGACCATGCTCGGCTAATTTTTTTGTATTTTTAGTAGAGACGGGGTTTCGCCATGTTGGCCACGCTGGCCTTGAACTTCCTGACCTCAGGCGATCTGCCTGCCTTGGCCTCCCAAAATGCTGGGATTACAGGAGTGAGCCACCATGGCCACATTATTTATTGTTAAAGGGGCTTTTAGTTTTCTTTTTTGTTGTTGTTGTTGTTGTTTTTTGTTTTGATGGTAAGGCCAACTTAATTTGATGAGGACACATGAACACATAGAGGGGAACAGCACACACTGGGGGAGGAGGGAGAGGATCAGGAAAAATAAAAAATGGGTACTAGGCTTAATACTTAGGTGATGAAATAATCTGTACAACAAACCCCCATGACACAAGTTTACCTGTGTAACAAACCTGCACATGTACCCCTGAACTTAAATGTTAAAACAATTTTTTTGAGTTTGTTTTTCTCAAAACTTTTGCCAATTCTCTTTCCCGTCCACATGTTTCTCCCTTGTCATCTGCTTCTTTTCCATCCTTCTCCTTCCCTTTCTCTAATCTCATGTTCTATCCAACACATTCAGTTGCTTTCAAGGGAACAGTCAGTCCAAGACCCAGCCTGTGGCACCACTGGACAGAGAAGTCTTCCTCAGCTGCTCTGCATTGAACGATCACTGTGGGATAATGTCATCAAAATAGACAAAGGGTTAGTGAGCATGTAGAAGAAACGTTAAAAAGTAGAAAGCTATAAAATTCCAGGAAGGGAAACATTAACATTCTCCTTAGACCTACTTAGAATCTCATTAAATAAGTCCAAATCACAGATTAAGGACACTGCTTTTGATAACCCATTTCCAAAGAGCTCAGCGATTTGAAATAAATTAGAACACTCATCTCTTCAATCTCCTTTATTGAAGGGCACATTCAAAGTTTCTTCATTGTTTTTTACAGTGCCATGCAGCACAGAGCTTTCAGATGGATTAGGAATTAAGGAGGAGGAAAACATCAGTGCTGGCCAGGGCCAGCCCAATCTGTAGTGTCCTTGGAAAGCTCTCCAGTAAACAAGGTTTGAGTTCAAACCCCATGTTAGCTATTTACTGATGTGTAAACTTGAATCCATGGTTCAACATCTCTGAATACTGTTTTCTCAAAAGGAAATTAGAAAAAAAGGAATATCTTATCTATAAATTGTCTTAAGAATCAAATTGAATGAAAAAATGCAAATAAAGTATCTACCATTCTACCTGAAATGTTAAATATTAATTCACTATTAGATATTCATTAACCACTATCATTATATGATTCCTAATTACATCCACATAGAACAGGTTATAAAAAATGGGAAGGGATTAAATACTATACTTCTGGGATTCTGAAAGATAAGCTGGATATCGATTAACCCTCATTTCCTTTTTTTTCCCTAAAGATGGTCTGGAGAATCTCACTCCCTACTTCTCAGGAACCTAAATGAATTCTAGCATTCTGAGGCAAGGGTTTCCTCAACTAGCTCACCGTGGAGAAGGTGATGCAGGACTGAGTGGAAGAAAAGGCACTGAATCAGAATACTGGGAGGCTTGTCAACTCATCTAGCACGTCTGACTGTCAACCCATACATAAAATAGGTAGAGTAATGTCATTTCTGAGTACTTGGAATTGCTAATGTGACAGTCAACTTGGTTATTAAATGAACTCAATTTGAAAAAAATATAAAGCACTGTAGAGCCATGCAGCATGCAATTTTAACTTATATTATGGGCTGTTGCCTTCTGATATACTTAGTTCTCTAAAGAAAATAATACAAATGCATACCTCATACATAAGCAAACAAAAGCAAACTACTGATGCTATCCTAGCTGATCCCAGAGGTGGGGGAGAAACCCTTCTGCTGGTGGTTGGAGCGGGAAGTAGGATTCACCTATTACCTTGTTCAAGGAAAGTATTTTTTACCTTCTGAACAACTACAGTAATTAGTGATAAAATTCACCCTCTTCCTTGATTTACAGCCTTTGCCCCTCTGATTGAGGAAAAAGCCCGGAAAGTAATCCCCAAATAGGACTTGTACGACACATGAGGCAACTGGTAAGAAACACATGTTCTGGCCCAAAGCTGACATGTATTACAATTTAAATAATGACATAATGCCTTTGACTTGAAAGAGTCATGTCCTTGGAACTTAGAATCTATTTCTTGGTGATCAAATGGGTGAATACTTATTACAGTAACAGCAAAAAAGGGGTAGATTTTTCCTCAATAAAATATTGCTACATGGTTAAAAAATGGCATCCTTTTCTTGTTGATTGACAGAAATTAATGAATGGGATTTCCTCTTGCTTTAGAAAGAAGGAGCAATTAAAACGGCCACATGCAAAAAAATTTACCAGTGTAAATGGCCTCGATTTGTATTATGTTGATTTTACTGTCTTCTAATAATTTAGCAAGTATGTTAACAACGTTTACCAAATGCAACTTTTAAAGAGCCTCTCTGAACACCAGCCCCCTGAGTCCCTGCCTCTGTGGGCTCAGCTCTCTCATTTTTCCTCACTCTTGATGAGGACTGGGAGGACTTTCAGATTTTACTCTTGTGTCAGGTCTGGTCTTGATTGTCCCACTGTAGTCTCAAACCCCAATAGACTTGGAGACAAATGCCCAAGGTCACAGACAGATTTCTCCAGCCACAATACCAAGAAACGGGCCTCTGACACACCTGGTTCCCTGCTGTGCCTTCACTTCACAGCAGGGTAGTATCCCACCCTGAGCACCAACCTGCTTAGAAATGGTTTTGGCATTACGCCTCAAATTTTACCTGTGTCAGAAGCCCTACTTGGAATTGTAAGGAAATTACATAGTATTTCCTGCTCTGTGCCCCTTGCCAAGGCAGGTAAAACAAAGGCAGGGTCACTGTGCTCCAGAGATTGATGGAAGAATCAAATAACATTTCCTGAAAAACAGACCAAGTTGACAGAGCCATCTGGACCAGGGAGTCAGGAAGGAAGGCATCTAGAGAAAGGTGTGCTCCCGGGAACCAGCAGCCATCCACAGTGCAGGCTGTTACTGGGACGCTAGGGGGGCGACTGTGATGGTGACAGACATTCATGTCAAAGATGAGTGGTGGGAATTGGAAGAACACTGGGACCAGCACAAGGGGTCAGTTTGAGTCTTGTAGACACAACTGCAGAAACATTGCAAATGATTAGTCAACAAGTAATGGGTTAAAGGTGATACTGGAAGAATGGAAGAACCGAAAACTGGAAGGGAGATTAAGAACAGGACCACATAATTTCAATAGAAGTTTTTGATTTTTCATAAAAGTTATTGATTGTGCTGATATGTGCTGAAATAATAAAGGGTACATTTAAGAAATGCGATTGAGAACAGTCTTTCATGAAGTGGCCAGATTTGATGAGGTATAAACAGGGAAGGTTAACCAGCAACACCCCCAAGTCACTATGGCTACAGTTTCATGGTAATGGAGGGTCCACTGATTACAGTGAGGAGAGGCAGGATTTGAGGAAATGACAACACCTTCATTTCTGAGTATAATGCTCTTTCTCTGCAGGACATGGCAGGCCAAGTACAGTGTGCTATAGGACCTCAGATACCGTAAGCAGTAGAATGTAGAGGGTCCATCTGTAACTCCAGGCAGAGGCTTGACTTGTGCAAAGTCTCCTTGCTATAGTTGAGTTTGTCCAGTGTCAAATTCCATGTTGAAATGTGATTCCCAATGTGAATGTGGTGGCATTGGAGGTGGGGACTAGTGGGAGGTGTTTGGGTCATGGGTTTGGATCCCTCATGAATGGCTTGGTGTACTTCCTGCAATAGTGAGCTCTTGCTCTTTTGAGACTGGATTCCCGTGACAGTGCGTTGTTACAAAGTGAGCCTCCTTCTCCTGTTCGGCCCTCTCTTTGAACGTATCTGCTTCCCCTTGGCCTTCTCCAGGTTATGACACAGTGTGAAAGCCCTTGTCAGAAGCCAGGGCCATGCTCTTGAACTTCCCAGGCTGCAAAACTGTGAGCTAAATGAACTTCTTTTATTTATAAATGGCTCACTCTCAGGTATTCCATTATAGCAACACTAAGTGCACTATCACACCCCCTAGCCTCCTGGTGGAGGGAAAGGCAGTCAGTGCCCCCACCATCCCTGGGACCCTCCTACCTGACACAGGCACCAGCTGCATGGATCACCAAACTTCCCTCACACTGCCTCGGGGAACTGAGGAACAAAGGGAAGTGCACCCATTCAATCAGTCTCTTATAATCTTATGGTGCATAGAAATCACTCTGCATATATTTATTGTGGTAATAAAAAAAACCTAGCCCCCAAATGTTGAATGCAAATATGAATTTTGGTCTACTCTTGCTCACTGGAACTTAAAAGGTTGAAATATCCAAATTGAAACATCCAAAGAAAATAGATTATAAAAATAGTGTGAGAAATCAGATCTAGCAGTTCACAATTTATGGACATAGACATGAGCACTGAAACTATGACTGCAGGGGGGTAGACAAAGGAAATGATTTGACCAAAGGTGCATTTTAACTTAACAGCAAAGGATGTGGCACACTGCATTCAAGGTGAGGCCAAAACTCAAATTTTAACAGTATCCTCAAACTTTCTTTTACAATTTTCCTGGATTATTTGTGTTGCTTAGACATTTCTCTTTAAGACTACATTATCTCTGAGTACAGTCTTTATTTGGGTAATAGATGATAGGACCAATTTTGAGTGAAGACTCAAAAAATATAAAATTCACATTAATGCAGTAAACCAAATTACCTCCAAGTAGATAGATAAGGAATACAATGATGATTTAAATATGGTTTACTGAAATGAAAAACCTTGTCATTTTATAAGCCTGTCAGCATACTGTCTAATGATAGGATAAAGCAAATATTATTTTCCATGGCATAGTTGAATAATTTGGAAAAAAGAGACGTGAGTTAAATATGACCAGAACATTTAACTCCGCTAGCTTGATTTGAGAGATGGAAATACCAGACTGTCAAATAGAAACCCCATCCTTCAGCTTTATCACTAACACAATCATCAGAACCTTAGAAAAATGTGCTTGGAATTATTGTTTGGGAGCATTCAGTTGTAACATTTTCAAATCAAACATCTTTTATCAATATTGCTTAGCAGTAGTGATCGTCTCTAATTTCACCAACAAAGTAACTGAGGCATAAAATGGCTTTCTAGAGGTCATAGAAGAAGTTGATGTCATAACTCATGAGACCGTGTAAAAGCTACATGGGGAGAGAAGAACTTTAAAATAAATAGTTTCAAAGGTAGTTTTGCTTCTGTTAGAATCTGATCAGTCTTTCTCTGTAAAAAGCCTTTCTAAACAATCAGATACTCATTTTTTAAAAACATGTTCATCAGTTTTGTTTTGAACCTCTTAGAAAAATATGAGAATGTAACTAAATATAAGTTGAAATGTCCTCAGGTCAGTATTTCAATGGAACTGCTCTACATCAAGCTCTAAACTGGAGGTGGGGCTTTAAAAGAGTAAATAAGGTACAGATATGATTTCCGTGTTTGCATTTCTGTAAGTCTAGCAAGAGAAGATAGACGAGTAAATAGATTGTCCCAAAACAGTATGGTAATTGAAGTTACGGCCCTGGTACCCACCATAGTTCATCAAGGATATGCAAGCAAGAGACTTTAATGGCAACAGGAACCCTCCCTAGAGGAAGTCAGCTCTGAGCTACATTTTGGGATATGGATAAAAATCAGCCAGGCAAGGCAGGCATAGTTAATAGCATGAACAAAACAGGAAAGCAAGGAGCAGGAGTGTGGGCGTGGGTATGGACGGCCAGGCTGTGCTATTAGAATATAAACTGTGAGGCTGGTCAGCTTGGCCCGGGCCAGAAGCAGAATGAACTCTTGTGATTACCCTCTGAATACATCTATGCTGCTATTGATTCTGCACCTCATTCATTATTGAGAGGCAGTAAAAGGGAACTTGCTTTACAGATGTTTAATTCAAGATTTCCTTTCCTTTGGAGTTTAAAGTTTGGAAGCACATGCACCTCTGTACCAGGGGAAGAAAGAGAGAGTGCTGGTCAATCTGCCTATGAGTATTGCATGTATCTATAGAACAGCTTGCTGAGGAGGGGCTTTAAAGAAACTGACGCTCATGGGGATAAGAGGAACACAGACATTACTTAGGCCCCTTCCTCTCTGCAGGCCTGGAAGCATTTAACACGTGGTCAGCCTCAGCAAGAACCAAGCATATTCTTAGTGGGATTGCAGGGACACAGTTGATAACATAAGCTCAGCCCTTGATCTGATTGAGAAATTGAAAAAAAATAAGAGCAAGGCTGATGAGAGACCAAAATATGACCCTTAATCAGGCTGATAGTGGAGGATGTGACTTATCTTGGGTGAGTGGACTCCCTGGTACGGAAGTGCCTTCACGCCCAGTCGGAGCCAGGCTGGTCTGGGGCAGGCCTCCCCATGAGGCGGTGCTCCTGTAAAACTGGAAACTCTTATGTCCTGGACCTGCTTAGATAAATAGGTGCTTTTTTGCAGGCCGGTAGTTCCACATAAAAAACCAGGAAGAGAGCTGGCTGCATTTGGTCACTTTTTTCCTCTGCATTTATCCACAACAGCAGTTTCTGCGCCTCAGCAGGCCTTGGCCAGAAGGGCTGGCCTCATGGACACTGGCCAGTGTGGTCACCCAGGCCCTGTGCTCAGGAAGTCCCCACACTTGGGGCATCAGGTTCTGCAGGTGTTGTGTTGAATTTTGTGATAATTTCATGTTGGAACTTGTGTTTCGTAAGGGCAGTTCGATGGACACTGGAGCATGTTGTGGGATAAGAGCCTCAGCTCACAGGTGGTAATGATTCCTGCCACCTTCCTGCCTCCTGGAGTGGGCTCTCAGGTGCCCATACCCAAGCACCCTGACCCCCAAGGCCCGCTCTCAAAGTGTCCCATCCCCCAGTGACTGATGCAACCTCCTGGCCCTGGCATCTTGGGTAGGGCACTGGCAATGTCAGTTCCTTCCCTGGATGGGGTTTGCTAGGGTGTGTTTTGGGATCAGGCAGATAGGAATGATCCTCTAACCATCCTGAGCCCCAGCCCTCTTGTGAATCTTTGAGGGGTGCTTGTCACTGTGGCTTGGGGTGATGCCCATAGGAATGGGGGGGCATGTGGCTCTACTCCCCTGGCCCTTTTGGCGATTTTGCCCATGAGCCCTTGCCCTCTACTGTGCCTTCACAAACCCCAGCCAAGAACACCTTAGGAAGATGAATTTAAGGCTCTCCTCCCATTTCCTCGCTCGCCACCCTGCAATCATTAAACTCGTTCTTTGCTGCAGTCCCTGCTGTCTCAGTGTTGGACTGTTACTGCATGCACACCTATTGGTCCTGTGACAGAGCCAGAGATGATCATGAGATTCTGACTTCTCTGGAAATATGAAGAAATTCAGGTAATAGCATTGAACTGTCCACCAGACCTGAACTTAAGGGTTAAGCCAATTTTTCTAGGCTATTGTTGATGTTTGGATTGCAGATAAAGTGAAATTTATCCAGTAGATGCATATTGCTCTTCCAGTGGGGAATCAAGAAGAGCTGATCAATCTTTAAGTTGTGATGTGAACGGGCCCACTAGTGGGGAGCCACACGGGCTTTGGACTAGCCTCTGCTCTTCCTGTGTGAGCCATTTGGGAGGTATCTGCTGAGGTCCCCAGTGAGACTTGCATCTGCTGGGCCCAGCACCCTTGTTTTCCTCAGTCCCCACCCCAACCTGTGCTGAGCGTTGGTGTCCTGTGCTCAGTGTTCTGCTCTTGCAGCCTGGCACATCTCAATTAGGTGCCTCATCCTGTGGAAAAGAGGATCAGCTTAAGTGACCTCTCAAATTGGAAATTTCATTTGGCCAATACTGATGAGTGGCAGCCCAGGTCACAAGACTTAGACCCCAATGCAGCAAGACCCAGTCCAATCCGCTAACTGCCAAGGAGACCCATAGCTCTTGTCCCCAAAGCTTGCAGCCACATGTCCTGGCCAAGTCAAGACACCTCCCTCTCTTTCTTTTGTGTCTAGAATCTGATGTCTCCTTTATTTCTAAAAGCTCTTTGCCAGCACACTCAGATTTTGTAGCATGGAATTGAAATTGCATAAATCAGGGAGACCTGAAACAGCACCAGCTCTTCTGAAGCACAGTGTAGCACAGAGAGCAGAGCATGGCCCCTGGTGAGCATCCAGTGCCTGGGAGAAAGGAAAGGACTCTCACTTCTCTCCTCTTCTTCCCTGAAGGTGGAAGGGGCAGGGCGGGGAGATGAGGGTTGCAGTCGTGAAATGTTTTGCATCAACTTGCCCCAGCCATGGTGCTCAGATACGTGGTTAAACAACATTCTGCATTTGCCTGTGAGGGCGTTTTCGGACGAGACTCACATTAAAGTTGGTGGACTTTGAGTAAAGCACATTGCCCTCCCTAATGCACGTGGGCTTCATCCAACAGAAAGAAAGGCTGATCGTCCCCTGAGTGAACAAGAAGGAATTCTGCAAGCACACAGTCTTCAGACTCAAACTGCAACCTCAGTGCTTTCCTGGGTCTCCAGTCTACTGGCCCACCTTGTAGATTCTGAACTTCTCAGCCTCTATGGCCTCTATAGTCATATGAACTAATTCCTTAAAATGTATAAACCTCTTTACACACACACACACACACACACACATTACATATATATGTAATATATGTGAGGAAATGGAGATTGGATGGGAATGAGGGTGGTCTGGAATGGACTGAAGAAAGCAGGGTGAGCCCTTTGCAGACCACTAATCTTATATATATATGTTATATATGTAATATATGTAATATATATATGTTATATATGTAATATATGTAATATATATGTATATATACACACATGCACACATATATACACAATAAACACACATATATAGCATATCCTACAGGTTCTGCTTCTCTGACTATTATGAGAGGGCAGGGCTGTTAAGCTAATGCATCTCCCTGCACATTGAGAGAGAAGTTCCATCTCCTTGTGCTCCTGCTCCTCTAAGAGAAAGTGTCCACATCCAGGATTGTCAACTTCTTCAAAAACAAGCAAATCAGAAGAAAAAGCAACAAAACACAAGCCAGAATAAACCCCAAAACTGAAGAAAAAGCTCACTGTCTTACTTATCATCAAACAGTATTAATACATGGGAAAGAAACACATAGATTTCCCACAGTTTTTCTAATAAAAAGAATAAGATGATCATCCTGTAGTTTTTAACATGCATAAAAATGAGGTCTGTAATACTTTGGATGAAGGGAACTACTAATACCTTTCCACAGACCTCAAGTAGGGTGACTATAGCTCATTTGGTATCATCACTTAAAAATATATATGATTACTGAGCCAATCATATATTATAAAATATTATATTAAAATAATATATTCTAAAAATATAAGATTAGTTGTCTGCGAAGGGCTCACCCTGCTTTCTTCAGTCCATTCCAGACTACCCTCGTTCCCATCAAATCTCCATTTCCTCTGGCCTCACCCATGCATCAGGCATCTAGCTGGCACCAGTGAGCGCAGCCTCGACCCCCAATTCAGCTGTCCCATCATTAGCTTTGTAGTCTTTCCAAACCATGATTCTTGCCACACAGCTTCATGCAGCCCTGACCCCATGCTAGGAGTCTCCAGTGCCTTCAGGATGGAAACCCTAAATCTTTAGCAGATGTCCAAGTCCTGCCTTCTAGTCACTATCAGTTCCCAGGGGGACCCTCCACTCTCTTTTCTCACCATTTGCCACCTTGAATTTTACGCCCCAGCCACTTGGAACTGTGAACTGCCGCCTTAAATAAGTGTGTTTTTGATGAGTTCACACCTTCTCCGATGCTGAATTTCCTCCTTGAAGTTCCCATCCACCTCCTACACATTTTTAAAGCTACCTCCACATATCACTGCCTTCAGGAAATTATCTTTCCAGTCTGGATTAGTTTGCACATTTTTGAATCTCTGTATCCCCAACACCTAGCGCAGCACAGCATCTATAAAACTATAAAAGACACACAAAGATGTTTACTAAATTATTTGATGAATAGAATTAGAATAATTTTATTCTGCATGGTTCAATACAAAGAAAAAATTAATTATTTGATTTAGAATTACCTATTAACCAACAAGACATTTTTAGCTTCTTTGAATATAATTTGATATTGTTCCACTTATCCGAGTATTTCTCTGCATAATGGAAAGAATTATTATTGAATAGGAAAAAAAACTGCCTTGGCGCTTACATTTGTCCTGGAAAAAAAAGCATTTCAAGAACCATTATTTATATTGTACCATAAAATTACTATAAACGTAAGTCTTGTTTAGAAAAAAAAAAAAGCAACTCTATTTAAAGAAAAATAAAAATAGCTGTTGTTTTGGAACTGTCTCACCTGCCCAGGAAAATAGAACTTCCCTCTAGGCACCATCTTTCATAACTATTGTCAGATCAGTCTTTAAAGCTTAGATTTTTAAAAACCAGACACCTTTTTTGTTTGTTTTTCTTTTTAAAATAATATTTATTTTATTATTTACATAGCTTTAGGGGTACAAGTGCCATTTGGTTACACGGATGAATTTTATAGTGGTAAAGTCTGAAATTTTAGTGCATATACCACTGTCACCCTAGTGGTATATATTGTACCCAATATGTAGTTTTTGTCCCTAACCCCCGCCCTCCGCACTTCTGGGTCTCCAATGTTCATTAACCACCCCATATGCCCTTGCCTGCCCATGGCTTAGCTCCCATGCAGAGTTTGGTTTTCCTTTCCCAAGTTACTTCATTTAGAAAAATAGCCTCCAGTTCCCTCCAAGTTACTGCAAAAGACATCATTTCATTCTCTTTTTATAACTGAGTAGTATCCATAGTGTGTATGTACCATATTTTCGTTACCGCTCATCAGTGGATAGGCAATTAAGTTGGTTCCCTATCTTTGCAATTGTGAATTGTGCAAAAGCAGGCATCTTAAAGGGAATACATGCAGTGAGCGTCCACCCCAGGTCACAACTGCTAAACAAAAAACTCTAGTGTGTGAGTTAAGAGACTCATTTTCCATGCCTGATCAGCTTTGTGACACTAGAGAAGTCTCCTTCTTCCTACGTTAGGCGAGGAAACTGAGATGGGGTAGAATATAAGGTCTTCTTTGGAAAGATGTGTGAGATTTCCTGACTTCGGAAAACCTGCTTTGTTTGTTTTCTCCAGAATGAGATGTGGCAACCCATAGCAATGAACAGCAAAATAACAAGTGGGAAGGGGCCTAATGTTAGAAAGACTTCTGCGTTTGTTGATTCAAAGCTTGGGAAATCTCTAATACTACTGCACTCCAGTAACAGAAATCAGCTGATTCATACGCACTTATTTATCCTGAAATCTAAAAGACACGAAACCATTAGAAACACTTTATTCACCGTATAGCTCACAAGAAAGCTCAACAGATGTCTTTCAATAGAATGTCTTACTTTTTCTGTTCTCTTATTGAGACTCATGTTTACCATTAGCAGATTATCCAATTATGTTGTTTTAGGCAATATTTATTGCTAGCTATATATAAGTACTGTGAGGCAATCTGATAACAAAACTAATAATAAGAAGGAGAATTTTCCTTCCAGGGCCCCATAGTCTAGGGCTGGAGGTAGATAATACCTGACCTGAACTTGAGAGGGATGTATCCCTATATTTTATAATCTATTGTCTGCCCACTTATTACTTTAAGACTGTTGCAAAGAAACTAGAGGCATTTGACAATTTCTGTGGAATATTGCTATCAGATAGTGTTAGGTGAATACTCACAGGCCATAGTGAGCAAGAGTCCACACAGTCAACTCCCTGCAACCCACAGGTGGCAGCTGCCATCACCTGTTCACCCTAAATTTGAGGGTAGTGCATTCCACACCTGTAACATTTGCTTCCTTGACATTTAGAGTTTTCCAAATACAAGAGTAAACCAAATATTTTTTGTTTACAAGATTAATAGTTTTTAAACATGTTTTGTGAAAATTGAGGAGAGATCTGGGAAGACAGATGTGTATATTCTCAGTACATTTTGGCCTCCTGAGCCCTCAAGCGTGAAGATATGAGGCTTCAAAGAGAAGAAAAATCAGAACGTGTCTTTTATCTTTGCTAATATTCAATTAAGTAGATCAAGTGAATCTTGAATCTTTAAGTATGTAGGATGCTAATATTTTAATTTCTTTCAACACATTTATTCTTGATCTTGGATTCCTGTGAGGACTTAAAGAAAACCAGTGACACTCACTCACTCAGACTTGGACCACCTCAGATAAATGCAAAGATTTGGTAGAGGGAGATAAAAATATCAGCCTTATTACTGCTATGGGGGAAGATACGGCTGAGGATTGCAGTACTAAGGGCTTCTGAACAATGAGCCCTAGAACTAGGAGACCCACCCTCCCAGCCATAGGTGTCTGTGCTACCACCGGGCTCCCTTCCTGGAGCCTGGGGTCTTATCGTAAATGCACAAAAGCCAAGAGTCAAGAAGAAACAGCTTGCAGAGAAGTGAATCCCAGAGAAAGGAGTGAAGGGATTAACCATGCCTGCCAGCTTCTTCTCTCTGAACTTCTCACTCAGATAATCCTCTCCCTCTTCCACCAGGGAAGTAACAGAGTGTGGAGGGAGGCTGGGATGCTGGAAACATAAACGCTGGGGAGAGAAGGCTGTTTCTCCTGCAGCAGTTACTGGCAGCCAAGTCCTGGGCTCTCATTCCAGAGAGGATTTCTCACATTTTCTTCCTGGAGTTGTGGTATGCTCCGAAGACACATAGTTACTGCAAATAGGTTCAACATGATGCATTTCTATGCAACTTAACAAAGGCCAATGGCATTGTAGTTCAGGTAAATATAGTATTGAGCAGAAAGCTAATTCTGAAAACGTTGCCCAGAAAAAAGGTACCCACACATTTTATTAAGTAAATAACAATCATCCTTAGCTATTACCTGAGATGTGGCATGGGATAATGAGATTTTTTTTCAGGTTCTAGGACTTGAATATGTAGGTGGATAAACGTCAATATTTTCAGGTGAATGGTGGTAGAGGGAACCATGACTAATTCCATATGATAGATTTTAGAGTTTCACCTGGGAAGACAAAATAAATAGCCTTTTCATAGCTATTGTTGGAACAAAAATACTTAGATGTAAACTTATATACCAAAGTAAACGCCAAGTGGATGAAGGGGTAAAACATTAAAAAGCTAAAAATAGTCTCGATTGGATGTAATAATGCCTCCAACTTTGAGGTTAACAGAAACGCAGACCAGAACATTTAAAAATGAAATGAATTTAAAAGTTCAAAATGAACATGTAAAGCTAAAATACATTTACAAATTTAATGTATACATTTAAAACTAAAATGAATAACAAAGTTACAACAAAAACACTAAGAAATATATGTGTACATGTTACGACAGGTAAATTTTAATGTTTATCTTAGTTTCAAAACAAAAAATACAATCAAATCTCCACATGACATATTTTCAAAAGATATAAAAACAATTCTCAAAAGTGAAAATATGACTAGGTAACAAACATATACAACTTTTTGACTCCGAAAAAAAATACAAATTGAACTACCATAACGCATGATTTTATACTAACAAATAAGTAAAGGTTATTTTAATGAATCAATGCTATTCCTGTAAACTGTCATGGCTTATACAGTTTTGCTTCTAAAAATAATGCATATGAAACTATTGTTCTGTCCAAAAAGCTTGTCATACCTGTTTGGTTTGATGATTTCATGTTAAGAAACATAGCCTAGATATGAAGTGCACGATGACAGTTCAGAGCAGGAGTTCTGGGGCCAGACCACCTGGATTCAAATTTTAGTTCTATTATTCAAAAACTATAAATAGCTAAGAAGTAAATGTTTGCTGAACAATAATACTTACAGTTGCATACTTATATGACTGAACAATAGAAAAAGACATAGTACTCAACCATGATACAGCCAGTCAAAATAACCATTAAAAAGACTTTGTCAAAAAAACTATTATATAATAGTAAATAAAAATAACATATAAAGAAAGACAACATGTACGCACATGATGAGCAGCATGACAGAAAATACGTGCACATTTATAAGGTATTATTTTAACTGGTATGAATTTTTAGCAATTTGTAATTAGGATCTCTGGAAGAGTTTGTTAACAAAATATAAGTTATAAAGAATTATATGTTGCAGACAAATCAGCCATTTCTTTAACCACTATTGGATATTTGCTAGTTCACACACTGCTTGCTACTAAGAATGCAAAATTGATTGTTGCCTTTAAAAGAAGATAGATGAGCAAACAAAATGCAATACCATCACATTTTTAAGTAGGCGCTTTTTGTGGGGACGAAGTGGATCAGAAAATTGAGAGATGAATTCAAGGGTGAGGATTCATGAGTGACAGAACCTAAGTGGAGATGACACCATTGAGATGAATGTGAATGCAAATGGAATGCCCAGTCCTTTTCAGGGCAAATAAAAACATTAAAGAAAAATGGAAAGGAATTGCAGAAAATTGTGAAAGAGAGAGATAGAGAATAAAAGTTCTTATTTTTAAAGTGTCTAATTATACCTGGATGATTTATTCCTTCTAAAATCAACACAAGTTTTGTATCATACTTAATAAAATAACTAGTGCTGTTGGTAAATTGTTGTGATGCACCCCATACTGGGAATGAAATGGTGAAACAATAAAATTCTGGAGCTTCTTCAAGCAGATGTATTCTTGTTAAGCAGGAAGTTTAGTGGGACTGTATTTCTATTCACTAGGATATTTAGCTTCATCTTGGTTTCATAGTGGAGAAACAGAAAAGACTACAGACCTAGAACATTCAAAAGGTGAAATGCCACAGGGCTACTATGCAAAGGGAGAGACAATATCCTGTGTTAATTAATTACACCATTTCCTACTGCATTTAACAGGAAACACTAGAAAAGGAATACTTTCCAAATACAGTTAATGAAGAATCAGCATTTCAAATCTGAATTTTGCACACTTTGCAAATGTAGTCACAGAATTTACCATTTTTTGTATATTATGACAAAGTTCTTTTTACAGAGAAATACACACCAACGTGAGACAAAAAGAACAAGTCTGGTGAGACAGAGAAGAACTAGAGAGGACACACAGAAGATAAATAGGACGTGAGTGGTACAAGAAGAGAAGTCAAGATCCAGCTGGACAGAGGCTCCCTGAGTCAGCATTTCCAATGGTTTGTTTCATGTCTATCCACGCTCTACAGTGCTTTATAGAGGTTTTGTTGAAAAGAGCCATGTGGGCAAGTTAAGTTGAGAAATTCGGATTAAGCAAATGTGATCAGGTTCCTTTATTCTTCTTCTCAGTGCTCTGTGCTAATACATATGGAACCCAATGGGAAGGGAGGATAGAGGTGGGAGGATGTTCCAAGTTATTTGAACACAAACCCCATTTTTTATAGAGCAGCCTGTGAGATTAGTACTTCATAAAACACACTTGAGAACATCTTGTCAAGAAAAGCTAAAATTTTATATGAATTCTTACAGAGGTGGAATTGTTATCACTAGAATTTTGCCATTTTTAATTTGTTATATGGTTCAGTAAACAAAAATAATAATAAAATTTCAGAGTATCTATTTGAACAGGGGTGACCCTACTGAAACACTCCAGTCAATGCCCCCAGTGGAAGAACAGGCAAAGCAGAAAATCTGCAGCACACAGTTTGTTACTGAAACACCAGGGTTCAGTCAAGGTGCTGCTGCTGGCCACACAGAAAGCCAATCACTGAGACAACATGTACTGCCAGGGAAGACGGCTTTAATCAGTCTCTCCAGCAGAGGAGATGGGAGCTCAGTCTCAAATCCATCTCCCTGACTGACTAAAATTAGTGGGTTACATGGCAGGGAAGAAATGTAACCATGTGTGGGAAAACAGTAATGAAGGAGGAGTAAGGAAGCAGTCCTTATGAATGAGGAGCCTAGTGTCTCATTGTCTGGATGCCGTGATCTTGTGAGTTTCAGTTCTTTAATACTTTTTGAGAGGCCTGGGGGTCCTTTTCTGAGGAAAGAACTCAGATAAAACAAATGTAAGTTTCAAGCTTTAAGGCCAGAAGGGTCAATTCCTATCTTTATCCAAAAAAGCTCTCTATGGGACTATTGGGTCAGTTTCAATTTGAGAACAGCACCTCAAGAAAGGGCCACATCTTACACTGTGTTCACTTGTGCACAGTCTCATTGTGAGTTGTAGTTTTGCATATAGACATTTCAATAAAATGGAAACATACAATTATGGGTACCCTACACGTGGAGCATGAGGTCACAGCCCAGCAACTCCATCTGGGGCCATTTCACCCAAGCTGCAAATATAGTGTCTAGAAAAGCTATTAGTGTCGAGAATGTTGACCTTACAAACCAGTTATTTAAAGTGATCGTAGTTTGCAGAAAAGATTACCTTCTGAAAGAGGTAAGAGACCCCAATCAGTATAATCTGAGTATCATAAGTAAAATTAGGAAAATATCTCAGAAATTATCGTTGGGAAACTTGATATGGTTGCTATACAAGCAATCCAGGAAAAAAAACAACCAAACACACACAGACTAACAAATAAACCCTCTCTATTCATTATCAGGCCCAGTGTAAGCCATCAGCTAGGATATGTTGTTTTGCTGATGGTGAGGTCACAGGGCAAAAAGAACATGAGATCATTCAGTAAACAAGACCAACTGAAAAACTAGTTTTGCATCCCCATGCCCCACCACCCGTGAGTCACATGCTTACATTTAAGTATGTTAGCTAACTACATCTCCATACAAAAGCCATGCATATTTCACAATCCCCAAATGGGTCACAAAGTCATTCATCGGTCTTATTTTTATCCAGTCTCCCGGGAGCAAACATCCGGTGCTTATTACTGGGTACAGGCACATTGCATTTTGTAGCACAGAAATGTGTCTTAAACACAATTCATAAAACGTTTTCATCATTTATATTTTAGATAGATTATGAAGATTTCTATTTTATAATCTTTCCAAAAATTGTGTGTGTGTGTGTGCGTGTAACAGGTTTTTTTTTTTTTTTTTTTGAGACGGAGTCTTGCTCTGTCACCCAGGCTGGAGTGCAGTGGCGCGATCTCGGCTCACTGCAATCTCCGCCTCCCGGGTTCACGCCATTCTCCTGCCTCAGCCTCTCCGAGTAGCTGGGACTACAGGCGCCCGCCACCACGCCCGGCTAATTTTTTGTATTTTTGGTAGAGACGGGGTTTCACCGTGGTCTCGATCTCCTGACCTCGTGATCCACCCGCCTCGGCCTCCCAAAGTGCTGGGATTACAAGCGTGAGCCACCGCGCCCGGCCGCGTGTAACAGGTTTTTAAAGAAAATCACCCCATGGCCTCCTATTTAGTAAAGCAGGGTATAGGTGTGTGTCAACAGTTGATCTATTCTGTGGTTACCCATCACGGGTTATGTCAACATAGTGCGTAAAAATATTATGGAAGAAGAACACGATACAAGTGTGAGACTAATATGTCCTACTCTGCTAGATTATAAATTTATAAGGAGTATTTATTAAGTTTTATTTATTTTTGTGTACTTTCTGTTTTTCCTGAAACATGCATTGAATGAATGAATGAATCAATCAATCCATCAATCAATCAATCCATCAATCAATCAATCAATGAGTAACAAAGGGAAAAGTTCATTTCCCAGAGGGCATGGTGAGTCTAGTGATTGGAAACATTCTTCTCTTTATGGAGGGCAAATATCTTATTTTGCTACCATTTTGTCTACAAGGCACCTACACTTCCTGTTTGCAAACCAAAATGGGTTGGCAATGAAATTGTCAGAATGCTGTCCAGAGCTGCTGCTCTTGACTTACAGCTAATGAAGCCCCTCTAAACTCAGTCAAAGTCGGCTTCCTGTCCCAGGAAATTCGAGGAGGAACTGGTACTGGAGTTAGTGGTCCTCAATTGGGTTTACCTCCATTAATCTGGGCCCAAAGAGTTAACAAATTATTATCATAAAAGAAGTAGTGAAATAGTCCTACTGAGTAGAAGGTGCTTGTCAATTCATGAAGAGTGATTGATGCTGTGAAAGTTAAATAATTTTTTACTGAAATAAGTATCTCTCTATTTTTAGCTGTTTGAAAGATAATTTATGAAGTCTTCATCTTTACCTCCCTCTCTTTTCATTAGAAAGCATGAGTTTCTGGCCTGTGGCATTTAGCTAATGCTTTCATTTGTCATTCAAGAGTAGAAATTTTGTTGAATACTTTTTTTGAAATCCTAGGTTCAATTTTCCTAAACACTTAGCATTATAATCTGCTCATGTCTTTTCAAGTTGATGTAAGGTGTGTGTTAATAATGAACGTTAAAAAAGGAAAAGCTCTACCTCCTTAGTGAAGACTTTTTCTAACTGAAGGAAAGAATGTCTGTGCTTCAGCAAGGGAGTGCCCTGTGCCCTGTGGCCAGATCTTACATTACAAGCTATTAATGGTTTTCAGAAGAGTTATGATTTTTCATGATTATTAAGGAAATATGTGAAAATAATAGAAATGTAGAAATGGAAATAAAAAATATAGAAAGCCTACATTAAAAAAATCATATACAAACCCATACCTCAGAGAAAAATAATTTCAATATTTTAGTATACTTCCTGCCTATCATTTCAATATTTCATTTTGAGATTAAACTATGCAATGTACACAGTTCTCTCCTGATTGTTTCACACAAGATTATATTGAAAGTCTTTGGATCATTCATTTGAACCTAATTGGAAACATACTTTAGAAACGAGTACACTATTTCGCTATTAAATAACCACCTATTAAACCTGTCCTTGTTTTTTTTAATGTTTATGTTGAAGGTAAGTTCTAAATACTTTTGATCATGATTTCTTATTTCAGAATTCATTTCTAAAAATAGAACCACTGAATCAAAGGCCATGGACATTTTTAAGGTCCTTGATACATATTTTTAAAATAATAATCAGAAAGACTGTACTAATTTACATTTCAAATATCTCATCCTATTACTTCACCTCAATTTTAATCCTCAAAAATTTATAAAAAGAAAAATTCGCCATATACTGTCTTACCATTATAACTTATTTGATTATCAATGGGCTGGATTTTCTTGTGTTTTATTAGCCATGTATATTCCCTCTTTAGTCAAGTCTGTTAATGTCTTTGCCCATTTTTATTGTCATTGGGTGTGTGTGCACACTTATGCCTGGGCGTGTGTTTGTAGATGTGTGCCTGTTTAATATTATCTGCCTTGATTATTGTGTTTTTAATGACCAAAAATATTTACATTTTATGCCCTCAAATCTAAAATATTTTATTTTGTAATCTTTGCTTTTAGCTTCTAAGCCTAGCTAAATCCATAACTTGTAGTCATAAATTTGCCCCTAACTACTTCACCTTCTTCATCCTTTCTCTCTATTATTTTCCTACTTCCTCATTCTTCTCCTTTCATTTATCTCATCGTGAAATTTGTGTGAAATCCACCTGGAATTTTGGAAGTGGATTGTGAGGGCACTTATGATAAATTTCACATTTTGTAAGTTGCATTAAGTTAGAAACATTCATTTTTATTAGTTAAGGATTTTTAGTAAATTTCTCTCATTAATCTCTTTTTTTTTCAAATATTTCTTACTGCCCATAACGTTTCATTTTCAAATATCCTTTAATATCCATAATGTTTCATGCATCTATCCATGTTTTTATATATCTTGTGTTGCATAATTTTAGGTAGAATGTCTTTATTGTCAACATTCCTCTAATAAGTTTACTGAAATAAATCTATGTATTTGAAAGGGTGCAAATGTGATAAGAAAATCAAGTTTTTATCATATAGGCTTTTTTCACATTTATTAAAAACTGTATAACTATTTTCACTAAATGGTTTGTTTTTGAATACTGGCTCTTAAATAGATATTTTCTTAATCCTGTTATTTCTGTTTACTTAATAGTTGTTTTAAAGAATGTAAAAACAATTTCCCGAATACACATTTTTGACACATAAAAAGATTCTTTTTTTGTATTATACATTCTATATTTTTTCTTATTATTTTGTCCCCAAGTCCATATATTGTTAGATACTGAATTAATTAACTTAATATTTAAATATTCTTATTAAACAAAAATCACATGCTGGATCATATTAAATACTATAAACACTATTAACCAAGAAAACTTTTCTTTAAACAGAGGCAGCTCTAATTGAGGCTGTCTTTGTGTAAAGAGGATTTCAATCAAAGCTTCTCTCTTTTTGAAGTAATATGAGGAAATTGACCACTAAGAATATGGTCGTTTCTTAGAATTTCATGTGATAAAATTCGGAGCCCCAAATTGAAATTAACAATACCAGTAGATCTAGAGAATTTTTAAAGAGGCCAAACTTCAAAATGATATTTTATCCAATAGGTAACAACAGTGAACATTCAGACTCAGAGAGAGAGGAATAAAAATATCCACATCGCTCGAGAGCTGTCTATAAATCACACAATAGTAATTATATTTAGCCTCCACAAAGAGCTCCTTTTAAAGAAAAATGACTCTCTCATAGTTGGCTTTGCCCTAGAATGATATCTATCAGATATCTATTTTAAAGTTCAAAGTCTTAACTATTCAGTAATATGTCACTATTTCTTTCCACATCATTGTGTGTCTTTTCACTGTTTGCTTTGACTACATAATTCCATTATGACTCATTCTAACATTAGATCACACTGTAGGTCTTTATACTTATTTCATTGCAGAGGTGATTCACAAATTTAAACAAGCTATGTGGACGTAGCTCAACATTTTCAAATATGTAAATGTCTGTCCTTAATAGATGATAAATCCTCAAATACGCTGTGCTAACACAAGACCTTGCTTCAATTTAACATTTTCAAACATGACATCCCCATACAGCCATGGAAATACTTCAACTATGGATCAGGAAAGTAAAAATTTAAGCCATTTATCTTTCAACTGCCTTATATTTCCCAAGTTCAAAAGTACATTGCCAGATTAGCCAACCTTGACTTTTGAGATATGTTCAATTTAGCCATCCTGAGAGTAGTTGATTGTGAGGGCACTTATGATAAAATATTTCACATTTTGTAAGTTGCATTAAGTTAGAAACATTCATTTTTATTTATTATTGGTTTTTAGTAAATTATATGAGAATTTTAAAATAAATTTCCAAAATTTTACATTTTCATGCATAGAAAACATTATCTGGATTTTTGTTGTTAGGGCAAGTTGTATCAGATGGAGCATGTCCGAAGCTCTGAATTCACCATGGGTTTGCACAGAGGTCCAGGTTGAGATTGAGATTTAAAAGGAGAAACAAGATGATCAAAAATGTAGGAAGGAAACAAGCAAAAACATGGATCACTTTACAACTGCTGGAACCACAAAGGGCTTTTATGGCGGTCCAAAAGCAACCAGGAAAGACAATGAAATGGAGATTGCTGGAAATCTGAGAACTCCTAAAGTCCAGCCCATACTGAGGGAGAGATGTGCCTTATTCTGCCATAGTATGGCTGATTCTGTATCTTTCACGATCACCCTGTCATCACAAAAATATTGCTGGAATTTAGGTCTCAGTCACTCAATGTTTTCCTGTCCTGATTTAGATAATTAATGCCTTCTGTCCTACCACAACAAAATGGCCCTGAGCTTAAGGTAGAGCTGGGGCGAGATGTCAGAGAGGAAAACCCTAACTACAAGTCTGAAATTTATTATCAGTTCAGAGAGAAAACGATGTTTCAAGTCTCAGAAATGCTGATTTTGGTTAACTTTATTTTTTTTTGAGATGGAGTCTCCCTCTGTCACCCAGACTGGGGTGCAGTGGTGCTATGTAGGCTCACTGCAACCTCCACCTCCCGGGTTCAAGCTATTCTCGTGCCTCAGCCTCCTGAGTAGCTGGGATTACAGGCACCTGCCAACAAACCCAGCAAATTTTTGTAATTTTAGTAGAGGTAGGGTTTTACCATGTTGGGCAGACTGGTCTTGAACTCCTGACCTCAAGTGATCTGCCTGCCTCGGCCTCCCAAAGTGCTGAGATTACAGGTGTGAGCCACAGTGTTGGGCCAACATTTTGCATAATGGATTTGTTTGGAAAAAAGGTGCCATTTTTTTAAAATGTCACATATATTCTACAGAGTATATACACAATTTACCTTGTTAATGTGTTTCCATGAGGGTATCATTTTTTAAAATGTCATATACATTCTGCAGAGTATATATGCAATTTACTTTGTCAATGTGTTTCCATGTGGTCTTAAGTTGTTAAAATGCTTTAAATTTTCTTGATATTTTCAAGCAAGCTTCTTTCAAGGGTAGATGACCAATATTCATCAAAAACATGATTGTTCTGAATGGCAAAATAAAGTAAATTAAAATAGATGTTGGAAAACTAAGTTCTCCCAGTATACAGTTATAATATGCCATTGCCAACAAATTTGGAAATTAGTCATAGTAAATCGATACAGAACTTAGTTGGCAAATAAAAAAAGTTTTAATAACCTAATGCCAGATGTGTTATTGACATGCTTGCAACTCTTTTATAAGAGTGTGTGAATTTTAAAAAAATCTACACTTTTCATTAACCAGTTGTCTACACCACTACTGCCAATAGAAATATAGCAAGACATATACAAATAGTTTTAAATGGTCCAGTAATGACATTTAAAAAACTAAAACCAACTAAATTAACTCCATTATTTAAACAATATATTCAAAAATTATCATTTGCATGTGCAATTAATATAAAAATTATGAATCAAATATGTTTTATTCCTCTTTTCACACTACATCTTTGAAATCTGGTGTGTATTTTAAATGTACAATATACCTCAATTAATCTTTGGCATTTTCAAAGTGATATTTGAGAACAATTTAAATAATTATTCATTGATTCATTTAAAAGTGATAATAATAATAAACCCATAGCCTTTTAACCCATTTATTAATAAAATTTACCATATTTTCAAATTATTTAAAAGTGGACAAGAGGCATTGCTTTAAATTTTGAAAAATGTCTTTAATGTCACCCATATCTTAAGAGCTTGTAGTTGCCTGAGGCTCATGGCTGCTTTATTGGAAGCTCATATCTAAATCATAATCACCATTCATTTCAGGTGCAGTAGGACTCATCATCTTTCCTAAAAGCATTAAAGATTCACTTCTCTACATTTCGTATTTTTACATAACCTATTGTTTATAAATGCTAATCCCACTAATATATCTGTATGAATGAGAAGAATAACCAAGTCATTTAGCCAATGATTCCAGGAACTTTCTGCACATGTACTGGCTGATAAAATTGCTTCTAATGGCATTGCAAGCTGACATTGTTTCTCAATTTTGTGCTTAGCAATTTAGAGACATTACTGAATTTTTCATAAGTATTAGTTTGAAGTGTCTGTTGTATATACTGTTATAAAGAAAATAGACCTTAAGAGTGATTTTTTAGAAAAACAAGTTTATTGTTTATTAGGTAATTTCAAAAAACTATTATGAGGTCTACCATCATGGAACTAATAAGCAATAGATCACAATATTAACTTTCTTAGATGCGTTGACCTTAAGTATATTGTTATAGATCATATATATCAGTATGAAAAACAGAGGTGATGAAAAGTCTACATCACAATATTATTGTGAAGACCATGTAATTATTGGGCACAAAAAATTTGAATGAGTGCTTCTTCGTACCTATTAATAAGAACTAATACTAAATGCTGAAACAATTCATGAGCTGTTCTGTATTTGCAATGGCAAAGTAGCACTTAATACTCATGATGGACTCAAGAATATCAGATCACAGATGCGTTCAGGGTCATATTTTCATGAAACAAAAACAATATTACTTATAGCCATGTTTGTGTGGTTGCCACTTTATGCTGGTGCATTGCAAAGTTCGTGGCACTTAGATGACATTTGTTAAATATTTGCTTAAACAAATGAAAAAATGGCTGTTCAAGAATAGCAATTATTTTCTCAACCCTGTAAGTCACAGCACATTTCTTAGGTATATAAAGTTACATGCTGAGGTGCCCTGGAATGTTACAAAGAAGAAAAACAGTTTTGTTTTCTCACTATTTGGGAAATAACAGTCTATATTTAATGGATTTTTAAAATAGATAACCATATTTATAAACTACATATTACTACTAGGTGAATACTCTTCTGAACACCTTTGATATATTTTAGGGATGAAGATTTCCAATTTTGAGTACAGTTGGTACATGTGTGTAGTTGGCATATAACAATATGAGAAAATGCCATTTAAAAGTTTAGGTCAAGAGGCCAAGGTTTTTAAAAAATCTTAATTAGAAATGATTTCTCCAGGGAAAAACTCAATTAGCATTGAAGCATCTTACTCAAACTTTTAAAGTTCACACACAAACAGATTTTTGCCATTTGGAAAGAATAAGTTGAAAAAAATCCAGAGAAAGCCAGCCATTTATTGATATATAATGTGCCTTCTAGGGAATCATAAAACCTAGTGGAAGAGTAAAACAAAATGAATGCTACACATTTTAAACCCATTTGAAGTTTTTTTTTATTATTTTTAAGAGAGGACTTTCAACAATTGCCTGCCTTTGTTGTATGTAAGTATAGACCATTTAAGTCTTTATTCCACCTAAGATATTGATGGGGTCACACTACTGTCACCTTCTGGAACCAGTCAGCTTATGGCTGAGCTGAGGTGCTTTTCAGACTGATATAAATATTTATTTATAGATGACATAAGTGAACATGTGTATTAAGTGTTAGGTATGAAATCCCTTTTATTTTAAAATAAAACCATGTTTACACAATAAAATGAAAGGATTTTGACATTTGTCCCAATCATTTTGGCTAACCAATCGGTATCACCCATATTTGGGAATTCACTCATGGGAATTGAAGGAAATGTCAACAAGATATTCTACACCAAAATGACAACATTGGGTTCAAATGTTGTATTTTCAAAAAAAACTCATAAAGTTCATGTGGTGAATTCATCTCTCTGATCTGTAATAATCATTCTGGAAATTTTGGTCTCAGGACCCCTTTACACTTTTAAGAATTTTAGAGAATCCTAAGGAGCTTTTGGTTAAGTAGGTTATATCCATAAATCTTTAGCATATTCAGAGTTAAATTTGAAACAATTTAAATGATTATTTATTGATTCATTTTAAAATAATAAACCCATACCCTGTTAACATATTTATTAATAAGAGTTACTATCTTTTCTATATTTTTTAAAAGTGGAAAATATGCATTGCCATACATTTTGAAAAATGTCTTTAATGTCCGATTTATAGAGCATAGCTGGGTTCTTTGAATACTTCTATGTGCTTCTGCATACATGCTATTGAAATATATTGTATTGGATGAAGTATATAAAAAATTTCAGCATCACAGAGATGTATGTGGAAAAGAAGGGTATTATAATAGCCTTTTCAGATAATTGTGGTTATCCTCATGTGGTATCATACCAAAATTTGAACAGTGGTAGTTTCTTAAAAGCATCAATGTGAAAATTGTAATGTAGAATCTGAAAACTTATCAGTGAATGTTCTGTACCCTGGTACATTAATATCCATGAGTTTATGTCTCACTTTCAATGGATCTTTTACCTATGTATGATGTCATTTGGAAATCACTAGATTTTTTTAGTCTTTCCATTCCTCCAAATGTTGACATATTTAAATATATCATATCAAACATTCACACTTACACCATCACCACTGATATCAAAAGAGAAATATGTAGCTACTAGGAAGCTTCAAGATCACAATAGTGGTTCCATGTTTTCCAAAATTCTATCACTTGAAAGCTCAAATTTATTGGAAACAAATAATATCTGTTGTTTTCCTTGAAGTGACAGGATCAGTTTATTCTGTTTAAGAAAACGTCTACTAAATACCCACATCTGAGTAACCTAAGATTTCTTGTTAGCTATTTTTTGATTGAAAATTATTTTCCATGAAAAAGTAACAAACTCAACCCACAACTGTATCACTCAAGTGCTGTTCCTTAAAATAATCATCATACTTTGACTTCCAGAAGCTAAGTATGCATATTTCCCATCCATCACAAGGAACGTTTAAAAAGATGTGTACTGAAGGGTCAATATTGTAAATTAATTTATTTTACTGCTGTTTCTTAAATGAAGTCAACACTTGATTCCTTTTAATGTTCTGATGGATAAAAATAAAACTCGCTGCTGACGTAGTTTCATGCCGCTGCTCATATTTGTGCTCAGCCATCCATAGGTTTCTCCACCATTGCTTTTGCACCATCAGTGCAACGCAAAAGGCAAACGAGGTCTCAGTGTAATTCTGAAAATCATTTTGGTCTTGCAGAACTCCTGCAAGATCTCAGGGAGAGAACATATTGAGACCCACAGCCCTGTACATTTCCACTAAGCAAGGATCCAGCTTCAGCTTGAACAACTTAAGCCGAGATATCCTTGCTTGGCACAGCAATGATAGTCTCCCTTAATGAAGTTGAAATCCATCTCCCTATAACTTCCGCTAGTAAATCCTACCTACTCCAACCTCTTGGGGAAGCACAGAAAAAAACTAACCCCTCTTCCGTATGGCAGCCTCTCCACCATTTGAAGATAGTTTTCATGAATTCCCAGATCTGGGCTTCCCCAGGTTCAGTATTCTTTTATTCATCTACCTTTCCACATAGGAATTAAATTTTAACTTGTGTGCACATCCTTGCTACTGATATAGTTCAGTTTATTATGAACCATCTCACTGTTTATTTTTAACTTTATTTTCAAAGATGTCAGATCTTCATTACAATCTGGTGGTGTTCCTTGCCCAGTATGAATGTCTTGCTTTTATAGTTTATGGCGTTACTTCTTAAAAAGCCAAATATTAAAAAATTAACACAACTGATAAAATCCTAGCAAGAAATAACACAGAAAACACAGATTAAAAATATCAAGAATAGGCTGGGCATGGTGGCTTACGCCTGTAATCCCAGCACTTTGGAAGGCCGAGGTGGGTGGATCACCTGACGTCAGGAGTTTGAGACCAGCCTGGCCAACATGGTGAAACCCCATCTCTACTAAAAATACAAAAAATAGCCAGGTGTGGTGGTGGGTGCCTGTAGTCCCAGTAACTCTGGAGGCTGAGGCACGAGAATCACTTGAACCTGGGAGGCAGAGGTTGCAGTAAGCCAAGATCACACCACTGCACTCCAGCCTGGGCAACAGAGCAAGACTCTGTCTCAAATAAAAAAAAAAATCAAGAATCACAAAAGGCTGATTACAAATCCCATCTACATAAAAACATCACTTTATGACAAATATTGAAAAAAATACGTTATAACTTTGATTAAAAAATACAAATTTACCAAAACTGAGACTAGAAAGAGAAACTTAAAATTATTCTTTATCTATTAAACAAATTGATTCTGTAATTGATTAAATGTAATTGAAACTATGCCAAAAGAGAAAATCTGGGCATAAATGACTTTGCTGAGAAACTCTTCTTAGCATTTAGGAAATAACTGAAAACAATGTTTCATAAACTCATCCAGAAAATAATTAAAAAGGAGCACCTTCAAATTTATGTTTTGAGGCCAGCATACCTCTGGTAGATTGCACTAAAGTTCTTCGTTTTCCACCTCTCCCTGTCTCCACGCCCATTCCTAGTTTCCTCCCACATAGATTCTGGGTTGGCCATGAGACTTGCTTTTGCCTGTGGGATAGCAAAAAAAAAAAATGCTGCAAGAAGAGACTTGAAAACATGCACACTCTTTCTGAGAACCCAGGCACCACCGGGAGAACACGCTGGACCAGCCCCTGGAGGATGACATGGGTGGAGGAAAACTGGGTTGTCTCAGCTGGGAATATTCTAGGCCAGCCAGCTCCCAGCCTGCTCATGAGCTGGCCACAGGTGAATAAGTGCCCAGCTGAGATTGGCCAGTTCTCATTCGGATCAGCAGAATTTCCCAGACAACCCATAGACGCCTGAGACAAATATAAATTCAGTGGTCGACCACGTGCCCCACCACGTTGCAGCACAACATGGAAAAGGACCTATTGAAGACTAGGCTAAGTCACTAGCTGGGAGACGGCACCTACATTGTTAAGGCACTGCCCCGCAAGGTCACAGTAAAGCATGAAACTAGAAGGCAATGTTTGGTGCCACCTCTTCATCATACCTGAGGTCAATAGGTCTAGGAACCAAGGAAACAATGACAAATTTTGAAAAAAAAAAAAAAATTTCCTTCCCTTTCCCATGATCTTGGGTTCAGGAGGTTTGGGGGTCTGACTGGCAGAGGGCACAGGCCTTGTCCAGTGACACACTTCTACACTGCAGCCCTTTTCTGGGCTCTGGAAATCACCTCTTTTTGCCCCATGAGGCAGGGCAGTGGTAATAACTCCCTGAGAGTCCCAGCTTCTGTTCCTTCTCTATCTCCTGTTTATTTCCCTTAGCTCCACCCAGAACTTTGCAAAGTTTCCATTGTGAAGTTTCCAGGGTGTAAAATGCTATGTTTTGTGTGGAGCCCTGACCCACAGAGTCTTGAGAATAGTTCTAGGATTTTTAAATCCAGGAAAAGCAAGGCAAGGAGTCTACAAGAGTTTTTGATGTCTTTGAATGACATTTGATTACCAGATGATGGAAATAATCTTTTTCCAGATAGATTTGCATCCTATCCGTGAACTTAAAATGGCTGTTATATTTCTGTAGTTTTGCTTTTTGTTTTAAATATTATAACTGTGAATATTATGAAATTTCACCTAGTGTATGCTTGTTCACGTTACTTGTGCCAAATGTAAGGTTTCTTTCTACTTTGTTTCTTAACTCATTAATCATGGTCAGGCGCAGTGGCTCACGCCTGTAGTCCCAGCACTTTGGGAGGCCAAGGCAGGCGGATCCCAAGGTCAAGAGATTGAGGCCATCCTGGCCAACATGGTGAAACCCCGTCTCTACTAAAAATACAAAAAAATTAGCTGGGCGTGGTGGTGTGCGTCTGTAGTCCCAGCTACTCATGCGGCTGAAGCAGGAGAATCGCTTGAACCAGGGAGGTGGAGGTTGCAGTGAGCCCAGCTCCCGCCACTGCACTCCAGCCCAGAGATAGAGCAAGACTCCATCTCAAATAAATAAATGAATAAATGAATAAATAAATAAATAAATAAAAATAACACCCAGGATAAAGAGACCATTTTATTAACATCTCTGTCCCCCAGAACCTAACATTGTGCCTAAAATTATTTACACAGATGATTGAATAAATGGAATACTTGCTTCCCATAGTTCAAGCTCATGTTGTTAAATTTTAATATAACTTATGTGTCTCCAAGTCCTTTAATCTGGGCTTTCCTTCTTATTTAATATCACACACACATACACACACACACACACCTGCATAATCCCCTACCTATTATGGAAAATTTAATATATACTGTAGAGATTCTCATGGTCATTTTTGATTTATATTTTTTTCTTCCTTCCTTCCCTCCCTGCCTCCTTTCTTTTTCCTTCCTTCCTTCCTTCCTTCCTTCCTTCCTTCCTTCCTTCCTTCCTTCCTCCCTCCCTTCCCTTTTTCCTTCCCTCCTTGCCTCCTTGCCTTCTTCCCTCCTTCCCTCCCTCCCGCTTTCATTCCTTCTTTCCCTCATTCCTTCATTCCTTCCCTCATTCCCTCCCTCCCTCCTTCCTTCCTCTTTCAGTTTGTAGCTGAATTATCTAGCTGCTTATTGTAGCCCATCTTATAAGTAAACCTAAATGTAAGATGTAACCACCTTTCAATAATTTTCCACAAAGCCAAAGGCTTGAGGACATTGCATGCTACACATCTTTACTAAATTTTGCTGTAATGAAGCAGTTTGTGTCACAGTTCAACAGTTTCTTATGTGGCCTGCACCTAAAGCCCCAGTCACTTCACACAGCGTCCTGCTGAGGGACCTCCTCCCCAGGGGACAAAGCCTTTCATCCGTTTCTGGGCCCTTTGCTCCCTGCTGCTCTTCAAATATCCTATTTTCTTCTTTTAGGACAACTCCACACTTTCTTCTGAACTGGCTCCAGTCAGTGAAAACTGTTGCTCCATTGTTTCAAGTCACTTAGGAAGGAGGTAGCTACATAAAATTCCAAACTCAAAACTAGAAACGTTTCCCTCTAAAAGCCACCTGCCTGATAGGAATCACAATATCATCCTGAAAGACAAAATCAGCTGAAATAAGTTTTTGCGTTCAGCAACATTTTTTTTCTGCTGTGCAATCAGTTTTGAACATGGTTATGTTTGGCATAATACCTTTTTTTTTTTTTTTTTTTTGAGATGGAGTCTCGCTTGGTCGCCCAGGCTGGAGTGCAGTGGTGCGATCTCGGCTCACTGCAACCTCTGCCTCCTGGGTTCATGCCATTCTCCTGCCTCAGCCTCCTGAGTAGCTGGGACTACAGGTGCCTGCCACCACACTGGGCTAAATTTTTTTGTATTGTTTTTTAGTAGAGACGGGGTTTCACCGTGTTAGCCAGGATGGTCACGATGGTCTCGATCTCCTCACCTGGCATAATATCTTAAATGTTCTTTCTCTCCTTCATTTCTGCCAAGCACTGTAGTGGGGCGGGACAAAGGTGTGTCAGAAAAAGAGTCATGCATCAGGGACCACGGAACAGAAGAGTGAACTTTCTAGGCAGGGACATCTGCTGGCATGTCCAAGGAGGGGTGTGTCTGTGTGTGTGTGTGTGTGCGCACGTGCATGTGCGTGTGTCCTGTAAAATATGATGGCTTCAAGCAGATACTGGAATATCTTCGAACAGATCTCTCTCAGCAACATTAACGAGCAAGAAACAAGTTGGACAACACTCTTTAAGATAAAGGTGTTTTTCCGCATGTTCTCATTCATAAGTGGGAGGTGAAGAAGGAGAACACATGGACACAGGGAGGGGAATATCACACACCCGGGGTCTGTAAAGGGGGTGGGGAGCGAGGGGAGGGAGAGCATCAGGACAAATACTTAATGAATGCGGGGCTTAAAACCTGGATGATGAGTTGGTGGGTGTGGCAAATCACCATGGCACATGTATACCTAGGTAACAAACCTGCACGTTCTGCACACGTACCCCAGAACTTAAAGAAAAATTTTTAAAGAAAGAAAACAACATAAAGATGCTTTTTGTGAAGAGGGTTAATGGGGTTCTTCAAATAACGTATCTGAAAGAAGTTTCTAGCTCTGCCTTAGTATAGCTACAGACCGTCCTTTTTCTTGTATTTAAAGCCCGTGCGTGTCAGAGATTTCTGTTCCAAGTTCCCATCTCAGCCGTCTCAGCCACCTCCTCTTCCTGTGAAATCTAATTACTACTAAATGTTGTTGCCAGAGCAAATGTATCTGCGTTCTCCCTCTATACACAGCATCTAAATGAGATCTACATTTTTTTATTTGGTTTACGTCAAACAAGGAAAATATTTGTAAGCAAATACAGGGATATGTGGGAGAGTTCTATTGTCTCCCGTATCTCACTGCCGTCTTTTTCTTTTTGGTGTAACAGCCAATCTATTCCCAAAATGGGATGCCACTAAACATTTACTTTCTTCTCCTTTTTTTCTGATTTACCTGTGACTCTTCCATTCAGAAAATATTCACCCCTATTATCACCCTATGATCTTAATTTTAACCAAATTCATAACCCACAAACTATTTCTTGGCTGAGCAGTGAAAACATGCCTTTGGTTGTAATGCATTCAGGACAAATTCCAACCCATAACATGAAATTCAGACACCTTAGAAAATGAAATAAGCACCTATACATGCAGCTGTTTATATGTTTGCCAATTTTATTTGCATTTTTTTTTACTTTTTTATGCTCCTATTTAACCTGTAAATAAAAATTCCTAGGTAGTACAAGCTACACATATATAATAGAGATTTGGAATTGAACCATGAAATTTGTTTTCTCTTGGAAATTGAGAATAGCCACAGTGCTTGAAGTTTTGATTCAGTTCATGAAAAGATTTATTTTTTTTAGAGAATAGGTATAGAATCCTAAATGCATGAATGGAGGAGAATATCTATCTGGATATAAGAATTTGTATAAATATATGTATATCATTAGTTCATATTCTTATATAAAATAAATAATACTAACATACCACCTGACTGTAATAGTAATGTGATTAAAATTTATGAATACATTAGTCATTCTGATATATGAATAACAACATGAATAATAAATTGATCAGAATAGACAGCGCTAGCATTTTTCTTTTGCTTCCTGTAGATTTTGTTGCCTAAGTTGTGTCTTATGTTTGAGTTTTCGAGAAAGCCTGTACATCTCACTAGATTGACACTTTAATTGTCTCCTGCTTGGAATCTTGATGAGCTCCCCAGGCCTATATCTGTAACCAAGTCAGATTAAAGACCTCCTCTTTCAATTTTCAGAAGGTCTCATGACTCTCATCCTAATAAACAATGTTTAAGTAGAAAAGATTAAATATCACAAATGGAATAAATATTACTAACTTTAATTTATAATTCAAAACAATCACGTGGGGTGGCATGCAAATATAAACAACATGCAAATATGAACAACATGCAAATATAAACACCATGCAAATATATACTCCTTGTGTTTTCCATAAAAACTTTCCAATGGAACAAATGAAGAACTGCATGTATGGCTTATTTTGCAGTGTTTATAAAGTGAGACAGCTTTCTAGATCAATATACAGAACATACAATTACTTCTTATTTAGCATGATTTTAAGGTAAAGTAAATTGAGAAACATACATACAACATATATACATTGATTTGTATTTGTCCTTATTGTTCTTTCCTTTGCCCTGAGTATGCTAAGATTGCTCAATTATTAAATTTATTTCCAAATAGTCCTTTTAATCTGTTTTTTTTTTTTCAGATAAAAAATATACATGTGATTTTTCTGAGCTATGGGCAGCATCTCAGTTTGTACTCCATCTTTAAATAAGAGCAATTGCTCTGCAGGGACGTTTACATTGTTTACTTGTTCTTACTTCCCCCCCTCAATAATACTGAGTCTCACGCATAGATTCAAGTTATGCAAAGCTTAGATTAAACTCTTCAGTCAGAAATATTTTTGTTTCAAACTCAATTTATTCAGCAGAAAGAAAATACCCTTTCTCCCTCTTTTCCTTCTCCTTTTTCCTACTACTCCCTTCTTCTTCCTCCCCCTCTTTCTCTGCTTCCTCTTCCACCTCTTCATTCTTCATGAAACTTTAACCATACTGACCTTCGTTCCCTTAACATTGATCATGAACAACTTTCCTTACATTCGATACGTTCCATGACGGCATTTTGAATGGGTGTATCATATTCTGCCACATGAATGTATCTAATTTATTTAACACTCCCTTGATATTAAATCTGCTCTAGAATATATATATATATACGTATATTTTTGAGACAAGGTCTTGTTCTGTTGCCTATGCTGGAGTGCAGTGGTATGATCATGGCTCACTGCAGCCTCGACCTTCCAGGCTCAGATCATCCTACCACTTCAGCCTTCCGAGCAGCTGAGACTACAGGTGTGCACCACCATGCCTGGCTAATGGTTTATATGTGTATTTATTTATTTATTTATTTAAGTAAGAGACAGGGTTTTACCATGTTGCCCAGGCTGGTCTCGAGCTCTTGGGCTCAAGTGATCTGCAACACTGGGCTTCCCGAGGTGCTAGGATTACAGATGTGAGCCATGGTACCCAGCTTGAACTTTCAAAGATGATGATGTTGAATTTATTTAGGTAAATAGAATTAAAGAAACAAAAATGTTTTCAATAGTTGCTATGTTTATGTTATCCTTAGAGCTTCCCTCAGCTTGTTTCAATGCTTCCACTCTGTGTCATCACGATCTTCAGAAAAGTTTTGCATTAGAAGCGGCACCATTTTTTATTGATGTGTTATGAGTTTGTCTCTACTATTGTTTCATCCGCATCTCACAGTTGTGTTTCATGGTTGCGTAGACCCACTCGGGTAACCAAATGCAGTGTTGTTGAGAGTTTAAACATGAGTCACACCCACACTCATGCACAAGGAGACTGTATTCATGGAAGGCTCACCGTGTGATCAAGCCTGGCCAAGGCATAGTTCAAATGATATGGTCTGAGGGTCACCAGCATTGAGGATAACAGTAACAATAAAACAATGATGATGATAGCTAACATTGTATAACACTACTACATCTCCGAGAGAGCTCTACGTACTTTGAACGTAATCATTATTTACTTCGGACAACAATCCATATGACTGTATTGTTTATCATTGTCTCCATTCTGCACTAAGAAAATGAAGGCCAAAAAAAGTCCGTGTAATTTTCCTGAGATGATACACACTTGTAATTAAAGGAGCAGGGCTGGATCCCAGGCAGTAAGGCCCTGGGTCTGCACACAATGTTTGTAACAGGACTGGGAGCCAGGCAGCATAGTCAAAGAAAATTGAAGAATAGAATCATTTATTATCAAGTGCTAATTGCTAGACAAAAATAATCGGTGCATTAGCTACTGTATAATGAGGTTTAATTATGTGGCAAGAAAAAAGGAACTTGGATAAATTGCTATCTTCTCAAACAAAGGAGATTAAGGAATACTCCGTGGAGAATGTGTCAATATGTAGAAAAAAAGACCAAGGTCTTCCCCAGACAGAGGGCGGGAGGAGTAGGACCAATATTGTCTTCATATCACCAATGTCAGTTTTATATTTTTATATTGCCAATGAGTACTCTGGTTGTTGATGTTATTAATATGGCAGGAAAAACATTTTAAAACAATTGTGGTATTTTGTTTATTTTTATAGATGTAGATTTTAGAACAACTTTAAATTCTTGTGATAGCTGCAAGAAGAGGATTATTGTGGACATTTTAAAAGAATAATTTATAACACAATTCAGAATTCTAGGATAATATAACTTCAGAAAACAGGTTAGTGTGTATGTATTAATTGAGCATGACACTTTAAAATAAAATCCAAGCCTGCGGTATGTAGCTTGATTCCCTTTCCAGCAAGGGGAATGGCCCATTGATTCTCATGGAACAATATGGTCACACTGTCAGTGAACTTGACTCTACGTGAACCTCTTAAGGCTTCCAATAGCTCCCAGGCTCTGAGCAGTGTCTGATTTGTTAGATGGGGGTCCTCATGCTTCCCTGGATCTTGTATCCACAAAGTACATGACTTTTCTTCCATATTACAACTTCAAGTCACTTTGTAGGAATAAGTTTTTACCAAAATTTACTTTGGTTAAGACCTACTGGTAATGGGAAAATATTAAATAACAATCAATATTTCCAGGGAGCTTGCTTTTCATTGTGCAATGTGCTATTTTGAAAACTTTGACAGACCGAGCATTCTATTTAGGAAAATAATTCTAGTTTATTCTTTGGTACATTAGTCATTTATCCCTAATTAGAATCACTTGAAATGAAAAAGCAAACACATGAACAACAACAAAACCTTGTGTCTGGTGTGTCCAACTATATGACCATGAGTTATTATGACCCTGATTCTTGTAGGCAAATCGGCTAGTATCATTAATTTTGGGAAAATGTTACAACTGCAATTTATTTTTACTAGGAAAAACATCCAAATCTTATATATAACATGAACCTTCACCTAACTAAATTTTAAGTAACTGAGAAAACTCTCACCTATGATCTTAAAGGTCTTGCAAAATGACATCTGCTTTAATTTTATAACAAGTTCAGATTTGTGCTTTTGGACGGAGGATGTGAAGAGGTTTATGTTTTGTGTCCTGCTTAGATAATACAACACAATCAAACCTGGCAAAGCTAACATGAGTTCTGATTAGACTTAAATTCTCCTATCTACTCCATTCTATTTTTATTTTTTAAGTGTTTATTTATTTATTTAGAGACAGGGTCTTGCTCTGTCACCTAGGCTGGAGTGCAGTAGTGTGATCATAGTTCATTGCAGCCTCAACTTCCTGGGCTCAAGTGATCCTCCTTCCTCAGTCTCCTGAGTAGCTTGGACTACAGGTACACACCACCATGCCCCTCTGACTTCAAGTCTTCATCCAGTTATTCTGTGATTCAACTGGAGGAACTGCTTTGTTTCCCCACAAGAAGCATATATATATATATATATATTTTAGAGATGGGGTCTCACTATATTACCCAGGATGGTCTCAAAGTCCTGGGGCTCAAGCAATCCTTCCTCAGCCACCCAAAGTTCTGGGATTACAGGTATGAGCCACCATACCCAGTTTCTCTCCATTCTAAAGAGAGAGGTTCCTTCATTATACTTTAATCAGTTTATAGTGATATCTTTATTCAAACTTACATAAAGTCTTAGCTTTCTGAATGTTTCAAAACATCTAAGATTAAATTCTTTTTTATTTTGATAAGATAGTTAAGGAGTAAATTAACTTAATAAATGTATCATTTTAATGTATTAATTTGCTTTATGTTTCCAATATCATCAGTCTATATCATTAATATATTCATAGAGGCCATATTTATCTCTCTTGGTGCCATAGGTTTGTTGTAAATGCTAATGTAGTTTATTTCCAGATCAGCTTGAGCAGGCTGACGTCTTCTGTCTTTTCATATAAAAGGGAAGATCTCTCATTTTCAGAGATTGATGGTAATACTACTATGTTGCATACCCCACTTGCCTTTTCACTTTTGTATGTGTGTATATATTGACTCAATCTTAATTTAAGAACTCCATTATGATAATTAAGTATGAACCACACTTTGACAATTGTTGTGGATGTAATTCTTATTATGCTTCGCTCTTGACAAGATAAAGCTGTTGATTTAAGTTTTGGCAGATGAGCAAAACTCCTGCAATGATTCCAGCTGGAAGAGTAGAGGGAAGAAAAACATAATGTCTGTTTGGCTCTAATATTTGTTTAAATGAAATTATAAAGCTGAAATGACCAGAAATATTGTAGTCTGAAAATGTAGAAAATCCACAAAGTTTGTAAATATGCTGGTGATAATATTTTGAGTGTTTAGTGCCACAAGTAAGAGTTGATCAATAGAATTCTACAATCCTGACAGTTGATCAATATAATGTCACTGCCTCTCTTGCTGGTAGTGGGTCGATTTTCTGAAAGGTGCAATAGAATAAGTCCTCTTTATTCTATTATGGCAGCTACAAAGTTTTGTTATAAGTTGAAATCGTTGTAAAGAATGTAATTTTCATATCAGCAAATAAGGGAGTTTTAGAAATAAAAAAGGGTCGACTAAAAATTAGACACGATATTAAATTTACCTAGTGAAATCTGAATACCAGAATGATTTTATCTCTCAGATTATCCATTGAAAATATGCATGAAAAATCTCAAATGATGTTTCTTGTCTGGAAAGAAAGCAGTTCTTCCAGTTGGACCATAGAATAACTGGTTAAAGATTTGAAGTCAGACCTCCAACTGTCCTGCAGAGGAGTGGAATTATTGTTTGCCTTCTTTATGCCTCCATATAATTCCATCAACCCCTGCTTATAGTGTTCTTCATTTTGAGGGAAGAAATGTATTCTTTTTCTCAGTCTTTACAAATATATAAAGGGAATATAATTTCCTTCCAGATACAATATACTTATTGTATAAAGACATAGAGTAAAATGTCAGAGGTGGTAAACATATTTCGTTTTAAAGCAATCTTAAAAAAAGGATTGCATGAAAAAATTGTAGATGTTTCTTATCCTGATAATACTCACACAACAATTAAGGACAACACATAAGTGCCACAAATGTAAAAGGTCACATAGTAATAAGATCAGCATGACACCTGAAGCACACTGCAGTGTTTTGCCTGTAGCGGTTAAGCGTATTTTTCTGATCAGGGTCAGTTATGAGGACACAGAAAGCCAGATTGTCTGCTTTAATTGAGCATCACATGCTTTTAGTACCTGAAGGGCTGGACTGTGCAGTCTCTTATGGACTCATCCTTTGAACAGAGGACTTCCATCTGCTGGAAAGCACTTCTCTGTCATTTAAGTCAAGGTCATCTCATGGGCTGGGAAGGATGTGTAGAGTTGGAACCTTGCATCTATCTTAGAGGCAAAGTTTCATAAAACACTTCCCTTTCCCTGTCCTTCGGTGATGCCAACACCAAGGAGATATCCATCCAAGGCTAGTGATAGGGACATGCACCACTGGTCCTCATGAAGACATGGAGTAGGTGGAGAGGTAGGGCAATGGCCAGCACCACAGAATGGCTGGTGCACAGAGAATGGCACTTGTCACCCAGTATCCTGGAATCCTATCTCAGCTTTGACTTTGGCACATGTCAGTCCACCTAAACTGCCTCACCTGTGAGATATAACAAGTTCCTTTCTCAGTTACTTTCTTCTTTTTACTGTTGTTCAGTGGTAAGGATGTTTGATAACATGGCATATATAAAATGCCAGTGTGTTGAATAGTGTCTACCCAGATTTCATGTCCACTCAGAATCTCAGAATGTGACTTATTTGGAAATAGGGTCTTTGTGGGTGTTATTAAAGTAAAGATCAGGATAAGGGTGACTGGAGTGGGGTGAGCCCTAAATCCGGGGAAAGTGCCCGTGTGGGAGACAGGAGGGTCCACAAAGAGACTCAGAGGCAACCTTATGACGCCGGACCCAGAGATGGGTGCGATGCTGCCAGATGCCAAGACACAGGAGGCAGCAAAAGCTGGGTGAGGCAGAAAGAAGGCTCCCTAGAGCCCTGAGAGAAAGCATAGCTCTGCCAACAGCTTGATTTTGGACTATCCAGCCCCCAGAACTGTGAGAAAATAAATGTCTATTGTTTCAAGCCATGAAGTTTGTGGTAATTTGTATGGCAGCTCTGGGAAGACTAAGTTTAATTAAGTATTGCTATGATTAATATGAATCTCATTGGACTTCTTTATTATGTCCTGTCAAGACTTACGAAGGTGAGCAGGAGGCTGGTGTAGACCTTCCTTGGATTTGAAAACTTTAGGTCATCAACTGGGAGAGAGAATTCCTAAATTACTGATTGACTGAATCAAATGTACTTCTTCCAAAAATCTTAACATCTTTTGCTACATCCTGTTTGTGGTTTGCCTAGTAATGTTACTTCTTTCACTGCTAATAATTTTCTTTTTCGCCATGAATGGGTGATCACCACAAAAGACTGGATTAGACTGACTCTCCTGCTAGAACAAATAAGAGAGCGTCACTGAATTTTTAGCCAAAAGACAATTCGGAATCACCTTATTTGATGGAAATTTTTGCCTGTTTTTAACACCAAAACTAAATTTAAAACTATAATATAAAGTTTGGTTATAAGTTGAAATAGTTGTAAATAATGTAATGTTCATATCAGCAAATATGGGAGATTTAGAAATAAAAAAGGGTCGACTAAAAATTAGACATGTGTTCTTAAATTTACATAGTGAAATCTAAATACCAGAATGATTTTATCTCTCAGATCATCCATTGAAAATATACACGAAAAACCTCGAACAACAATTGGCATTTCTACATCATTTTCTTCTCCTTGAATATAAACATTATTCCATTTCTGCCATATAATTTTATGTTAATGTAAATGTTTCTATGCTTCAAAGTGCTTTGCTCATCCTCATATTATTTTGCTGCAACAAAAATATGGATGCAAATGACTGTGACCACAAGACTCTAAGGGTTAAGAGTTTCTTCTAGACTGATTTTTCATTAAATTTTTTAATTTTTTATTTCCATAGGTTATTGGGAAACAGCTGGTGTTCGATTACATGAGCAAGTTATTTAGTGGTGGTTTGTGAGATTTTGGTGCACCCATCACCTGAGCAGTATACACTGCACACAATTTGTAGTATTTTATCCCTCACTCCCTTCCTACTCTTTTCCCTTGAGTACCCAAAGCCCATTGTGTCCTTCATATGCCTTTGCATCTCATAGCTTAGCTCCCACTTATGAGTGAGAATATATGATGTTTGGTTTTCTTTTCATGAGTTACTTCATTTATAATAGTCTCCAATCTCCTCCAGGTTGCTGCGAATGCCATTAATTCATTCCTTTTTTAAATTGATACAGAATTAAACAGCATAAATACTATAGTCAAAAAACATAAACACATAGATACAGCAATAATCAAACAACATAAATATAAATGCAACATAAGTAGCTGAATTAATTACACAATATAAATACTAATGTAGTGGGACTTCTGGAACTGCGCTGGCCCATGACCCTTCGAAGATGCCTCCAGTGGGAGTGAGGCTGCTTGCCCGGGCCAGGGGTTATTCCTGGAGACAGAATTTGCTGTGATCAGTCAGCATCCACTGTCCTGACAGTCCTGCAAATGGGTCATTCAGTCCTTGAGGATGATCCTGGCAATGTGACCCAGCATCACTGCACACAGCACCCTCATGCATCGATGCATGAAAGCATTCAGAACAGCACTCCACATGCCACATTTAATAAATTAATAAATTATTAACATCAATAATGAGCTCTGCTTTGAAACTCCATACTCTCAAACTGTTCCGCCATTTCTCCTATAACCAAGTCTATTTATGGACAGAGAGAGAAGTACTCTATATAAAGACCCAGTGTAGAGACTGCTTTACCAAAAAGAAGCAAGTCCTAGAAAAAAAGACTTAAAATCCTGAAAACCTCCCTGTCTCTTGTTATCAGTTATTATCCAGTCTCTGGAAATATGACAAGAAACCAATGTGCAATGTAAACATATTGTAAACGTATTCTTCACATCACTAGGCTGAATAAAATATAACATAAAACTATCAAATAAGACAAGAAGACATCTAGCATTAGTAAGGTCTAAAGATGAAAGTACTGGGCACATAAAGAAAAAGAGGACCTAAATGACAGCCTAATGTATTTGAATAGCCAAACTGATATTTTTATGCTCTTAAAAAAATACAAATCCACTTCCTAGGTTTTATTACTTGTTAACATATCTTGTAAATCACACATTTTCCATGGTAGAATTTTTATTTTTTTAAGTTGAACATCAAATAAGACCACATCTCTTACCCAGAGAAAGCATTTTTGTAATCTCTTATTAAATATCCCCTCCTCCTTCTATTCTGGTTCACTTCTCTTCTGCCAAAATTCATATGCTGTAAGCCCAAAGCACATGAATATTTGGTGAAAATTAAAGTTTTCCAGATTATATGTAAGCATCTATGATATTTCTGTAAAAATACATGAAAATGTCAAATAAACTCTTAAATATGTTTAATGTCAAATATATGTATATATTTTAAGAATAATATTTCTTAATCAAATTATTTTTCTTGAATTACATAGAATATTTCTTCAAAAGTGGGTTAAAGATGTTGAAATACACTATTGTATTTCAACAGAAAGTTACTCTGAGAAGATATAGAACTTAAATCATTGAACTACTGCTTGTATTCAATAAATAACATACCTTATTTTAAACATAACCACATTCTTTGACTAACAGTTTATACTATAAAAGCTACTAAGTAAAAAATAAATATCTAAACTAAGAGTTACCAAGTAAAAAAATAAATATCTGAGCTAAGAGGTATTTTTCAGCTAGAGCTTAAAAATAAGTCTGTATTATAGTAAAACATTTAAAAAACTATATAAAAAATAATTACATGAAATTTCCTTTTTAAGAGGGGTAAGATATAAATACTAATGAGGATAGTTAAAATTTTAGAAATGTTTGAGCGTGAATAAAGTAGTCAAATAATTTACCTCTAAATTCTACAGGTAAGTTTAGAACTTGTATTTGTGTGAGGATTGAAAAACTCAATGAGACTTGATTTCTGATTTAAAATATTCAGAATATAAGGAAATGGACAGCATGAGCTATTATATTCTAAATGTTTCAAAAGCCAATATGTATTTGTATTTTAAGAAACAAGAGCTAATATACTTCTTACATTTTATTATATGCAAATATATTGAGTTCATTTTTATATCCTAACTTTAAAATAATGAACTTAATTATAGTGCCTAAAATGCAATTATATGTCTTTTCAAATAAATTAAAATTATAATTATTTCATGTCCCCGTTTACCAAAATTATTCTAAATCTGAAAAGGAACTTAAAAAGTAAAGATAATCTGATTGACCTGTTCACATATGTTAATATTTTAGCTTATTGGATTGAATTTCCCTGAATAATTAATGAAATTGACATTAATTGATATTTTCCCAAAGCCACTTTTGTAGGTTTTCCAGATACCACTGTTTCCAGATTTCAAGTTTTTGATCAGACAGCTGAGCTGAAGGCAGATAGTTCTGGTTTCTTTAGCTCGTTTTACTAAGAGGCTTAGTATCAACATACGGTCATGTCCATAATGGTATGTTGGTCATTATCACTATCATGCATCAATCACATTTTATGATCTGCTTCTCCGCGTGAGCTTGCAGTGCAGTAGAGTGGTATGAATGCATGTCCTTGTCCAGAGATGTTAGATTTGACCAGGCAACTTGCTTTAGCAATGGAATGAGGTGTATGCAAAAATCCTTAAACTTGTGTGCAGGTCTATCGAGCCATCTTGCACTCATATGAACTGTCATGAAAAGAAGATACACCAAGTAGTCAATGACCCTCGAAGGACGAGGAGACATGTGGACCAGACTTGAACTGCACCAGCAACCTGAAGCCTCTAGTCCAAATTCTGGAGTTCAGCTTAGCCAGGTAAGTTGCAAATAACCTGTAATCCCATGAGAAAGAAATACAGGCTCTTGGTTTTCTGTCTTTGTGACTTTTTCCACAGCAATATTGCAGCAAGAGCTGATGAAAACATCCATACCAGATTATTTTCCACTTCAGAAAAATTAACATGAGTATTCAGATTTTTACAAAATGGTAATAAACCCTTACTTTTATTTATATACTCATTTCTAGTTAGTTCTCGAGAAAATTTGTACTCCATTTGTCTTTATGTATTTGTTTGCTTGCTTTCTGCAGGGAATCAATAATTGGCAATTACAGCTTCAAGAAAGACGTTATTTAGAGGTTTCTTCCAAAATATTTAGAGACAAGTAGTTTTTCTTGGGCATTTCTGTAAAGGGTCTTTATCAGCTCAAACATTCTGCTTCCTCCAGTACGATTTGGTTGGTAAAGGCAGCATGTGCAAGTGTTTTGCGTAAAGATATATATCATGTGCATGACTTTTGAAATCATTCAAAATTGTCTTTAAATTGCTGCTCTGCCCTTCTTAGCACATAACACTGAATAAATTATTCATCCTACCTCAGCCTTAGTCTTCACATTGTTAAATGGGGATAGTAAATCCTAATTCCCCTGACTAACGTAAGAGTGAAGTAAGGCAATGCCAGTGCCTCGAGTAATGCACATCTGCTTCCCTAGAAACACTCATTATGTGCCAGGTATTCTGATTAGCAGAGGTGTTGTTCTAAAAATTACTATTTAATAGAATTTTAAATATGTCACTGACCATGAGGGAGTAATTTTTATGGACTGGTCTCACAAACACACACCAAACTAGACCATATCTATGAAGCAACTGTTTTCAGGCATTGGACAATGTGCAGCATAAGAATATGACCACGGGGACAAAGGAAGCTCACGATTCTCCTGGCTCTCTGTGGGGGACCAATCCCTGAACAGCAGTGCAGGAAGTTGGCCCCCATGCAGAGAATCGCAACTCCACGGAGGTGATAAGGCAGGGGTCAGAGTCTGGGTGGTTTGAGAGTTTGTGGGGCAGGAGAGGGCGTCATGGAGATTGCAAGCATCCCTTTGGGACACGTCATGAGCTCGGGCTGCATATGCTTATGTAGCTATGACTGCTCCCATCTTAACATAAACCTGCTTAAGGGTTTATGTTAAGGGGCAATTAAGCGGAGGACAGAGATAGGAGAGTCCTGCTGAAGGACATTGGGAGTCCAGCCTGCTGTGATGGAGAGACGTTAAAGACATCTCATCAACAGCACTCAGGCACAGAGCTGAGCCTCCAGATGTCTCATTTTGGGCATAGAAGCCACCCCCTAGAGTAACTCCTACTGTGGCCCCACCTTCACAAAGCCTAAAACATCATCTGTCACAAGAAATCCTTAGAGAAGGGAGATTTTGGAGGTTCAGTTGGGAAATGAACTGGTCTTTCCATAGATCAGCCCTGACAAAGCATAAAACCAAGTCTAGGTTTAGCGTGGTGGCTCATGCATGTAATCCTAGCATTTTGGGGGGCTGGGATGGAAAGATCTCTTAAGCCCAGGGGTCCTAGATTAACCTGAGCAACATACTAAGACTCTATCTCTATCGAAAACAAAACGTGATCTGGGTATTATGGTGTGTGCCTGTGGCCCTAGCTATTCAGGAGGCTGAGACAGAAGGATCACTTGAACCTGGTAGTTTAAGGCTGCCGTGAACCATGAGGACACCAGTGCACTCCAGCCTGGGGAGCACAGCAAGACTTTACCTCTAAATAAATAAATAATTTTAAGAAAATACAATTTTTAAAAAAGCAATTCTATACAAGTTCAAAGTCATCAGCAGTAACTGTATTGCCTGCTAATAAAAAATCAACACTTTTCAGAGGATAAGAACAGAATTCAGAGGCTGTACAATGTGTCATCTACAATGTCCCAGGACACGATAACAAAAAAAAAATGAGATATACAAAAAATAAGTAAATACGACCCATGGTGAAAAACAGTCCGTTAGAAATATATCCCTTTTATGGCACAGATGTTGGATTTAGCAAGCTATTGTAATTATATTGAAAAATTAAAGAAAGATATGATCTTAATGAATGAATAAAGACACAGCCTCAGTGAAGACATGGAAAGCATGGCAGAAACCAAATGAAAAGTTCCAGCATTGAAAAGGCTATTCCTGAACCAAAAAATCTACTGCGTAAGCTTGGCAGAGTAAACGAGTCAGTAAATCAAAGGTGTTGATAGATATTATTGCATCTGAAGTACAAAGAAGAAAAATAAATCCTTGAAGATGAATGAGCAGAGTCTCCTGGTCCCACGAGAAAATACCAAGCAGATTAGCATCCATGTATAGTATAATATATGCTACAACCTAATACATGTATGCTAATATTTTGAGTTCCAGAAGGACCGTGAGGATAGGAGAGGCAAAGTATTTGAAGAAAGAATAATTGTAAATCCCCAGGTTTTAATAAAACTTCAACTTACACAACCAAAGCAGAATAAACAAAAAGAAAAGCAGATGTAACACTATCCAAGATAAAGATGAAATCTTAAAAGCAACCAGAGCAAAATGATAGATTACAAAAAGAGAGAAATGTTGTATACTTTCTATTAATTCTTATCAAATAATACTAGAAGATAATAAAATGACTGCTTTAAAGTACTGAAAGATAAAACAGCTCAGAGCCCTACATCCAGTAAACATATCCTTCAAAAACAAGAGTAAAATTAGATTTTTCCAAAGAATTTGTCACCAGTAGACTTAAACTCTAAGAAATGCCAAGTAATATTCTCAAGATGAAAGAAAATGATAGCAATTGGAAACTTGAATTTCACAAAAGAATAAAGAATACTGCTCTATGTTGGAAAATAAAAAAGACTTTTCCATTTTCCTAATTTCTTTTAAAAACTTTAAAAACTAACATCATAAGGTATATTTTATAGCATATATAGATATAAGATGTGTGACAAGAAGAGCTTGGATGGTGGTGGGCAGGTGAGTGAGACTGCAATCTCATAATTCTGTTACATCTGGGAAGTGGAGTGTTCTGAGAGTAGGAGGAGGCAGCAAGTGTGAATTATAACGTGAATGGTGAACTGTAGGGTGTGGAGTATAAGGTGTGAAATGGTAAAATGCTGACTCTACATAATCTTTGATAAATTGAGGATTCATATTGTCAGCCCTAGGGCAACCACTAAAAATAAGTTAAAAATATGTCTAGTGCAGAATTGCAGTGGAGAGAATAAAGTGGAATTCTAAAAATAAGTTACATAAAATAAAAGCAGTTAAAGGGCAACAGAGGAACAAATAGAAGTGACAAATGGAAGAAAATCACAAAATTGCATGATTAAATCCAACTGTGTCAAACATTAAACTTAAATAGACTAAAGATCTCATCAGAAGGCATATTTTTTCAGACTAGATAAAAAGTAATATATACTTCCTAAAAGACATGCTTTTTTAAAAAAAGACAAATTACTTGAATTACAAGGAAAGAAAATGTACAACATGCAAACCAATAAAAGTATGCTAACATAGCCTTATCAACATAATAAAAGCAGACTTCACAATAAAGAGTATTAAAGAGAAAAAGAGAATTATAAGGAAGATATACTATCCTAAATAAATATATATCTAATGGCAAAGCTTGAAACTTCAAGCTTTATTAAGAAGTGAACTAAAACAAATAACAGTAAACACTATCCTTGAACTAAAATAAGTGAACTAAAACAAGTTCACAATCAGTATTTGATAAAGCAATTAGACAAACTGTCAGTATATAAAAAAAACTATATATATAATTATTATTATATATTATATATAATAATAAGTATATATAAAACTGTCAGCATGAGGGGCTGAGAATGATGGCTTCCAGCTTAAACCATGTCCCTGCAAAGGACATGAACTCATTTTATTTATGGCTGCATAGTATTGCATCGTGTATATGTGCCACATTTTCTTTATCCAGTCTATCATTGATGGGCATTTGGGTTGGTTCCAAGTTTTGCTATTGGAAATAGTGCTGCAATAAACATACATGTGCATGTGTCTGTATAGTAAAATGATTTATAGTCCTTTGGGTATTCTCAGCAAACTAACACAGGCACATAAATCCAAACACCGCATGTTCCCACCCATAGGTGGGAGTTGAACAATGACAACACATGGACACAGGGAGGGGAACATCACACACCAGGGCCTGTCAGGGGGGTGGGGGGGCTAGAGGAGGGAGAGCATTAGGACAAATACCTAATGCATGCAGGGCTTAAAACCTAGATGACGGGTTGATAATTGCAATAAGCCACCATGGTACATGTATACCTATGTAACAAACCTGCATGTTCTGCACATGTATCCCAGAACTCAGAGTAAAAACAGAAAAATGATATAGGATATAAAGACTCTCTTACACATACATACACACACACACATACACATGTATTGGAACCATAATAATTTTTATATATCACAAGTTAATAATGAGGAAACAAACAATCGAAGTAATTTTTTTTTTTTTTGAGACGGAGTTTTGCTCTTTTTGCCCAGGCTGGAGTGCAATGGCACGATCTCGGCTCACAGCAACCTCCGCCTCCTGGGTTCAAGCAGTTCTCCTGCCTCAGCCTCCAGAGTAGCTGGGATTACAGGCATGCGCCACCATGCCCGGCTCATTTTGTATTTTTAGTAGAGACAGGGTTTCTCCATGTTGGTCAGGCTGGGCTCGAACTCCGGACATCAGGTGATCCACCCGCCTCGGCCTCCCAAAGTGCTGGGATTACAGGCGTGAGCCACCAATCCAAGTAATTTTTTTAAAAAAGCATGGCAAACTATTTGAACAAAGATATTTGGGTATTGAGATTTTTCTTAATCTTAGAATATGAAAAGATGTTCCGCTTTACTCATCATGGAAGCGCTAACTAAAATTAAAATGAGATAACACTTCACACACTCGAATAGCTAAAATTAAAAAGGCTGACACTACCAAAAATTAATGAGGATGTGGAGCACATGGAATCCACATACCTTGCTGGTGGGAATGTAAAACTCCACACCCACTGTAGAAAATAGTTCTGCACCTTTTATAAAAGGAAACCTATGAGCCAGAAAGTCCAGTCCAATGTATTTGTCTATGTCAATGTTAAAAATGAGCAAACAAGAATGTACCCAAAGCCTAATACACTAGTGTTTGGAGCAGCTTTATTCGTAATAGTCACACTGGAAACAACCCAAATGCCTGTCCACCGGTGATTTAGGCTAAATGTCGTGATGAAACACCATTCAGCAGTAAAAAGGGACACACTTTTTGTGTGGATCTAACGCACCACAATATTGATGAATCTTAAAAGCATAAAGCCAATTGAAAGAAGTCAGATACAAAAGAGTATGTTCTATATGATTCAATTTATGTTTAGTTCTAAAACATGCAAAACTTATAATGGTGAAAACCAGCTCAGGCCACCTGGGGTGGCGTAGAGGGTAGACAGAGGGATGTGAAAGGACAGGTGAGAACATTCTGAAGTCATGGAAATGCTCTGTGTCTGGATCAAGGTGGTGGTCACATGTGTCAAAACTCATCAGTCTATACATTAAAAACACGTGCATTTAATTTAAGGTAGACTGTTGCCAATAAAGTTTAGTTTAAGACAAGTAAGTTAATTTTTTAAAAGGAGACATAGACCTCCAGATCTATTTTGGATAAGTTCCAAAATGTAGTTAGCAGACCATTAGGAAGCCTGGAAAAGTGTATTAAAAGATGGCTCAATTTCCGAAAGATTGCTGTTTTCCTCCAGAATCCTATAGACGCTAATTTTCATTGGTGACAACCAGGCATGGTCAGGCATCCACTAGTCCTGTGCCAGGACCCAGGCAAGGCAGCAGAATCCCCAAATCATATATTTTCTTTTCTTTTCTTTTGAGATGGAGTTTCGCTCTTGTCATCCAGGCTGGAGTGCAATGGCGCAATCTTGGCTCACTGCAATCTCTGCCTCCCGGGTTCAAGTGATTCTCCTGCCTCAGCCTCCCAAGTAGCTGAGATTAGAGGTGTGTGCCACCATGCCTAATTTTTTTTTTTTTTTTTTTTTGTATTTTTAGTAGAGACGGGGTTTCACCATGTAGGCCAGGCTGGTCTCAAACTCCTGACCTCAAGTTATCTGCCGGCCTCGGGCTCCTAGAGTGCTGGGATTAGAAACATGAGCCACAGCGCCTGGCCAATCATATATTTTCTTACGTCTCCTTCCCCACATTGCACTTGTAGAGTCTTCCTCCCCAGGACTGCGTGGCCCTCGTTTTTTGTAGCATGCTGCTAGCCCTACACCACCGCACCAGCCAAGGCTTACAGCATCTGGACTTTACCTCTGAAGATCAGACAAAGAGAATGCTGACTAGGGAAAACCAGTCTGGTTTTATTCTTAGCCTATGATAGCCGTGGGAAGCTGGAAGCTGATGGACATGATGAAGACACTGAAAACAACACTCAAAAGTCCAGCTCAAAATCCATCATTAGACATATTCCCTGAACTCTTCTAATCATTTGAGTCCCAGACTAGTCCCTTCCTACAGTGCATATTCTGACTGGGATTCTGGTGTGTTTATGGAAGACATGCTCACAAAGTTAGTTAGGATTGTAAAAGAGTGTGATGTCTAAAGAACTATACTATAGGAAAGAAAGAGTCTCTGCCAGCCTTCGGAAAAAATAAAAAACTTCCCTAAGACATCAAGCCACAGGCTCTCTTTCCCACACTCATGTGCAATACAGGATCCCTTCCTGGGTTCACTAAGGCCACAGTAGAGAAAGGGGTCTCATGATAGATAAGACAGGGAGATAAGAACTCAATCTCCTCAGGAGAGGAGAAGAAGGGGCACTGTGTGGTGAGAAGTGAATTTCAAAATGGCTACCTGAACTATGTGCTGAGCAACATAACATTTGTTTTATCAAACGTTAAGGATCGGTCAGATGTGGTGGCTCATGCCTGTAGTCCCAGAATATTGGGAGGCCGAGGTGGGCAGATCACCTAAGGTCAGGAGTTCGATACCAGCCTGGCCAACATGGTGAAACCCCGTCTCTACTAAAAATACAAAAATTAGCCAGACTTGGTGGCGGGCACCTGTAATCCCAGCTACTCAGGAGGCTGAGGCGTGAAAATTGCTTGAACCTGGGAGGTGGAGGTTTCAATGAGCCAAGACTGTGCCGCTGCATCCCAGCCTGGACAACAAGAGCAAAACTCCTTCTCAAAACAAAAAAGTTAAGGATCAATTGTTTGGTTGGAATTTAATTTTTCTTTTTCAACTATTTATAATAACCTGTAGTGTTGTCTTATCATGCTGAGGCTGATTTGAATAACTACAGATTTACCAAAAAGTTCTTATAAAATTCCTGATTTATTAACTCTTTTTCCTAAATTGGGCAACTTCCAAAAGTTACTAATGAAGTCAAACTTTTGTCTCTGTCCTCCTGTAGCTTATTAGGGAACTTTGGAAGCACATGGGCAGAGATTTTGTCAGCTGAAATACTAAGACTCTGCCATCAACACTAGGAGAGATGCACAAGGACAAGTTGACCTTAATCTACATCCCACGGGTGTTGTGTTAACATTTTTAGTGTCCTAATCAGGAACCCTCCCGAAGTGGTTACTCAGCAGTTTAAGTATCATGCAAATCCACACCACAGGCTTTGTTAAAAAGCACAGAGGATGTCAGAAATATTTTTTCACTGGTAAAATGAATCATGCTCAGCATAATGTTCAGTGACAAAGATTTTATGAGCCCCTGGCATTCCTGAAGCCTGACCTTCAGTGTCAACAAGAAGCCGCCTGGTCCCATGGGCCTCATCTTTCCAGAGGTCTCTGTCACCTGAACCTGCATGTGCAGTGGGCGGGTCCTGCCAGCGAAACCCTCCTGTGTCACACGCTAGGATGGAACACCTGACAACGCAGAACAGAGCTACCAAAGTAGGTTAGCTGATTGTTTTTCTTTTTTTAAAATAGACTTTAATTTTTTAAATATATTTTACTTTAAGTTCTGGAGTACATGTGCAGAACGTGCAGGTTTGTTACATAGGTATACATGTGCCATGGTGGTTTGCTGCACCTATCAACCTATCATCTAGGTTTTAAGCCCCACATGCATTAGGTATTTGTCCTAATGCTCTCCCTCCCCCAGCTCCACATCCCCCGACAGACCCTGGTGTGTGATGTTCCCCTCCCTGTGTCCACGTGTTCTCATTGTTCAACTCCCACTTATGAGTGAGAACATGCGGTATTTGGTTTTCTGTTCCTATGTTAGTTTGCTGAGAATGATGGCTTCAGCAGTTTTATGTTCAGTAAAATTGAGCAAAAGGCACAGATTTCCCATAAACTCTCTGCCCCCATACACCTATGGCTTCCTTCATTATCAATCTGTAAACATCCCCCACCAGACTGATGCATTTGTTGCAAACAATGAAGCTTCACAGGCACATCATTAGCCACCAGAGTCCACAGTTCACACCAGGGCTCCCTCTTGGTGCTGTCCTCCTGGTGTTCTATGGGTTTGTACAAAGGTATAATGACATGGATTTACTGTCACAGTATCCTACAGAGTAGCTTCACCTCCTCAAAATGCTGTGCTCCACTTATTCATCCTCCCCTTCCCCTAACCCCTGGCAGCCACTGATCTTTTCACTGTCTTCGTAGTTTTACCTTTTCCAGAATGTCATAGTCAGAATCCTGCAGGATGTAGCCTTTTCAGATTGGCTTATTTCACTCAGTAACATGCATTTAAGGTTCCTCCATGTCTTTTCATGGCTTGATAGGTCATTTCTTTTCAATGCTGAATAATATTCCATTGTCTAGTATATTTAAGACCATTGATGTTTAACGCGATTATTGATATAGCTGGATTCGTATCTACCATGTTTGTTACTTTTTCTATGTGTTGGTTTGTTCTGTGTTCCCATGGCTTCTTCCACTTTGTTATTACCTTTTGTGGTATTTTTTGTATGACTATTTTTGTGCCTACTTATGAAAATATGTGTGTCAGAATTATATGTACAAGTTTATTGTAACAAAAACAAAGAAAGCAAATATATTTATATACATAGATATATTTTGGTATTTTGACTGTAAACACACACATACACACGCACACACACACACCCCACCCATATATATATATACTCTCTCCTCTCCCTCTAAATGCCATAACTGACCAAAAGAATCTATTAGTGAAAGCCAAATTGTTTAGGTCAGTTTGTGGAATGAGGATGTAGCTTTTAATGGCTTATTTAAAAGGTATACCCTGACACTCTCAATTCCTTTTGCCCCATTCACAAAATCATAGATATGATATAGTCTCTCAGGCAGAGTAAACGCAAGGGGAGGGACATCAAGCACCTTGTGAGGGAGGAAATACTTCGTTTTGCAGGTAAGGAAAGTGAAGTTATGTTAGGAAACAGGCAGGAGGCCACCAACTGCTCGAGCAGAGGAAACCAGGATTAAAACACCAGCACGGCGACCCCATCATCTCTGTGTCTGCAGAGGTGGAGCCCTTGCTCCCACCTGCCTTGCATCACAAGATCAAGGTGAACAGAAGAAGCTTCTCTCTGGACCCTTGATGCATTTGAAGTGCTGGAATAGAAGCCAAAGGGTAAGGATAATATATTTGTTAGTAATTTCATTAGAGGTGGCAGGAGATAGTGAAAGCCTTAACCCTAAACAGGAGGCAGAGAGCAGTGTTGGCCATTTCCAAGGGCATGACATGTATGAGACAGGCATGTTTGAGTTGGGGGGAAACCTGTGCTTTATCTTGTCCCCTATTTCATGAGAGGGTCTCATGGACATGTCAACATAAGAGGCAATTATATGGTAAGACTAATTTCCGTAAGCAGGTGGATGTATTTTCTGCTTATTGAAATCAGGGGTTGTAAAAAGCGTTGAACGCAGCTGAGGAGGGATAACCCTCCTGGATATGGGAAGAGCTGTGTATATTTTGCAGAGTGGATAAACGGTTAGTGGTTCAACGATTTTTGAAAGCGATTTGCAAAACTGCTGTGGGGGACAGATAGGTAAATGTTGATTGATTCATTGAAGGATGCTGGCTCCAGCTGAAGCCAATGACTGGAAAGGTGTACTTTGGAGTTCTATTTCTTGTCCCACACCTAATTTGCTGCTCCTGAGGCAAGCTATTTCAATTCACCATGCCCCGGCTTCCTCCTCAGATGGATTTCACCTCATTTGTTAGTAAGGCTTAAGCTGGCTGAAACACAGCCTATATAAGAACAAGGTGATATTGGCAAGTGGGTGGAAAAAAAATTGGATAAAGAGGTCAAGTGAACAATGGTAATAAAGGCTGAATGTGTTTAGCCTGAAATGCTATGAGCTGCAGATTTATAGCCATCATTGCTCCCTGAAATCCACAAGAACATTGGCAGGAATAAAAGTCTGAGTGCCTCTGTGGGGAGGATTTCGTCTAGGATCTAGGTCTTCTTCACCCTGTGATCCATGAATAAACTATTTAATAGCCCAGTGCTCTCCTTTTATTTTATTAAGAGATGACCACAAAGGTCAAACTTTAGTATCCTAGTCAGCAGAATCAAATTTCTTCTCACTAACACACTATGTCCTTATCTATGGTGTGATTCAGATTTTAGTGTATTCAAATTGTATTCGGTTTCTCAAAAGAGCTCCCAAATTGTCCAAGAAAGACATAATTCAAAGAGTGTGAAGTCCCTGGACTACAGGATCTGATAAACTTAACTTGAAATGAAAATAGTAATGAAAAATTTATACTTAAAAATGTATTTCAGGAATATGAAGAAATGAAATTATGACACATGCCACAGCATGGATGAACCTTCAATTTTTTTATTTTTTTGAGACAGGGTCTTGCTCTGTTGCCCAGGCTGGAGTGCAGTGGTGCCATCTCTGCTCACTGCAACCTCCGCCTCCCAGGTTCAAGCTAATCTCCTGCCTCAGCCTACCTAGTAGCTAGGATTACAGGCGCCTGCCACCAGGCTCAGCTAATTTTTTTATTTTAGTAGAGATGAGGTTTCACCATGTTGGCCAGGCTGGTCTCAATCTCCTAACCTCAAGTGATCCACCCACCTCGGCCTCCCAAAGTGCTTGAATTTCAGGCATGAGCCACGGCGCCCGGCTGAACCTTGAGGATCTTATGCTAAGTAAACTAAGCCAGTCCCAAAAGGACGAATACTGTATAAATCCACGTTAATGTGGTACCTAGAATAGTGAAATTCACAGAGACAGAAAATAGATGAGGGGTTACCAGGGTCTAGGAGGAGGAGAGAATGGGGATTTATCATTCAATGGGTGCAGAGTTCCAGTTTGAGATGATAAAAAAGGTTCTGGAGAAAATTGGTGGTGATAGTTGCACAAGAACATGAACGTACTTGCCCCTGAACTCTACACTTAAAAATTGTTAAAATGGTAATTATGTTATGCATATTTTACCTCATTAAAGGTGTGTGTGTGTATTAAAGTAGACTTCCTAACACTACATATAAAGCAAAGATTTAGCAGCTGTATCAAGAAAAAGCACATAATATGGGTAAGCTTACAAAAAAAAAGGTACATTTTCCAAACTTTTAATTAGTCCTTATCCAGGGAAAATGTGAAACAAACTTTCACAATGAAGTCTTTGACTAGAACCTATGTAATCTCCGAGATATATCCGTCCCTTCTCAGCATGGGAACGAGGAACAGGAAAGACAGGACAGGAAAGATGGAGAAATTGCTACTGCCTCACATATGCTGTCACCATGTATGGGGTTTTTGTTGTTGTTGTTGTTGGTTTGATTATTTTATTTCAAATAGCAGGACTTCATCAAATATAAAAGCAAGGTCAGCTATGTATATTGAATATATATTGGCTACAGTGAATACTGAAGGGTTAAATTTGTTGAGAGTCTTTTCTGGATGTGTGGCCATTGGCTATGCTATATGTTGGCTTTATCGTATGATCTGGTATTGTTCTTGCGGACACTGTCAGAGATAGCATGTTCTTGCTCCTTGGAATCAGGGGGTTCTGGAAGCTGAACATGTATGAGTTTCCAAGGACATTAATTCCTTAATGCCACTAACTTTATAAAGCATGTTAAAATAATACATCTTCCTAATAAAAAATAGCCCCTAGAATAATTAATGAAGAGAAAAGAGGTAGCAAAAGGATGGTTTGGTATGTTCAGATGGAGGAGAAATGAAAAACATAAAGGAGGTCAGGAAAAAGGAGAAGAAAAAGAGGAAAACAGTTTAAAGTGAGGATAGAGATGTAGGATCGCAGGCCAGAAAAGAATCAGAAATAGGGAAGTGGACAGGGCAGCTTGGTTCTTAAGCCCTCCTGCTGCTTTACCTACTGAAATGCTGAATGGTTTAGCTAGACAGTGACATGGTTGAGAACCTCAGAACAGGCTGTTAGAGAGAATTGTGGACCCCGAAGCACACAGACCAGGACATGACTTTACCATATTGGATCAATGAACTGTCACCAGCAACCAGTCTAAGAAGAAGATGATGACCCAGCCAAATCCTCTTATACAGTCCGTAGAGACATAAAAGTGCAAAACATCTGTCCTCAGTTGTGCATTTTTGTTAGGACATGGTAAATATTTAAAGTCATTCTTGGCCGGGTACGGTGGCTCACGCCCGTAATCCCAGCACTTTGGGAGGCCGAGACAAGTGGATCACGAGGTCAGGAGATCGAGACCATCCTGGCTAACACGGTGAAACCCTGTCTCTACTAAAAATAAAAAAAAAAAAATTAGCTGGGCATGATGGCGGGCGCCTGTAGTCCCAGCTACTTGGGAGGCTGAGGCAGGAGAATGGCGTGAACCCAGGAGGCGGAGCTTGCAGTGAGCCAAGATCGCGCCACTGCACTCCAGCCTGGGCAACAGAGCAAGACTCCGTCTCAAAATAAATAAATAAATAAATAAATAAATAAAGTCATTCTCTACTTATTTAATGAATCCTGGCAGAGTATTGATTGCATTTAAACCATCTTATCAATTTATGCCTAGTGTTCCATTATTGGAACGCTAAGCATGTAGGAGTTATCCTCCTGTTGGTCCCTCTCTAACTGCGGCTCTTACTGATGGGAAGGCAGCACTTGGAAATGGGAAGGACAAGCGTGCAACACTTCAATTCCTGTGTATCAGATGCAGAAGCAACAACAGGACCCCAAAATGCCCCAAATGCCCTCCCATCCTTCCCCACTGAGCACTCCCTTAACTTCATCAGCTGAATTTGGGCTTCCGTAGGACCTGATGGGGTGGAGATGAGAGAGTCTGTATCCAATAGAACCAGGCAAGCTTGAGTCTCTCCTTCCTGTTCTCCAGCATATTCGGATGGGTAAGTATGTGCTTCAGTCCCCCTTGGGGACCCAGAGACTTGGGCTCCATCCTTAATCATTTATGCCTGAGGTTGCAGTTTTTTGAATTTGAATAACCAGACCTGAGCAATGACCTTGGTCATCTTGTCAAAACTGCCTGCTGCAGTCTACCTCCCCAAAACACAGTGACTTCTATCTTAGGAGTTATCACAGGAGACCTTGAAGCATTGCAAGAAACTCCGTGTGGCCCTTGGATGATGGTGGAGCTCTCTCAGACATGAGGATTCCTTGGTAACCCAGGGAAGCTTCCTGGAGAGACTTGGCATTTATATGCATCCTGAGAGCCCTCATCCTGACCATGGAAATCAGCCAATCAGAACAGGTGCTAGGAAATGTCCCGTCTTCGGCTGAAGCGATCAGTGACACCAATTCAGCCCAAGTCAGTACTCAGGTCAGCCTCAACTCACTGGGCAGTGTTGCTACAGATGACAGGACTGCCCTGGATGTCCTCTTTGTGGGCCAAAGCAGAATCTGTGCAGTTACTAATACATCCTGCTCTTCTTGGATGAATGCCTCAGACCATGTGGAAACGTCCACACAGAAACCTAATGAGAGAGCCACAGGGCAATCTGTGGTGGAACCTGATGGTTTGTGACAGGGTTAGCAAATGTTCACTGAGAAGAGTCAGCCAGTAATTATTTTGGGCTTTGCATAAGGGCCCTGATGCAACCTCTGCCTTTACAGTGCAAGAACAGTAGAAAACACATACGCGAAGGAGAGGTGTGAGCAATGGTCGGCCGCCTCCCATTCATGCAGTTTGCTCAGTTAGCTGCATGCCGGACTTGGGGTGGGGTGTCATAGCTTAGGTCATCACTGCAGGTTGCCCTCATGCTGTTGTTAGCAGCCTAAACTGCATGCTAGAGGGGGAATAATTGACCAGATTAATCGTAGTGGCCAGTGGAGTGGTATGCTCATGGGAAACTTCATCATTGTTTTGGAAGATAATTTTTCACGGGCTTCTGGATTTGGGTACACCTTGTGAGCAGAGGCACTGTCCACCCTGTGTCTCAGCCCATCTTTCCAAGGGTATTTGAATAGCAAACACTATGAAACGTCCTTTTATGAAGGAGACTCCCTCCATGTCTTTTTCTAGAGCAGGTGAATGATACACTTTCCACCCATTATTAAAGCTCTGGGTTCTCTAAGTTCAGAGCTCCGTTCCTGCGTCACCACCCCATGCCTGCGTGCTTCCCTGCCTCCATCTTGGAAAACTTGCATCCTTACCTGTGGGACTTAGGGGACAACTGACACTAACTCAAAACACACGATGCTCCAGCTGGCTGCTACACCATAAGTGGTAAAGTCTTTCGTCTCTTACCCAGGAGTGTCATGTCTTTTGACAGCATCCATAAAACTGTGGCTGCATAGCTTGTTGGTTGCAAGTAGGATAAAACCTTAGACCTTTCATAGCCCTTGACATTCCCAGTAGGGAGCTATGTAGTTCCTCTGTCTTCAGAGCAGCTTCATGGCTGAATGTGAACGACCTTAAATCAGCAATGGGCTTTGAAAGCTTCAGATGAACATCTTCATAAAAATGTAAAATGATATTATGAATTTAGGGGCTATGTATACAGCCTTCATTTTAAACTCAGTATCTTCATGCACTAAATGAAAAATCACTCTAATCACTCAAAAGGCACTTTGGGGAGTATTCAAAATATAGGAGTAATATTCAAATCATAATTTTGCTTTATTATGATTTGTGAGCAAATCCAATAGTCATATAGATATTCATATTCCATGGGAGGGAGAGAGAGAGAAAATATATATATTCTGAATGAAGGAAGTTGATAGCAGGGCAGGAGCAGGCCATTAACTCCAGTCACCGCGGAGATTTTCTTTCCTTTCAATAACCTCAAATGCAGTTATTCTGCCATTTAATATCATTATTTTTATTCTGAGTGGACCATTCATCTTACAAATCAATTAGTTTGACTAATCGTTAATTTTCCTAGCATTTGATTTTGTTCAAGTTACTCAGAAGCTCTTTGGCCCATCTCTCTTTTGAGTCTTTCTATTCTTTCCCCCTTCTTTCCATTCACCATTTTCTCAATAACTTCCCTGGGAACTGCAAAGCAAATTATTTGGTAGCATACTTCATTAGGAGGGAGATTTGCATGAAAAGAGAACATTTTATTTAAGATTTGAAATTCGTGACTGTTCTTAAAGTCTTTTTGCTGTTTGATCACAATTAGAAAGCTAATGTCAGCTCCTTGATGAGAATGAGATGAATTTAACACAAAAATTCTCTGCAGCTGTGGACTGCAGGATGCAGCGCAGGCTCCTGCAACCTCTTGTGTCTAGTGGGTCCTGCTCAGAAGCTGCTTCATGTAAACAAATAACCCAAGAAAAACTATGGTGTTTTCTATGCGAATGCAGGGTCGTAACAATTTCCTGAGACTCTCCATTCATAAATTTACCCCTGTGAGTCTCTCCTTTTTAGAAACTCTGTAACTACCACTAGAGCTGCCATACACTGAGAGGGCAACTACGCAAAAGGCCGACAACTAGACCATATATGAAAATAGTACTCTGGGCCGGATGCAGTGGCTCACTCCTATAATCCCAAAACTGTGGGAGGTTGAGGCAGGAGGATCACTTAAGCCCAGGAGTTCCAGACTGCAGTGAGCTATGATCATTCACTGCACTCCAGGGTGGGTGAGAGAGAGACCCTGTCTCTAAAAAAAGAAAACAGTACTCTCATCCAGAAACTCCACTTTTGAGGAATCTGCCCAAAATGACCACCCCTTGATTAATAACTGACAGCTTCTCTAAATTTTGCCCTCACTCCCAACTAAGGAACAAACAGAGAAAACCAAATATGCTCTCCTAGCCAATCCCATAGGATGCCCCAATTCTAGGTAGCCTGCCTACAGCTCCCCAGGCCAACAGCCTCCAGTCAGGGCACACTGAGCCTTCCCTTTTGTCCACTATAAAGCTTTACAGCCCCTTACCTGCCTTTCAGTCTCTGCCAAACACAGATGACAGTAGCTAACTCCTCTGATCCAGATGAGCTCAGAATACATAGCCTTTGCCTTTCTTATTTGGTTGGTCTTCATTTATTTCACATAATAGGAAGAGTCTATGAGTTACTAGTGGTTCTATAATAAAACCTCTTGATAACTGAGGTCTGAATCATTGCATTGCTTAAAATGTGGGTTACTGCAAATTAATAAAAGTCAGCATTGTTTCCCACTAGTTTGTATGTTTACATTGCCATAAAAAACACAAAAGTAAAGATAATGAAAATCATACAGGAACCAACAAAGTAAAAGCTGACTGAGAACATCACACCTCTACCCTAAAGCCCACCCCCTCTCCTGGATATGAATCTCTCTCTCCATTTGAGAATGGCTTTTGTGGAGGGGGGCATCAGGTGGCCACTACGTTGTATCTGAATCCTCATTATTGTGCATCATCACAAGGTTTGCTCTCTTTGTGTTTGTAGTCTTTTTTAATTAGTAAGCTTTATAGCTGTACAGATTCGCAATCTTTATCCGCCATTCTGAAATCCAAAATGCAGTAAAAACAAATAGGAAAAAAAAGAAGAAAAGATTGTCCATAACATGTTTAGCCACAGTAACTGACCTGAACTAATGACAACCTATTTAGAGTCCCTGATTGTCACCGCCCTCAATTTCATACCAGTGGCCACAGAATCCATAATGAGTTTAATTACATGGAGCTGCCCTGTACCTTGCTGGGGGGATTATATAATATACTGTTTTGTAATGTATTGCCATTCTAAAATCCAAAAGAAATGTAAAAGATCTGAATTTTGAGACACATAACACCAGGAGTGTTTTGGATAAGGTTTAAGGAACATACCCCATTGACTGACTGGGCCCTGCAGTCCTTAACACAAGCATTATCTTGAGAGAACACACTGAGAATGGAAGGACAACCTAGATCTCGTTCAGCCCAGTTCCTCCCACTTTACATGGAGAAACTAAGGCCTAAGATGGCTCATCCACCAGGTTTCACACATTCTTATATGTGACAATCTGTAGATTTGAAAATTTGTCAACTCTTCAGCAAGCGTAGGTAGATACTAAGACGACAAAGTGATAATTAGTAAGTCATCATTAGTAGGCAACATTTTGAAATAATTATTACTAGGTTTAACAGGTTTTAAATATTTTCCTGGTTCATGCTATAAAAGTCATCGATAGGTTTTTTTTTTTTACATGTTCAAGCTTCTAATCATTAAAAAAACAAAAGCTAGTCTAAACATTGGCCAAAAGAAAACATGAGCTATGCAAAATGGGTTAAATATCGTTAGAAAGATAAATTTGGGGGGCATAAATTCCACCTTTTAAATAATAAAAGATTGTTCTCAAGAGAAGATTTTTGCCAGCGTTTTGTCCAAGGCATTTTCTAATGAGGTAAACATCAGGGAAGTCATGTCCTCTAATTGTTAATTTCCAGTTCAAGTAGGCTTTCCAAATGAAATTTATTTTACCAAATTTTCTCATAATGTGGTCAAATATGCTTTACAGTTATTTATGCAGAGACCTCAAAATACAATCAGAGAGGTTTTGCTGCTTCCTTTACTTGGAGTAAGACGATAAAATCACCAAATGCTACATGTCAGAAGACTCCCAGGGAACATCTGATGTGGTCATTTGCTTTGATGAGTAAACCAAGGCCTGGACACTTAGCTTTTGTTAAAGGTCCTTCTACTTAAGAGTAGCATATGCTGAAAACTGGGAGGCTATTTTTTTGTCTTCTGATGGTAATAACAATAATAATAACCAGTTATTTGAGTCAGGCAATTGGCAAAATGTTTTATCTGAATTTATGCATTTCATCTTACTTCTAAAACAATATTGCCACAGATTGCCTTTTGTCAAAATGAAACTCAGTTAAATGGTTGCACTGATCTTGGCAATTTGATTTCCACACACTTTCAAAAGAAAACCATATTTTATTTAATAAAATAATATTTTTTAATTCCATAAAATAATTTATTTTTTCTAATCAGATATTTGATTGTACTTTTGCTTACCTTGTATTCTCCGATTATAATATATTAAAAGTTATTCCACTGTTAAACTACCATCATCTTTTCATTAGCTAATAGAAAGCATTACCCATTAATAAAACAAATATGGATAGACCTGGTTTTTAGAAATTTATCTTTTCTTACTTGTGCAACAAAAGCTTCTAATTTCTTTTGTTTTCAGCATAAATGATCATGCATGGTTCTTCAGACTGTGTTCAAGCCATTTAGCAACATCATCAAGAAGAAATAATGTTAATCACCAAAAATGAATAAATTTTTGAGAGTCCATGGCTGTCATAATAATTCTCTGTAGTTTTCAATTATCAGGTGAGGTGATTATTTTTGATGTGTCAAGCATTTTTATGAACTGAAGCTTTCAGCACTCTTCTTTTACTACAGTGCAATAGTGCAGGCTATTGTCAACACCTATTTTTTGAATAGTAGCATACATTCCCGTTGGCATTCTGGCAACAGAATAGAAGCTTGGGCTCCTTAAATCACCCCCATTAATATGCTATTGTTGACTGTATAAGAAATATTTTCCTAGTACAAAGCAAATGTGTAAAAAAAAAATCTCTCTTCTCTCTCTCTCTCTCTCTCTCCCCCCCCCTCCCCCAACCCCTCCCCCCTCAGAAATAGCCAGAAGCTTGACAGGAAGCATTTGGCAAAATGACACATTAGTTTGCAGCTGGAAACAGACAGGACAGGAGAGCATGTTCTCCCAGAAAATGCCTCTTTTCTAAAACCATGAATGTTCTTACAATAGAAGAGTCTCAACAGATAAACATCTGCTGAAAAAAATCTTAACTTGGATGATAAAATGCCATCCCCCACCCTGCCAAATTTTGATTATTGGGCTGGAAATGGTATTTGCTGAGGGGTAATGTTGCTGAATCAATGAGCGATGGGTTCAGTCATATGACCAAGACTCATCACGACCCTCCTTAGCTGGTGGTTGAAGTTTAAACTTAAGAACTTGAGTTTCCTCAGCTATTAAACAGAAGGCTTAGACCAGAGAGTTCTAAAGTCTCTTTTAGTTCAAAAAGTCAGATATTATGTATAATTATTAAAAAATTATTACAGATTCTATGGTTATCGTTTTAAATCTATTATCATTAAAGTCATAATTTTTTTAGGTGTATTCAGAATTAATTAGCAAAGAAAGATGCCATTCTTGGTTATTTTCTGATAATGCTGAGGATTAAATAGGTTGTTGCACCATCTGCTGGTAGTCCTGAGGCTGTCTGATTAGGTGACAGCAATGTCCTTCCTGTTTTAGTGGTATATTTCATTCCCTTCTCCTATTGCTTCAAAAAACCTTCCAAAATGTTTTCCCATCTCCACGTAAGGTAAATACAAATGCCAGATCGTTATTATCATCTACAAATAATGTAAAATTGTGAGCTCTAATTCATATATTTTTGTCATATTTTTCTTCAAAGAGGGACTGAGATATACATTTTTAAAGTAAGATGTCCAGATTGAATTGAATGATATAAATAAGTGGAGCATTTGCACGCTAACAATGTAGTATGCAAAATGGAATTCCTTTCCCATCACCAGATTCCCTCCAGGAAGCTAAAGGCTGCAAAGCAAAGTGGCTTCCATGGCTACAATACTCTAACTCTGCTTCTCTCCATAGGCACACTAACAGGGTCTTTCCTAAAATGACACTTAGTGACGCGTCATACATATGCATGGCTTCATCGTGCCAAGGAACAGGAAACAACGTGAGCAGTTTTGTGAAAGGGATAATTTGATTCAAAGTTATGTTGAATAAAGCAATGTTAATGAACAAAGAACAAAGAAACTGTCTTCTTGTTAAAAATGCACTTTTATTAGAATTATCAAAGGAATAAATAAAAGAATTCTTCATTATTCAACACCTTTAAAGTTCCCCAAATTATGCCTTTTTCAAGAACGCGGAGGTGCATTTGAAGATGTTCTGTGTTTCTAGATAGGGTGAATATTTGTCTCTTTTAGGATAAACCAAAAGGTAATATAGTTTCAGTGATTTTTATGGTTCTAGTATGAAAAAGTTAACTGCATTCTTCCATCATGCTGCACATGAAACAGGCTTTCGTAGAGTCCTCTAGAAAGTCTATAGTTTAGGTGGCTGTGGAGGCTGCACAATTCCTGTCTCGGGCCATGTGAGCTGAGCACCCTGAAAGCAATGAAAGAACTGGGAAGACATCTTTCAATGCTGAAATCTGAAACCTGTCCTTGAATATGAGAATAATAGATTCCAAATTCTACAAAACATTATGGAATCATATTGTAATATTTGGAAGCAACCTCGCAGCTGCCCTCTGGAATTGCTGATAAACATGATGGTCATAAGTGTACGCAACATGCAAAGCAAAAGTGATTGTGAATGGAATCCACATTTAGTTGAGCCCAGGAAGAACTGGCAATATGTTCTTGACTCAGTTTTGCCAAAAGAATCAGAGGATTCTCCTGGAATGCCAGCTTCACTGGCTGGAACTCTTCTGGAATCTAGGACAATCTGTGATTTATTCACAACAAAGGTGAGGTCGGATATGCTCAGGAAATGCAAACTCATTTTTGCATATGCCTGCAATGCATAATCAGCATGAATAAGGTTGTACAGTTTGGATAGCCGACAGCATAATTTGCTTTATGTCTTTCCTTATTCCTCCGACCTCACCCTCTACTTGGGTGGGGGCTATGGAACTAAAGAAAGATCATAGCGAAATAGAGAAATTCATTAAGGGGCCCCTTAATGTTCAAGGGTTTTCCTTCCTAGGGCCACATTCCAGGATTGCTAAAGTTAACAAGAGACACTACTTCCATGCCAGAACACTCCCGTGAAAGCCACATTTTCATTTCTCTTTCTACAATGGAGTCAATGGGTTTGGATGTGTTCCTTTCTAGATGGCTTTTTGGCTTTCATAAATTGTATGGGAAATTATTTAATTGACTTTGATATGGGGGAAAGCAGTAAATATTCAAATCTGATGAGGATGCTTTTAAAGGAAAATCATCCGGGCCCCAGGATAGCTCATCTTGCTTAACATATTTAGGGCTGGGCAACAGAGTGAATAGAAATGTCAGGAAGAACATAATCCAATCCAACTAGTGACTGCACAAGCCAGGACTTATTAAATAAGGCGACAGCCAAGAGGGCACTGGAAGCCCATTGTCCTAACTCAGTTAGTCCTGTGTGCTTCCAAGAGTCCTAAACAAAGGGGAATTTGAAATAACAAGTTTGAACACAGTCAATATGCAAACACATAACTCATAAGAAGCCATATTGATATTAAAATTTTAAAGTGTAAAGGTGCTATAGATATCTCGGCCAAGTTATCTCTGACTTTTTCAATGATATTTACAAATCTGTCAATTGGTGTGCTTTAAATATTTTTTAATCCATTCTTATGGTTACTTATTAATAACTTTTATAAACTTTATAGTATATAAAATGAATTCAAATTTGCTTACCACATTGAATATAAGTTCTGGTTTCCCAGTTCCATCTTCAAGATAGCTGACTGACAGTATATTACTAAGAAATAGGACTATAATTGCTAATGGTTTGCTTTTTTATATAGGAAACTATACAAATGAAGATTAGAATTTTTACTATTTTTTTAACAAAATTAGCAAATCATGCACTTACAGACTCATACACAAGCCTAAGTAAGTAGACAAGCATTTATTGCATCCACTGTACAATTCTTTCTCACCATTACGGAAATTAGCTTATTCCTGGATGGTTCAAAAGCTTCCTAAACACATGGAATTTAAATAATTACAAAAGGTTTTTATAATGGAGCCTCTTTTGCAACTCAATATAAAATTGTTAGCTGACCTGGAAGGGGGCACAGACCGGAAAGCCATTTGTTTTAATGGAGTCTTAAGAAAACTGCATAAAAAAGAATATGCTGTTAACGTCTTCCTAATAAATCAAAACAAGAGACTGTTTGTAATGTAGTAAATGTAACTTTGAGAAAATTTAATTATCTTTTTTTAAAAGAATAATCCTGAATGTTAACTTGGAAACCACAGATTTCAGAACTTACCTCTATATCACCAAAATTTCTTTTCACTGATGCTGTAACCTCTAAAAACTAATAGTAAATGATACATCAAAATGCTAACCAGCCTACAAAACTGAGGACTCCAATGTCTCTGAGAATTATTTGGGATATAAATTTAAAGCTCATATATGAATAAAATTAACTCAATCTGCACATTTATGTATTAATCCAAATAAAATATATATTTTATTTTTGAAAATGTCACAACTTTAAAGAATTAAAATTTACATAAGATGAGAGCAGTTTTAATATACAGTTTAAAAATTTGGAGCCTGAAATTAACTTCAATTCCAGCATTTCTTGCTTTCTGATTTCAAATAATTATGAAGTTTAAAAATAATCAAAATAGCTCAAAGTAATATTTTATGTTATAATTGGTTTGTTTTTACTTTGCCTGTGAATTAGTGTACTAGTTACAAAAATGGAAGCTGATTGGAAAAAAATAGAAAAATGTCTTAAAAACTTTTTGAGGAGTCATTTATTTTTTTAAGAAGTAACATGTATTTAAAGCTGTCTTGGATACACTAAAAAGCACTTAAGACATATGTGAATTCACTTAATAAAATTATTTTCCATATAAATATTATTTAAACTCCCTGAAATATTGTCTTTTTCTTTTCTTATTAAGGTACAAAATTTCTTTGCCTATTTCTAGAATCAATAAACAAGTTGCTATGAGCAACTTGGGAGAACACAATAAGATTCTTTAAAAACTTTTTTTTCTGTTTCTTTTTTTAAGTTTTCCTGTTGGCCTGACTCATTGTGCTCTCACATCCCTTTGAAACCATATGGGGAAGTAATAAAGTGTGTCTCTTCTTCCAAAGATATGCACTGTTTATTAACTGACTAAGGGAAATACTATGAGCTCATTACTATTTGTCATACATGGTCATTCAATCACATTGAGCAACAGACAAGACCAGGAAACACCCGTGTAAAAGGACAATGGATAATGGGCAGTTTAACAGTTTAATTTTTTATGAGAAAAAAAGAAGTTGAATATGACCTTAGATAAAATACAAAATACAGCTATAGTAACACTGCTGGCCATTTCTATTCAACGACAAACTCTCTGCACTCTGCAGAGGCTAGGAGGCAGGTACAGGATTCTGCCTACAAATAACTTTCTTTCTTTAGCACCAAATTGTGCCCATTGTAGCACCACTTATTGTCAAAAGAATTAAAAGCTGTCAGCAATAGACATTATTATTGTCTTTCAAAGATCTCCTTCCTGGGAATTCCAGCACATGTAAACATATGCTTGAGGATTTAGCTCCATCTACAGGAAGCAGGAAATAGAACAAATTCTTTGTAAATACAAAGTCCTCTCTGCACACATCCATTTAGATAAGATTGTTTTTGCTTCTTCCAAATGATGCTTTTGGCTGAGAAATTTCCAGCAGAGAAAGGAGAGCAGATAGAGTAGGAAATGGGCATCTGACTCATCCATTTCTGGGGCTTTCAATCAGAAGAAAATCTGATTCTTCTTCATTAAATAAATTTCTATAAAAAGCAGCCATTTATAAAACATGACTTATGAAACATATTGCCATGGAGGAAGCCTCTCCCAGGATTTTGCAGGGATTTATCAAACAAGAGTCCCTGAATGTTAAAGTTTCAGGTGATTCTGTCTCTGGATATGGGTTTCATTAGCCTTCTTCCCCGTAAACTTCCTATCCTCTGAGAATATGTGCCACCCCCCATAAGTGTGTCCACTGAGCCAAAGCCCAGGACAAAGCCTGTCAAGGAGGGTTGGAGGAGATGGCTTGGGAAAACCTGCCAATATCCTTTCTCAAAACAACGGCAGAAATCTGGGTCCTGCCTTCTTTCCTGCTCCACATTAATTGACAGTAAACATAGCTGTTTACTTAAGAAGAAAGCAGAAACTCAAAAATGGTTTGGTCACCAAAAAACATAAACGAAATATTCCATTTTCCCCAAAGTCATATTTATCCACTCTTAAATAACCTTCTAAAGAAGAGGGAATCGTTAGTTGGACGTGTTAGTCAAGCCACGCCCTTGCCATGGAATTTTCTTCAGAGTATGGAGTGGAGATCATGCTTCTAACAGTAGCGTGGCCTCCACATTCCCGAAAGCATATGCCTCATGTTTCTTCATTGAATAATTCAAATCTAAAATTAGGGGTAAAATGCTCTATTGTACAAAGACGCTGCCTTGTTTATATACCCAATTTCCATTTCTAAGTAAATGTACAGTAGCTCTGAATGAAGAAACTGCATTTGGGTTAATCCTCTGTACCAAGAATAATGACTAGGCTCCAACCTCAATCCTGCATGAGTTTATACTGAAACTTCACCATGTGTATGAAGCTATACTCACCAAATCATTTTATTCCAGAGTAAGGAGAAGATCTGCCACAAAGAGAAACACCCAACTCTACCCCAGGGATGCTACAATTCTCAAATTCCATAAATTACATGTTTTTCAGCCTCAAGCCTTTCAAGTCTCCTTCAGGTTCCTATTACTTTTGCATGAACGATAAATTCATAAAATATAAGGTTCTGCTCTATTAAATAATGTATTATGGATGTCATATGATTTTGTAAAAGCTTCATAACATTTCTAAGCAAATAAATTATAGCAACTCTGGGTAAATGTAGTAGATTACGCACATGCTCGCCTATGTCTGCTCCTTCCACAAATCCTACTGAAATGATAGAGAAGAAGTATATATTCACAGACAGATGACCGAAAGGAGAGGCTGCAGTGGATGAGAGACATTAACAAATGCTTGGACGGGACAGTGGAAACTGACTTAGCAGAACAAAGGAAGCTGAATCCTAAGAGGATTTTTCACTAAAGAATGGGGAAAGATAAAAAAATGAGAGGTTCCAAGTTTTGCAAGTGCAGTGGACAGACACGGTTCAAAACCAGGAGGGCCAATTGACAGGTGGAATAAATAGTGATCTGGCATCCAGGATTGCTTCTCTGTGTTTTTAAATGTTTTCTAATTGATGTGTAGTAGATGTACACACTTTCAGGATACATGTGATAATTTAATGCATTCATGTGATCAATAAAGATAAAACCAGTGCAATTAGGATGTCTATCACCTTGAATATTTGTCTTTTCTTTATGCTAGAAATATTTAAATTATTCTTTTCTAGATATTTTGAAATATACAATAATTATTGTAGACTATAGTCACCCTACTAATCTATCAAAGTCTTATTTATTTTATCAAACTGTATATTTGTAGCCATTAATCTGAGACTAGTAACCATACCTCCCCAACACAGAAAGAAATTGATTCATAGAGACTTCACGCTGGGACATGTGAGGCACAGTCTTGGGTGATGCTTAGGCATTAAAGCCAGGAGAATAAGGTTAAACTTTATAAACTTCACTGCAGAAAATAGAAGTAGAAGGAATACTTCCCAGTACATTTTATGAGGCCAGAATTACCTTAACACCAAAGCCAGATTTAAAACATTACAAAAGAATAAACTAGACTCCAACATGCCTTATAATTATAGCTCAACAGAATATTAGTGAGTCAAAGCCAACAATGTATTTTTTAAAATACACTACAACCAAGTGGGATCATTTCATACCTGAGGTAAAGGATATAAAAGAATGATTCAACATTCAAAAATCAATCAGTGTCATCCATGATAACAACAAGCTAAGAAGAAAAATCATACGCTCATATCAATAGATGCAGAAAAAACAACTGATGAACCTCACAGCTATTCAAAATAAAAATTCTCAGCAAACTAGGAATAGAGGGGAACCTTTTCAACTTGATAAAAAGACAGCTACCAAAAACCTACAGCTAATATCATACCTAATGGTGAGAAACTGAATGATTTTCCCTTAAGATTAGAAATGGCAAGGATGTCTTCCCATACAATTCCACTTGACATTGTGCCTGAAATGCTAACTAGCACAAAAAGACAAAAAAGGGTAATTGCAAATATACAAATGGGAAAGGAAGACATAAAACTGTCACACGAATGACTGTGTAGATTTTAAAAAAAATTATAAGTAACAAATGAATATATCACGGTCACAGGGAACAATATTAACGTACATAATTATTTTGTATACTAGGAGTAAGCAATTGGAATGTAAAATGTAAAAAAGGAATACAATTTACTATTGCACCAAAAGAATGAACTCTTTTATTAGAACAAATATAACAAAATATGTAAGTATCTGAATGTGGAAAACTACAAAATTGATGAAAGAAATCAAATGAGATTTAAATAAATGAAGAAATATTTCATGTTCAAAATCCCAGCAAGCTATTTGTTAGATATCACCAGCCTGATTCAAAAGTATGAAGAAATGCAAAAGATCTAGAATTGTCCTCTAATGAAGAAGAACGAAGTTAGAAGATTCACATCATCCAATTTCAAGACTCGCTATAAAGTTTATTGTAATCAAGAGAGCATGGTTTCAAAAACAGAATAAACACATTGATCAATGAACAGAATATGAAGCCAAGCAATAGATCCAAACACACTCACTTAATTTTTTATATTGGCCTAAAGGTAATTCAATGTAGAAACAGGTTTTTTAAACAAATTGTGTTGGAACGGTTGCACACCTATTTCCAAAAAAAAAAAAAAACTAGACACAGACTTTACACTTTTCACAAAAATTAACTCAAAATAGGATGCAAAAGCCTAAGAATGACACAATGGACTTTGAGGACTCAGGGGAAAAGGATGGGAAGGAAGTGAGGGATAAAAGACTACAAATTGGGTGAAGTGTATACTGCTTGGGTGATGGGTGCACCAAAATCTCACAAATCACCACTAAAAAACTGATGTAATCAAATACCACCTGTTCTCCAAAAACCTATGGAAATAAAAAATTAAAAAACCAATTAACTCAAAATGATGCACAAACATAAATGTAAAACACAAAGGTACAAAACTTCTAAAAGAAAATGCAGAAAATCTACCTGACCTTCTGTTTGATGTAAGTTTCTAAATACAGCTCCAAAAGCATGATCCATTCACACTCAAAAAAAGATTCATAGGTCAGGAATTATTAAAATTAAAAATGTCTGCTCTGCAAATGGCATTTAACAGAATAAAAATGGAAGCCCAAGAAAATGAGTAACTATTTGCAAAACACATATGTGATAAAAAGACTTGACTCTAATATATACAGAACTCTTAAAACTCAACAATAAGAAAACAAATGCCTCAATTAAGAAATGGGGCTGGGCGTGGTGGCTCATGCCTGTAATCCCGGCATTTTGGGAGGCCGAGGCGGATGGATTGCCTGGGGTCAGGAGTTTGAGACCACTCTGGCCAACATGGTGAAACCCCGTCTCTACTAAAAAAAAAAAAAAAAAATTAGCCAGGCATGGTGGCATGCTCCTATAATCCCAACTATTCAGGAGGCTGAGGCAGGGGAATTGCTTGAACCATGGAGGTGGAGTTTGGAGGGAGCTGAGATCGCACCACTGCACTCTAGCCTGGGCGACAGAGCAAGACACTGTTAAAAAAAAAAAAAAAAAAAAAAAAAAAAGAATAAAGAAAAGAAATGAGCAAATTTGAACGAATACCTCAGCAAGGATAAAATTATCACACGAAAAGACAAAGATGCTCAATATTATATGTCATTGCGGAAATATAAATTAAACTAGTGGCGAAACTCACTACACATCTATTGTTATTCTTAAACCCACCAAAATAGCAATGCCTGGCAGGAAAGCAGAGCCAGCAGAACTCTTGCTCGTTGTTGGTGACTACAAAATGTTGCAGACACTGGAAGACATTTGAGCAGTTTCTTACAAAACTAATCATAGTCTTCCATATGACCCAGTAGTCATGCCCCTAAGTATTCTAAGTATTGACATAACTGTTCTGAAAAGTATGTTTAGACCAAACCCTGCAAGCAAGTACGTATGGCAGCTTTACTCATAATTTCCCAAAACAGAAATTAACCAATACATCCTTCAGTACTTGAATGGATACACAGACTGTGATTCACCGCGGAATACTTCTCAACAATAAAAAGGAATGAGTCACGGAGCCTTACACAGACGTGGGTGAATCTTCAGTGCTTCTTGCCAAATGAAAGGTGCCAGTCTGAACAGACTGCATAGTGTGCCATTCCATTTCTATGACATTCTGGAAAAGGCAAAACTATAGAGGTTGTAAAAAGATAAGACATGGTCAGAAAGAGGGCAGAGGTAGAGAATGAAAGAGTAGGTGAGGTGTGTGGGGATTTTCAGGGCAGTTGAACTTTATGGTACTGTAATGATAAGTACATGACACCACGTCTTTGTCAAAACCCACAGAAAATTACAGCACAAAGAGTAAACCTTGCTGCATACAAGCTTAAAATAAATCAGTTAGGAGGTTGGGGGAGCCCAGCATGGAATATATGTGACTAAAAAGTCTTACGTAACTATATCAAAAATGCATAAAACAACCTCCCTGAAGGGGATGGAGGAAAGAGGTGCTGATCTGAGTAATTTTTGAAATGAGAGTTGTCTGTAAGGGACTGTCCCTAAGTCCTGCAGTCTGGCTGATAAAGTTGATTCCCACTAGGGAAACCACTACGCATGTAAACTTAAATTGAGCAATTAAGTATATCGATGGTAGCTGCTCCCACCCAGGTGTTCATTTCAGGAGTGGGACATTATAGATAGTGAAGAGGAGGCAGCTACGATGATCCTTATGAGTTGAGGTGGAGGCCTCAGTATGAATTCGCACACAGCTTGATGTTATTAATGTGTTTTGGTAAACACATGTTTATATATTAAAATATTACATTTACAGACACACATGCATACATGGGATAGTGTACACACATGCATTTTGTGCTATGTCAACTGAGAGGGCCTACAAGCAACGACTCACCAATAGCAGTATGCATACCTAGCACCTAGATCTTGGTTTCTAATAGCATCTTCCAGTAGAAGGAACCACGACTTACTGAAGAAACGTCTGAATCCAGGACTGGTCCAGGTAATTTACAAGATAAGCCCTAGCATCACTGTAGTGCCAGAAGGTGAGAAAGTCTAAAAACAAACGAAAGAACAACATACTCACGTATGTCGGAAGAACACAGGAGAGAACTGAAAGGGCTCCCAGTGGCCAGAGATGGAAAAACTTAAATAAGCAAAGTAAATAAAGCACATACTATTGTATCATAACCCAAAATATAAAATAAATATTTATGAATCCATACTGATATCAACAGTTGAATGAATTAACAAGTAAATAGTAACAATTAACAAGAAGAATAGACATATCTCTCATGCAAAATAATTCGTAATAATCATTGTAGATATTCTGCCATCAGAAAGCTGGAACAGGACTCCCTACTTCTTAATGTGGCAATGGCTACATAGTGACTTCCCTTTATGTTTTTTTCTTTTTTTTTTTTTTGAGACAGAGTCTTGCTCTGTCACCCAGGCTGTAGTTGGGACTACCGGCGCCCGCCACCATGCCCGGCTAATTTTTTGTATTTTTAGTAGAGATGAGGTTTCACCGTGTTAGCCAGGATGGTCTTGATCTCCTGACTTCATGATCCGCCCGCCTCAGCCTCCCAAAGTGCTGGGGTTACAGGCCTGAGCCACCGCGCCCGGCTGTGACTTCCCTTTCTAAGAATACAGAGTGGAAAAGTGGACAAAAAGGGACACTTTGTCATGGAAACCCCCGAAAAACCCTACCTTACCAGGTGTTCAAGGCTAACATCAACAGTGATATGTTAGCACCAACGGCAAATAGCTGGTACTGATGTGATGGAAATGGCATTTTACCTCTGTAATCTTATTCCCAACAACCAAAACCTCAGTCTAATAATGAGAAAAAAGAAAACAACAGACAAATTCAAGTTCAGGCATATTTTGCAAAACGTCTAACCAGTACTCCTTGAAACCGTCAAGGTCATTAGAAACAAAGTCTGAGAAGCTGTCACAGCCAGAAGCCTAAAAAGACATAATAACTGTAACTAACATGGTGTCCTGGATGGGGTGGGATCCTGGGACAGAAAAATTAAATAAATACATAGGTAAAAAACAAGAAGATCTAAATACATTAGGGGCTTTAGGGAATAATATGTTGATATTGTTTAATTAATTGTGACACATGCACCATACTAAGATCAGATGCTAATGATAGAAGGAGGAAACAGTGGGGGATGTATGGAAACCCTCTAATTGTTACAATTTTTCTATAAACCTAAAGCCACTCTAAAATAAAAAGTTTATTTTAAAATACGTAATGCCTGTAATTTTTAAATGTGTAAAAATTTATTTTGTTTTAGGTGTTAGTCATTTGACACTTAATACATGGAAATATTTTGCAATAAAAATGGTTATGTCACATTAAAAGTCACTGATTCATAGTTTTCTAATGAAAGAGTAGCATATTAATGTTGTTAGGAATCTTTTGTTTGAGTCCTATCACTTTGTATTGTCACATTAGGCAAAAATATCATAATCCAAGTATATATTTCTAAAATTAAATTCCAATAACTCAAAGGAATTTAAATTTAACAATGGGTAAATCTTCCTCGGGTCTTCCCATGTGGTTTTAGATGACTCATCTATAAAAGAAGCCCCTAAGGGACTCCTGTTCCTTATATTCAGCTTTTCTAGAACCAGCAGCAGTCTTGGATGTCTCAGTGTACCTCAGCTCTGCATTCTACAAAAAAGGATAATAGAATTGATGTGCAACAAACATTTTATTCTAATACATCTATTAAAGAGATTTGCTATGAAGCATTCAAACAATAAGTATGCAGTTTGACAGTTAGAGTTTTGCTTTTTAAACAATCATTTGAGTTTAGAATCTGGGAGAAAGGTCAGTGCATCAATAACATTGTTCTCTCTTTGGAAAAAGAGAAAAAGTCCTGAGATAGCATCTAAGAATTTAGTTTTCTAAATGTCTTGGCATTTGGATTGGAGTTTTAACCTGGCATAAACATTATTACAATTGAATAGATACTTGTTCCAGTGAGCATCAGATTTGGTGCTTAAAGTAAGAATTATTGATTATTAGTAAATTGTTAGAATTAGATGTGATATTCTAAATCTTGTTTTAAATCCACTTTGAGAAATATAAAGTGCCATGCCCTTTCCCAGCCAACAAATCAAATAAAAAAGTAATAATCATTTTTAAATTATGCTTTTCTTCTTAATTTATATTTTGACATTTTTCTCGCTTTTCTTTTTAAAAAACATCTAAACTAATATGTCTCATTAGATATCCCTTGAGTCAAATCTCATATAAGATTAAGCCAATGTTGAGAATTCCAAGAAAGAGAATTCAAAGGTAGGCAGAAAAAGGTATTTGAAGTTAGCCGGCTAATTTGCCATATGTAGAAAAACTATAACTACCTGCCTAGATACATCTTTTTCTACAATTGGATTTATATCTTCAGACAAAATAAAATATTCTATTTACATGTGCGTTATGCTGTGCCTTGCTTGTCAAAGTGTTTCCCATGGATGAGGCACGTCAGCATCACAGGTAGCTGGTTGGAAATGCACTCTTGTCTCCACCTGAGATCTACTGAGTAAGAATCTACACTCAGCAAGATTTCCGGGCAGCGTGCATGCATATCAAAGTTTGAGGAGCACTGTTCCATACAGCCACTGTTATTTGAAACAATAATTTTACCAGTAAGTGCTATATAAAATTCAAGCTAAAGTTTAATTTGCTGTTACTGCTTTTGCTATTTATTCGTTTCATCCCCTTTTCCAAAATTTTCTCCTCCCTAGCACTGCGGCAGTCTGCCTCTGTAACTGGTCTCTGACATCTCCGTTACATCATGGCCCCAAAGAAGCCACCGTTATTGAGGAAGCGTGGGGGGTAGAAAATTATACCATTAATTTTTGCATTATTTAAGTAAGCAGTTAATAAATGACATATATATAATTTTTTAAAACAAACCACTATCCAATAACGCTATCAAGATTTGCAAAACAATTATTTCGAAGGTTAAGTTAAAGGCATTTGCATACACAGAATTTGAAGCTATCAGATAAAAAGATCTAGAAGATGTTCTCAAAAGTTTACAATATCTGAAATGCAAAGCAAAAGAATTTGTATTTTGACATTGAGCTCTAATGAAAGAGATTGTGCATGTATATATGCATGTGTATTTTAAAAACCTTTATTAAGATTTTAATTTGTCATCAAGGACAACTTGTCATATGAAGATGAAACTATTTTATGATTCATTAGCCAAGTGTGACTGAAACAGCTGAGATTAATTTAATCTTGGCTTTTATGCATTAGTATTCAAAAGGAATCTGAAGCAGAGAGCAGCACTTGGTTTTATTTTTATAATGAAGGAAATATTTTGCAGCTTCTCTATTTTGATGATCACAATGAGCTGGTGGATTAAATGGTTCTATAGTTTAACACAAATATGGATTAGGAATGAAAGCTATTTCCATGATGTCTTGCTGTCCTTTAGACACATGCTTGAATGACACTGTTATGAGAAGCAGAAGCTGTAACATTTACTCTGGAAAACAAACGTTTACCTCAAGTAGCAACTGACATTTCTAGCTTCTTGCATGAATATCAGGCACTGCTTCAAATCACTTACCAGCCTCAGTCCCTTGGTCTTGGGCCTCGGGCCAGTATTAGATGAGTGGACCTGACCTGAATGAAACCAGGATGCCTTAAGCACGTCAACTCAAGGGGCTCTCCCAAGTCTGCATCTTCAACACCTGAGCCCTGATTAAGCACATTGTCATGAGGATACACTGTGGTTGCCATCACTATTGATGGCGTGTCTATAGAGACCTCTGGCTAAAGAAGACCCTAGGTCTTCCTGTCAGCAGTACTTCTTTCCTTTTCTGCTGCATGCATACAATCCATCATGATAGTAAGCAGAGCTCTTTTATTCTCTACCCCCTTTCCATTATAACAATGAAACATCCCTCTTAATCTCTTACTTGCTGCAACAACTGTATGAGTCATCATTCTGATGTTTCCCCCCGTTCACATCTCCTTCTCCTCTCGATGCAAGTCTATGGGGCCAAATTACACACATTCACACACATATTTTTTTTTACCATTAACAATGATTATTATTATTGACAGTGTATCATATGCCGTGCATCCCATAAGCTCCAAGATTTTTTTATTCTAGACATCCCAAGCAATTTGCAGTTAACTCTCAACTAAAATACTTTAACATTATTAGTCTGTGTCACAAATTTAGCATTTATATTACATTGTCGTATGATTATATACACATAAGTTCTGACCCCTCAACTGAACTGTAAGTTTCTTAAAGTTAATGATTGTATCTTACTGTACATAATAGGCTCAGAATAAATATTGGAGAATTGTTTGAAAAGCCATAATGAAATATTTTCAGAAGCTGAAAAAGAACAAATAAATAAAAATACACCTACAGAACTATATGATACTTTACCCACACGTGAAGAGAATCAGTCAAAAGCAATATTTAATGGGAAACAACATTTAGAGCTCTAACTCGGATCTGCAAAAATGTGACCTTATTTCTCTTTAATCTCAAGTTTCTTACATGCATATCTATCTTTCGATAGCAGTAAAGAACCCTGCTAATAAGAGGAGAGCTTGATAATTTCTTACTTAACTCTTAGTTGTTCTTAAGTAAATGATGAATTCAGGATTTCAACCTCAGTAGTTGAAAGTTCATGAACAGACACTTCTCAAAAGAAGACATTTATGCAGCCAAAAAACACATGAAGAAATGCTCATCATCACTGGCCATCAGAGAAATGCAAATCAAAACCACAGTGAGATACCATCTCACACCAGTTAGAATGGCTATCATTAAAAAGTCAGGAAACAACAGGTGCTGGAGAGGATGTGGAGAAATAGGAACACTTTTACACTGTTGGTGCGATTGTAAACTAGTTCAACCATTGTGGAAGTCAGTGTGGCGATTCCTCAGGGATCTAGAACTAGAAATACCATTTGACCCAGCCATCCCATTACTGGGTATATGCCCAAAGGACTATAAATCATGCTGCTATAAAGACACATGCACACGTATGTTTATTGAGGCACTATTCACAATAGCAAAGACTTGGAACCAACCCAAATGTCCAACAACCATAGCCTGGACTAAGAAAATGTGGCACCTATACACCATGGAATACTATGCAGCCATAAAAAACGATGAGTTCATGTCCTTTGTAGGGACATGGATGAAACTGGAAAACATCATTCTCAGTAAACTATTGCAAGGACAAAAAACCAAACACCACATGTTCTCACTCATAGGTGGGAATTGAACAATGAGAACTCATGGACACAGGAAGGGGAACATCACACTCCGGGCGGGGACTGTTGTGGGGTGGGGGGAGGGGGGAGGGACAGCATTAGGAGATATACCTAATGCTAAATGATGAGTTAATGGGTACAGGAAATCAACATGGCACATGGATACACATGTAACAAACCTGCACATTGTGCACATGTATCCTAAAACCTAAAGTATAATAAAAAAAAAAAAAAGAAAGTTCAGCCTCCATTCAGGGCCCCTGACCCCACATCCTTTGTTCTTTCCCTATTCCCTTTCCCATCCGTGAGGAACACGTTCACATAACATTGTGGGAGCATCGTTATCTTTAGGCATCCGTGAAATATGTTCTAATATTCTTCCACAGCAGGATTTACTAGGGATCACCTACCCAACAACATACCCTGGGGGCAGTGGAGAGAGCAGCAGTCCTCCCTAAACACGCGTTTAGGTCATGTGCAGTTATTTCTATAACAAAACACACTATAGAAAAACCATGAGGAAGCAAGCCCCAGAGACCAAAGATAGACTCAAGGTAATGTTTGTGTGCTCACTCTGCCAGTGACAGTATTTTCCCTATCCAGCTCTACGACATGGTTTGTTGCCCCGGTATTAGAATTTCATCACACCTGGGATTTTCCCAAGTACAGCTTGATAGCTTAGCTTCTGAGACTAGAGTTCCACACAGGCATTCTGGCACACAGTGAAATCAAGCTTTAGAAGAAAGCTGTCCACGTCACTTGACGTGAAACCGAGCTGCTAGTGTGTCTTACTGCCCTAGTCAGAAGTAGCTGGAGAGCATGGTTCCCAGGCCCTTCTTCTGGGGGAATGTCTGGCCTTAAAAGTGGCTAAGTGGGTCATATGATCAAATTCTGTGCAGGTGAGGATATTCAAGACCAGTTTCCTAGAGAAGTAACAAAGGTATTATGGGAAGGAATATCTTCTTCCTCTTTGAGTTGGTGGTTGCTGAGATTGCCAGGTAGGGAAATGAAGAGTGAACAACAGAAATTATTTAGAAAATCCAGTGATTGCTGGATATATCTGGCTGATCAGCAGGTTTCTCAGTCCAAAAGTCTGAGCATCTCATGTGGCATCATCTAAACAGTCATACAAAGCCAACAGGTAAAGGAAATGGGTCTGGAAGATGACCAACAAGTAATACCTTACCAAAACCTTTCAGCTCTGATGTTGATGAACAGTTATACACTCTTGTTCTCTCTTCCCTGGTGAGAAGGCCATTCCTAGACTGCTTCTCCACTACACATATTAACAGCCCCTGGAAAGCCACTGCATTCATCTCTCCTGTGTGAAAACCCAACATTCAAACACTGATCATTCTTTTCAGACCAAGCTGAAATCCCGTTACACAGGTAGGCTGCTCCATCAGCAGTCATTTGTCTACACCCTATACTTCACAATAAGTTAATGATACAGCTCAATAAATGCCTTTTCTGACTGTATCTTTTAATATATGGACCATATCCACCAAGTCAAACTTCAACTTCTATTTCCAAGTGTATATGTGCCACATTTTGGAGCAGTGAAGACATTTTAAAATGTGACTGAGAGGTTAAGTATGGCTAAAAAAATTAATCTACTTTTTTCCTTGTTTCTTATTGAAATGGATTCCGTAAATATTAGTTGGAGAGGTAATTGCTTACTACAATCAGAAATAAGACAATAAGTAGTTTAGGGAAAGTAATTATATTTATATAGCCTTTGCTTAGATTTCAAAAATTATATGTTTTATAGTTATGACTTTAAAATACAATTGCCTGCATCCTGTTTAGCTGAACGTCCAGATGACACCAGCAAAATGGGTTCTCCTTCATCAGTTTACTGGTAGCTCTCTCTTTTTCTTTAATGTATTCTTAAATACAACATTGGAATTTCATAAGGACAATATTCTAGGAATGCCCCGAAGAAATATGTGCTATCTGACCTAACATCACATCTTTCATGAATGGCTTGGAAAAGGTAAGGTTGTGACTGGCTCATTGTAATTCAGCACATTTAACCTACAGTTACAACAGTCATTATTCCCAAAATGTGTAAGATAGCCAGGGTATCAGAGAGTCTGTCCAGCCTGTTCCCTTAGCTACTCATACCTGTCAGACCTCATATCCTGATTTGAAATTGAAAAGTGTTACAATAACAACTACAGGTTGTCGTGTTGTTAGTTTTGTCCAGGCAAATATATGTATTTATAGCCTCTAGGATCCATGCAGGTACCACAGTCTTGTAACCCAACCCCTCTGTTTACCATTGAGTGTGTAGAACAGCGGCTAAGACCACAGGTTATGGAGTTAGAGACTTCCTTCTCATACTTCCTGGTGGAATGACAGTGGACAATATCTGTAGTATCTGTAAAGCCTCAGTTTTATCTGCTTTCAAAATGCTGATAGTATTACCTATCTCATAAGTTGGTTAGGAGGATTAAATGAGATAATATATATAAGGCATAACTTAGAGTGCCTTGTGCGTAGTAATCACTCATGAAATGTTAGCTATCATTGCTGTCATTATTTTAGTATATAACCAAGATTAACATTATGTGAGGCCCCACTGGCAGGTCAATTCCCTTCAAATATTATTTGGCTATTTCTGAGTTATTGACTCTCATCTTCGTAAGAATCAGTACCTAAGGTTTTAACAAATACAGATATTTTATGTGTACAAATAATCATCTCAAATAAATTTACTACTTGTTGTCTGAATAAATCTTGGTTTTAAAAATGACTGCTGGAAAATTTGCAGTTTATACCAATATCAATATAATAGTAACTTTCCCTAAACATCCAAAATGTTGATACTAAAAATATAACTTTTTTGGCATTTGGAGTTTTAAAAAGCAAATCTATTTGAGTAAACGGTGGTTTAAACCTGTTTGGACCAAATAAAATCATAAAAATATTTTAACCATTTACCTCTTCAACGCATTTGTGAATAAAACATTGGCAAATATTAAATTAGATCTTTTTATATAATTAATGAAAAGAGAGAAAACTAGCAAAATGTTAAGGGAAACATTATTTTTTATATAAATATAGAAAACCTGAGAAATACATATTTGGATAGAGTTAGAGAGACATTTCACTTTATGACATAAATACCATGTTTTAATGTTTCAAAATTTCAGTTTGAAAGGGGGAAATATGTAATGTTTCTGCCAACAGCACTTACATAAATTTGATGCATGCTTGATCTATTCCTTCTAAAATGCATTTTAAAAGAAAGATTTAAAAAATACGAAAACAGCATGCTTATTATCCACAGTACCTTATTTATATGCTTGCTCCACAAGCCGCTGTGAGATCACAGCCTGGAAATGAGTTTTCTTGTGTTTTTCTTTATCTACCACAAGAAGAAAAATGTCATCAGCCATATCTATAACATGGCAAGAGGAAAAAAACTAAAAGCTGTGGCTTATGATTGAAGGCGTCCTATAAAATATGTGTTTGCTGAAATGCCATTGGCTAACTCCAAATATATATGGAACTAAGTGTAAAGTTATGGCTGGCAAGTTGCTTTGTGTCATTTTCCTGTCGACGCTCAACATGCCAAGTAGCACCAGCACTCTGTGCAAATAGAACAGCAATGACACGGCAAAATAAGGAAGGGCTGGCTGGATTAGCAACAATGATACCAATACACTAACATACTAATGCACTAGGCATTCTAATACCCAGGGACGGGAGGGCATGGTCAAAATTTCATAGACTTTTGAATCTACTATAAAAGCACACTAACTTAGATTACTTAAGTGGAAAATTATTTCGAATAATGTTTCAATTATAGAATACTGTAAGGATTTACACATTTATAATTTCAAGTACAAATAATCATACTGTGGTATTTGTCATTGAGTTACGATAATGTGATCAAGCTTCTACAAAAGGTGGATTAATTTCATCTTCAGCAGGCAGTGCTGACCTTCTGATCGAAGTAAAATAGCACTTCTAACATACGCATCTGCTTTGGTGGCATAAGCCTAGAAATTATCCTTTCCTGAGTCACCAGTAATTAAAAATAGTAGAGAATATTTGGCCATAAATAAATAGGAGGAGAATGAAAAATAACGTCTATGTGCAAATATGGTATAGACCAAAATTGTTTTGGACAAAACATAAGGGATGCTTATCTAATATAAGTCTTAACACACTTCCAGGCAAGAAAGGTAATTGTAATTGGAGAGTTAAGACATCTGAATTACTGCTAGAAAGCTCATTCTGCTAAAAGTGGTGTATCTAGGGGTTTACTAATATGCCAAAATTATCTTTATCATTAAGTAAGAGATGTAACAAAGAAGAAATGACGTGCAGAACTTAATACTAACAAGCATGGGGTTTTGAAAAACATGAAAAATGTATAAAGTAAAATAGCAAGAATACACTATACCACTTTCAAGATACATAGCAGCAATTGAACAATGTTTAAATTGATTTTTCAACAAATTTGTCACAATTCTCATTTTAATGGATTTATAATTTTTCATCTTAAGTATGCGCCATATTTTTCTAATCAGTTCTGTTATTTACTGCCTTATATAGCTTAATGCTTTACACATCAGCCTCTGTGCTTTGTATTTTATTGAATACGTACATGGAAAATTAATCCATGATCTTCTAATTGCCAAGTAAAAAAAGTCACGCGTCACTCTTCATACAATTGATTTCTCTGACTCATTTGACAATGTTGACTATTTAATGACACTCTCTTCTCTTTACGCAATAACTCCTACTCATCGTATGTCTTGGAATAATGTTCAGATTTGTATTTACTATATTCTTCTCTGCCCATTTCATAAGTGTTAATAATGTCAGTATCCCATCCTCAGTTCTTCTACTCTTATTAAATAAATTCGATTTATACTTTGAGTCACTACCATAATCCAGAAAAGCAAAAATTAGTCAAACGTGCAGGAAAATAATGCAGTACATGCCATAATAAATGTGTCTAGGATGATAAAAATGCTGAGAAGAGCCGATAGGGTGGCATCTATCAAGGGAAGTGAAGGCAGGTGGGAGGCATCATGGCCCATCTTAAGATCTTATTCGTGGGACAGTGAATGCATCTGTGCCTTGGAGACTACCACAGCCATCTCAACAGTGAGGAAGCTCAGCCCACAGTCAACTGTGCTCTATTTACTGTACTTCCCACAGTTCAGTCTCCAAACTGAGCACTGTTGCAGCGAAGATGTCAGAGTGAACGAGAAGCCCTGTGATCTCCTGTGGTTCAAGAGACTTCAGAAGGTATTGAGCAGCCATTTCAGAAATGGTGGATTATATTTTATTTTATTTTATTTATATTTTGGTTAATACTTTAACCAAACCTTTTTTGTACTACCGCACACCCAGTGTTTTTGCAGTAGAGGATGTTGTAGCCAAAACTTGGACCTTTAAAAACAGACCCAAGATAGCCTACCCCTCTGGTGTCAACAGCAGCTCTTGGGTAGGGCAGGGTGGCTCACGCCTGTAATCCTAGCACTTTGGGAGGCCAAGGGGTGGGGGGGGCAGATCACTTGAGGTCAGGGGTTCAAGAGCAGCCTGGCCAACATGGTGAAACCCTGTCTCTACTAAAAATACAAAAATTAGCTGGATGTAGTGGCAGGTGCCTTTAATCCTGGCTACTCGGGAGGCTGAAGCATGAGAATTACTTGAACCTGGGAGGTGGAGGTTGCAGTGAGTCAAGATTAATCACGCCACTGCACTCCAGCTTGGCGACACAGCAAGAATCTGTCAAAAAAAAAAAAAAAAAAAAAAAGAGAACAGCAGCTCTCATACATATAATAGAATTCTTTAACAGTAAAATATCTTCTATATTTCCATAGATGTATTTTGCTCTAGAAATTATGAAATGATATCATAAGATAACCCTGTTTAGTTTGATCAACAAGATTTTGTCTGTAGAAACTAGTAATATTTCTAGGAAACCTCTAAATATTTGGAATTGTAACAACACATTTCTAAACATTCCATGAAAAAAGGAAAAATATATTGGAAATTTGCAGAAGTCTTACTAGAAAAGATATCCTCCAGTAATTGGGATTGGCATGTTTTTCAATTTAAATCAAACACAATAAGAACTCCAGAGGAATTCCACTTACTTAGAAATAAATAGAACATTTCAAAATCACCCGTGCTTCAAATAGAAAATCACAAGAGAAATTAGGATATATTTTGAACTGAATAAAAGTGAAAACACAGTATGGTAGTATTTGTAATATTCACCTGAAGTATTTCTCACAAGGAAATTGATTATCTTAAATAGCAGCATGTAGAAAAAGAAAGGTTTTCTGAAACTTAATGAAATAAAACACAGTGAAAAATTAACAAAGCAGAAATTGTTTCTGAGATTAAATTGTGAGAGCTCTAGTAAGATTATTCAGAGAAAGAGAGAAAATAGCTGTATAAGAATAACTATATTTATAAACATACCTAAATTCAGCTATTCTCTCTGCATTTATACTGTATAATATAAATATAGTATAAAAACAGCTATTCCTATGCAGCTATTCTTACTATAAAATAGAATTCACAACAAAATCTTTGTCAAGGGAAACACCAGGATAAGATAGGTTCACTATTAAATTCATAAGATATTTTATGTAGAAATAATAACAATTCCAGAAGCTTTTAAAAAAAAATAGGACAAAATGTTCCCTAACTCATTTCACAGGAGCAAATAACCTTGATACCAAAACCTGACACAAGATATGAAAAGAATATACTTGAAGATTTAAATAATATAAAAACATCATCAAAATATTAAGAAATTAAGTAAAACAATATTTAAAAGTAAAATACACCACAAGCAAGTAGGATTTATCCTGGGAATGCAAAGTTGGTTCAGTAGTCAAAAATCAATCAATGTAATTCACCACAGAACAGAATAAGAAGAAAATATATAATCACCATATAGATGCAAAAAGTGCATTTGACTAAATTATGCATCTATCCATGAAAAACTCTCAAAAACACAATGAAACTGTCTTAATCTGATTAAGGACATGTTAAAAAAAAAACTATAGCTGACAAAATAATTCATGTGAATTACCAAATGCCTTTCTCCTAAGATCAAAAAAAAAGAAAAAGAAGGAAAGTGAGTCTGCTCTACGTGCTTGTAGCCAATACTTTACTGGAGATCCTAGCCAGTGCAAAAAAGCAAGAAAAAGAAGAAAGATTTAAAATGCAGAACTAAAATAGCCTCTTTTTATAGATTACATTATTGTTCCTATATAAAATCCTAAGTAATCAAAAATTGATCTGCTAAAGTTAATTAATAAATTTAGCAAGGATTTAGGTGGCAAACCCTTTGGAAAAAATAAATTAGAATTCCAAATATATTCAAACAACTAGAAAATATAATTTTAAATGGTTTATGCCATAAAATACCAAGAAATATAATTAACAAAATTATGGATAACATCTATGATGAAAAATATAATGTTGAGAGAAATAACAGACTATCCAAATACAAATATACAGTATGGCAATGGTATCAATAGGATGTCAATTCTTACCCAAATGTATTTATACAGTAAATGCATTTTTAATCCATATCCTGACAGATATTTCTGCCACAAAAACTGATAAGCTCATTCTAAAATGTAAGTAGATATCAAGGAATCTAGAAAAGCAAAAATAATTTTGAAAAATGAAGTTAAAAGAGTTACACTATATTATTTCCAGACTTACTATAAAGCGACAATAACCAAGATATTTCAGAGTTAGTATAAATTTAAACATATAGATCAGTGGAACAGAAAAAAGTCAGAAATAGACCCATACATATATGGTCAATGAATTTTTTACAATGACAAAAATACATTTCAACGGAAAAAGATAAATTATTCAACAAATGGTGTCCTAACACTTGTATGAAAAAGAAAATCAACCTCTATCTCACACTATGAAATTTATTTGAAGTGGATTAGAGAGACCTTATTGTAACAGCTAAAATTATAATACTTCTTAAAACATAGATGGAACACAAAAAGCATAAAACATACATTTTTTTTAGAAAGGATAAATTAAACATCATAAAAAGTAAAACCATCTGCCTTTCTAAAGACAGCATTAAGGAAACAAAATTAGAAACCACAGACATGGGGGAAAAATATACATTTATCTAGCATATACAAATGATTTTTACAATAAGAATTAATAAGACGAACAAGCCAAAAGGACTTAAGTAGGTACTACTTCACAACAGAATGGTCAATAAATACATTAGAAGATGTTCAACATCATTGGTGATCAGAAAAATGCAAATTAAAACCATAATGAATGAGATACCAGTTTATAACAAATATAATATCTACAATTAAAAGACTAACAATACTTTTAGTGAAAATGCATAGCCACTGCATACCTCCTATGCTGCTGTTGGTGAATTTAAAATTATGGCCACACAATCCCACACATGGATACCTACTCAAAATAAATAAAACATATTTCTAGAAAAAGACTTGTACGTGGCAAGACTCGTACATAACCCCAAATCAAAAACAACTCAATGGTTCAGGTACAAGCAAATGAACTTAAAAATTGCAGCATATTCATATAACTGACAGCTACTTAGCAATGAAAAAGGACAAACACACAACGTGGATGAATCTCAAAAACATGCTGAGCAAGTGAAGCCAGAAATAAAAAAAATGCAACAGCATGCATCCATTTATTTGAAGTTGTGGAGCGGCTGAACTGAGCAATTGTGATAGAAAGATGAGTGAGTGGGGTTGGAGGAAACCTGGGATGACTTTTATGGACAACGATGATGTTCATGTCAGCACACACTTAAAATTTTTCCTTTTTGTTGTATGTAAATTATACCTCAACATAGATGATAAAAAATAAATAAAATAGAGCATTCCATTTTAAATGACAGCACCATGAACATGGTGAACACTCAATTTTTGAGCTGTTTTACGAACAATGAGCTCATTTTACTCTACAGTAAGTTTCAGTTGTGTGACTATAAGGAATAATTAAAGGCATCACAGAATTTTAACACCCTGTGTGTTTTTAAAAATGGAATACAATTTATAGATGTGGTTAAATGCAAGCTTCCTGTCGCCTTGCTACTTTGAGCATTTGGGAACTCTTGAAACTGGCTAAAAGAAGAACAAATAAAAGGCCACGGAAATTATAATGTTCTGACCAAATGCCCCCCAAAAAATTAAAAAATAAATAAATTTAAGAGAGCACGGCAGGTTTTGGAATAGATTTGTTAGTGGATTTGTCAGATCCAAGAGAAGATTCTTGGATCTCATGAAGGAAGGAATTCAGGGTGATTCACAAAGTGCAGTGAAAAAAGTGGGTTTATTAAAAGTTATTTTATTATAGAGTAGGGCAGCCTCGGAAAGCAAGAGGAGAAACCACCAGGCTTTGTTTTAAGTTTTCCTTATATAGGGGTCTTGTCTGTGTAAAGAATAAGCTAAGCTGTATCTACGTGCAGGTGAGCAGGCATCATGACAAATTTATTGCTGTGTTGATTTAAAGAAAACTAGCCTTGACCATCTAGTGTGTGAGTACATCAAAGCATAACTATCATTATCTTCAAAACATATATTGTTATGGGTATTGGGACATCTGGACTCTGTTGTTGTAGGAGTGTGTCCTTGCAGGTACCTTTAGGCTGTTTCCTTTAATACAAACATCCCATAAAGATGGGTCATGACTGGCAAGGCACGCGCTTTGCTCATCTCAGAATGGAACTGAACTAAAAAGGCATTACACTGTCCCTCCTTGGCTCCTGCTTCCCTGACAAATTGACCATCATTAGAATGTCCGGAGTGTGGCAAGTGATGGGTTAACCACCAATACTATAGACATTATTCTAAGGAGTCCAGAGTCTATATATGAGGCACATATAGTTTAACATAGATAAGATGCATCCAACAAATATTTCTTTTTTTTTTTTTTTTTTTTTGAGATGGAGTCTTGCTCTGTCACCCAGGCTGGAGTGCAGTGGCGCGATCTCAGCTCACTGCAAGCTCCGCCTCCCGGGTTCACGCCATTCTCCTGCCTCAGCCTCCCAAGAAGCTGAGACTACAGGCACCCGCCACCGCGCCCAGCTAATTTTTTTTTTTTTTTTGTATTTTTAGTAGAGACAGGGTTTCATCGTGTTAGCCAGGGTGGTCTCGATCTCCTGACCTTGTGATCTGCCCGCCTCAGCCTCCCAAAGTGCTGGGATTACAGGAGTGAGCCACCGCGCCCGGCCTCAAATACTTCTTAATTACCAAAAAATTACAGTTGAGTGGGGGATTACATATGTTAAAAGAATTTACATAAAGCTGGAAAACATTGACATCTGCTCTTTTTGCTCAAAGTACTTCAAGAGTACCCAGGATGTAATTAGACAAACATATGTATACAGTAAGAAAAAAATACGTTATTAAAACAAATGAGACTAGGCTATGTCAGAAATAAAATGTTTAAACACTCAAGTGGTCTAGGTATCTCTTTGCAGAAAGATAAATTATGTTGCAGTAATATTTTAAAGAGAGGAATTTTTAGTTTCTGCAAAGACACAGAAAAATAAATGTTTATTTACAGGAATTTTGTTCAATTATGCATTCCAGTTTTCCAAACCTGAAAATGCCTTAGAATGTGTGAAAGGAAAGCCACCTGTCATACTTCTATAAGCAAAAATCCAAAACATATGATTTCTAATGCTGTAGGCATATGGCCTTTAAAAGTTATAAAATTCACTTGCTTTGAAAATGATTTTTTAAATTGCAAAGTCTCTATCCAGATTATAGCCGGATACTTAATCCCTTTTCTGCAACTACGGGCTCATTATCATTATTTCATGGAGAGGTATTTACGTTCTGTGGAGATTCCTGTGAGCTTCTACCTCTGCTGGTGTCTTGGGGTTCCCTCTTGGGGGCTCAGAATTCCCGGCACTCCATCCCTCAGCCACGTGAATGACACAGATTTTCCCTGTTTCTCCCAGTCAGAAACCTTTGCTTATGCTCTTCTCTTTGTCTGAAATGCTGTCCCCCTACTCCCACCTGCTAAATCCTCCTTGCTCTGAAGTCTGAGGAAGCCTTCTCTGACTCCAGTTCCTCCCTAGGAATTCCCCCTCCAGCTGTGTTACAACTATCTCTTTGCTGAACTCTCTGTCCTACTGGATTCCATAAGGGCAGAGCCTGAGTTCTGTTCATCATTTATCACCAAGAACTAGCAAAGGGCCTGGAATAAAGTAACAGGTAGCACTTGTCAGATAAATCTATCAATGAAGGTGGGACAGCAGCAGCTACTTTGCTTCTTTTTCTCCTGTGCTTTCATTTTGTGTTGGTAGCTGTTGCTCTATGAGGTGGGTAAAAGTCCTTCCAAGGCCTGAAATGGATTCTGTAATCTTTCATAGTATGTTCTCAATTTCTACTCCAGGTGTGAGAGAGGACTTCTCACATTCACAAACCTCTCTTAGCTGGCTTAGCTTGGTTACTTGGAATAAGAATTTCACAGTTCATGGGACATCAGGAAACATGTCCTGTGCTGGCAGAAGTGATTTTGTGTCAAAAGGAACTAATTTTTAACCTAACTACATCATTACCTACATCTATTAAGCTGAACAATTTCAATTATTTTTGATGACCTCAGTTTCTCACTTATGAAATGAGGGATTGAAGGATATGATCTTAGTGGTTCTGAATAATACGCAGTTCTCAGATAAAATTACCAAGGTTCTCACAGCATATATACTCAGAAATATGTGACACAAATGGATGGTTTAAAATATATTGTGCATTCTGTAAATTAAATCTTATGAATCAATTGTATTAGCAAATGTGACAGTGTAACAAAAATGTAACCTGCAAGTCGCAACTGGAATTGGCTCAAGCTAAAAAGGAAAGTTATTGACACATAACTGAAAAGTCAGAGTATTTCAAGTTTCTTTTTCTTTTTAAATTATACTTTAAGTTCTCGGATACATGTGCAGAACGTGAAGGTTTGCTACATAGGTGTACACGTGCCATGGTGGTTTGCTGCACCCATTAACCCGTCATCTACGTTAGATATTTCTCCTAATGCTATACCTCCCGTAGCCCCCCAACCCCTGACAGGCATCCATGTGTGATGTTCCCCTCCCCATGTCCATGTGGTCTCATTGTTCAACTCACACTTATGAGTGAGAACATGTAGTGTTTGGTTTTCTGTTCCTGTGTTAGTTTGCTGAGAATGATGGTTTCCAGGTTCATCCATATCCCTGCAAAGGACATGAACTCATACTTTTTTATGGCTGCATAGTATTCCATGGTGTATATATGCCACATTTTCTTTATCCAGTCTATCGTGGATGGGCATTTGGGTGTGTTCCAAGTCTTTGCTATTGTGGACAGTGCTGCAATAAACATAAGAGTTCATGTGTCTTTATAGAAGAATGATTTATAATCCTTTGGGTATATGCCCGGTAATGGGATTGCTGGGTCAAATGGTGTTTCTGGTTCAAGATCCTTGAGGAATCGCCACACTGTCTTCCACAATGGTTGAAGTAATTTACACTCCCACCAACAGTGTAAAAGACTTCCTCTTTCTCCATATCCTCTCTAGCTTCTCTTGTTTCCTGACTTTTTAATGATCACCATTCTAACTAGTGTGGGATGCTATCTCATGGGGTTTTGATTTGCATTTCTCTAATGATCAGTAATGATAAGCTTTTTTTCGTATGTTTGTTGGATGCATAAATGTCTTCTTTTGAGAAGTGTCTGTTCATATCCTTCACTCACTTTTTGATGGGGTTGTTTTTTTCTTATAAATTTGTTTAAGTTCCTTGTAGATTCTGGATATTAGCCCTTTGTCAGATGGATAGATTGCAAAACTTTTCTCCCATTCTGTAGGTTGCCTGTTCACTCTGATGCTACTTTCTTTTGCTGCACAGAAGCTCTTTAGTTTAATTAGATCTCATTTGTCAATTTTGGCTTTATTGCCATTGCTTTTGGTGTTTTAGGCATGAAGTCTTTGCCCATGCCTATGTCCTGAATGGTATTGCCTAGGTTTTCTTCTACGGTTTTTATGGTTTTAGGTCTTATGTTTAAGTCTTTAATCCATCTTGAGTTAATTTTTGTATAAGGTGCAAGGAAGGGGTCCCTTTTCAGTTTTCTGCATATGGCTAGCCAGTTTTCCCAATACCATTTATTAAATAGGGAATCCTTTCCCCATTGCTTGTTTTTGCCAGGTTTATCAAAGATCAGATCCTTGTAGGTGTTATTTCTGAGGCCTCTGTTCTCTTCCATTGGTCTATATATCTGTTTGGGTACTAGTGCCATGCTGCTTTTGTTACTGTAGTCTTGTAGTATAGTTTGAAGTCAGGTAGCATGATCCCTCCAGCTTTGTCCTTTTTGCTTAGGATTGTCTTGGCCATACAGCCTCTTTTTTTTTTTTTTTTTGGTCCCATATGAACTTTAAAGTAATATTTTCTAATTCTGAGAAGAAAGTCAATGGTAGCTTGATGGGGATAGCATCGAATTTATAAATTACTTGGGGCAGTATGGCCATTTTCACAATATTGATTCTTCCTATCCATGAGCATAGAATGTTTTTCCATTTATTTATGTCCTCTCTTATTTCCTTGAGTAGTGGTTTGTAGTTCTCCTTGAAGAGATCCTTCACATCCCTTGTAAGTTGGATTCCTAGGTATTTTATTCTCTTTGAAGCAATTGTGAATGGGAGTTCACTCATGATTTGGCTCTCTGTTATTGGTGTATAAGAATGATTGTGATTTTTGCACATAGATTTTGTATCTGGAGATATTGCTGAGGTTTCTTATAAGCTTAAGGAGATTTTGGGCTGAGACGATGGGGTTTTCTAAATATACAATCATGTCATCTGCAAACAGAGACAATTTGACTTCTTCTTTTTCTATTTAAATACACTTTCTTTCTCTTGCCTGATTGCCCTGGCCAGAACTTCCAACACTATGTTGAATAGGAGTGGTTAGAGAGGGCATCCTTGTCTTGTGCCAGTTTTCAAATGGAATGCTTCCAGCTTTTCCCATTCAGTATGATATTGGCTGTGGGTTTGTCATAAATAGCTCTTATTATCTTGAGATATATTCCAACAATACCTAGTTTATTGAGAGTTTTTAGTGTGAAGCGGTGTTGAATTTTATCAAAGGCCTTTTCTGCATCTATTGAGATAATCATGTGGAGGTTTTTGTCATTGGTTCTGTTTATGTGATGGATTACGTCTATTGATTTGCATATTTTGAACCAGCCTTGCATCCTAGGGATGAAGCCGACATGATCATGGCAGATAAGTTTTTTAATGTGCTGCTGGATTCGGTTTGCCAGTATTTTATTGAAGATTTTCACATCAATGTTCATCAGGGATATTGGCCTGAAATTTTCTTTTTTTGTTGTGTCCCTGCCAGGTTTTTTTCTACTGTTTGGAATAGTTTCAGCAGGAATGGTACAAGTTCCTCTTTGTACCTCTGGTAGAATTCGGCTGTGAATCTGTCTGGTCCTGGGCTTTTTTTGGTTGGTAAGCTATTAATTACTGCCTCAATTTCAGAACTTGTTATTGGTCTATTCAGGGATTCGACTTCTTGTATTTCAAGTTTCAAAAGAAATTTCATGCATGCTGCAGTTCTGCTGCTCTGATTTTCCTGGTTCTACCTGTCTTTTGTGTCTGGGCTGCACACTCAGGCTGCCTTCCCTTCTGGTAGCAAATGGCTGGCTGCAGTTCCAAGCCTGTGGTCCAGTCTCTTCCCCAATAATGAAATGAAGTCCTGGACATCACTCTGATTGGAATAAATAGAAGAAACTTTCTATCCCCAAAACAACCAATTTGAGCAGGGCTGGAGTCAGGACAGGGGTTGCATTTGGGAGCTGTGTATATGTGTCTCAAACCTGAATCTCTTTTCTCTTATAAGAACACCAGTTATTGGATTTAGGGCCAATCCCAACCCAAAATGGTGTCATCTTGAAATTCTTCCTTTAATTGCATCTTCAAAAATCTTTACTCCAAAAAAATGATCACATTCTGAAATTCCCAGTGGACGTATCTTTTGGAGAGGCACCAATTCAGCCCTCTACTGTCTCCCTACTGTCTACTCCAAATCCATGTCTGCTCCATGAGAAGGTGACATCTACCTCATCCCAACATCCCTGATCATTTTAACACATTGGACTATCTATTCTTAGTCTAAAATCTCATAAAAAATATTATCAGATCAAAGATACCAAATCTAATAATCTAAATCAGATACGGGTGAAACTTTGAGAAGGATCCATCCTAGGGTGAAATTCCTCTCCTTCTCCGTACTTGTGAATCTAGCAAACAAGTTATCCGCTACCAAGATACATTGGTGTGTTTACATCTTCTCCATTTAAAACTACGAAGACATTTGTTATTGCTTTTTCTTTTATTCCAAAAAGGAGAAAAATGGGAGGCATAAAGGGGCCACTGGAATTAAGCAAAACCTAGCACAGCACATTCTATTAGGTTTTATAGCCTGAGAACAACCTTTTGTGGCATGATCCTGCACACTGGGCCCACAGCAGCTCCATGGGTGGCCCCTGCCCCTGGGCCTGCAGCAGTGGTGTGACTGGCTTCTGGGTGCAGGTGTCGGTAGCTCAGTCGGTCTCTACATCCACAGCTCTGTCCTTCGAGTCATTCTTCCTTTTTCTGAAAGGGTAGAGCATGTTGGCTGTCAAGTAGCCCTACTGGCGTTTCCTGCTTGTAAAGTTTATAAGTACCATGACTTTCTCCCATTTTGTCTTGTCTCTGTCGCTTTTGGTCAAAGTTGGCAGTGTTTCTACTGATTTAACATTCTCAAAATCCTCATAGGTTCCTGTATATATCAAGGGAATCTATGTCACTAGACAGAAGAGTTCTGCAGAATTCTTCCTCGATAACCCTATCTCTATTCCTGGATTCTGCTCAGATTGGATCCACGATACATGCCTAATCTTTTCAGTGAAAGGTTTTCTGGGCACTCTCTTGGTTTTCGTTACAGAACATCCTTTCTCTGTCCACAGTGAATTTCCTCATCAGGGTATCCTTGGCTATCCAAAAAGGCTCAGAACTTCCTAAGTCATCAGGTCCTGGCTCCTTTTTTGCTCCATATTCTTTCCTCAAATTCTCTCTCTCCTCTCATATTTTACCAAAATGATTAAGAAGAAACCAAGCCTTACTTTCTTCATGTTCCTTGAAATACCCTCAGCTAAATAGCCAACTTCGCTGCTTACAAATTCTCCTTTGCACTCAACCTCAGAATACAACTCAGGTAAGTTTCTGCCACTTAATTTTTTTTTTTTCTTAACTTCACAAGTGTTTTATTTCGATGATGTGCCTTTGATTTAATCTGGGACACTTTTTTTTTTCATTTTATGAATGCTTTTTTTTTATTATACTTTAGGTTTTAGGGTACATGTGCACAATGTGCAGGTTTGTTACATATGTATCCATGTGCCATGTTGCTTTGCTGCACCCATTAACTCGTCATTTAGCATTAGGTATATCTCCTAATGCTGTCCCTCCCCCCTCCCCCCACCCCACAACAGACCCCAGAGTTTGATGTTCCCCTTCCTGTGTCCATGAGTTCTCATTGTTCAATTCCCACCTATGAGTGAGAACATGCGGTGTTTCGTTTTTTGTCCTTGCGATAGTTTACTGAGAATGATGTTTTCCAGTTTCATCCATGTCCCTACAAAGGACATGAACTCATCATTTTTTATGGCTGCATAGTATTCCATGGTGTATATGTGCCACATTTTCTTAATCCAGTCTATTGTTGTTTTTTTTTTTTTTATTATACTTTAGGGTTTTAGGGTACATGTGCACAATGTGCAGGTTTGTTACATATGTATCCATGTGCCATGTTGATTTCCTGCACCCATTAATTCGTCATTTAGCATTAGGTGTATCTCCTAATGCTGTCCCTCCCCCCTCCCCCCACCCCACAACAGTCCCCGGAGCGTGATGTTCCCCTTCCTGTGTCCATGAGTTCTCATTGTTCAATTCCCACCTATGAGTGAGAACATGCGGTGTTTGGTTTTTTGTCCTTGCGATAGTTTACTGAGAATGATGTTTTCCAGTTTCATCCATGTCCCTACAAAGGACACGAACTCATCATTTTTTATGGCTGCATAGTATTCCATGGTGTATATGTGCCACATTTTCTTAATCCAGTCTATCGTTGTTGGACATTTGGGTTGGTTCCAACTCTTTGCTATTGTGAATAGTGCCGCAATAAACATACGTGTGCATGTGTCTTTATAGCAGCATGATTTATAGTCCTTTGGGTATATACCCAGTAATGGGATGGCTGGGTCAAATGGTATTTCTAGTTCGAGATCCCTGAGGAATCGCCACACTGACTTCCACAATGGTTGAACTAGTTTACAGTCCCACCAACAGTGTAAAAGTGTTCCTATTTCTCCACATCCTCTCCAGCACCTGTTGTTTCCTGATTTTTTAATGATGGCCATTCTAACTGGTGTGAGATGGTATCTCACTGTGGTTTTGATTTGCATTTCTCTGATGGCCAGTGATGATGAGCATTTCTTCATGTGTTTTTTGGCTGCATAAATGTCTTCTTTTGAGAAGTGTCTGTTCATGTCCTCTGCCCACTTTTTGATGGGGTTGTTTGTTTTTTTCTTGTAAATTTGTTTGAGTTCAATGTAGATTCTGGATATTAGCCCTTTGTCAGATGAGTAGGTTGCAAAAATTTTCTCCCATTGTGTAGGTTGCCTGTTCACTCTGATGATAGTTTCTTTTGCTGTGCAGAAGCTCTTTAGTTTAATGAGATCCCATTTGTCGATTTTGGCTTTTGTTGCCATTGCTTTTGGTGTTTTAGACATGAAATCCTTGCCCACACCTATGTCCTGAATGGTATTGCCTAGGTTTTCTTGTAGGATTTTAATGGTTTTAGGTCTAACATATAAGTCTTTAATCCATCTTGAATTAATTTTTGTATAAGGTGTAAGGAAGGGATCCAGTTGCAGCTTTCTACATATGGCTAGCCAGTTTTCCCAGCACCATTTATTAAATAGGGAATCCTTTCCCCATTTCTTGTTTTTGTCAGGTTTGTCAAAGATCAGATAGTTGTAGCTATGCGGCATCATTTCTGAGGGCTCTGTTCTGTTCCATTGATCTGTGTCTCTGTTGTGGTACCAGTACCATGCTGTTTTGGTTACTGTAGCCTTGTAGTAGAGTTTAAAGTCAGGTAGCGTGATGCCTCCAGCTTTGTTCTTTTGGCTTAGGATTGACTTGGCGATGCGGGCTCTTTTTTGGTTCCATATGAACTTTAAAGTAGTTTTTTCCAATTCTGTGAAGAAAGTCATTGGTAGCTTGATGGGGATGGCATTGAATCTATAAATTACCTTGGGCAGTATGGCCATTTTCACGATATTGATTCTTCCAACCCATGAGCATGGAATGTTCTTCCATTTGTTTGTATCCTCTTTTATTTCATTGAGCAGTGGTTTGTAGTTCTCCTTGAAGAGGTCCTTCACATCCCTGGTAAGTTGGATTCCTAGGTATTTTATTCTCTTTGAAGCAATTGTGAATGGGAGTTCACTCATGATTTGGCTCTCTGTTTGTCTGTTATTGGTGTACAAGAATGCTTGTGATTTTTGTACATTAATTTTGTATCCTGAGACTTTGCTGAAGTTGCTAATCAGCTTAAGGAGATTTTGGGCTGAGACAATGGGGTTTTCTAGATATACAATCATGTCATCTGCAAACAGGGACAATTTGACTTCCTCTTTTCCTAATTGAATACCCTTTATTTCCTTCTCCTGCCTGATTGCTCTGGCCAGAACTTCCAGCACTATGTTGAATAGGAGCGGTGAGAGAGGGCATCCCTGTCTTGTGCCAGTTTTCAGAGGGAATGCTTCCAGTTTTTGCCCATTCAGTATGATATTGGCTGTGAGTTTGTTGTAGATAGCTCTTATTATTTTGAGATACGTCCCATCAATACCTAATTTATTGAGAGTTTTTAGCATGAAGGGTTGTTGAATTTTGTCAAAGGCTTTTTCTGCATCTATTGAGATAATCATGTGGTTTTTGTCTTTGGTTCTGTTTATATGCTGGATTACATTTATTGATTTGCGTATGTTGAACCAGTCTTGCATCCCAGGGATGAAGCCCACTTGATCATGGTGGATAAGCTTTTTGATGTGCTGCTGGATTCGGTTTGCCAGTATTTTATTGAGGATTTTTGCATCAATGTTCATCAAGGATATTGGTGTGAAATTCTCTTTTTTGGTTATGTCTCTGCCAGGTTTTGGTATCAGGACGATGCTGGCTTCGTAAAATGTGTTAGGGAGGATTCCCTCTTTTTCTATCGATTGGAATAGTTTCAGAAGGAATGGTACCAGTTCCTCCTTGTACCTCTGGTAGAATTCAGCTGTGAATCCATCAGGTCCTGGACTCTTTTTGGTTGGTAAGCTATTGATTATTGCCACAATTTCAGAACCTGTTATTGGTCTATTCAGAGATTCAACTTCTTCCTGGTTTAGTCTTGGGAGGGTGTATTTGTCGAGGAATTTATCCATTTCTTCCAGATTTTCTAGTTTATTTGCATAGAGGTGTTTGTAGTATTCTCTGATGGTAGATTGTATTTCTGTGGGATCGGTGGTGATATCCCCTTTTTCGTTTTTTATTGCATCTATTTGATTCTTCTCTCTTTTCTTCTTTATTAGTCTTGCTAGCGGTCCATCAATTTTGTTGATCTTTTCAAAAAACCAGCTACTGGATTCATTAATTTTTTGAAGGGTTTTTTGTGTCTCTATTTCCTTCAGTTCTGCTCTGATTTTAGTTATTTCTAGCCTTCTGCTAGCTTTTGAATGTGTTTGCTCTTGCTTTTCTAGTTCTTTTAATTGTGATGTTAGGGTGTCAATTTTGGATCTTTCCTGCTTTCTCTTGTGGGCATTTAGTGCTATAAATTTCCCTCTACACACTGCTTTGAACGTGTCCCAGAGATTCTGGTATGTTGTGTCTTTGTTCTCGTTGGTTTCAAAGAACATCTTTATTTCTGCCTTCATTTCATTATGTACCCAATAGTCATTCAGGAGCAGGTTGTTCAGTTTCCATGTAGTTGAGCGGTTTTGACTGAGTTTCTTAATCCTGAGTTCTAGTTTGATTGCACTGTGGTCTGAGAGACAGTTTGTTATAATCTCTGTTCTTTTACATTTGCTGAGAAGAGCTTTACTTCCAACTATGTGGTCAATTTTGGAATAGGTGTGGTGTGGTGCTGAAAAAAATGTATATTCTGTTGATTTGGGGTGGAGAGTTCTGTAGATGTCTATTAGGTCCACTTTATGTAGAGCTGAGTTCAATTCCTGGATATCCTTGTTAACTTTCTGTCTCGTTGATCTGTCTAATGCTGACAGTGGGGTGTTAAAATCTCCCATTATTATTGTGTGGGAGTTTAAGTCCCTTTGTAGGTCACTGAGGACTTGCTTTATGAATCTGGGTGCTCCTGTGTTGGGTGCATATATATTTAGGATAGTTAGCTCTTCTTGTTGAATTGATCCCTTTACCATTATGTAATGGCCTTCTTTGTCTCTTTTGATCTTTGTTGGTTTAAAGTCTATTTTATTGGAGACTAGGATTGCAACCCCTGCCTTTTTTTGTTTTCCAGTTGCTTGATAGATCTTCCTCCATCCCTTTATTTTGAGTCTATGTGTGTCTCTGCACGTGAGATGGGTTTCCTGAATACAGCACACTGATGGGTCCTGACTCCTTATCCAGTTTGCCAGTCTGTGTCTTTTGATTGGAGCATTTAGCCCATTTACATTTAACGTTAATATTGTTATGTGTGAATCTGATCCTGTCATTATGATGTTAGTTGGTTATTTTGCTCGTTAGTTGCTATAGTTTCTTCCTAGCCTCGATGGTCTTTACAATTTGGCATGTTTTTGCAGGGGCTGGTACCGGTTGTTCCTTTCCATGTTTAGTGCTTCCTTCAGGAGCTCTTTTAGGGCAGGCCTGGTGGTGACAAAATCACTCAGCGTTTGCTTGTCTGTAAAGTATTTTATTTCTCCTTCACTTATGAAGCTTAGTTTGGCGGGATAGGAAATTCTGGGTTGAAAATTCTTTTCTTTAAGAATGTTGAATATCGGCCCCCACTCTCTTCTGGCTTGTAGAGTTTCTGCTGAGAGATCAGCTGTTAGTCTGATGGGCTTCCCTTTGTGGGTAACCCGACCTTTCTCTCTGGCTGCCCTTAACATTTTTTCCTTCATTTCCACTTTGGTGAATCTGACAATTATGTGTCTTGGAGTTGCCCTTCTCGAGGAGTATCTTTGTGGCGTTCTCTGTATTTCCTGAATCTGAATGCTGGCCTGCCTTGCTAGATTGGGGAAGTTCTCCTGGATAATATCTGGCAGAGTGTTTTCCAACTTGGTTCCATTCTCCCCATCATTTTCAGGTACACCAATCAGACGTAGGTTTGGTCTTTTCACATAGTCCCAAATTTCTTGGAGGCTTCGTTCATTTCTTTTTATTCTTTTTTCTCTAAACTTCCCTTCTCTCTTCATTTCATTCATTTCATCTTCTATCAGCGATACCCTTTCTTCCAGTTGATCGCATCTGCTACTGAGGCTTCTGCATTCTTCGCGTAGTTCTCGAAACTTGGCTTTCAGCTCCATCAGCTCCTTTAAGCCCTTCTCTCCATTGGTTATTCTAGTTATCCATTCTTCTAATTTTTTTTCAAAGTTTTTAACTTCTTTGCTATTGTTTTGAATTTCCTCTCGTAGCTCAGAGTAGTTTGATCGTCTGAAGCCTTCTTCTCTCAACTCATCAAAGTCATCCTCCATCCAGCTTTGTTCCGTTGCTGGTGAGGAACTGCGTTCCTTTGGAGGAGGAGAGGTGCTCTGTTTTTTAGAGTTTCCAGTTTTTTTGGTCTGTTTTTTCCCCATCTTTGTGGTTTTGTCTACTTTTTGTCTTCGATGATGGTGATGTACAGATGGGTTTTTGGTGTGGATGTCCTTTCTGTTTGTTAATTTTCCTTCTACCAGACAAGACCCTCAGCTGCAGGTCTGTTGGAGTTTACTAGAGGTCCACTCCAGACCCTGTTTGGCTGGGTGTCAGCACCGGTGGCTCAAGCAGAAATGCAGAAATCACCCGTCTTCTGTGTCGCTGGGGCTGGGAGCTGGAGACCGGAGCTGTTCCTATTCGGCCATCTTGGCTCCACCCTCCAATCCAGTCTATTGTTGTTGGACATTTGGGTTGGTTCCAAGTCTTTGCTATTGTGAATAGTGCCGCAATAAACATACGTGTGCATGTGTCTTTATAGCAGCATGATTTATAGTCCTTTGGGTAAGGATTTCCTTTCCTAGCATTTCCAGTATCACTTTTCTCATTTCCATCCGAGATTTCTGCTGAGGCCTCCATGTCAACAGAATCACCTTAAGCATTCATATTTCACCCAACAGGCTTGTCCAGGCAAGCTAGACTTTTTCTGTCATTTGCCTCAAAGTTCTTCTAGCCTTTAACCCCCAATTCCAAAACCACTTCCACATTTTTAGGTATTTGTTACAGAAGCACCCTGTTTCTTAGTAGCAAAATCTGTATGGGTTTGCTAGAGCTGCAATCACTAATGACCATAAACTTGTGGCTTAAAACACCAGAAACTTATTCTTCCATAGTTCCGAAGATTAGAAATCCAAAAAGAAAGGGTCAGCCGGGTTGGTTCTCTTTGGAGACACTGCGGGAGAATCAATTCCATGCCTGCTAAACAGAGAGGCACGTAGAGGCTGTGCTAAAGGATATGGAATTTCATTCATCTTTTATGTAGCAATTCCACAGTGAGTGGTCCAGGCTGGTGGAGCAGTTTGCTGTATGGAATCATTTACTTAGGTTCCTCTCATAGCATTGTTAAACCACACTCTAGGCAACAGATCTTACCCTTATCATATGTAGTGCTCTCTTTTGGCAGCATGTTAAAGCCTATAGACTCCTCAAAAAGAAATAATAATATAAACAGCCAGGCATGGTGGCTTTCACCTATATGACTATAATCCCAGTACTTGGGAAGACAACTTGAGCCCAGGAGTTCAAGACCAGCCTGGGTAACATAGGGAGATCCCATCTCTACAAGAAATTTAAAAAGTAGCCAGGCATGGTGGCATAAACTTGTAGTCCCAGCTACTTGGAGGCTGAAGTGGGAGGATTGCTTGAGTCCAGGAGTTGGAGGTTGCTGTGAGCTATGATCGCACCACTGCACTCCAACCTGGGTAACAGAGCAAGAGCAAAAACAAACAAACAAATAAACAAAAAACAGAGGGCTACAAAGGAAACAAAATGAATATAGTTTTTAAAATATAAAAATATAAAAACAAAATATTTGAAAATCGTGATATGGTAACATATGTTTCTTTAAGAAGACATTAAATAACCCAATCTAAAGGAGGAACTTCGTGCCCAGCATCGCTTTGAAGTGGTGATGAGCATAAACGATACACTTATTTTGAAGTCTCTTTCATTACTGTGATATGATATGAAATCATCTAATGTTTCAGTTGGTGAATCAGAGTCACTGCTAATGCTATTGTTTCTTTTTTCCTCATTCCTAGTTAAAGGCAATGATACATTTTTTAGAAGTTCATACAAATAAGGTAATAATTATTATTTTCATAACTAGTTCATGGAAACCTAGGCTAAGATTCTGTGCCCTGGAGGCTTTTTCTACTTTGCAGATTTGAAGCCAGGCCACTGCTATGTCCATGTTCTATAGCAGACGGGAAAGAAAAGTCCAGAGCAGAGAGCTCTGTGACTGAAGTGCACATGCACACACATGCACACACACACACATGCACACATGCACACACACATGCATGCACACATGTACACACACACATGCAGACATGCACACACGCACACACACATGCACACATGCACACTTTCCTTTTACTCCATTCAACTGGCCTGAACTCTGTTGTGAAGATGGAAGGGAATGGAGGAATATGGTTGGTGTGGGTTGCCACATTCCTAGCTAAAACTTAGAAGGAAGGTTCAGTTACTTTGAAAATCAGTGGAGACTGGATACTGGGATCATCAGCATTTTCTATCACAACATCCCACCAACCTCATATCCAGGTCTGTAGGGTCCTTGGATCATTGTCTGCCAGTGATTCTTGGTCAGAGCCACAAGCTCAGTGCCTCCACGTTTCTCTTTACCTACCTTGGAAAGAAGGGATGAGTCTTAGTCACCTCCTTGCAAGTTCCCCTGGCTTCTTATTCACCTTGCCCAGCCTCTTCATTACCTGAATACCCTAGGTACATACAGATTTTCCCAAGACAGTCACACACACACACACACTCACCTAGAACCTGAAGATTGTAGCATTGTCTTCGCTCAGGGCCTAGGCATCTGCCAGTCTAACATTTCAATAACCAAGAGAGTCACTGGAGTGACTTAGAGGATCAAGGATAACTGTGCCCTCATGTGAACATATAGCTCTGCCCACCCAGAAGGGCAGCCAACAGCTTCTTGATTATGGGTATCTTATTCCACTTATTACTCCATTAAACTAAGATATGGTCCCTGGGGCAGGGGAAAGGTGGGTGGGTGGGGAGATGTTAAGGTTGGTTTTACAGGTGTTGCATTTCAGGTCCCCATGGGGCTGTTGACGGGAGGTTTTTAGGAGGCAGCTGAACGTTCTCTGTGGATCTCTAATGAGAGGTCTGCACTGAAGATATAAATGCTAGAAACATCAGCCTAGAGCTAATCACAGAAGGTCTGAGAGAGAAAAGGATGCCCCTAGGAGCATGTGGGATAAAAAGTAGAGACTGTAGGACTGAGATCTGAGGCGCATCAACACTAAAGAGATGGTATCAGAAGAGACATCTGCATGGGAAACTGCATGAATGTAGCCAGAGAAATATAGGTCAAGTAAGATAAGGGCTGAACATTTACCAATGTGTTTAAGGTGTACACTGGCAACTATGAAGAGACAAACTTCAGTGGCAGAAAGTGCAGGGTTTGGGAACTGAAAGGCAGGGAAGCAATGGGATTTAATGCTTGTGACGTTCTCTTTCAGGAAGTGTATTTCTAAAAACCACGGCCCTTCAGGGGCACGGTCACCTGGAATGTGTGGGGATATCTGCAAGTGTCACAATGGGTGTGGTTGTCACTGTTATTTAGTAGAGCATGTCAGGGGACCCGAGTGTCCTACAGTGAGTGGGACAGCAGCTGCCGCCATGCAGAGCCGTCCTCCTCCTGCACGGCCTGCCAGGGCCCTGCTGTTACTCACGTACACTCAGATACTAAGCTATTTCTCTGAGCCTCCACAAGCTTCAATAAAGCACACATTTTTGCATAATTTTAATATGCACTCAATTTTATAGAAATTCAATTAATGTTTAAATTGAGAGAAGATGGTAGTTTAAGTTCAGAAATTTACTCTAAACTCTCCATATTTCAGGAAAATCATCACAAATAACATTGTTCTTATGGCATTTAAGCAACCAATACAACTCACCTATATCAAATTGCTGCGTATTTGAATGTAACTGTCACCCTCACAGTGATTTTACACATAATGGATGTGCATCTGAGTGTGTCGAAGTATTTAAATACTAAAATCATATCATTTTATCTTAAATTATCTTCCATTTGTTTCTCCTTTACATTACAGTTAGGGCAGTATGTTGACTTTCAAACATTGTTTGTGTGGTTATATAACATTATCAGATTTTCTATCAAGATCATGAAGCGGGGGTGTTGGGCACCCTTGCATTGAAAGCCCTGTTCTGATTTCACAACTCCTGGGTCCACTTTCCAAGCCCAAACTCCTTCCTGAGAAATGTTCTAGGTATAACTGATGAACCTGAGATGTCATGAGAGCAAGCCGGGGCCAACAGCGTGCTCTCTTCCTGGAATGTGGATTTGGATTTCAAACTCTAACCAGTGTCTGTAAGCCACTTAACTGGTGTCCTGCAGGCAGGGCTGGAAGAGTTTAGGTAGTTTTGACTCATGCACACCCCAAATCAGAATACGTTGGTTTGCAAGGAGAGAAAAGAACAAAGCAGAAAAGAGACACAGAGATGAGAGGTTTGTCACGTTGTGTCACAGTGAGCCTGTGGCATGGTTCCCTTGGAGGCTCTGCTGCCCCTCTGCCTTCCCTTAGATGCCTCAGATCTGTACAACAGCCCTTGGTGCTGCGTTCTGTCAGCTCAGAGGGGATTTGTTAACTGCAACCAAAAAGACTGGCTTAAGTATTTTAATTTCCACTTCCTAGTGGGTCTTAATTAATAGTTGTTAGATGAATTAATGTAAAAACAAATGAATAAAGTAATGACTTTAGATGAATTTTAAAAATTTTATTAAAAACATGAATATTATTTCTTCAACTAATTATCTACCTCTGTGTTTTTATGATTTCACTCCAATTCCACCCTTTCCCCCACCATAAAAGAGACAGTTTGTCTTGCAGACACTCTTAGGATTACCTCATCCAAAATATTTGTTTTGGATGAAAAGATTTGATTTGTGGTGGGATGTGTGTGTGTGTGTGTGCGTGTGTAGGAGAAAGAGAGGTGAGGATAAGGTCCTTTTCTATGTAGCTCTCTGAACAAAAAAAATGCAGTCCTTTAAAAAATTGTTATCTTCTAATGTTAAAGTAGCTAATTCTTATTTAAAGATTTAGTTGTAAGTCTTAAAGAAAATGTTACAGTCTTTTAAAGATACAAGAAGTGCTAAGGGCTTCTCCGCTTGTATTAGACTGTTGGATTGGGTATGACAATTGAGAAATATGCCTTATAAAGTTGTTTTTAATTGTAAATAAGTTCATGCATTGTTAAATTCAATTCTTGAAATATTCTGTTTCTAAGCAAATACACAACAGTACATAGCCAGTTTGCTATAGCTTCATGTTTTAAATTTTGTGTACATTTCATGTCACGTTTCTTAATTTTTAGATATTTACATATCTGAGCCTATGTTATCCTTGTACAAGTTTGATGGGAAAGCAACCAACACACTGATCTTTTATTCTTATTCAATTTTTCTTTCATCACTAGATTTCTGCACTAGTTTTATTTTACCTGAATTTGATCAGATGTTTTAAATCATCCAAATTCCTAGCACTAGAAAAAATCCAGGCTTTTGTAGTTTATGTTGCTGCTGAACGAGAAGAAGAACAGACAGGTAGACACACGTTCACTAATCATAGCGGTGACTTCCTTTCCGGTGTTCAGCAAGGGATGGGGTATAAGGCAATGCCAAACTTCAACCTGCCCGTCAGGTGAAAGAGTGAAGAATGTCTATCATAGAGTTGTTCTTGAAACTAGGCCAGATGATGTCACATATTGGCTTAATTTTTTCTATTGGATGCTTGATTATTTGAGGATTCTGTAGGAAAAGTCCAGTTAGAGTTGACTTGTTCAACACTAAAATATTTTTCTCCTGCTAAAGCATACACACTCGCTCACAGCAGTGTATATGGAACTTATAGATGTTTATTTTTACCTCTTTGTTTCTTTTCCCTCCCTTTCTTACTCTCACTACCTAAGTTCAAGGTCTGTGGACTGTGTCTTGTGGAGGAGAAGCACTAGGAAGGGGAAGGGAGGGATTCCTGCTGGCAGGAACCATGGAGAGCGCATCCCTAGCTAACCCTGCAGGAAAGTAGCCACAGCTCAGGGATGCCTCCCATGCAGATCTAGAGAGTAGGCCGTGCAAAATAGCATCTTTCATCACAGAGTGACTGAGTTTTGACAAAGCAATAAAGCTAAGCCTCTTTGGCCCATCTACCAGAATGAGGACATTGCGTTGTTAAGAAATCACTCACTTAAAATAATATTTGTTGAAATTGTACTTTACCTGTCATCAAGAGCGACATTTGACATCTTAGTGCAGCTTCTCAAATGTTACTTATTATGAGTTGGAAGGGTAACAATAAACAAAAAACAGCACAACAAATAAATACAACAAGAAGGAAATCACACTTCCGTTGGTTTCAGAATCTACAATCACTGCTTGAACATTTGCCTCGTTTAGGAATATGTCTGTCTCAGGATTTTAGGGGTGCAGAAGGGAATGAGAGTGTATGGAGCCCACCTTTTCTGAACTAGCTTTCCCAGTAGCCTGGAAACAGAAGGATTTTCTTGCTTGGTAGAGAATATTGAACCCTGTCCTTCTGTGTGTCCAGGCCAATGTCTGTCGAGAGCTTGACTCTCTGTGCTGGAACTAACCTTGTCCATCTTCCCATAGTTCAGTATTGTCTTCCTCAAAATAAAGGAAATTATCTCCAACTTCTTGAAACATGCAGAATTTTGAAATGGTTTTCTTTATAAAAACGATAATATCAGCATATTTTCTAAACTGCTTGTTAGAGGTATAGAGTTGTGCAGCTTAGATTCGGCTGTTGTATCAGACCTCTGTGTTCCAGCCCTCCTGCGGAGTGGACCTGTGACATCAGAACACACAGAGGTGGGGAGTGGAATATCTCAGAGTTTCCCCAGGGGCTCCAAAGGGCTAGAAGTGTGGGTCCCACCTCCTTCCATGAGGGGCAGAAGAAATGTGTTGAAAACCAGCAATGGACAGATGATGCATCAGGCTCTCAAGTCTCATTTCTAGATTCCATCATCCACATCAATTTTTCATCTATTATTTTTACTCATTGTAGGCTTTTAATGAGATGTAGAGAAAAATACAAGCTGAAAAGAATCAACAACATTTTACTTCAAAAGATTAAAGACATAATTACCGGTGGTCGGTAATACGTCTATGAGGAGCAGCTGAAGGCGTCGCTCATCTTGGGCTTTTGAGACGCGTGCCATTATCAAGCCTAACCGTGCAAATCAGAGATGCAGAGCTGACTTAAAAAGCTGCTGTTTTGTCCTAAGAAAATCCCTTAATACGGAATCTGTTTTTCATAGTAGTTTGGCTAAGCTTCTGACATTACCATGACTTGCTTGCCCATGTTTCTAAACCGTACTGACTCAAGGAAAAGGAGTCTTTGGATAGAGATAACGTGCAATTGAAAATCTGATGATATTTTGCATAGTCAGAAAGACTTTTCCCGCTTAGAAAATGTTTTCTGTATAACACAGATGTGTTTTTCAATGCCTTGGAGTTTCCTCTTTAGAAAATATGTTGAGTCAACCGAATTTTTGAAGAAATAATTATATCCTGAATTTAGCTCTGCTGAAAGAGCATTCAAGAGTTGCAATCATGTCCTTTGTAAGTGTGTTTTAAAGTTTTCCCAGAGTTTATCATGTGAGGATGAAATGAAGGAGCTGGGGTCTCAGGGTTAATGCAGACTTTGATTTGCAAAAGAATGAGAAAGTGTATACAGGTAAAAATAAAATACATATGTGCCAACATGTACATTATCACTAATCCTCAGAATTTAAAAACCTCTACTTTTTAATATTCAAAATCCTTATTGGTCCTTATTTGGAATATGTTTATCATTAAAAGATTCCTAGTAAAATAAAGATTGGGAGGGGGTAAATGTGTGAATATGGTAGAAACGTCTCTTTATGTTTCCAGTTTCCAGGGAGGATTACAAACAAAGCCACTTTAAACATTTTTTTTCCAAAGTGACTGTACCATTGGCATTTCTACCAGCCATAGAGGAGAGTTCTGCTTATGTGGCCAGTGCTTTTTTATTTTGATTATTCTAATAGAGTAGTAGTATCTTATTGTGGTTTAATTTGAATTCCTGTAACGATTAAGAATATTCAGCATCTTTTCACGCTTATTTTCTATTCATATATCTTGGTGAAATGTCTTATCAAATATTTTGCCCAATTTTTTTTGCTTTCTTTCTTCACTATTGAATTTTCAAATTTTGTTATATATTTTGAATGTTACTTATTTATTAAATATATGTTTGACTAGTATTTTCTCATAGTGTTTGGCTTGTCTTTATATTTTCTTAACAGGGTCTTTCAAAAGGCAGGATTTCTTAATTTCGATTAATCATATTTGACCTTTTCTTTCAAGGACAGTGTTTTTATTCTTATATCTAAGAACTCTTTGCTGAAATTACGGACATCAAGTTTACTTCTAGAAATTTTATATGTCAAAACCACAATGATACACCATTTCACGCCAGTCAGAATGGCGATTATTAAAAAGTCAAGAAACAATAGATGCTGGCAAGGCTGTGGAGGAATAGGAAGGCTTTTACACTGTTGGTGGGAATGTAAATTAGTTTAACAATTTTGGAAAACAGTGTGGTGATTCCTCAAGGATCTAGAACCAGAAATACCATTTGACCCAGCAATCCCATTCCTGGGTATATACCCAAAGGAATATAAATCATTCTACTATAAAGACACATGCACATGTATATTTACTGCAGCACTATTCACAATAGCAAAGACTTGGAACCAACCCAAATGTCCATCAATGATAGACTGGATAAAGAAAATGTGGCACATATACACCATGGAATACTATTCAGCCACAGAAAGGAATGAGATCGTGTCCTTTGTAGGGACATGGATGAACCTGGAAGCCATCATCCTCAGCAAACTAACACAGGAACAGAAAACCAAATACTGCATGTTCTCACTCATAAGTAAGAGTTGAACAATGAGAACTCATGGACACAGGAAGGGAAACAACACACGCCAGGGCCTGTTGGGGGGTGAGGAGAGGGAACATAGAGGACAAGTCAAGAGGTACAGCAAACCACCATGGCACACGTGTACCTGTGTAACAAACCTGCACGTTCTACACATGTATCCTGGAACTTAAAGCAAAGTAATTTTAAAAATAAACTTTATATGTCTTAATATTTAAGTCTATAATCTATTTTGAGTTAATTTTTGAATACAGTGCAAGATATGGGTCAAAGTGCAATTTTTACCCATATGAATGTCCCAGCATCAATTACTAGAAAGACTTTTCTTTCTCAATTGAATTGCCTTTGCAAAGCTTTGTAGAAAATCAATTGACAATATTTAGCAGGTCTATTTCTGGACTCTCTTTTCAGTTCCATTCATTCAGGTGTCTATCCTTCTGCTAATGCTACACTGACTTGACTACCGCAGCTTTACAGTGAGCCTTTAGCCAGGGAGCGTGAGCCCTCCAATTGTGTTCTCCCTTTTTCAATGTGGTTTGGGTTATTCTTTTGAATTTTTACTTAATTTTAGAAGCACTGTGTCGACTCTTATTTTAAAAATCATGTGTGATATTGATTCAAACTGCATGAATTCTATAAATTAATTTGGGGAGAAATGACAATATCACTTGAGTCTTCCATATCATGACTAGAGAACATCTTCATGTCTTTTTAGGTGGTCTTTAATCAATGTTTCTTTCATACTTTTTTTTAAATTTTTTGACACACAGGTCATTCACAGAGTTTGTTACATTTATACATCGTAATTATTTTAGGTTTTTGGTACTATTAAAATGGCAATCTTGAAATTTCAATTTCAAATTGTTCATTGCTAGCATATTAACATGCAACTGATATTTATTTATATATTTATTTATTTTTTCATTAGAGATGGGGGATCTCACTCCGTCACCCAGGCTAGAGTGCAGTGGCACAATCATAGCTCACTGCAGCCTCAAACGTGGAGGCTCAAGCAATCCTCCCACCTCATAGCTGGGATCACAGGCACACACCAACATGCCTAGCTAATTTTTTTTTTTTCATAGAGACAGCGTCTTGCTATGTTGGGCAGGCTCATCTGAAACTCCTGGCTTCAAGGGATCCTCCTCCCTCCGCCTCCCAAAGTGCTATGATTACACATATAAGCCACCGCACCCGGCCTGATTTTTAAACATTGTTTTGCTAATATCATGTTTCAGTTCTAGTAGCCTCGTATGGATTCATTTGTATTTTCTTACACAATTACACTATCTGTAAATAGAAAGTTTGTTTTTTTTTTTTTGCAATCTATGTGCTTTCATTTCCTTTTTCTTGCTCCTTATTGAGCTACCTACAATGACCAATAAAAATAGTAACAGGGGACATCCTTGTCTTGTTCCTGATTTTGGAAAGAAAGCACTCAATCTTTTACTAATAAATGACTTCATTGGTAGGTATTTTGTGGGTTTTTTTTTTTTAGTTGAGGACATTTTATTGTATTGAATGAATAAATATTGAATTATTTCAGGGTTTTATTTGCATCTCAAAAGATGATCATATGCTTTTCCTTCTTTAGTCTGTTAATATGGTTTATTAGCATTGATTAATTTTTCAATATTAAACCAGCCTTTCATTTTCAGAATAAACCACACATGGTCATGACATGATGCTATTTTTACATGCTGCTGGTTTCGCTTTGCAAACATTTTTAGAATAATTCACATCCTTTCTCATCCAGTGCCATTGTCTTCTGCCTGAAATATTTGCAATGCCACATTAGTCATTTCCTCCAATCTTATCCCCACTTGAATCCACTTGAGTCCCGGCACCATCCATCCAAAGTAGAATATCAATCATGGCTCTTTCTTAGCTTTCTAAAGACCCCTTCCATCTCTAAGTGTATAAACTCCTCAGCATATTAAAAATGGATCTCTAGCAAAAGCCTGCGGCTTCATCTCTTCTTTTTCCTGAAATATTGTGGTCTACAAAAGCCACATTTCTTGTATTTCTGTGACTCTACTGTATTGCTCACACTATTTCTTTTCCTGGATTTTTTTATACCATATTTATTATGAAGACATATTTTCATCATTTTTTATGTCTCCACTCAGGCACCCTCTCATTCTCCAAGAAAAGGCTATTTTCCTCTTTTATGTATACCATAATGGGCAGTTCAGATACCTATTATATATGGGTATATATTCACATGCAAATATGTGAAAGTGAACTTACCTATCTAAAGGTTGCCTTCCTTATAAGTCTAAGCTCCTGGAGAGCAATTCAGGTGGTTTTATATTTATTTATTTATTTTTATTATTATTATGTTTTGAGACGAAGTCTCACGCTGTTGCCCAGGTTGGAGTGCAGTGGCATGATCTTGGCTCACTGCAACCTCCACCTCCTGGGTTCAAGTGATTTTACTGCCTCAGCCTCCCGAGTAGCTGGGATTACAGGCATGCACCACCATGCCTGGCTAATTTTTGTATTTTTAGTAGAGACGGGGTTTCGCCATGTTGGCCAGGCTGGTCTCGAACTCCTAACCTCAGGTGATCCACCCACCTCTGCCTCCCAATGTGGTATTATATTTATATCCCTTGCTTCTAGCCCAGTGCCTGGCTCTATAATAAGTACCTGATAATGTTTGTTGAACTATTCTGGGCTAAATAGCACTGACATGGGTGGATTCTTGAGGAAAGATGTGGCCATGATTTGTGTCTTATTAGCCAGCGTCCCTACAACTTTGCTGGGCACTGGCTGGAGCGAAGAGTGACTAGAAGTGAGATAATCCCCTTCTGCAGTTCTACGTTCAGTGTCTGTAATGCCGTGTGGACTCACAGACCACATCAAACTTACAATGAATGCAGAGAGTTCTTTACTACAAATAAATCTATCTAAGCACAGACACAGCAAGTGTTTAATTCCAAAAGGCTCATAGAACTGTTGGTTCCATCCCTTTCCCAATGTGTAAACAGGTTTTCCATTGTGAGTTGTACAGAGGAATTATAGCAGTGTCCGGTAAGACCGGGTGATCCAGGAATGGAAGATGGCTGAGCAGACAGATGAAGGAACCTGAAAAACGGAGGCCTGGGATAGACCCATGGTATCTTCTTTCTGCCTTTGCTGGAGATCCTTGGTTAGGAGACCGTAGGACAAAAACTGTCGGGTTGTTCTCTGTCAGCGCTGGGGCTTGAGAGCAGCATCATGGGATATTTACTGTTCCTCCGCAGATACTATTCACAAATGGCCAGAGTCTTAATGGTGTTGCTTGGAGTAGAGAATTACTAGGGGCAAAGCTCTAATTCCCTTGAGGAGGCTGCGGTTTTCTGCTGAGAAGTGTGTAAGGGCTGCTGCATGACAACTCTGCAGCAGAAGCAGACAACCCAGTTGCTAGTTCCTGAGGAGAGAGGCCTGTCCTTCCACCTCTCCTTAAGGAGCCATTTCTCTCTGCTTCTCTACCCGCTGATGACATCCAAGCTCTTCTTTGTGCCAAGTTTTCCCTCTTTTAGTGAAGCCTTGCCCTCAGCAAATAAACACAGTCCAATGCCCGTTAACAAAAAGGCAACAAAGCAAAACTAAAATAACAAAGGCAAAAGACATCTAAACCCGAAACACAAGAAAGTATCATCACTCTGACCTCATCTGGCTTTCATCCAATCTCTCCATTCACGGCCAAATTCTGTGGAGCAGAGCGCATGGCCTACACGTCCTGCCTCCTCACTTTTCACTTACTCTCGAATCTTACGTGATGAATCTTGCATTCACGTGGGTCACACTGAAGCCGCTTGTGTGAATGTCACCAGTGAACTTGTCACTGCCTCACCTTCCCCTCCTTTAAGCAATTTTTCAGGCGAGTGCCTGAGATGCCACCATACAAAAATCGGAATATCTTTAGCTTTAAGTTTTTTTAAAAAAAATGGGTAAAAATGAAAGACTCTATAAGGAAATTTTATTATCTCAGATAAACTAGCCATACTGGGCAACAAGAGCTCCCAATATCTGGAGTCCCCAAGATTAATTCATCATCAGGGCCCGCATCGCCAAGGCGCTACTGCTGCCTTTTTCAATGTGGCCATGTTCCGATGTTATGCTGATTTAGGGGCTTGATCCACGTAAGCTTTCGTGGTTTGTGTGTGTGTGTGTGTGTGTGTTTGAGAGAAGGCATAGGAAGTTGGAAGGAAGGGAAAGAGGGAAGGAGGGAGGGAGAGTAATAGAAATAGAGACAGAGAGTGTTGTGTGCATGTGTGTGACATGTCACACTGTGTGAGAGTACCCATGTTTGGCAAGAGCAAAACCAGACACACCACTGTCCACCAAATGCAAGGAAATTGTTTCTTCTCCGGCTTTGAGAACCTGAAAAAATTTTTTAGGAATCCTTTGGCAGACCCTTGTCCCAGCATAAATGATTCACAGCCTTAAAGGAAAAGACTCCCCTTAGCTTATGAGTTCCTAAGTAGAGAAAGTCCTATTCGGGCTTAGGAGCCATTCTCCCCTCTAAATGATTCAATCCCATAGGGAAGAGGACCACAGGACAGGCATATGCTCATCAGGACTGTCTTGATTCACAAGGAAAGGGGTGGCCAGGTCCTGCCAGCATGGATGGAGGAGCAATGCTTGTTGAGTGGACGACCAGTAATGCCTGCCAAACTCCTTCCACTGGGTTCTCCTTTCCTAGTTCTGTGGTACAAGCTTCATGGTCTCAGCTTCTGCCCAACCATCAGTGTCCTTGTTAATGGAGGTGTTCAGGACCCTCTCCCATCACTTCTTCCTCCCCACTCTCCACTCACAACTTTGGGCCTGTCCACCGCCTGAATGCGCTTGACCTGGACATCCATTTATCTAGGAGAACTATCTCACTTGTGTTCAAATTGGTATTCTCTCCAATAGATAAGACAGAAAATCTGAGCTAATCACACACACTTATACACACACAAATGCACTCACACTCAGACACACACACTCATATACAGACACGCACAGAAATACACAGACACACACATACACATACACACCAACACATGCACACACACACAGACACCCTCAGACACACAGAGACACACACAAACACACACAAACTCATGGACACACACACAATGACACAGATACACAGACTCATTCCAAACCTTTCCTCTTGCCTTGCACTTTTGTGATTAGCGAATCAAATCATAACCCACACCATTACCCAAGCCAGGAACCAGTGAATATTCCTGGCTGTTAACTCCTCTCTTGAGTCCCACAGTTGCTGCAAGGAGTTGTGTCCTGCTGATGGCTCCCCCTCCACATGTCTCACCATCTTCTCCTCTTCTGCACGCTCTGAGATTGTTTAGTGCAGGCCTGTACAGTTGCACACAGGTGCTGCCTGTCACCCCAACAGTAGGCTTGTTGTCTCCACCTGCACCCAGAGAGAGGCTTTGCAGCTGGGTGTGCGAATGTGGCAGGATTTCCATCCTTTCCAACACACATTCATTTTATGGCCCACAATGTGTTCTCTTCTCTCTTGGTGAATGTCCCAAGTGCCTGTGAGCAGAATGTGTATTTGCTTCGACTGGGTGTTGTGGTCAATAATGTCCCGGGCAGGGTAGAGATGTCCGGCTCTTCTGTCTTTTCACAGATTGTCTATGCACTGATTCTATCCATTACTGTGTTGAAATCTCCAGCTAGAATTGCAGACTTACTTCCTCTTTTCAGTTCTATCAGCTTTTGATTCCTGTATTTTGAAACTCCAATATGGAGCCCACACTCATTTAGGATTAATATGGAAGCCACCGTTTAAATAAGAATTTTATCTTAAAATTAATCACTCTGTCATCTTAAGAAGATGTGAGGCCTGTGAGAGCAGGTACTGTGTATTTTGTGTCTGTATTCTTTCTGTTTCACACTGCAACTGTAATCGATGATGAATAGATAATGTTCCCTCTTGAAGATCTGGTCCCTGTCTCCAGGGAAGTGCTATGTAAAAAAAAAGAGCAACTTCCTGCCTTCTAAACACTCCCCCACTCCAGCAAACACACTGCATTGGGAAAGCAGCAGTGATGAAGGTGCTGGGCCTGCGGTGGAAAGGTAACACACATTTCCCGTCCTCGGGAGCTTGCAGCGCCGGCAGGTGGGCCGTTACACAGACAGCAGGGTGTGCTTCTATGCTAGGGTGGACCCAGGAGTCGGTCCTCCCTGTCACTTAGGAGACTGGAATCCTCGAAAAGTTACTGAACTTCTCGGTGCCTTGGTTTATCCATCATGAAAGTCGGGTTAAAAAGAATACCCCACCCCTAGGGTGGAAGTGGGACTTGCTTGAATTAAAACAGTTGGTTTTTAAGTATTTCGCATAGCTGTTATTTTTAAGTTAACATCAAAAGAGTTGCCTGTTTATTTTAATATGGTCTTCACATAGGCAGCACAGCCGGCCAGATTTAGCATTTGCATTTATAACTGAGTCTCTCTTCTGCCTCCATGAGACTTCCCAGGAGTTGCTTTGATGCTGCAGGGAGTCACACATCTCCAGATGCATCACTGGTGACTCAGCAAGCACCTGACCTGGTCCGTTACACATGGGGCTTACGTGCTTAACTCCTGTGGGACGATGATTCTTCTCTAGTTCCTGGAGGTTGTTCCATTGCTCCTGCTGTACTGGCTGTGTAAAGTCAGCACTGTATGAGTTGCATACATAAGCCAAATGTCATTGACTTCTTCTTCTTCTTTTTTTTTTTTTTTTTTTTGACAGTCTTACTCTGCTGCCCAGGCTGGAGTGCAGTGGTGTCATCTCTGTTCATCGTAACCTCTGCCTCCTGGGTTCAAGCAATTCTCGTGCTTCAGTCTCCAGAGTAGCTGGGATTACAGGCGTGAGCCAACGTGCCCAGCTAATTTTTTTTTTTTTTTTTTTTTTGTATTTTTAGTAGAGACAGGATTTTGCCACATTGGCCAGGCTGGTCTCAAACTCCTGGTCTTAAGTGATCAATCCGCCTTGGCCTCTCAAAGTGCTGGGATTACAGGCCTGAGCCCTTTAGCCCAGCATAGATGTCATCGAAATTCCAGCGGGGATATCATTTGGAATGATTACAGCGACTGGTCCAGAGATGACTAACAGCTTAAAATGACCCCACCTGAAACAGCAGCGATCAGTGGAATGTCCAAGTATATATATATATATATTTTTTTTTTTTTTTTAATGAAGCTATTTTGGACCAGAAACCCTAAGAATGTTTAGTCTGGAGTTCCATAATTATAAAAAAAATCTTCTGAAGTTAATCACCATTTTTATCTGAAACCATACTCTAACTCAGTAACTCTTTCTCAGGGTTTACTTTCTCTTGAGCCACAAGCATCCACTTGGCCCCTACCAAAGGGACTAGACTTTCCTGATGGATAAAACGACGCTAGTGCCAGGTAGGTTCTGCTTCTAAATTTTGCTTTAAAAAATGAAATATCTCCTTTTAGATATTTTAAAAACTCATCTCCCCTAAAATCATGAAGCCTGGTTTATAAACTTTATAGAAGAAACTAGGTCTTTGAGGCTAACACATATTGGTGTATTAAAAAATAGGGTAAACCAGCTGGGCACGCCCGGAATCCCAGCACTTTGGGAGGCCAAGACAGGTGGATCACTTGAGGTCAGGAGTTTGAGACAAGGCTGGCCAACATGGTGAAACTCCGTCTCTACTCAAAATACAAAAATTAGCCAGGCTTGGTGGCATGCTCCTGTAATCCCAGCTACTCGGGAGGCTGAGGCACGAGAAAGGCTTAAACTGGGAGGCAGAGGTTGCAGTGAGCAGAGATCCCATCACTACACTTCAGATTGGTCAACAGAGCAGGACTCTGTCTCAGGAAAAAAAAAAAAAAAGGTAAACGAACGTTGCCTTAAACAAAAATTGTATTTTATAAGATTTTACAAGTTGCACATTATCAGCACATTCTAGTTAAATACTTAAAAATTACTTCACAATTAATCCTATGGATTTTTAAAACAAGGAAAGCTTAGACACAAACTCAGAAGGCAGATTGTTTTCCGACCCTTGGGCCTGCCCCTTACTAAGTGTACCAGCCTCCCTCGGAGTCACTCTATTCCTCATGGAATCTGAATAGTAAGTGTACACTTGACAGAACACACAGAGTGGTAATGTGGAACAAAAAATAGAATATTTAAGGACTTACGTAACAGTAAGAAAAAAAATAAGTACACTTAAAAGTGTTTTTATTTTCTTATTTGCAAAACACCCCTTATGTGGTAAGGTCTAACAATATGCTATACATGTAAAAGTTTTACAGAAAATTACTGTAGCTTTGGATAATTTAATATATAACTCAAATACTTGAGATGGCATAATTCGATTTTATCTCAGTAATATCAAGTGAGACTAATCAAGATAGCAAGATTATGTTGCAAAATTAAAATGAGGAAATTGAGAGGATTTCTCAGGCTTCTGTGAATCACTGCCTGGGTTGTATTAATAGTTTCATTGTGCTGGGTGCAGTGGTCACGCCTGTAATCCCAGCACTTTGGGAGGTCGAGGAGGGCGGATCACCTAAGGTCGAGAGTTCAAGACTAGCCTGGCCAACGTGGTGAAACCCCGTCTCTACTAAAAATACAAAAATTAGCCAGGCGTGGTGGCAGGGGCCTGTAATCCCAGCTACTCGGGAGGCTGAGGCAGAAGAGTCGCTTGAACCCGGGAGGCGGAGGTTGCAGTGAGCCGAGATTGCGCCATCGCACTCCAGCCTGGGCGACAATAACGAAACTTCGTCTCAAAAACAAAACAAAACAACACAAAAACCAAAAAATGTTTCACTGTTTCACCTCCACACAGGTCTGTCTGCATTTTGAGCAATGGCCACCAGAGGGCAGCAAGAACCAATCTATAAAGTGCACGGGGTTTCACCAACTTTGACGTCCTGTTAGAAGAAAAGTTGTCCACTAATATATAGGAACTATTTTTAATCATACCATTATTTTCCCTCAATTTTATTTATAAAATAATCAATTCATCTTGAATTGATTAAATCAATTGAATTAAATCAATTCACAAAATATTTCCAAAGCTCAAGTACATCCTAATCAACTTGATTTATAATTTGTGAATTTTCTCTGAATCAATCTATAAATAATCAACAAGATAATTATTTAGAAAATGAGGCTGATAAAAATATGTTGGCTTTACATTTTTTGCCTGTGCAAGTAAATATAAAAATGCCTTTTCTCACATTGCTTCCATTTATAAACTGTTTTTAAAAATCATAAATTAAGACACGTTATGTTGTAAAAATCTCACAACATCCAGCATTTTAAAAATTGTTTTGTGCCTTACTGCTCCCTCCTATAGGTAATCACTGTTACATTTCTCATTTACTGCAAAATTCTCCATGTATATGGAGCACACAGATGGATGGATAGATGGGGCGTGTATGTGTATATGAATGTGTATGTGTCTGTGGGGAGGAGTGTGTCTATGTGGGCATCTGTATGTGTGTCTATTTGTTTATTTGTGTCTCTGTGTATGTGTATGCATATTACATATATGTATGTGTGTACACAGTATATGTGTATGTGTGTCTTTGTACTTGTGTCTGTGTATCTGTGTATGTGTCTGTAAGTACATCTGTGTGCGTATGTCTATGTGCCTGTGTCTGTGTATTTGTATGTATGTGTGTACTTGCATGTGTGTATGTTTGTATATGTATGCATATGTGTATATGTGTGTATGTATGTATAGTATATTATGTGTTTGAATGTGTTTGTCATATTTATCAAATTCCACGTAGTATTAATCTGTTCTCACACTGCTATAAATGACTACCTGACACTGGGTCATTTATGAAGAAAAGAGGTTTAATTGACTCACAATTCTGCATGGGTGGGAAGGCCTCAGGAAACTTACAACCTTGGCAGAAGGCAAAGGGGGGGCCAGCACATCTTAACATGACAGATCAGGAGAGAGAGAGAGGGAAGCAGGTACTGCCACACACTTTTAAACCATCAGATCTCATGAGAACTCACTATCACGAGAACAGCAAGGGGGGGTCTGCCCCCGTGATGCAATCACCTTCCACCTGATCCCTCCCCCAACATTGGGAATTACAAGTCAACGTGAGATTTGGGTGGGGACATAGAGCCAAACCATATCACACGTCTTGCTTTTTCACTGAGTGTGGGTCCTTGGACACTTTCCCTGTCGGCATGTGTGTCTGCGCCACATGGATTTCAGTAGTGGCAGAATATTCTTTTCTATAGATTCCACAATTCATCCAATCAGTTTTTATTCCTCCAATTTAAGGCAAAACAAATTCCAATATAAAAACTTAAGGCCAGGCGCAGTGGCTCACACCTGTAATCCCAACACTTTGGGAGGCCAAGGCTGGCAGATCACGAGGTCAGGAGATCGAGACCATCCTGGCTAACACGGTGAAACCCCATCTCTACTAAAAATACAAAAAATTAGCTGGGCGTGGTGGTGGGCACCTGTAGTCCCAGCTACTAGGGAGGCTGAGGCAGGAGAAAGGTGTGAACCTGGCAAGCAGAGCTTGCAGTGAGCCGAGATCACGCCACTGCACTCCAGCCTGGGCGACAGAGCAAGACTCCGTCTCAAACAAAACAAAACAAAACAAAACAAAACAAAACAAACTTAAATTAATATTAAAAATAATTGTTGTTTCCTTCCAGTGGACTTAATTCCAACCAGGCTGGTGAAGAAGCCAGTTGGATCGCCAGTCCCTGCTGAAGGTGGATGGCCCCTACTCTTATCTCCCAGTTATCAGGCTCTGGCTGCTTCTGGGCCAGAGGAACAGGGCGGCCTCGTTGAGGCTGTGGGTCATCCCTCTGAGTGCCTCTCACCAAGGGATGAAGCAGCAGCCATTCGGCCAGAGAGCAGTCACTCACCCACCCTTGGGTCCAGGAGAGGCATTGCAGGCTCTGCCCTCAGATCTTTCTTTCCAAAGCTCCTTCTCTTCACCCTGTATCCAGGGCACTTGGCCTGAAGAGCCTTTGTCTCCTGGAAGCTTCTGCTGCCTCCCCTGCCCAGATCCCTCAGACAAGGAGCTATAAGGCCCAACTCCAGCAAGAAATAAAAGAAGAGGGAAGAAGGAGAAGCAGAGAGAGGAGAGATGCATAAATTAATACCTCCAGAAGCAACCTTGCTACAGACACATCGTTTGTTTCTATTTTTTTCTCTCTGTCACACAGTGCTCTAATGCAGAGGAACTGCTGCTTCGAAGGGTATGTGCCTGCACAGTCTGAGATTGGCAAGTTGCTGTCCCCTGTGTGTCCCCATTGATGACATGCAAGACCCTTTCCTTCCACATTCTCATGTGTACACCATGGGGCTTTAACATTTATTACTATATATACCACCTTCTTGTCATCTAGAGTTTCAATTCTTTCATTATAAAGAATGTGGTAATTGTTCATTTGTTTACGTCTTTACCATTTATATTATTCTCCTAAATTCTTGCCCAAGACATTTGAAGTACCCTAAAATAAGAAGGCATATCTGGGTAGTTCAAACTAAGATTTTATGAAAAGATGCAAATCATTTACAGAAAGGACAAATATATTCTAGAAATCTGAGATTGAATTGTTGTAAATTTGACTATGAGCTATAAAATCTGACATATAGTATCAACAATATTATTATCTAATATTATCTAATATTAGATATCATCCCATAAATGAATGCTTTCATATTATTCTAAACAAAAAATTTAGAATAAAAACCTACAGGAAATTATCTCATAGTTCTAAAATATAGGCTACCTTTCCAACTTTAAAAAAAAACTAAAGCACAGTGGTAGTAGAAGTAGAGAGGAGATGGGGAGTTTTCCATACTGAAGAATACCTGCAATGAAGACCTGGGTACGTTTTTTTTAATTACAAAACTAAAACAATAAAGGCATCTAATATATAATTCAGTGTGGGAAAATAAAAACAAATTGCTAGTTTAACTTACCAATACTATGAGCAATTTAAAATTGTTAGATTCCACCAAATAATTGTTAAATGAGATAAGCCAGGTAAATGTCCTAGCACAATACCTGAAGTATGGTAGTCTCAATAAATTTCAGTTATTGTCATTTCAATAGTTACAGTTATCTTCAAAAGTTGCTTAATCTTTTTTTCTTCCAATCCATGTTAATTCTAACTGATTCCGCTTAAAAGGAATCTACTTCAACATTGAATTTGAACTAGAAATGGGATCCCCTTGTAGTGATGTTTGAGAGAGCAGGGATTACTCTCAAGGCTTCTATTTAACTAAAATTTTATTGGAAGTAGATAACATGCGGAGATTGGTCATAATCAATCACTGATAGACATAAATCTGCAAAGAATTCACTTGAGGGGGAGATGAGTGTCTTCCACCCCATTCAAGGTTGTCATTTTCCACAAAGTTCAGGCAGTGGAGTGAAATGCCACAATAATACTCTACTAAGTCAACACATTGGTGATGTGATGGCAACACCTGTAGCCATTTCAGATACAGGCAGAAGCTCCCAGTTATTAAAGCCACATGGAGAGGGTACAGCAGGAAATGAAGGAAGAGGGAAGAAGGAGAAGCAGAGAGAGGAGAGATGCATAATTTAATACCTCCAGAAGCAACCTTGCTACAGACAATCGTTTGTTTCTATTTTTTTTCTCTGTGTCACACAGTGCTATAATGCAGAGGAACTGCTGCTTTGAAGGGTACATGCCTGCACAGTCTGAGATTGACAAGTTGCTGTCCCCCGTGTGTCCCCATCGATGAGAACTACATTTATGGTTCTTGTGGTTGCTTGGACAGTCTTTATTTTCATCATGAGACAAAGATAAGGCAGACATTTCTGGTGAAAGACTAACAACAGTTAAGTTGTGGTAAAAGATAGGATAGTTGGCGATGGGCAACTTCAGTGAAAAAGAGCTCCTTATAATATCATAATCTTGTCCTCAGACACTCGTGGACTATTATTTGTGGCTGCCTTTTTATCCTTCAGCAACTTACCGGTTGCTTTCTGTGTATGTGGGGCCAGTTTATGTGAGATTTGAAGAAGGAATTTTCCTTTATTGGGAATGTCTAAGGAGCACTTACAAGCAGAATTTCCTCCTGATTTTTTTCCTCTGCACTCTGAATACCGGAAAGTGTTTTGAGGGCCTTCTGACAGTACACCACAGTGATTTTTTTTCTGTCATAATCCATTTATGACTAAAAAACATGATGCTTTTTGTTTTTGAGATAGAGTCTCACTCTGTCACCCAGGCCAGAGTGCAGTGGCACGATCTTGGCTCACTGCAACCTCCGCCTCCCAGGTTCAAGCGATTCTCCTGCCTCAGCCTCCTGAGTAGCTGAGATTACAGGCATGTGCCACCACGCCTGGCTAATTTTTGTATTTTTAGTAGAGACAAGGTTTCACCATGTTGGTCAGGCTGGTCTCGAACTCCTGACCTTGTGATCCACCCGCCTCAGCCTTCCAAAGTGCTGGGATTACAGGCATGAGCCACCACACCTGGCCACATGATGCTTTTTTTTTTTTTTTGGTTGCTCACATGACAAGCTATTATTTTTGTGTCACTTTAAACAGAACTTAAGATATAGACTTCATGCATTCCTTCTTGAGCCCTCTTCCATTACAGCAGTTGAATTTCATCCAGATTCTGTAAACTAGTATTGCTGCCTGAGTGGCCATGGTATTTCCTTTGAGCTGAACTTGGCCGTTTTAGCTTCTTATTAGACAAAACAGTATACTTGGAGTACTGGTGAATAACCAAACAATTGGAATTTCTTGTCCACAAAGATCTAGCACAGTGGTTCACTGCAGAGGCCCATGCTTCCCTACTTGATCTTGTCGTCACTGGCTCAGCCAAATGCTATTTCTCAAAGGTCATAAATCTCACATCCTCTTTGTGGAGTCTTTCCCCTTTTTGTACATTTATAATCCCCCGGCCTCTAAGTAGTCTATTCACTTCTAAAGCTGTTGACTTGGCAAGATAACAACTGCATCACTCACACAAGCAAATCTGCTCTTGGAGGACAAAAAGAGGTTTATTTTGGCTTAGATGACTCTGATTGGTCATCTCCATTGAAACCTTGGCAGAAGATAGGTCCCTTGGCTACTGGGGAGAAAAGTCAAGTAAACCTTTAGTGCCATGAATGGTGTTTGTAAAGATTCGGCATGAAGTGATACATTTCGTCCTTGGGCTTCTTACTGGCTTTAACCCAAACAGAATCACTCAGTGCTGTTCCCTGGGTTAATGATGTTATTAGAATAATTGACTCAAAGCAAGAACTAAAAGGCTGAGTGCTTTGTTGTGAGGTGTGCAAAAATTCAAGTCTATCAAAACAGGCTGAGCAGAGCTGCCACCAGCAGGACAGCGTTTAGCTTTTGTTTGCTGCTTCTTTGATCATTCATGGGCAGCTGGCATTTCTGTTGCTGGTTTCTACTCTCTCAACCCTAGTGGACCCTACGTTTTCTCCCAAGTGTGCTTATCTGTCCAGCTGCAAAAAAATCAAAAGGTGTGCTGTTGTTTCTGCACTTCTCCCTGTCCTCACCTCTCAACATCATATGTGTGCAGAGAAATCACACTTGTTGCTCTGTTGTCTCAAAAGGTCTAGCCCTGAGTTTGCTGAGGTGATGATGAAGGTTGTGTGAAGCTGTGTCAAACACTGAGAAACATACACACAGGCTGTTGCAGATGTGTGCTATTCTCTCAATGCATGCACTGGTGATGGGGATTTAGAATGAGCCACTGTGCAAAGATGCCCCAGAGAGACTATTCCCTACACATTATTATTCAGTGTAAGATATCCAATAAAGCAACTGGATAAAGAAATGCCTATATCTAAACCTAAGATATTCTTCAATCACTCCCAGCGTTAACTTCCCTCATCCTTGAGAACAGGCCATCCATGGAGCTACCAAAATGCACTTTTAAAAAGTGTGTTGATGCTGCACTTCATATTCATGCTCCTTTTTCCCTTGACAATGTGTTCTATGTTGAGAATCTTTAAATAAAACTGCTCAACCACCAAAGAATTATTTCTCCCCATTTCTATTCATCAGTACTTCTTATCGTGAAGGCTGATTTCAGTGATCACTTATCCCTCACAACTTCATACAATTTCTTCCTTTTAGAGTCTCACTGAATACCATTTATATGTATCCCATGCTATTTTTTTATTCTAGTTTATATTATTACTTGTGAACTTTCCTAATCTCCTCTCCCAAACACACAAACCCTTTAGCTACTTCGATGGGAGGCTCTCTTATCTATTACTCTTCACACCCCCAGCCATGGGATATGCAGGAGACACTAACGGATCTAGAATATCACACAGGAAGCAAATCACCAGGACGACAATTGCAATCAGCAAATCCCAGTATCCACTAAAGACAGTGACAAGGGTAAAAAGACAACAGCTGAGAAGGAGGTAGTAAGTGTTCATGAAGAATTTCTAAAGCCTCAGCATCTTAGCAGCTATGGCAGAAGGCCATAACAAAGACAGAAGTATTTCGAGTGTGAAGTTATACCATAACATATAAATGCATCTGTCAATGAGGCCATTAGAAATCTTCCAGACCAGAGGTCCCAAACACCCACCATAACTTTCTGATTCAATAGGGCACATACGGGGAAACTGTACTGTTAAAATCACTCCTATCAGGAAAAGGCAAAAAATGTCCCCTCACCACTCCTTCTCAACACTGTACTGGATGTCCTAACTAATCTAATATGACAAAAAAGGAACTAAAAGGTATACAGGCTGGGTGCAGTGGCTCACGCCTGTAATCCCAGCACTTTGGGAGGCCGAGGAGGGTGGATCACGAGGTCACGAGTTTGAGACCAGCCTGACCAACAAGGTGAAACCCCATCTCTACTAAAAACATAAAAATTAGCCAGGCATGGTGGTGCATGCCTGTAATCCCAGCTACTCAGGAGGCTGAGGCAGGAGAATCACTTGAACCCAGGAGGCAGAGGTTGCCGTGAGCCAAGATCCTGCCACTGCACTCCAGCCTGGGTGACAGAGTGAGACTCTGTCTCAAAAAAAAAACCAAAAAAAGATATACAGTTTGGGAAGAAAAAAATTAAACTGTCTTTGTTCACAGGTGACATTGTTTGCTATCTTAATTTCCAAAGAATTGACGAAAACCTTCTGAAACTACTAAGCAATTATAGCAAGGTTGCAGAAGACAAGATTAATATACAAAAATCAACTATTTTCCTATATACCAGAATTCAACAAGTGGTATTTGAAATTAGAAGCACAGTACCATTTACATTAGCACCCCCCAAAATGAAATACTTCTGTATAAATCTAACAAAATACGTATGAGTCCTATATAGGAAAACTACAATACTCTGATGAAAGATGTAAAAATAAATAAATAAATCGAGTGATATTCCATGTTCACGAATACAAGGACTCAATATTGTCAAGACATCAGCTCTCCCTAAATTGATCTAAACATTCAACGTAATCTCATCAAAATTTTACTAAATTATTTTGTGGATATTTTGTGGACAAACTGAATTTATAGTTCATATGAAGCAGCAAAAGACACAGAATAGATAACTCAATATTGAAGGAAAAGAACAAAGTTAGAGGACTCACACTACCTAACCTCAAGGCTTACAAGAAATCGACTACAGTAATCAAGACAGTGTGGTATTTATGAAACAGGCAAACGGATCAATGGAACAAAATGGCACAGAAATGGATCACCACAAATATAGTAAGCTGATGTTTGACAAAGGAGCAAAGGCAATACACTGGAGAACATTCAGTCTTTTCAACCAACAATGTTGGACATCCACGTGCAAAAAAATAAATCCAGACACAGATCTCACACTCTTCATTAAAATTAACTCAAAGTGGACCAAAGGCCTAAATGTAAAACACAACACTATGAAACTTCTAGAAAATAAGAGAAAATCTAGATGATCTTGGGTTTAGTGATTTTTTTATTTTTATTTTTTATATTGATTACTGTGTTCCAGGATATTCTAATTTACTAATTTTTATTTTAATTTTTTTCTGTTTAGTCTCTGATTTTTTAATTTTTATTTTTATTTCAATTGTTTTGGGGTGACAAGTAGTGTTTGGTTGCATGGAAAAGTTATTTAGTGGTGATTTCTGATATTCTGGTGCACCCATCACCAGAGTAGTGTACATTGTGCCCAATGTGTAGTCTTTTATCTCTCACTCCCCTCCCATCCTTCCCCGAGTCCCTGAAGTCCATTATATCATTCTTATGCCTTTGCAATGACTTTTAAAATACAACATCAAAAGGATGAGCCATGAAAGAAATAATTGATAAGCTGACTTCATTAAAATAAAATTTTTTTATTTTGCTAAAGACAATGTCAAAGAAATGAAAAGACAAGTTACACACAGACTGGGAGAAAATATTTACAAAGACACATCTAATAAAGGACTCTTATCCAAAATACACAAAGAACTCTTAAAATCCAACAATAAGAAAATGAATGACCCAAATAAAAAATGGGCAAAAGACCTGAAAACACACCTTATCAAAGATATACAGATAGCAAAGAAGCAGAGTAAAAGATGCTCAACGTCATAGACTTATGGAATTTCTGTTAAAACAATGAAATGGCATGACACACGATTGCAGTGCAGTAGAGCTTCCCCCAGGCATACTGTTCCCAGACTTGTGCAGGGCTGGTTCCCTCACTCTTTGCCTGTTTGCAGCATAAATGCCACTTCACTGAGGTGCTGAGGATTCCCTCACTCTGTCCCTTCCGCCTCTCACCACAAGCACCTGCCTTATTTTACTATAGCACCTGCTCTTTTTTTTCTCATGAATTTGCTTTTATGCTCTGTCCATCCATTCCTACAGATGGTGAGCTCCTGAGGGCAAGGCCCATGCAGGTCATTTTCAGCACTGCACCCTGGCCTAACTTGCCCCTTGCACAGGTGAGTGCTCCAGGCACAGTTTCTGAATGAATAAATGAGAGTATCGAAGAACCCCCTTCCCACCTGTGAGGAGCTCACATTGTGGAGATGGATGCTCACAGGAGATGCAAGTTGGGTGGGAGGCAGGTGGACACCCAGAGTGACCCTGGGAGTTTCTCTGGCTGCAGCTGCCCCACTGAGCAGAATGGGCACCGCCTCCCCTGATGGCCAACACTAGCACTGCAGACCCAGGCGAGGAACCTAGAAACAAAGCCCTCATCTGGGTGTGGGTGTCCTCAAGGCAGTAGGACTCCCAGGGCTGAGAGGGGCAATGAAGGGGGAGCTGTAAGCTCCAGGAGAGATGAGACGGGCGTCGGAAGGCTCCCTTGACCCCTCTTTCCCTCCACTGGCCCTGGGGGAGCCCAGTCCACTCATAAGGGGGGTGTCCAGTCCACCCCATCCACTTCCAAACGGGGGCCCGAGGCTGCAAGCAAGGACGATCCCCTCCACATGCAGGGCTCGGCCTCCCCTGCACCACCCAGGACCCCCGCTGTCCTGCAAGCCCCAGCTGCTCTGGGCCGGGAAGGACCCCAAGGAGTGGAAGGCATTTTCCAAGGGCACAGTGGGTTCCTGACGGGGACCCAAGGTCAGGCACGCTGCTCCCAGACTGGGGGCCTCGGGGCACCTCAGAATGGCCATCCTTGGTACAAGGGAGCGGGGCCCCACTCCCACGCACCCTGTACCCCAGGGGACGCAGGACTCTGCACCCTGACCCTAGAGCTTGCCCTAGGATGGCCCGGCCATGGCGAGGCCCTGGAACAGTGAGGACTCTCTGTCCATCAACCTAGCACCTCTGCCCTACGCTCAGTCACGTGTGCACCCGGTGGGCGGGAGACGGCAACCAGGAGGTCACGCCAAAGGGGGCGTGAGCAGCAATGTGAGCCAATTGGAAAACCTTCCCCGCTCTTGCGTGGCTCTGCAAGCCAATCGAAAACTCCGTCGTCCATGCCGCCAGCCAATCAGGATGTCCAGAGCGCGGTGCTTCCAGCCATTTGGGACTCCCGCTGGCTCTGCGCCTCCAGCCAATCGGGGTGCCCGTCCTTGATATAACCAGCCAGTCAGGAAGCCCGGCGTTCATGCTTCCAGCCACTGTCGGAGTGTCAACCGTCACAAGGTACTTCCAGCCAGTCGCAGCGGCCCGTCGCCAGCGCCGCGGTAGCTCGCGCGGTGCCTGTCGGTAGTCGCGTGCGGGGGCGGCGGGGCGGCGGCCATGGGAGATATCCCAGCCGTGGGCCTCAGCTCCTGGAAGGTGACGCGGTCGCGGGCAGGGAGGCGCGCCTGACCTAGGGGAGCGCGGGACTTGGGGGCGCCCGATGGGGCCCACGCCGGGGCTGGGAAGAAGTGCGGCGGCCTCCCTTCCGCCTGGCCGACGCCCGGGAAGGCGCTGCTGAGGTGGCCGCCCACTGCCCACAAGCAGCTCGGCCTGGCCTTTCCTAAAACGGAGTCGGTGCTGCCCGCGGAGGCGCTCTCTGCGAGAAGCGGGGACCTCGGCAGCCAAGCCTCAGACTCTGGGGCTGCCGCCGCGGCGTTGGGCGGGGCTGCTCTGTGGAGAGGCCGAGCCCTTGTAGTTACTCAGAACTGGAGCGGGGATGCCGAGGGGAGGCCTTGGCGGCGCTGGACTCGGCCGGAGCAGGGAACCTCGAAGCCTCCTCTCCAGCAAAGACAGACAGAAAAGTTGGGGCCGGGCGCGGGGTGCGGACTTGTAATCCCAGCACTTTGGGAGGCCGAGGCGGTAGGATCGCCTGAGCTCAGGAGTTCAAGACCAGCCAGGTCAACATGGCGAAACCCGGTTTCTACAAAAAATGAACAAATCAGCTGGGCTTGGGGGCGGGCCCCTGTGGTCCCAGCTACTCAGGAGGCTGAGGTGGGAGGATCACTGGAGACCAGGAAGTCGATGCTGCAGTGAGCTTTGATGGCGCCACTGCACTCCATCCTGGAGGACAGAGCCAGACCTTGCTGGGGGAAAAAAAAAAAAAGGAAAATTGGAATTGCTGATTAGGCTTTAAAAGAAACTTTGGGATCTCATGTTCTTCCCTGTTTAGAAGCAGCCCGCCCTGGTGCGCGAGAAAAAAGACATATCATCGCTCTGTGCATTTGTGGGGTGCACTGTAATGTTTTGAGACGTGTATACAATTGCAATGTGGTTAAATCAAGCTAATTAACATATCCATCACCTCTCTCAGCTATTATTGTTTGTGGTGAGATGTTTGAAATGTCTTGTTATTTTGAAATACACATGTGTAGTAAATTATTGTTGACTGTTGGCATCCTAGTGCGCAGTAAGTCTTAAAAGCTGTGTCTCCTGTGTGTTTGAAACTTTGTACCCTTTGATCAGCAACTCCCCATTCCCTCCTTCCTCACCTCCCCCAGCCCCCAGCCTCTTATAACCACCATTCTATTCTATGACCTTTCTCTACTTTGATCTTTACAATTCCTGCCAGTGATTTGAGACAGCACTGACTAAAAAGCGTTTAAAATTTGATCTTTAAAAAAAAAAAAGCTAAACTTAGTTGTTGATAAAAGCTATAAGAAGTCATGTAGGAAGTTAGTTACTGAAGGAGTCAGAATGTTCAAGGCCTGCTCATGAAAATATTATTTAAATTATTTCTCCTACCTGCTTACCAACTCTTAGAGGCTTGGAATGTCGTTTTGTTCATATTGGTTCTCAGCACCTAGTAAAGGACGTGCATCTGGCAGCCCTTCATTCAGTAAGCACTTGATGGATTAAACTGTTGAGTCTCTTGCTTCGCTTTATTTCTGCAACAATTTGGTGCAGGAGTCCAGACTTTCGTACACACAGGATAAGAAAAAATTAGTGAAAACTGTGCTTAACAGGTCAAAATATTCTATTTATTTTTCTTGGACTGCAGGTGCATCAAATTGGATTAATCATAATCACTCATCACTGGTCTATGCAAAGGCTTATTTTTACTTGTCTGTTTTTGATAGTGAATGAACATCACAGACCTATCAGTTATCTGTTGCCCCAGAAATGCCGCACCAATGGCCAAACACCAGACCTCAGTGGTGTACAGCAGCAAGTGTATTCCTCCCACATGGGAGGTCAGGAGAGCAGCTCTGTGGACCTTGGCTGGGCTGCCTCATTTGGGAGTTGGCTGGTCTCAGTTGGGATGGTTGGGGCTACTCCACACACCTCCTGTCCTCGTGCGGTTAGTTAGGGAGTGTTCTCAAGATGATGGCTGAAGCACGAGAGAGCAAGGGGAGCAGTGAGATGTCTGGAGACCTTAGCCTGGGCTCTTCATTATTAGGGGCCACTTGATCCATCTGTGTGCCTGATCGGCGCTGTCTTAATTACTACAGTTCCTTGATAAGCCCCCATACCTAGTAGGGCAGGTCACCTCTCCCTGCTCTTGTAGATTTACAGTGTACAATTTGATGAGTTTTGACAGATGCATGTACCTGGGACCTGGCTTTTTATTTTGGCACCTTACTCTCCACTGTAAGTTTCAGAACTAGCCTATAAGATTCCATGAGAAACTTTATTGGGGTTTTGATTGGAACTACATTAAATCTGTAGACCAGCTTGGAGATAATTTACATCTTTGTAATATTAAATCATAACTTTTCTACAAGCTTGGTATTCTTCTCTGTTAATAAATTGTCCTGAATATGGTTCATTTCTAACATCTTTTCATATGGTTGTATAGTTTTTCCTGAAGAGAATATATCTTTTGTTGGAATTATTCTTGGGTTCTTGATAGTGTGTTATACTACTGGAAATTATATTTCTCTGAAATTACGTTTTCTGCTTGTTTCACCTGCTATATTCATTACACTTCCAGCCACTTTACTAAACTGTACTTTATTTCTGTTAATGTGCCTTACGTTTGTTTGGATTTTCTACACAAATGATCATATCATCAGCAAATAATGGTAGTTTACTTTCCTTTTTTTCCAATCTTTAAGCTTAAAATTGCTTCTTCTTAGTTGTTTAGGTGCTTCTGGAAAGCACCTCCAGCACAGTGGCCATTCTTGTTTTGTACCTGATTTTAAAAGATGTAGGATGGATTTTTTTTAATATTGATACTCTTTATCAGATTAATTCTTTTCCCCAACTTACTGGGAGTTTAGGTTTTGAATCTAAACTGGTATTGAATCGTAACAAATATTGATTGAGATGACTTTTGTTTTTGTATTTTAATCTGTTAATATTGATGAATTACGGATTTTCTAATATCAAACCATCCTTAGATACCTGAGATACACTCAACATGGGTGTGGTATATTATCTTTTCATAAATATTGTTGCATCCAATTTGCTTTTATTTTACTTAGGAATTTTGCAGTGGTATTCATGAATAAGATGAATGCGTAACTTTTAATATTTTTGTCTGATTTCGATTTCAGGGTTATGCTAGTTTTGTAGAATGAGTTGAGATAAGTCCGTCTTTTTCTGTTGTTTGAAAGTTTGTGTTAAACTGAGATGATTTTTTTTCTTGAAAATTTTATGAAACTGGTGGTTTTCTCTTTTTTTTTTAATTCCTTGCTTTCTTTAATAATTATGTAACTATTCAAGCTTTATTCTTGGTTTAAATTTTTCTAGGAATTTTCCCATTTTATCTCATTTTTCCATATTATTGACATATAGTTATTGGTAATATTTTCTTTTAAGTCCATTTTATCTGCATGTTTTACTGTCCATTCATGTCAGTTTTTTAAAAAGTTGGCCTCTTCATCAACCTAGCCAGAAGTCTGTTTATTTTACTGAAGTTTTTCAAAGAACTGACTTCTGGTTTTGTTGATCTCTGTTACATCTTTGTTTTCTATTTGATTGTTGTTATTCTTAATCATATTTTTATCTTTCCATCCAATTTCTTGGGTTCTTTTTCTAACTTAAGATGGATACTTGGTTCATTAGCTTTCAACCACTCTGAATCTGTTGCCTATACAATGAAGATAATTATGCTGCTCCAGCTCCTAGGGTACTGTGAAGCTCCAGTGAGAAAGTGCTTTGTGAACTATAAAGCTCTTGTCAGTCTTCAGTTTAATGAGATTGCAAACCCGCCCACCCCCATAGTGTTCCCTAGTTCTAGTCCCTTCCCTTGCCTGAGCTTCATTTAGAGTGACTGTTCTCTTTTCTGAACTACCTTATTGCTTATAGCATTATACGTTCATTTGGGTTTTGTTATATGCTTCTTTTTGTATGGATACCTTTGTGTGAGTCTACACCTCAGCCTTTATTATTGGACGCTGTGGTATCTCAGTGTACAGGATAAATCTTAAGCCTCTTTGCATCTCAGTTATTATTCATTCTACACTTTTTTATTGCTTTGATTATTCAGGAAGCATACCATCTAGCTCAGTTTTCTGCAGACACTAAAGATAACCTATAGTTTTTTTCCCAAAATATGTAAAGGAGTTGGAACTTAGATTATTCATAAATTCCTTCGTAACTGATATTACCTGTTTTTAGACTGATCATACTAGTACCAAATTAGTGACTTAATTTTTTATATATTATGTAGTCCACATGCTTGGGTGAAAGGGGAGATTTGTGTTGGATTCCTCTGACTGTGAGAAGACACTTTGTTTTGTTGGTTTTGCAGGCTTCTCCAGGGAAAGTGACTGAGGCAGTGAAAGTGGCCATTGCTGCAGGGTACCAGCACTTCGACTGTGCTTACTTTTACCACAACGAGAGGGAGGTTGGAGCAGGGATCCGTTGCAAGATCAAGGAAGGCGCTGTAAGACGGGAGGATCTGTTCATTGCCACTAAGGTAGGGCTTCTCTGTGCAAGGCTGGCAGAACTTAGGTAATGCTACATCTCTGGAGGGCTTTCTACTTTCTTTATGGGAGTTGATGACTTTGTTTCCTACTCAAATCGGAATAAACAAGAATATTCACAGCTTCATGAGCATGCTGAATTATATTGTGTGCAGGTTTGTTTCATATTATTTACTTGGTCATTCAGGTAGGAGTACACAGATATCCCTCAATTAACAATACATTATCAAAATTCATTTAGTGATGGGAACTTTGACTACAGTGGTGAATAGGACAAAGTCCCAGCCCTCATGAAGTCTGTTTACACAGCGATTCCTAAATTCAGAATCACTGGGGTGATTGTTAAATGCAGGTTCCAAATTCCACCCCACATCTGTTGAAGGAGAAACTCTGGGTGTGGAGGAAGCAGCTTGAGCACAGGCATAAGGCAGGAAACAGCACGGCAGGTGCAGGGGTTTGTAAGAAGCTTGGTGTATTAGTCCGTTCTCACGCTGCTGTAAGAACATACCTGAGACTGGGTAGTTTATAAAGAAAAAGAAGTTTAATTGACTTACAGTTTCACATGGCTGGGGAGGCCTCACAATCATGGCAAAAGGCGAAGGAGGAACAAAGGCACGTCTTACATGGTAGCAGACAAGAGAACATGTACAGGGGAACTGCCCTTTATAAAACCATCAGTTCTCATGAGACTTATTCACTATCACCAGAACAACATAGGAAAAACCTGCCCCCATGATTCAGTTACCTCCCACTGGGTCCCTCCCATGACACGTGGGGATTATGGAGCTGCAATTCAGGATGAGATTTGGCTGTGGACACAGCCAGACCAAATCACTTGGTCTCTCTGGACCACACAATGTCAGGTTGCAGGAGTAACAAGAAGTGAGGCTGAGTGGTGGATGGGCTAAGCCATGGAAGTTCAGCTGTGCCCTGTCAGGAGCTGTGCTTTTACCTAGAGACAGAGGAGCCCTGTTTCGTTTTCAAATAGGGCAGCTTGTATCATATGTGAGTGCAACTTGTGTTGTGTATAGGATATTTTAGTAGGTGAAAGAAGCTTGCATTTGAGGCAGAGGCAGGAGGCCAGGTAGGAGACACTAACAGCAGTGCAGGTGGAAGTTGATGAAGGCCTGCACTGGCACGGTGGGTGAGGGAGGGAGAAGAGGAAATGGATGTGGAGGGTATTGGGAGGCAGGCCCTGTGGAAGATGCAGAGTGGACTATGATAGTGGAGAATTCAAGAATTCCTTTGCTTTTGATTTGGAAGCAGAATGTTAAGACCATGAGATCAGGAGTCATGGGTTCATGGTCTAGCTGCCATTCAGGAGCTGGGAGTATTAGGGATTAGATGGCTCAGGCTCATAGCTTCATTATTTGTAAAATGAGACTTTGGATTTGAGAATTTCCTGAGTAACTTCCCAGCTAAAGTTTCATACCTCAAGATTCAATGTTGTTTCTATAGTTGAATTGCCTTCTGTTTCACTTTATGGAAGTTAATGTTCTTCAGGCACCATTGCTATCTGCGCTAGAGCAGAGGGTGGTAAGAGAGCAGCCTTGGTGTGTGCTTGGCCAAGCAGGGAGAATGTCTTCTGAATAGTCCAGGTAGGGATGTGAGCAACTGGAGATTTCTAAGGCTCACCCTGCAATTTGGAGCAAGTTGCTTCTGTGTGGATCATAGTCAGCAGTGGAAATATGTTCATTATTTTGGAAATTTGGAAAAGTCATAGAAATGTAATTAGAAATAAATAAATCACACATATACACAGTACATAGAGACAACTGTGATTAACAATGGAATGCATTTACTTCCAGCATTCATTTTTTTATTTTTGTGAAGATACTGTGCTCATTTGTTTTCATTTATTTGATTCCCCTTTCTTTTACTTTAATTTAACTTATCATCATCATTTTTGTTTTTCCCTTGCTGTGATGGAGCCTTCAGGTTAGCTTATGTCACAGTCAATAAAAGTATAATGAGGGGAAAAACACAAGTTTTTCTACATAATGGGAGTGTGGAAGGAAATAGCTAAAAGAAGTAAGGCAGTGTGAGCTAACTCACCTGTAGGCTAACCCACATGGTTACAGTGTCTTAGGAACAGAGAACCCTTAATATGGAGTCTGTGTAAGTGAGAAACACAAGATAGAGATTCTTCTGATTTTTCGTCATATCTTTTCTGCCTGAAGGAATTTCATTTTCGTTTTTGTTTTTGGTCCCAATGAATCCAAATAACCATCAAATATCTCTTGGATTCCTGAGCTTCCCTTGAGGTGGAGTCAGGCAGAAGGATCCCAGCTTTGGAGCCTCTCCCTGCAGGTGTCCTGGAACTCTTCTGAGGATAATGCCCCTGTCCTCCCATCAGAACCTGCCATGTTGTATTTGTGGTCATCTCATCTTGGCTATTTTGGGTCCAAGACAGTAGCTTTGTGGGGCTACAGAATGGGTGCCATGCTGGCTCTGGGTGGGCATGTGTGACGCTGGTCCCCTCTCCTTTGTAGCGGTGGTGCACCTGCCACAAGAAGTCTTGGTGAAAACAGCATGCAGAAGGAGTCTCAAGGCCTTGAAGCTGAACTATTTGGACCTCTACCTCATACACTGGCCCATGGGTTTCAAGGTACCATTCAGTAGGTAGTTCGTTCCGGAGTTTGCAGGACCTTCCTCCCTGAGGTCACACCCTGTCTTGCGGTGAGGAGAGCATGGACCAGCATTCAGGGCCGGGGTTCCCAGGCTGCATCTGCCACATGCTAGCTGTGGCATTTGGGCAGTCCTCTTGATATCTCTGGGCCTCAGTTAAGGAGAAGCTTGGCTTGACCTCTGAGGCGCCCACAGGTCTGTCTTTCAAGCCAGTCGCTTTGTTTCCAAGCCAAGAGAGCAGTAGGTTTTTTTCCCTTAGGTTTTTAGCTGAAAGCAGTGATCAGATGAGGAAATACTGCTGCTCAGAGAAAGTTCCCAGTGAATTCCTAGGCCTTGTCTCTTCTTGCAGGTTCTGTTCTCTTTGGGGAGTAAATGCTGTTTTGCAATATGGGAGATATTTGCTTGTTCACCTGCAGCAGGGTCTAGTGGGTTGTGGTGGTAGTTGACTTTTCCACTTGGTTTTATTCTCTTAATTGCTTCACAGTGTGTCTGGAGCATGCATCTGAGCCATGGCTCTGTCACTAAGCTACCCCAGTCTGGTCGTGCAACTTCCCAACTCTAGGCAACCTGTTTCTGTCTCACACAGGTCCTGGCCAGGATGTCCCTGCATATTTGCCCTGGGCCGTGATGACAGCCTGCCTGGGCAAGGGCCTGGTCACACAGTTGACACCTGTGAAAGACAGAAGCCCTTGCAGGGATGTTCTTCCTACAATGGAATGGGTGACTGCTGCTCAGGAGTCTTCTACATACCAACCTGTGAGAAGGTCCCTTCATGTGTGCCACACTGTTGGTTACTGTTTTAGAGTAAAATAACAAAAAACACTTCATTCCTAGCACAGCTTTACTTAACTAAGGCTTTGTATCTAGTTTCCATAAATGATGTGGGCAGCTGTCCGTTAGTCACACTGACTAAGGGGGGAAGATACCCAGAGGGCAAAACCAGAGTGATGTCTGTGCCTTGAAATTCAATGCATGCAGAAAATCATAATTAAAACAATGGCTACAGCTATATTACACTCATTGCCAGCCAGCATTGTTTTAATTATGTACCTAGAACTATTTTAGGTACTTTACACATATTAAGTCATTTAATTCTCATGACAGTTCTACAAAGTTGACACTATTAACATCCCTCTTGGAGAGATGATGAAACTAAGATACAGAAAGTTTAAGGTTTAAGTTAGATTATTGGAGCCCAGAAGCATATGCTCAGGTCAGACATTTGTTACACTTTCCTTGCCCTCATCCTTTAGCAGATTCCTGTCTTTGGATTTCTGGGTGGTAGAAAAGGAATCACCCAACAAATTACAGAAGAGGATAATGCAGCATCGTCAGCATGTCTTCTGGCCAGTAGGAACTGCTAGGCCTTTTGTGATGTTGGACAATTAGGTCGGGGTCCAAGTATGAGTCACGGGCTGCAGTTTTGTAGAGGCTTGGATAAATGTCAACATGGGATGTGGCTTTAAAGTGAGACTGTTAGTTACTTCAGCTCATCATGGAAAATGCCTCTTTCATGTGTATCAGGCTGGAACATGTGACATTCTTCCACTGTTGTTTAGGAGTGTGATTAGGTGTCATTAAATAAACATGCCTGTGCCATTCACCCTTAACATGCTATGTGGGAGTGCATGAGGGAGGTAGCTGGATTGCACATCAGTGCTTCTCTGAAGGGTGACTTTAGGTTCTCGCCCTTTCAAGGTGTTTCTCTCTGCCCTCTACCTCCTGTGTACCTTTGTATTCTCACTTCCTTACCTGTCATCATGATGGGGATTCTAAGAAAGAAGACAAGACCCTAACAGTAGAGTTAGGAGAGGGTTGATTGGGCTCTATAAGACATGAAGAAAATGCACTCCTCACCCATTCTTTACCCGAAATTAGTAAACTATTTCCTGGAGGCGATGGGCGAGGACAACGTTGCATCAGTAAGGATACAGGGTCTTCCTTTCCCATCTTGTGAGAGATGAACAGTGAACCTCAGGCTGGCAGAGGCTTTGCCAGCCATCCAGTCCACCAGCCATTGATCTTTTCTTAGAAAGTTGAAGACTGGGCCTGGTCACATGGCCAGGCTGGGGTTGCTTAGTGACAGGGCTGTAGCTTGGATGCAGATCTCCTGACACATGTTTTTTTTTTTATTTTTCTTTCCACACATCTCAACTCTCCTTCTTCGCAGCCTCCTCATCCAGAATGGATCATGAGCTGCAGTGAACTTTCCTTCTACCTCTCACATTCTGGAGTGCAGGACTTGCCTCTGGACGAGAGCAACATGGTCATTCCTGGTGACACGGACTTCCTGGACACGTGGGAGGTGAGCTGAGCCACACCACCAGGCAGCCTCATCCTGTGTGGGTCTCCACCCAGGATGCAGTGAGCCCTGAGCTGCTTGTGTTCAGACATCAGGCTTGTCTCCCTGAGATGTGGAGTTTGTGGAGCAAACAAGGAATCAATACCCGAAGAACTCAGAGACCTCAGTGACTCTCTTGTTACCTTTGGTTTGGTGTGGTGCAGCTCTCTTGACACGTTTGAGGGGTAGCTCGTTATAGACCTCACTTTTTTTCTCAAATATTTATTTTTTGATTAAAAAACCATATTTATTTCAGAAAATACAGGAGAGTTCTTCCGTATTAAACTAACATTAAAAATTTTATTTTCCCAGCACCCAGCAGTAACCACTGTTAATGTTTTATAGTTCCTTTTTCTCTCAAGCATTTCAGAGTGATAAAGTTGGCAGCATGGAAGCTCAGGCTGGGGAGGTGAGACCAGTGTTGGGGAAGGTTACCAAGTGCCAGCCCATTTCCAGGGTTCAGACTAAAAACAGCCCTTTACTGCAGGGGCTTGCAGTAAAGACTTGAGCAGGAAATTGAGGAGGTGGTGGATTTGAGAGGTTCCTGGAAGTCGACCCACAGGCTGGGGTGGGTCTCAGGCTTGGGCTCCAGCATGGCTGACCGAGCACGTGTGGTCTTACGGTCTTGCTAACCATCATGTGGGATGGGACATCACATTTGAGGCCCAAGAAGAAAGTAAGCTTAAGCTTAAGCTTGCTGAGGTTAGGACAGAGCTTGCTTGGTGAAGCTCTCCAGGGAGGAGGCCAGAGGGAACCCTTAGACAGGGAGGAGTCCCAGGCTAGGCTCCCCCCATCAGTAGAAGACAAACAGTGACCTAAGGTATCTGAGATGTCAGGACCAGGGCCCATGGGCCTCAACCCTTTCTGTCACAACGTTTTATGTCCTAAAAGATTTGGGTTAAACTCTAGAGTGCTCATGTAGCACCAGTGAGGTTCCGGTGATTGTTGCAGAGTTGAGGCAGTAACTAACTGCCACATGTTGGCCCATTGGTCACTCAGGACTTGCTGCTGACTGCGGACCCTGGCATGAAGCCATGCTCTTCCTGAAGCTCAGGGCAGCCTGGCTTGCTGGTCAGTGACCAGCTCAGAGCTTTAGGTGACTCTGCCCTAACGTGTCTTAAAATAGTAAGTGGAGAAGGGGGCATAGGAGAATGATGATGTATCCGTGTGCTTAAGAAGGTCAGTGTCTCAGTGGAAAGAAAGGTGAACAAATAAAATCTGCAGCAGACATGCTTGCCGGACATCAGGAGGAATAGAAACAAGAAGAGCTCACATGTGTCGAGTGCTGGACGCCAGCCTTAGCTGACACTTTCTGTGATTCCACATAACCCCTAAACATCCCTGTGGCACAGGCAGTGTCGACCTGTCCTGAAGCTGAGAAAATTGGGGCCGAGTGAGGCCATGCAACTTGCCCAGCATCCCCTAGCCAGGAAAGATGGGACTGGAATCAGACCTTGAGTGCAGAAATGCTTTTGAAGCTTTAAGTAAAATATTGTAAAAATATTGGCTCCATCCAGTTTTAGAATACCATACAGAACTGCTGAGGGATGTAGATTGTCAGTGCAGTAGACAGAAGCTTCACACCCAGTGGAGTCGTTGTTCTCTTATAGGCCATGGAGGACCTGGTGATCACTAGGCTGGTGAAGAACATCGGGGTGTCAAACTTCAACCATGAACAGCTTGAGAGGCTTTTGAATAAGCCTGGGTTGAGGTTCAAGCCACTAACCAACCAGGTAAGCCGATGGAAGCATCAGAGAGTTTAACCTGTGTGGCTGGTCCCCCAGCTGCCACCTCCACAGGGCTCTTCTGGAAATGGAAGGATGGGTGAAGCACAGAACAGGCCTGTTCTCCTCTGGCAGCACTCAGAATGGTGACTAAAGGCAGCAGCTAGGCAAGTGGCTTTCTTGAAGGTGCGTCTGGGTAGATGGTACTGTTGGCGGGCAGGACATGAGCTGGCGCTTGGCCCTCCATGTGCAGTGCAGGCAGGTCACCAGGTGTACTCGGAAGCAGTCAGGGTCCTGGAAGGTGCCTCACCCTTATTCAGGAACATGGGCCTCCCCTCCACCTCTTCCCAGCCTGCAGACTGCAGCAAGAAAGAGTGGATGACCAGATGGCTTCACGCCAGGCTCACAGGCTGCTGAAACTGATTCAGGCACTTCGTTTTTTTAATGCAGAGAAAAGACTTGTGGGGAAATAACTGTTGTATTTTCTAGACTAGCTTTGTATGTTCAAAGATCATTTATACAGTACTTAAGCTTTTTATTGAAGAGTAGAAGTGCACATGTGAAAATGGAACTGTATAAATTCTCATAAACTGAGCATAGCTCTGGGACCAGCATCCAGCTCAGTAAACAGCACGTCCAGTGCCCCTGTAACCACTGCCGAGCACAGCATCGTTCGCATTCCCAGCAGCTGGGATTCACTTCTGAACTTTACACAGGTAAAATAAAATAATGCAACATAAACCCCTCTGTGCTCGCCTCTTTCACACAGCACTGTGTTTCTGTGCATGTGATTGTAGATAGTGCTCTCTTATTTCTTATGGTATTCTGTTTTGTGAATTAACCACGATTGAGTTATCCATTCTGCTGTTAATGGGCACTTGGACAGTTTCCAGTTTGGGACTATTAAGAATAGAGCATCATGTTCTATTTTTTTGAATAAATATGCTTTTTAAAAAAGTTCTGTATGGAGTAGATGCAGAAAAGTGTGTGAATCATAAAAGGCATACATAGCTTGATGAATTTTTGCAAGTGAACAAACTCAAGTATTCAGCACCCAGAACAAGAAAAAAGCCCTCAGCCATTCAGTAGCTCCCCTGGGTCCTGTTGTAGCCGCCACCATGAAGAGCAACCTGGCTTCTGACCCAGCTTCTCGTGTAGTTGAGCTTTGCCTTGTATACAATCCTATATACATAAGTTTTGATATATGTTTATATGGATAGTAGCTTCCGTTTTGTGTCAGTATTTTTAGTTGTTCAGCACTTTAAATACCTGGGAATGATTATGGCATAGTCTGAGTAGACAAGGTGGGGGTAGAGGGTCTGCTTTCTGATAGGTTGATGGACACCCAGAACACAGGATTTGGAAGGCTCCAGAAGGGCTGGCCTCTCTTTTGGAGGCTTTCCAAAGAGGCTGATCTTGATGAGCTTGGCATGTTCCTGAGAGCAAAAGCACTATTCATAGTTCTCTGTAATTTACACTAAACTATTTATTTTAAATCTCCTTATAACCTGGAATTATATATGAGAGTTTGGAGAATGTGCAAGAGACAGAGATCCTGCTCTGTAGCTTCTTAAAATGTTCATTCAAGTCACCTTAGCACGTATTTGTCACATGTAGTTCCTCAATTTCATTCATTCATTCATTGGATATATTTTTAGCACCTCCTACATGTCTAGATTGTTCTTAGTGTTGGCGAGACATCTATGAACAAAACAAATTCAAACAAAAATCTCTTATCTTCATGAGGCTTAAATCTTGGTGATCACAGAAAGACAGTAAGCAAATATGTAAAATCTATGAGATGTCAGATAGTGATAGGTGCTGTAGAGGAAAATAAAGGCCAGGGGGAGATGAGAGCTATGGAGTGTTACAGTCTTTACCTGAGTGCTCAGGGAAGGCGCCGCAGAGCAGGTGGTATTGGAACATTCAGATGATGTAGGTGTCCCCAAGGCCGTGGACTCAGAGACCATGACACCTGCTGGCCTCTTGGAGATTGCTCTGTCCAGCCTCCTCACAACAGAAACACTTAGGCCTGGAGCTGGGCCCCATGGCTACTCGGTGACAGTCAAGACTTTGACACAGGTCTTCTCTTGTAGAGCTTTTCTTGAACACTAGTGGTCTGAATTTTATGTAAGCTGTGATTCTGTTATAGATTGAGTGCCACCCATATCTTACTCAGAAGAATCTGATCAGTTTTTGCCAATCCAGAGATGTGTCCGTGACTGCTTACCATCCTCTTGGTGGCTCGTGGTAAGGATACATCAGTGGTGTGTTAGTCAGAGTCCGACTGGGAAGTAGATGCCACCTTCTCATTTCCTTGGGATGATTGAGGGAGGGCTTAATGGAGGTTTTGACAGGGTATGGAGGGACGGTACTATAGGGGGCTGTCCACACCTCTCAAGCCTGGGGTTGAAGGCATGGTTTATTACTGGAAGCCAGGGAGTGGCTGTGAGTGGGCTGTCCTGGGAGGGTCAGGACCTCTTCAGGTACGTAAATCAGCCTGGAGTGACCCCTTTGCTGAGTTCCCCACCAGGGTGTCAGTCCCCTTCTGACCTCCTGACAAGGGTGCTCCCCAGGCCTCTCCATGGTTGGATGAGGCAAAGCCTGCTGTCATCTTTACCCAGGCCCTCCTGCAGCTGTACTGTGCTCCCAAAACCAGCTAAGGAACCTCCAGCCATTCAGCCACCTAAGCCAGAAGCTTGGAAATCATCCCTTCCCACATCCCGAGTCCAATCCAGCACCAAAGTCTATTGATTATTCTGCCAGGAGAAGTTGGACATTGTCTCATGATTTCATTTCTGCCATCACTGTCACTGCCTTAGTTAAGTAGAATTCCCGAGGTCATTAGAGGAGCCCGTCAGCTCCCTCCCTGGCCCACTCCATTCCAATCCATTGCTCCCAGGGGGAGCTGAAAGGAGCTGTCTCTTTCCTTTCCTATGATCATATCACTTTCCTGGGAAAAATTCTTCAGGTCTTGGTGTGGCCTGTGAGATGCAGCCAGCCTGACCTCTGCTTGCCTCTGGCCTCATTCCTCCCCATCCCTGTGAACATCCTGGGCTTCAGCCACATGAAGCTGCTGTGGGGTCCTTGGATAGAACATGTTTTCTCACCTCTGTGCCTTTGCAAATACTGTTCTCTTTACCCACAAATCTTTTTTTTTAATCTGGCAAACTCCAGTTTCTAATTTAAGGTTCAGTCCAGCATCATCTTCTCCAGGAAGCCCTCCTGACCCCTTATTTATGTTTCTTACACAGCGCCCGTCACATTGTCTTGTGATTTTCTTTCAGTCCCTTCCACTAGTCAAAGCAACCAGAGTGCAGGTATCTTATTTATTCTTCTCTTCCTAGCTCCTAGCTCAGCACCTGGGAAACATTGGGAACCCCGAAAAGGCTGAAATTACTTGAGTTTTATCACCTGTGTGTTTTCCTTGTGAAGTGGGGCATGTGTGTTTGAACTTGGAACCAGCTGGAGAGTCCCTAGAAGGCTGAGTCCATTCCACAGGTGAGCTTTGGGGTAGAGGATGCTCTGATGGAGTGAGTCAGAGAGCTCTCAGACTGACTGGGGTGGGCAACTGGGCACTCTGTTTGGTTCCTTCAGGAGACCTTGAGGATGATACTAGCACAATGCCTGAAACAGGGTGATGGCTCAGTACACACTTGTTAAAAAAACAAATCCTCAGAGTTCTCAGGGCCCACCTGTGCCTGAGCACAGGATGCATAGAGACTCTATGATCATCTTCAAAATCACTTTTAAAGGTTCCACATTTCACAATATTCACTTTTTAGTAGTATTTTGGGCGAACTTTTCTGAAAGTATCGTCATCAACAAATATCGATTGGCTGTGCTGTGCCAGGGTGTACAGTAGAAGCTGAGAAGTCAGAGAGCCTGAGAGTCAGGGAGAGTCAAAGCTTGAGAGCCCACTGGCTGCATGCGCTGACATGGCCACCTGGCTCTTGAGGAAAAGCACAAAATATACATGAAAAGTGATGTCATGTAGCCTTGTTCACCAAAGTGTTAGCAGTGGTTATCTCCATACTGGAAATGTGGGGCGATGTGCTTTTCTGCATTTTAAAATTTCCTGTAGTCAGCATGTGTCATGATCAGAAAATAAATCTTTCATTTTGGACAAAGATTTCTTCTTTCTAAAGAAAGGGGCATCCATGTTGGATCTCCTGGCTCACCCCCCTGTGCTGTGTCTCCTAGTGAGGGGGTTGACCTGATAGACGACCGTGTGATCCAGAGGATTGCAAAGGAGCACGGCAAGTCTCCTGCTCAGGTAGGGAGGGAGGGCTGTTCTGAGCCGGGTGGGGTTCTCTGACCACTCCACATCGTTGGGGAGTCCTGAGGCTTGGCAGGTCCCAGGAAGGGACTGGCTCACCCAGGTGAGTCCATGACTCATTAGAACCTCCCAGAGTTAAGCAGAAGTTGGTCTGCAGCCGCATTCCTAGTCACTCAAGCCAGGTACTCTTGCCTCCGATCCTGTCTAGACTCAGAGGAGGAGTTTCCAGGCCCTCTCCCTCTGCCCCACCAACTGCATGCATGGTTAGTATGAGATGTAACAGAAAAGTTATTTATTCTAGTCTTCTTTGTTCTAATGTCCAGTGGGGGGCTGGGCACATGTTAAGGAATTCTCATTAAGCAGATTCTCTGATCTCCTCCTTAGGCTGATGGCTGTCATTAGCAACACGTTGACAGAGCTGCTCAGTAAATGCCAGTAACAGTAGCTGCTGTCATTGATTCTTGGACTCTTACTGCATGATAAAACTCACTATGTCTGAAGATAACTTAGACTACATGGGATTTCCCTTTGTGTGATAGCAGACTTTTTGTTTCCTTGCAGATTTTGATCCGATTTCAAATCCAGAGGAACATGATAGTGATCCCCGGATCTATCACCCCAAGTCACATTAAAGAGAATATCCAGGTAGGTGTTTTCCTACTTTTATTTAGCGGGTTTCAGATCATGTGTTAGATGGAAAGGGATGACTGCTGTAGCGTACAGCCTCAGGATGGTGGGGCTTGATGTGGCAGGGGCCACTCCCTCTGCACTGCAGGTGTTGGTGGTTGACCTTTCACTCAGCGATCAAAGGACCCAGGCTCCTTCCATCTTAGGGCCCTCTCTCCCCTAGGGTGTTGGTGTCTTCTCCATCCAGCCCAAGATTAGGAAGGAGGGAAGAGCATCTTGTTGGGAAGATTTGTATGGGCCAGGCTCGAGCGTGTGCACCAGTCACATGGCTGCGCTGGCCCGCAGGGGAGGCTGGATGTCTCCTAAGTGTGTGCTCAGGAGAAAGGGGAGGCAGTCGGTGGACAGGTCGCCACCTCTGTCGCATGGAGGCATGCCCATGTGGCCTGAGGGCACTGCTTTGAGTTGTGTGGGAAGATTCTGGTCCTGACTCCTGTCTAGCAACTTCCGAGAGGCAGGAGTGAAGACTGGAACAGGTGGAGTGTGTGCAGAACATGGAGAGGCAGCGGTCCTTTTCAGGGCAACCTTTTCACCTAAGCCAAGAACCACAGAAGTGTGTGAAGTGTGTGAAATCTATTTTTGGAGCTATGTGAAGGAACTCTGTGTGGCTTCAACCCTGACGACATAGTCTATAACCCAGTCAGGGCCATGGACTTGGGATTCCCACAGGCCCACTCACGATTTAACTGCTGCATGACCTCTCTCAGCCTTTGTTTCTTCATTAGAGCACCCCTCTGATAGGATCACTGAGGGTGAAATGTAATGATACAGTGAAGGGATAGCATAGTGCCTGGCATATGGAAGTACCTGATGCTCTTAGCTGCCAGTCACCCCCAGTCACGGATGTCACCTGTGACGATCTCACAGGCAATGACAGGCATTGGTGGCAGCCCACACCCATTGATCATGTCAGCACAGGTGTGTGTGATCCTGGGGCCAGCTGCACAGCTGCATTTTCATAGACAGCATGTGCCCAGGAGTATGCTCCCTCTTGGTGTCTGAGCTGCCCATGAGCTCCACAAGGCACTGCTGCATCCTCAGGGCTCAGTTTGGTTGTGCCAAGCAAGCATCGCCATTGGGGTTTCTTGACTGACCCATCTGTAGCAGTGCCTGTGCCCTCAGGCTTGCTGTGCATGCCAAGCTGGCTGCAGGTGGGAATAGCCCTGCCATTGGCAGGAGAGGCAGGCCGCCCACGATGGGAGGACCAGGGGATGGGCAGGCTCCTCATGGTGTCCACAGCGCTCTCACTGCCAGGCCCTTGTCCAGCTCACCTGCTGCCCGCATGCACTTCTCTCCTTCCTCAGGCGTCCTGCTCTTTAAATGGCCCAGAGCAGCTCTGGGTGACCAGCCAACCTTAAGCCTGAAAAGTATGGATTTGGCTAAGCTGTAAACTCAGTTCTCTCCAATGGCTGCTGACGGGCCTCTTGGAACAAGGCTGCAGGTCTCTTGTAGTGGTTAGAAATTGAGCATTGCTGACTGACTGGCATCTGCTCCACATGGTGTGTCCGGAATTGGTGGGTTCTTGGTCTCACTGACTTCAGGAATGAAGCCGCGGACCCTCGCAGTGAGTGTTACAGTTCTTAAAGGCAGCGTGTCCGGAGTTTGTTCCTTCTGATGTTCGGATGTGTTCGGAGTTTCCTTCTGGTGGGTTCATGGTCTCACCGGCTCAGGAGTGAAGCTGCGGACCTTTGCGGTGAGTGTTACAGCTCTTAAGGTGGTGCGTCTGGAGTTGTTCGTTCCTCCCAGTGGGTTCGTGGTCTTGTTGTCTTCAGGAGTGAAGCTGCAGACCTTTGCAGTGAGTGTTACAGCTCATAAAGGCAGTGTGGACCCAAAGAGTAAGCAGTAGCAAGATTTATTGCAAAGAGCAAAATAACGAAGCTTCCGCAGTGTGGAAGGGGACCCAAGCGGGTTGCCACTGCTGGCTCCGGCAGCCTGCTTTTATTCTCTTATCTGGCCCCACCCACATCCTGCTGATTGGTAGAGCCGAGTGGTCTGTTTTGACAGGGCGCTGATTGGTGCATTTACAATCCCTGAGCTAGACACAAAGGTTCTCCGTGTCCCCACTAGATTAGCTAGATACAGAGTGTCGACACAAAGGTTCTCCAAGTCCTCACAAGAGTAGCTAGATACAGAGTGTGGATTGGTGCATTTACAAACCCTGAGCTAGACACAGGGTGCTGATTGGTGTGTTTACAAACCTTGAGCTAGATACAGAGTGCCGACTGGTGTATTTACAATCCCCTAGCTAGACATAAAGTCCCCACCAGTCAGGAGCCCAGCTGGCTTCACCCAGTTGATCCCGCACCAGGGCCGCAGGTGGAGCTGCCTGCGAGTCCTGGGCGGTGTGCCAGCACTCCTCAGCTCTTGGGTGGTCGATAGGCCTGGGTGCCGTGGAGCAGGGGGTGGTGCTCGTTGGGGAGGCTCTAGCCGCACAGGAGCCCACGGAGGGTGGGGGGAGGCTCAGGCATGGCAGGCTGCAGGTCCTGAGCCCTGCCCTGCAGGGATGCAGCTAAGGCCCTGCGAGAAATGGCATTCCATGGGCCGGCACTGCTGGGGGACCCAGCACACCCTCTGCATCCGCTGGCCGGGGTGCTAAGCCCCACATTGCCTGGGGCTGGCAGAGCCTGCCGGCCGCTGCGAGTGCCAGCCCGCCGAGCCCACACCCACCCGGAACTCGCGCTGGCCCGCAAGCACCGCACACAGCCTCGGTTCCCACCCGCGTCTCTCCCTCCACACCTCCCCACAAGCTGAGGGAGCTGATTCCGGCCTCGGCCAGCCCAGGAAGGGGCTCCCACAGTGCAGCGGCAGGCTGAAGGGCTCCTGAAGTGCTGCCAAAGTGGGAGCCCAGGCAGAGGAGGCCCGGAGAGCGAGTGAGGGCTGTGAGGGCTGCCAGCATGCCGTCACCCCTCAATGGGGACCTGGCCTAAGGTGCCCTCTGTGCCCTGCAGGGCAGCTAGGATTGCCCCTGGGAGGACATCGGCTGGGGAAGATTATCTGACCCTCACATGGGAGGAGCCACCGAGTGAGTAGCTCAGCAGGTGGTAGGGGGCCACATCACCCCAGTTCTGCCCTCGTGGCTCTCAATGCCCAGGATCCCCATGGCCTAGCAGCAGTGAATGTGACACGGGGACCTGGGGCCCAGCTGAGATGCCCCCATTCCTCTGTTAGGTCTGCTACACACTGAGGGGAAATGCCATCCACAGGCAGTGAGACAGGACCAGGCTGACATGAGACCTGAGGGCCAAAGCCGAAGTGATCTGATGGCTGAGGACAGACAGTGGCGGGTTAGGAGGGGCCGGAGGAAGTGCTTATGCTGTCAGGAGGAGGTGGGAGCCGGGTCCACAAGACTTACCAGGGAGAAAAAAGGCGCCCAGTGACGCAGGCACGGGGCTCCCAGTGTAGGGGGCTGCCCCAGCCCGCCCCCTGTGGCCCCAGTGCCGCTCAGAACTGCTGCTGCAAGGCTGCCCACCTTTATAGGGACTCTTCTAGAGCTGCTCACTGTTCCCCTTAAACCCAAGAATCCGCCTACCCCAGCCCCAGCACTCCCCACTCCCTCCAGATGACACGCTGAGGTTACTTTCTCCTGGCCTCATGAGGGGGAGGCTCTTGTGGGGGAGAGGCTGGGGTGCTCCAGGTCCTTGCATTGGAATCACTCAATGCACCCCTTCTCCCGCCGCAAGACAGCCACTCTGCCAGGCCGGGGTGGATGCTGATGCTGTGGCCATGGGTCCTGTTCTTCAGTGTGTGGGGACAACAAAAGGGGAGGGAAGGGCTGAGAAGAATACTGTTTTCAAGGAAGAAAAATGGATCACTCAGAAAACGTACTCTGTGATATGGGTACTGTTAGAGTTCATAGTCCCAGGGCCAAGTGGGTCCCTAGTTGGCAGGTGTATGGAACAAATTGTTTTGTTGGGGTTTTGAGGGGTAGCAGAGTCAGTGGGAAAAATTCTGTGCCATACCTTTTTTTTTGAGATGGCGTCTCACTCTGTCATCCAAGCTGGAGTGCAGTGGTGCGATCTCAGCTCACTGCAACCTCCACCTCCTGGGTTCAAGCGGTTCTCCTGCCGCAGCCTCCTGAATAGCTGGGACTAGAGGCACACGCCACCATGTCCGGCTAATTTTTAAATTTTTAGTAGAGATAGGGTTTCACCATATTGGCCAGGCTGGTCTCAAACTCCTGACCTCGTGATCTGCCCATCTTGGCCTCCCAAAGTGCTGGAATTGTAGACATGAGCCACCGCGCCCAGCCACTATAACTTTTAACAATTCCCATATGTCCTTTATTCCACTAAGATGAGTGCAGTATATATTTCCATCTGTCCAAGGCTTCCTAAATGTAGCCAAGGCCAAGCCAACACCAGTCACTTGATCAAAATCAAAGGGCATTTGGGGAATCCAGGCTGTGATTCAGGGAAGTTCCAAGTGTCTGATGAAGTGTTTGTTTTACATCTTTGTGTCCCTTGCAGGTCTAGCACAGTGCTATGTAGGTAACATGTGCTCCATTAAATGTGAATTAAACTAAGTTTTCTATAAACATGGTGTTTTGGTTCCAGGTGTTTGATTTTGAATTAACACAGCACGATATGGATAACATCCTCAGCCCAGACAGGAATCTCCGACTGGCCACGTTCCCCATGTAAATATGGCTCCTTCTTTTTAAAATAGAGGGAAGAATATACAGATTGAATGATTGGTGTCTGAATAGGTATTTATCATACACATTTTAGATTAATTAAACCTTCTCTTTATAATTCTTTTCCTGTTTGAGTATGAGCCACTGAATGAAGCTAATTTCATGCACTGGGGAGTTTAAAAGTATATAACTATATCATTTAAAATGTTTCTCTTAAAAAATCACTCTTTGTTTCTATTTTTTGTTTTTCTGTTTTTCAGAACTAAAAATCACAAAGACTATCCTTTCCACATAGAATACTGAGGACAGCTTCCCCTTCCTTGTTTCTGCTCAGCCCAGATGCAGAGACACCATTGGTGATGTTGACCCTCCTCTGTCATCACAGCGCCAGGCAGCTGTGCCTGGGACAGGAGCCACACAGTCAGAGAGGAGTGCAAGAGCCTCCTTCTCTGACAAATCTGGAGAATTGAGTGCATTCTAAGTGAAGGCAATGGGGTTTCTCCAAGACAGCCTGTGTGGCCTCTACTCTGAACAAACACACTGATGATTCATCGATGAAATTTGCCTTCACATTTTAAGAAAACTTTATCTTACGGAGTTATTTAAGCCGTCTACAGAGCTGAGGAAACAGTGTAATGTGTCTCTGCCCCATTGCCCAGCTCCACCAATTGTGCCCCAGGCCAGCCCGCCTCACCTTCACTTCCTTCTCTGCCCTGCCAATGACCCCCAGGTTATTCTAAAGCAGAGTCCTTCCCTTCCCCCAGTGGGAAGGAAAATGGGATAAGTCTGGGACACTGTTTCAGTTCAATAAAGAGGCTTTTTTCTTCCATAAAAATCTGAATTTTAATTTTTTTTTTTGAGACAGAGTCTCACTATGTCACCCAGGCTGGAGTACAGTCAAGTTAGCTCACTGCAACCTCCGCCTCCTGGGCTTAAGTGATCCTCCTGCCTCAGCCTCCTAAGTAGCTGGTTAATTCCTAAATACTAGTTTTTAATACGGTCTTCTGAGAAGTCAGATTATACCTGGGAAACCCCCATAGCAGAGATGAAATACAGCTCACTTTCTCACATCTGCTCATTCAGCCTGTTTAGATTCATGTATCAGAAGGAGGCCCTGCAGAGCATGGTGTTCATGCCCAGGCGTTGGTAGAGGGTGTGGCTTAATGACTTTGTGTGGTCCAGACGCCATGATCCCTGTCCTTGCTGTCTGCTCAGTGAATCTGGCCTAGCTCCTGTGCCCTGGGAGTCACACCGAATCCCCAGGGATATAACTTCTCAACTCACAGGCCCTTGGCTCCTATTCGAAATGAGTTAAGCCAGAAAGAAATTGATGTCTACTCCATGGTGTCTTCCCGCTTCTTGTGTCCCCCACATCAGCCTCCATACGAGCCTCTCATTTCCTCCTCCCTCTGCATCAGGTTCAGGGAAGATGTGGAGGTGTTGCCCAGTGGCTGAAGGGGACTGTTTAGGGACAGTTCCCCTCCGCATCACTTCCCATTTTCGCTTTATCACAGGCAGGCCAGCTGAGTCAGAGGTGTGGGTTCTGCAGATGAAAGTTGTGCCTTTCTAGCTCTGTGATCCCTGAGCAGACTGCCTCACCTCCCAGCCCTCGGTGTCCTTGTCCACTCAATGGAGGAATTGCAGCACCTCCCGGTTGTGGAGACAGTGTCTGGCCCAGGATATGTTCCAGGAAGAATGTGTTGTTACTGCGACCAGTATCATTGCCATTGCCTCGTTCCTCCGTTTCTCATCCACCTCCCTGCCCAGCCTTCCAGATGTGCAGGGGCGTGTAGAAACCTTCTAGCTTGGCCTCAAGAGAGGACTTTGCTGCAGGCGTCACCAAAATGAAAAGACATGACTGGTGCAAGAGCTTCATGGGAGCCTCACCCTAGTGGGGGGTAGGATTGAGGGTGGGGTGTCGTGGTTTGACCAAATTTCCAGGGAGAGTTTAATCAGAAGACTGTTGACAAAGGACTCAGGAAATGGGAGAGTCTCTTGACCTTCCTATGATCAGGCCCTGCTCCACCACCATGGACCTTTAATGTTTCCATGTTCGTGACTCCTTATCATTCATTAGCTGTGTGACTTTGCGCAAATTACTTAACCTCTTAAACCTTTAAACTCTTTGTCACTGTCTACCTAGAGGTGTTAGGATTGAGTGGCACAGTGCCATGCAGCAGGTGACACAGTCATCTGCATGTAGCACTCTTGTGAACACATGCGTGTGTAGGTGTGTGACTTGTATTTTATCTCCCACAGAGTCAAAAATCTAACTGCTATTTTGTGAATTTTCCTTGTCACTTATACCTAAATCATTGTTCATTGACCTTAAAAGTAAGAGAGTAGAATGGTGGTTACCAGAGGCTGGGGAGGGCAGGGGTGGATGGCTGATGAGGAGAGGTTGGTCAGCAAGGACAAAGTTGCAGTTGGGAGGAATGAGTCTCAGCGCTCCATTGCACAGTAGCATGAGTTGGTTAGCAATAATACGTCAGGTGGCTCACGATAGCTGGCCAATGAGGATCCACTACGGTATTTGCATTTCATGGATTTACTTTCAGCCGGCATGAAAACTGAGTGAAGCTGGCCACCAGGTGGCGCTGAGAACCACTTAATATTCCAGTGCATCTGCGGCTCTTAACAGGAGGTGGCAGCCTTTTACTGTCTTTGATTTTAAGACCTCTTCAACTTTATACAATCACAGTGAGGAAGGGAACAATGGATAGCAAAAATAGGCAAATACTGGGCAATTGCAGAGCTTAAAAAGTTTCACAGAAGTTATGCAGCGTCGTTCTTGAGCAGTATTTCCCAGTTCCCTTTTCAGATGGTAATTGATAACTCGGTCCCTCTTGTCTGTTCATTCTGAATGGAGCTGACACGCCCTCCCTTTCCTTGGTTCCCTGCTTTTCTCTAGGGAACGTGACTTCTGTGTAAGTTCTTCCCCACTCTGGGGCCTGGAGACCAAGGTCCACAGAGGAGGTGTAAACGTGTGCCCTTAAGGGACCCTCTGCGTCATGATTGTGGGCAGCTCTCCTGACTTTAAGACTGGGAGATACTCAGATACTCGTTTCAGTAGCTGCTTCTCCTCACTGGCACTTTCTTCTTTTATTTGAATGGAAAATCCAAGGATAAGTGGTAAGTAATCAAAGGCTTAAAAAGCTGGAAACAGATTCGGGAAGTGTGGATGGGCATCAAATGGGCATCAAGGAGCAAGAGACCTTGGGGAGGATGGCAGGGGCTCGCTGACTGATGGCAGTTTATGTTTGATTGTTTTGAGAAACTGCCAACTGTTTCGCAAAGTGCACAGGTTTACAGTCGCATCAGCCATGTGCGAGGTTCCGGTTTCTCCACACCCTCGCCAGCATTAGTTTTGGTCTGCCCCTGTTGTTGTTACAGCTATTTTAGTGGGTGTTCAGTGGTGTCTCATTGTGGATTTAATTACAATTCCTTACTGCCTAATGATCTGAGCATCTTTTCATGTGCTTATTGGCCATTTGTATGTCTTTGGTGAAATCCCCCATGGCATTCCTATGAGTTCACTGTGGTGCCGCAGGGTGACTGTGCACAGTCTTGGAACTGTGTGTTTAGACACTATTTATTAGTTCCCAAATTCAATCAATGATAAAATTCGCATTTTAGCACATGTTTATTTCTCCGTCTTTTTCTTCCATTTCTCCTTTTCTTCACACAGACATCTAATATGCACCTTAAACTTTATGTGTCTAAAACAATGCTTCAAGCACAACCCCAGCTCTCCAACTAGCTTTCTTTGTTGTTATTCCTTAGTTATAAATATGAGGAAGACTTGGTCTTGCCCTTAAACACCCAAGTTGAAATGGGACAGGCACGCATGTGGAGGCGATCACAGTACAGTGACATGTGATGCGACCAGCTCTGGCTGGGTTTGGGCACATTTTCATTTTATATCATGAAATTGATCAAGACCCTGTGTCTTCATTGTGTTTCCTTTTTCTTGTTATGCAGCATATTTTCACAGGACTGAATTCTTTTACGTATCCATACACTGGGGCAAATCAACTATCCAGACCTAGGTTAGCAACATTAGATGATGTGACATCCAGTGTGCTGTGGTCATTGTCACTCCTGGTTGGATTCTGCTCTGGGCAGAGAGGGCTAATGGGCGTGACTCTAGGCCCAGTTTCCATGGCCTGGCAGTCCTCACTAGGAGGCTAAAGCTGGACTGGAAGCCTGTCTTCACCAACTGGTTTCTGGTACTTTGAACACATGGAGAACAAGGAAAACTACAATTTTTAATGTGCATTTCTGTCACGTATCGCCTCTGCCACTTAGAATTATATCCATGCTCCAACACCAATCCCTAACATTAGCTAGTACTAACTCGATGCTTTCTGTGTGCCAGGTACTATTCTTTAAGTATGTTACATGTTTTAACTCAATCTTCATAGAAAGGATTTACCATTATTTCCATTTTATAAATGAAATAACCAAGGAATAGAGAAGTTAAGTAAATTACCTGCAAATACCCGCTAGTAAAGTGATGTAAGTAGAATGTGACTTGGGAAATCTGGCTTCAGAGGCTGGGCTCTTAATTACATACCATGTGGGAAACAGTTAACTATGTACTCTTTCTCTTGGAATTAATCTTTTTAAACTATGTAAATAAGAGGGTGAGACTTTTGGTGTTGATTCCCGAGAAGATAGGACACATTCCACCCCGCAGGACTGGCATGTGGCCCAGTGGCAGTGCTAGAACCTTTGAACACAGAGCTCCATTCTATGTGACATCAGTGGAAAATCAAACATTTATTGGCAGTGTTGACGAGTATTTGGATGAAAGAAACAGAAGAGCTCATTAAACCTGCAAAACTCTATTCCAGTGGTGACCAGCATTACTTCACCTGGGAAATCATTGAAAAACAATTACTGTGAGACGGGATTGGTGAGCCACATGAATTCAAGCCATTATATGCTTAATTTACTTCCAGCCCTGATTTTAAACAGAGGAGGTATATTTAAATCAGAAGGAGATATGGAAATAGCAATTTCTTGGCTAGAAAAATCGGCATCTCTAGGGGGAAGTGGAAAATTCTCAAAGAGCTGAAGAGCATGAAAAAGGCTCCTTCTCTTGTCAAGATAGATCACAGCCCTCATTAGTGAAGATTCTACAGGCAGAAAGGGCCCTGAACAAATGCCGGGCAAGAGCAGAAACTGTGGTGCAATTAATTCTTGTAAAATAATAAGACAGAAATACCTCCATCAATGGAAGGAGAATACAGTTAGCTAGAGACTACCCAAAACAAGAGAATCTCTGAAATTAAGTTAGATTAAGTTGGATTGAGTTGTGACAGCTGCAGGGACAGACCTTCACCACTGTGCCACCCCACCTGGTGTCTAATGAATTTACGCTGAAGCAGGTTAGGAAAATTTGCAAGCAGAAAATACAATAGAGATGGATGGGCAAGGGCTGCTGGAATTGCTGCTGCTTTTTTATTTTCATTTTATTTTGTTGTTGTTCTGAAAATATTTTAATCTTTTTTTTTTTTTTTTGCTTACACAGCAGAAATTCATTTTCTCAGAGTTTTAGCGGCTAGGGTCAAGGTGTTAACAGATTTGGTTTCTTGTGAGGCCTCCAGGACTTTTCCTTCTGTGTCCACACATGGTCTTCCTTCTGTATGTGTCTGTGACCTTGAGGGATATTTTAAAGCTGAAGAGATAAAAGAGGTTGTGGGGCTATGTCTTAAGACAAAAGAACATTTAGGAAACCTCAGGAAATGATCAGAGTGGGATAGATGTTACTGGAAGAAACAAATTGGATTCAATTAGGAGTTGGAATCATTTACAAAGCAATGGAGAAAGTAAGCCCCTAAAAACTATTGTAGCATATAATAACCAGAGCCAAACTCTTATAATATATTCCCCAAGACAAAAGAAAAATATTTTCAAGATTGGCACTGTTTTCTATGTTTGCAAACGTCTTTAATAAGTCCAGCTTAGTAGATTTCATATCTGAGTCTGCATTCAATCAAAATGTCTTGGCTAAACTTCATGAAAAAACCCCAGCCTCATAAATTAGTAGTTAGAAAAAGGAAGCATATTTAGAGCTTTTTCAGATAATTGTATTTTTTTGATACATTAGACTGGACACACAGTAGTTTGTTTAAGGTTAATTGCAATACTGCAATGAGGAACTTCTTGCCAAAAAAAAAAAAAAAAAAAAAAAAAAAAAAAGCCAAACTCTGTAAAATATCTGTAGAGATTGATTCTAAGCCAAATGTGAGAACCATGACCCATGATACAGCCTCAGGAGATCCTGAGAACATGTGCCCATTGTGGTCTGGTTACAGCTTAGTTTTATATGTTTTGGGGAGACATAAGACACCAATCCGTATATGGAAGGTAGACTTTGGTTTGGATTGGAAACGTGGAACAGCTGAAAGTGGGGACAACTGTCAGAGGCACTTCAATGAGAACAGCTCCACCTTGAATAGGGGCTGAATAAAATGAGGCTGAGACCTATTGGGCTGCATTCCCAGATGGTGAAGGCATTCTAAGTCACAGGATGAGATAGGAGGTCACACAAAATACAGGTCATAAAGACCTTGCTGATAAAACAGGTTGCAATAAATCCCCCAAAACCAAGATGGCGATGACAGTGACCTCTGGTGGTCCTCAATGCTACACTCCCACCAGCACCATGGCAATGTCAGGGAGTTACCCTATGGGTCTAAAAAGGGGAGGCAGAAATAATCTATTCCTTGTTTAGCATATCATCAAGAAATAACCATAAAACTGGGAAGCCAGCAGCCCTTGGGGCTGTTCTGTCTATGGAGTAGCCATTCTTTTACTCCTTTACTGTTTTTTTTTTTTTTTTTTTAGACAGAGTCATGCTCTGTTGCCAAGGCTGGAGTACAGTGGCACTATCTCGACTCACTGCAAACTCCACCTCCCGGGTTCAAGTGATTCTTCTGCCTCAGCCTGCCGAGTATCTGGGACTACAGGTGCGTGCCACCACATCCAGCTAATTTTTGTATTTCTGAGACGGGGTTTCACCATATTGACCAGGCTGGTCTTTAACTCCTGATCTCGTGATCCGCCCACCTTGGCCTCCCAAAGTGCTGGGATTATAGGCGTGAGCCACTGCTCCTGGCCTACTCCTTTACTTTCTTAATAAACTTGCTTTCACTTTACTCTGTGGACTTGCCCTGAATTCACTCATGCGAGATCTAAGAACCCTCTCTTGGGGTCCTCATCCAGACCCCTTTGCTGTAACATCTTTCTTGTGACCACTGAAGGGACTATAGTGAGGAACCCCCCCACCCCTGACTCAGAGGCTAACTTTGGGTAAGTGGTGGGGTCCAGTAACATTTTTCTCATGAACCACAAAAGGTCTGATACTGAGGAGACCTCCGACCCAAAGGAAATAGACTGCAGCAGTGATCAGCGGACTTTGGGTAAGTGGGGTGTGTGTATCCAGGTAAAGAATGGGATTTGGTAGCAGGCCTAACTTAGGGGAGTTAGAGTCTCTGCTAAGACAGAGTAGGTTAGAGGCCCCTCTTCATAAAAGGCAAGGATACTTGACTGACCTTGGGTTAGAGGCCCAACTAAGCAGGGTTAGAGGCCCCTCTGGGTAAAGTCTCTTTCAGCTAAGAATGGGTTTGGCACTATGGGATGTTAACTGCTATTGTCTTTGGAATAATCTGCCTTGCCCTCTTTGCTGATGGCTATGGCTGACAGGATTAGGCATGCACAGGATCATGGGACATGGGGAGCTTTTTCCCCCCTAAGACAGGAAACTTGAGAGCTGATGGGACTGCTGGAAAAGATTGCTTCATGACCACAAGTTGCCACCTGAACTTTTCAGTGTAGCTGCCTTTGGGTGGGTCTTTCTCTGTCCTCCCTGAGCACCTTGCCTTTCCCACCCTGCCTCAGGCAGTGCTTCACCATCCCTGCAAACGGGTTGAATGAATGGTAAAAATAACTGTTTATCTTCTCTTCTCTGTAAAGTGTTGATTAATGGAAAAAAGGATTTGTGAGGCTAGTCATAAGCTGGAGCAAATCTGATGTGCTTTGTGTGTCTTTCTGTATTGTTCTGTCGTTAGAAGGAGTATCTTAGAATAGAACATGGGCTTAGGACAGCTATACACCTGCTGTTCAAGATGGCCAAGCAGACTTGTCAGTTATAAACTTTGCTGCAAGTCCTGGAAAAAAACTGGATGAGGTTTCCCCCTTGTCTTGTATGTCCTTGGGAGCTTGACCTTGTAACCATGTGGCAGTACTTTCTCTTGGTTTCTGCCATCACAATGGCAGCCCGGGTTCAGGGTCCAATTCCTGACTTAGGGAATGAGTCCTTTATCTTCTCTCTGTCTGTATTTATATGTGTTGTGCATGTAATGTTTACATATGAAAGAGCTTTAATTTATTGGCTTAAAAAGAATAAGAGCTTAAATCAAACATTTTCTCAGAAAAACAAGTGTAATGCCTTTTAGTTCATGTGACTTAAGTAATCTTTGGGAAATACGATTTTAAAGATTATTGGTAAAATAAATACATTTGGTCTAAATTAGGCAGGTCAAATATTAGATTTGCTAAATACTTTGAGGGCATAAACTGCTTCTTAGGCTTTTGAAAATTGTTCAATTTACCTAGTTCCGAGCATTCGATTCTAGATAAGACCTGGGGACATGTGGAGAGCCATGCCCCCCTAGCTGTGCTGGAAACAGCCCTTATCTGAACTTCTGTCTGCTGTCCTAGCCTGCACACCTAGTACAAAATTAAAATCCCAAACTTACCAAGGTTTTTTACCAAAAGTAAAAGTCGCTTAGAGTTAACAGTGTAACATACATTTGAGACTACTGGAGAAACCGTTCTACATGCAAGGCATGTAAAAAAAGTAGAATTTGTTTTTGGTAAAAGATTATAAGAAGTCATGGGAATGTTGATTTTTCTGCTAAAGGGTTAAAGAATTGTCTTAAGTTAGAGTAAAGCTGAAGGTTTGAGCTAGTCATGGAAGGTTTGTGAAAAATTAATCCTGTAAAAGAAATTCTGTTTGTGAACATATTGGCTAAAGTTAAAGGGGTATTATCCAGCTTTTTGTAGACTGAATATTGGAATAAAAGCACAACAGGTTTTTCTTAGAGCAAAAACCTGCTTATGACCTGCTCTTTAACAAAAATTATAAAGGGTTATAAAAGCTTTATAAGAATCTTACCTTATGGTCAAAGTGAATATGATTGGATACATTTATCTATAAGGTTTTATTAAGAATTAGGTCTGACATCAATAATGCACTAATGCAACAGTGACAGTTGGCTTATTTGGTATAAAAGTCATACAGGAAGCATCTCAAATATGAAATGGTGTTTGATTTTCTTTCAGGTGTATTTGTATAAATGTGTTATTAGTATATGTTCTAAAATTATGGGAAACTGCTATAATTCTGATATGACTTAGTGTATGTTATTAATAATTTTAGTTGTTACATAAAATCATTCCATGGCACAGAGGTAACCAAATTTCTTTCTCAATTATGTTTTTGACTGTAACTGTCCTGAGACTTGTCATCCATGGACAATTTTTGCTTTGTTTTGGTCCTCTTTAGAAGATGGTTTATAATCAACTGTAGAACTCTAACAGGTGTTCTTAAATTCAGGTTTCTGATAAGTTTGGAGATTATGACATTAGAATAGAGAAAAACCTTCCAAGGCTCTCATGGAGAGCTGAAATGTTCATGAATATTAAGCAGAACAGGAGTTAATTAAATTGACTGAACCAATGAAAATAGAAATAATCTTTTTTAACTTTTTTTTGCTTAAAACATTGCTAATAATTTTCTTTGTTTTTTCAGAGTTAAGAAAACTTTTTGTAACTTTTAACAATAGAGTTAAGTATACTTCTGTGAAAAAAATTTGGAGCATATTTGTTTCTCTCTACCTGATTTTTCCAGAATTTGGAAACTATTTGTGAGTACTCTTAACTTATGGCAATGTAGTTATTTGCATAAGTGCAATAAGATCTGTTTTCTTTTGTAACAGGACACAATTGGAAAACCTGGTTATTTTACCAAGGCTTTGACTGGAATTACATGCTTTCCTTTAAGGAATCAAATTTGACTTGTAGAGCCAATAAAAGCCCCTCAGCAGGAAGGGTTGGAGATGAACCTTGTCTAGTTCTCCCCTACCCAGTGTGACCCCAGAGCCCTGGAGGAGGTCTCCCATTGCTTCACCCTGAGACCAGCTTCTTGCTCTTGGAATTGGTGTACATGGACCTGTTCCTCTGCCCCACACATCACAGAAAGCAACAGGAGACACACAGAGAAGTACTTACAATGGAGGATCAAGATAGTGAAAATTTCTGTTGAGGCCATCAGTGGCTTTCACATCATCTGGGGTCAACTCAAAATCAAACACCTGTGAGAAATAAAATTATCACTCCCCCTTTCTCTTAAGCCATTGATTTTACTTATTACAGCATGGCTTATCAAACTTTGATACAGAAATGGACCTAACAGCAGAGGAAAGTCAATAGTTATCTCAGGGGAATCTGGAGCTGTGGTAGCCTGTTGGTAGTTTCCAGATAGGTCAATATGACTCTGAAGTCCTGGATTTGGCTTGGAAAATTAGTGCAAAATATATCCAAATGTTTTTATTGTGATAAAATATACCATTTTAACCATTTGTAAGTTTGCTGTTCGGTGGTATTAAGTACATTCACATTGTTGTGCAACCATCACCATCATCCGCTTCCAGAGAATTTTCATCTTCTCCAGCTGAAACTCTCTACCTATTAAACAACAACTCCCCATTCCCTCCTCCTCCAACCCCTGGCAACCACCAGTCTACTTTCTTGATCTATACATTTGACTCCTCTAGGGACCTCATATAGGTAGAATCACACAATATTTGCCTTTTTATGCCTGGCTTATTTCGCTTACCATATTGTTTTCAAGATTCATCCATAATTCATTAGTTCACATTGCATGCCTGTATCAAAATGTTTTATGTACTCTGATATGGTTTGGATCTGTTTCCCCACCCAAATCTCATGTTCAATTGTAATCCCCAGTGTTGGAGGTAAAACTTGGTGGGAGGTGATTGGATCATGGGGTTGGAGTTCTCATGAATGGTTTAGCACCATCCCCCACTTGGTACTGTATAGTGAATAAGTTCTCATAAGATCTAGTTATCTAAAAGTGTGTAGTACCACCCCCACACACACATCTCTCTCTTCCTCGTGCTCCAACGATGTGAAGTGCCCCTCCCCCTTTCCCGTCTGCCATGATTGTAAGTTTCCTGAAGCTTCCCCAGGAGTTGAGCAGATGCCAGCATCATGCTTTCTATACAGCCTATGGAACTGTGAGCCAGTTAAACCTCTTTTCTTTGTAAATTACCCAGTCTCAGGTATTTCTTTATAGCAATGCAAGAATAGACTAACACTTGCTCCATAAATATATATACCCACTGTATACCCACAGAAATTAAAAATAAAAATAAAAATTTTTAAAAAGATTCATCCATGATTCAGTATTGGTAGGTTATGTGTTTCTGTGGATTTGTTCATTTTATCTAGGTTATCTAACTTGCTGGCATACAACTTTTTACACTACTCTCTCATACTGTTTTTTATTTAAATAAGTTTTTAAATTTCTGATTTCAGTTGAGTCATCTTTTTTTAATTTTCTTAGTAAAGCTAGCTAAATGTTTTTCAATTTTGTTGCCCTTTTTTGAAGAATCAACTCATTGTTTCATGGTTGTTTATTTCTACCTTTGTAAATATTTTCTATTTTATATATCTCTTCTCTTGTCTTTATTATTTCCTTCCTTCTGTTAAATTTGGTTTGGTTCTTTTTCTAGTTCCTTAGGATGTAAAGTTAGTTTGTTGGTTTTACCATGTTAGTTTTAATATAAATATTATCTATATTGTCAATTTCTTTCATTGACATTTCAGGAAAATGAGTCAAAACGAGTCATACTTACTCTTTGACTTTTGTTTGGCATAGTTTCATAGTGTTAACTACTCCAGGGAGGCAAATTTGAGAAGATCAATTTTAGGCCATTTGAAAATCGGAGTCAGTAAGCATATGAGTAGATCTTACATATATGAAGAAAAAAAGGAAAATTGGGTACTGTTTTTATATAGACCCACTCATTTATTCATTCATTCATTCATTCATTCATTGAGCCTACAGTAGGCTGAACGCTATATTCACCATTAAAAATGAATAGATGAATTGTCTTTGGTCTTTACCACAATATTAAATGGTGGAGATAGTCATGTAAGCAAATAATTATTTCAATGCAATTGGTGCTTCAATTGAGGTAACACAAGTTAGCATAGAACTACAGAGAGAAAGCATGTGGAAGATCAGGCCAAGGTGGTGGAGACATTTTAGATGAATGCCTAAGGTTCAATAGAAAGACTGCCCAAGACAGAGAGGAATATTTCAGGCAGCTTCTACAATGTTCTGTATGGTGTTTCAAGGTGGAAAGAAAGCATTCACTTGGGGAGTAGCAATTCATCGGCACAACCAGAGACTAGAATGCATGGAGATGAGTGGTGGAAGATGAGGCTGAAAAGGTGGGTAGAAATCAGATCACTTTAAACACATACTAAGGAATTTGGATTTTTTTTTTTTTTTTTTTTGAGACAGAGTCTCACTTTGTCACCCAGGCTGGAGTACAGTGGCGTGATCTCAGCTCACTGCAACCTCTGCCTCCTGGGTTCCAGTGATTCTCCTGCCTCAGCCTCCTGGGTAGCTGGGATTGCAGGCATCCACCACCACGACCATCTATTTTTTGTATTTTTAGTAGAGACGAAGTTTCACCATGTTGGCCAGGCTGGTCTCAAACTCCTGACCTCAGGTGACATCCGCCTCAGCCTCCCAAATTGCTGGGATTACAGATGTGAGCCACTGCACCCAGCCAGGAATTTGGATTTTATCAACGAGATCGTGTATGGTCTTTGAAGTTTTGTCACAATTTATTCATTTATTTCACCCACATAAATTGAATCCCAATGTGTTTAGGATACAAATATGAATGAAGCATCATTTCTATTCTCAACTCTGTCAATAGAAACACAACAAATACCAGGCACAACAAATGAAAAATGAAACGTTGAGTGTGATATGTGCTACGACTACATTCGGTACCAGAGGCCAAGAGGCAGGGAGGAGGACATGGCACAGGATATACTGGATATAAGATAAGACATTGAGTAGTTATTTGATATGTGAGAGAAAGAAAAACAGAAATGCAAACAAAATCATGAGGCCTGGAAGAACACTATGGTCTTAAAAAGCAACAGGTTTTCCCCTCTGGCTAGAATTAGCATAGGAAAAGGAGAGGTGAGGCTAAAGATCTAAGTGTGGGGATACAATTCTGCCCACACTTCTCATATTTCTGCCAATTCTGGGTTTTCTGAGCAAAGGCATTTACAGCCATTGTAGGAGGTGAAATTCCAGGAAAGTGAAGAATAGGGTCAAATCTCTCTTTAGATATCTTAAGGTAAAAAGAGGAAGACTGTCCTTCCTTTCTCTGAAAAAGAATGGCTTACATTACGTGAGTGATCTCTCTCTGGAAAGGAGAATAGACAGGTCAGCAGTGGTTCTGTGTAAGATCAGAATTTTCTAATTTTGTGGTGTCTCCCTTTGAATGCACTCCATGCATGTGCAGGTGCCCTTTGGCCCTCATGGAGTTGACCTGTGGGAATTGGGGATTGAGGCACCAGATGGGGCTCTGGCTGCTGCTTTTGAAGAGTAGTGAGCCATCTTAGCTCCTGAGGCAGGGGCCTTGTGTCTTCTGCCACTGTCTGTCTATCTATTGTCAGCAAGTATGACTGTCAGGAGCTGACTATTATATTTCTACTGGGGCAGAAACCTCAGATCCTTTCCAGTTCCTGACTTAACAGTTGGCAAGGCCTACACTATCCCCCCATGTTCCAGGCCAGTGAATTTAAACTTTAACTGACAGGAAATCTTTACAGAGATAAGTCATGATATTGGATTTGTGTTTTTAAAATAATGAGAGGCTGAGGGTAGAAGATGAGTCCATAGGGCACTAGGCACCTTTGAGGTCAAGAATATGTCTTCTGTCTTCACGGTGCCATTTGCAATCTTCTGACAAATAGCCCATCCAACTGCTTCTTCATTTTTATAGACAGAAGCTGAATCTATGTGGCAAGAGCCAGTTTTGATAGCTGTTGTGATGGACTCTTCATACTCTCTTTGAGGAACCTTTATGACCAAGGACAGTATTGTTGTCCTGTCTGATTCACACAAGGGGAACCTCATAGTGGCTGCAAACTTTTTTGATTGCACCTCTATCAATAAAGCTTTTTGAATTTGCATAGAAATATATCCATATTTATTGATTTATTACTATATGAATGTATTGCTTTACTAATATGATGTATACATTATTAAATACTCTTAGAGCATCTGAAGATTAAATTTAAAAATTGAAAAATAAGAGCTTTATTAATAACCCAAACTCTCTGCTCTCTCTAATATATTGTGATTAATACCAAATTATTTTCAAAGCAATGGTATGAATATGCTTTATTGGATTTTTTTGTTGGTCCTTCTTGATTTAATGCTTTTTGACCTAGAAATGTGAACTTTGGGATTCTACATTCAGTTTAATTTGAAATATGGTTTTCATCGCAGTCAACTGCAGCTAAGGATGCCTCATAGAGATGCTTTGATGCACATAGGGGAAGTCCGTCTTTGGGTCCTCTTCATAAATCATGGTATGGTTTTCTCAGTCCCCTTTACCAATTGTATAATTTTTGAAATTTGACCAGTACATTATAATCTCCTCTGATATGCTCTTGATATGTAATTGTAATCGATCAGGCTCAAAACTTACAAAACATTTTATTTGGAAGATTTTTAAACAGATTAAAACACTCTATCCAAAACTTTTAAAGTGTTCAGGAAATTTTTGTAGGTGCCACACTTCTATCATTTTAACAACAAAATCTCACAGTGACAGATATATTTTTGGACATCTATTTCAACCTTAAGAAAGAAGATTTAATGTGTTATTTAATAAAAAAAAATCTAAGAACTAATCGTCATCCCAGAGCACATTAGCAAATATAGAACATTTTTTTGGGAGGGAATAAAAATGTGCAATATGTCTTCTTTTTTTTTTTCTTGAGATGGAGTCTCACTCCATTGCCCAGGATGCAGTGCAATGGCGTGATCTTGGCTCACTGCAACCTCTGCCTCCTGGGTTAAAGCGATTCTTGTGCCTCAGCCTACCAAGCAGCTGGGATTACAGGTGCACCACCACGCCCAGCTAATTTTTGTATTTTTATTAGCGATGGCGTCTCACCATGTTGGCCAGGCTGGTCTCAAACTCCTGACCTCAAGTGATCCTCCCGTCTCGTCTCCCAAAGTGCTAGGATTACAGGCATGACCCACCACGACTGGCCAATATGTCTTTATAGTCAAAAATTCTTTGAAATAATTTACCATAGATAAGTGAATTTTTTGTGTATGGCCTAAAAGATTTTCATGGTTAGTTACCCCTCGTCTCATTAAAAAGTAGCAAATATTCCGCTATATTTTAATGATCTTGTTTTAATAAAATTAACAAACTGAAGACATTATCCATCCAGGATTAATGGAGTTTATGAGACATTTTTAGATTTTCTTATAAAATATGAAAAATTAATGCTGCATTGTGTATTACTTTTTAATTAAATGCCTCCTTTAAAAATCTGTAGAGACGAGCAGAGAGAAGAAGGAAGAGAAAGGGAAGAGAGAAAAGGATGGTGAAGTCTATTCAATAAGTATAGCTTCCAAACTCTTCTAGAATCAGTTCACTTTAATTTAAATAAAATAGACTTTAAATTGTAAATTAGACTCTTAAAGTAAGACTTTACCAAAGTAACCATGATATAAACTGTATGGCTTATATGATTTCTGTAAAACAATGATATTAATGAAAGAATTATTAATAAGATCCCATTGACTGAAATTGGGGAAAAAATGGGTGAATACTCTCAAATTAATTAAAGCTAGGTTAAGTAATTAAAAAAGTAAGACTTAAAATCCCTAATTGTTGGCACAGAAGCAGAACACCTATATCTGCAGAGAAAAAATATTAAAATCTTTGGCATTCTACAAATGAGATTACAAGGAAAATTAAAAATTTGTGTGAATATATGAGCATTAACAATGTATTTATAAAGAAAACAAACTAAAAGAGGAGAAAGAGGGCAAGTAATTAACAGCCATACCGCAAAAAAATTGTATTTAAGTTTAAAGGAAAAACTTCAGTACCTCAATGGATAAATGAGAAAATGATATAAATAAGAATAATTGAAAATGAAATAGCTAATCAACAAATAATTGAAAAGTATATATTGTTACTCCTAATTCAAGAATTAAAAATGAAAGCTATGGTGTAGGTATTTTTAAAACTTATTTATAGAAAAAAGTAGATAACATATTTTTTACTAGCAATGGTGTGTCAAAAGAGGTGTGACCACAAACTGCTTGTTCTTTCCAGGAAAATATCCCAAAGAATTAAAAAGAAGAAAGCTGTGAATAAAACCCCAAAGCCCACTACTGGAGAATGAGTAAGTGAATTTCTTTAATGTATATATATTTTTTATTATACTTTAAGTTCTAGGGTACATGTATACAATGTGCAGGTTTGTTACATATGTATACATGTGCCATGTTGGTGTGTTGCACCCATTAACTTGTCATTTACATCAGGTATATCTCCTAATGCTATCCCTCCCCCTCCCCCCATGCCACAACAGGCCCTGGTGGGTGATGTTCCCCTTCCTGTGTCCACGTGTTCTCATTGTTCAATTCCCACCTATGAGTGAGAACATGCGGTGTTTGGTTTTTTGTCCTTGCGACAGTTTGCTGAGAATGATGGTTTCCAGGTTCATCCATGTCCCTACAAAGGACATGAACTCATCATTTTTTATGGCTGCATAGTATTCCATGGTGTATATGTGCCACATTTTCTTAATCCAGTCTATCATTGTTGGACATTTGGGTTCGTTCCAAGTCTTTGCTATTGTGAATAGTGCCACAATAAACATACGTGTGCATGTGTCTTTACAGCAGCATGATTTATAGTCCTTTGGGTATATACCCAGTAATGGGATGGCTGGGTCAAATGGTATTTCTACTTCTAGATCCCTGAGGAATCGCCACACTGTCTTCCACAATGGTTGAACTAGTTTACAGTCCCACCAACAGTGTAAAAGTGTTCCTATTTCTCCACGTCCTCTCCAGCACCTGTTGTTTCCTGACTTTTTAATGATGGCCATTCTAACTGGTGTGAGATGGTATCTCATTGTGGTTTTGATTTGCATTTCTCTGATGGCCAGTGATGATGAGCATTTTTTCATGTGTCTGTTGGCTGCATAAATGTCTTCTTTTGAGAAGTGTCTGTTCATATCCTTCGCCCACTGTTTGATGGGGTTGTTTGTTTTTTTCTTCTTAATTTGTTTGAGTTCATTGTAGATTCTGGATATTAGCCCTTTGTCAGATGAGTAGATTGCAAAAATTTTCTCCCATTCTGTAGGTTTCCTGTTCACTCTGATGGTAGTTTCTTTTGCTGTGCAGAAGCTCTTTAGTTTAATTAGATCCCATTTGTCAATTTTGGCTTTTGTTGCCATTGTTTTTGGTGTTTTAGACATGAAGTCCTTGCCCATGCCTATGTCCTGAATGATATTGCCTAGGTTTTCATCTAGGGTTTTTATGGCTTTAGGTCTAATATTTAAGTCTTTAATCCATCTTGAATTAATTTTTATATAAGGTGTAAGGAAGGGATCCAGTTTCAGCTTTCTACATATGGCTAGCCAGTTTTCCCAGCACTATTTGTTGAATAGGGAATCCTTTCCCCGTTTCTTGTTTTTGTCAGGTTTGTCAAAGATCAGATAGTTGTAGATGTGTGGTATTATTTCTGAGGGCTCTGTTCTGTTCCATTTGTCTATATCTCTGTTTTTGGTACCAGTACCATGCTGTTTTGGTTACTGTAGCCTTGTAGTATATTTTGAAGTCAGGTAGCATGATGCCTCCAGCTTTGTTCTTTTGGCTTAGGATTGACTTGGCAATGAGGGCTCTTTTTTGGTTCCATATGAACTTTAAAGTAGTTTTATCCATATCTGTGAAGAAAGTCATTGGTAGCTTGATGGGGATGGCGTTGAATCTATAAATTACCTTGGGCGGTATGGCCATTTTCACAATATTGACTCTTCCTATCCTTGCACATGGAATGTTCTTCCATTTGTTTGTATCCTCTTTTATTTCATTGAGCAGTGGTTTGTAGTTCTCCTTGAAGAGGTCCTTCACATCCTTTGTAAGCTGGATTCCTAGGTATTTTATTCTCTTTGAAGCAATTGTGAATGGGAGTTCACTCATGATTTGGCTCTCTGTTAGACACCCATAGGTTCAAAATAAAGGGATGGAGGAAGATCTGCCAAGCAAATGGAAAACAAAAAAAGGCAGGGGTTGCAATCCTAGTCTCTGATAAAATGGACTTTAAACCTACAAAGATCAAAAGAGACAAAGAAGGCCATTACATAATGGTAAAGGGATCAATTCAACAGGAAGAGCTAACTATCCTAAATATATATGCACCCAATACAGGGGCAGCCAGATTCATAAAGCAAGTCCTTAGAGACCTACAAAGAAACTTAGACTCCCACACAATACGAATGGGAGACTTTATCACCCCACTGTCAACGTTAGACAGATCAACGAGACAGAAAGTTAACAAGGATATCCAGGAATTGAACTCAGCTCTGCACCAAGTGGACCTAATAGACATCTACAGAACTCTCCACCCCAAATCAACAGAATATACATTCTTCTCAGCACCACACCGCACTTATTCCAAAACTGACCACATAGTTGGAAGTAAAGCACTCCTCAGCAAATGCAAAAGAACAGAAATTATAACAAACTGTCTCTCAGACCATAGTGCAATCAAACTAGAACTCAGGATTAAGAAACTCACTCAAAACCGCTCAACTACATGGAAACTGAACAACCTGCTCCTGAATGACTACTGGGTACATAACAAAATGAAGGCAGAAATAGAGATGTTCTTTGAAACCAACGAGAAAAAAGACACAACATACCAGAATCTCTGGGGCACATGCAAAGCAGTGTGTAGAGGGAAATTTATAGCACTAAATGCCCACAAGAGAAAGCAGGAAAGATCTAAAATTACCACCCTAACATCACAATTAAAAGAACTAGAGAAGCAAGAGCAAACACATTCAAAAGCTAGCAGAAGGCAAGAAATAACTAAGATCAGAGCAGAACTGAAGGAGATAGAGTCACAAAAAACCCTTCAAAAAAATCAATGTATCCAGGAGCTGGTTTTTTGAAAAGATCAACAAAATTGATAGACCGCTAGCAAGACTAATAAAGAAGAAAAGAGAGAAGAATCAAATAGACGCAATAAAAAATGATAAAGGGGATATCACCACCGATGTCACAGAAATACAAACTACCATCAGAGAATACTGTAAACACCTCTACACAAATAAACTGGAAAATCTAGAAGAAATGGATAAATTCCTCGACACATAAACCCTCCCAAGACTAAACGAGGAAGAAGTTGAATCTCTGAATAGACCAATAACAGGCTCTGAAATTGAGGCAATAATTAATAGCTTACTAACCAAAAAAAGCCCAGGACCAGACGGATTCACAGCTGAATTCTACCAGAGGTACAAGGAGGAGCTGGTACCATTCCTTCTGAAACTATTCCAATGAATAGAAAAAGAGGGAATACTCCCTAACTCATTTTATGAGGCCAGCATCATCCTGACACCAAAGCCTGGCAGAGAGACAACAAAAAAAGAGAATTTTAGACCAATATCCCTGATGAAATCGATGCAAAAATCCTCAATAAAATACTGGCAAACCGAATCCAGCAGCACATCAAAAAGCTTCAAGTGGGCTTCATCCCTGGGATGCAAGGCTGGTTCAACGTACGCAAATCAATAAATGTAATACAGCATATAAACAGAATCAAAGACAAAAACCACATGATTATCTCAATAGATGCAGAAAAGGCCTTTGACAAAATTCAACAGCCCTTCATGCTAAAAACTCTCAATAAATTAGGTATTCATGGGACGTATCTCAAAATAATAAGAGCTATTTATGACAAACCCACACCCACTATCATACTGAATGGGCAAAAACTGGAAGCATTCTCTTTGAAAACTGGCACAAGACAGGGATGCCCTGTCTCACCACTCCTATTCAACATAGTGTTGGAAGTTCTGGCCAGGGCAATCAGTCAGGAGAAAGAAATAGAAGGTATTCAATTAGGAAAAGAGGAAGTCAAATTGTCCCCGTTTGCAGATGACATGATTGTATATCTAGAAAGCCCCATCGTCTCAGCCCAAAATCTCCTTAAGCTGATAAGCAACTTCAGCAAAGTCTCAGGATACAAAATCAATGTGCAAAAATCAAAAGCATTCTTATACACCAATAACAGAGTAAATGAATTATAGTGTGTTCACATTGAGTCCCTTGTGTGGACCAGTCTTCCAACAAGGCTATCCTTCTTGTAATAACTTCCTTTCTTTTTGCAGAGATACAGTAATAAGTTCATGAGTGAAAAATGAAATATTCCTACATATCTATGTACCAAAATCCCAATTTGAATAAAGAGTTAACTGTGAGTAAAACTACAGAAAAATTAGAAAGGAATATAGATGAATATTTGTTATTTGGCCTAAAAGTAAAGGAAGGAACCATGGGGTGTAAAAAGGGTGAATAAAGTTACTCTCTAACAAATTAAAAACAGGTATGTCCAAACTTCACATTAAACAAATTAAAAGTCAAATAACCATACTCCAAGAAAAACACATCTATCTCATTTAAAAGACAAAACAAAAATAATACATAAAACAGATCTTATAAATCATTAAGAAAATGAAAAACTTAAAAAGATGGTATTGGAGTAATATTAGTAGCTAACAATTATTTATTATAGTTAGTACCCCGTACTCTATGTTTATTCGTCAGAATAATCCTTTGCACTGGGTACTGTTGATACCAATAACAAATTTTAGAAGATAGGTAGAAGTCAAGTAATTTGTCAAAGATTACAATAGGTAGTAAACATTGAAGCTAGCATTTGAACCTGAGCCATAAAGTAAATGAACAGGTAATTTTCAGAAGAAGAAAATTCCAAAAGCCAGTAAGCAAATTAATGATAATAGAAATAAAAGTCAATCTGACAATGAATTTCCCTTTTCCCCACTCAAACTAGCAAAAGTAAAACATTGACAAGTGAAGGAAAAGAAAATCCCTCAATACATTTGAAGTTTATGGAAAAATAGCCCTTTCAGTGACTTTTGGTAGGACTGTAAATTTATATAGGTCTCCTAGAGATAATCCGTATTAAGTTTCAAAATCTTTAAAAATGTGCATAATTATAAATTGGTAGAACTTGAGCCTGTAATCACTGAAGCTTAACAAAAAGAGTCTACCCCAACCCAACCATTGCCACCATGTGCTCAAGTTAGAGAGTTATGTTGCTAAAGAAAAATTGTATTCATCATTATTCATTTGGAATTCTGGGGGAAAATTTAAATTTGATGTTGAAAACAATTTCTAGAAAGGATTGTTTTCCCCTAGGGTTCTTTTGGTCAATCTCCTTCTCTCTCAAACTCACAGAATTCTTACCGTTTTGTAACTGGCGGTACCAAATCCCAGGACAGAAGTGAAGTTTCTGTCATTCAGTTTCACAGAACGGCATGTATGTTGGGCCATTGTTTTTCACTGTCCAGGCTAAATAGGTCTGATTATATTTCAGCAAAGTGATCTTCTTTATCATTTCCACTTCCTCCTTCCTGTGCCCTGAGACAGATTTTATGTTTGAATTACATAATAAAAGGTAGGAGGGGTTAAATCTAGAGCCACATCCACATTCTTTTGATGGTGGACTAGAAAAGAATCCAAAGAGAGGACACGTAGCACTGGAACCAGTTTTCTGGTTTTCTTTTAAATTAAACTGCATTTTGAGATGATTATAGATACACAAGAAGTTGCAAAAAATAATTCAGAGTGTACCCTTTATTCAAATTCCCCCAATGTTACCATCTTGCAAACCTACATAGTACATTATCACAAATGTAGCCACCCAAGGGGTTCACCTTGCCTGCTGCCTAGACAGAGCCAATTCATCAAGACAGGGAAATTGCAATAGAGAATGAGTAATTCACGCAGAGCCAGCTGTGCAGGAGACCGGTGTTTTATTATTACTCAAATCAGTCTCTCGGAGCATTCAGGGAGCAGAATTGTTGTTTTTTGTTTGTTTGTTTGTTTTTTGTTTTTTGTTTTTGAGACGGAGTCTCGCTGTCGCCCAGGCTGTAGTGCAGTCTTGCGATCTCAGCTCACTGCAGGCTCCGGGAGCAGAGTTTTTAAGGATAACTTGGTGGGTGGGGGGAAGCCAGTGAGCCAGGAGTGTTGAGTAGTTAGAGATGAAATCATAGGGAGTCAGAGCTGCCTTCTTGTGCTCAGTCATTTCCTGGGTGGGGGCCACAATATCAGATGAGTCAGTTTACTGATCTGAGTGGGGCCAGCTGATCCTTCAAGTGTAGGGTCTGCAAAATATCCCAGGCACTTAGGAGCAGTTTACGGAGGGTCAGAATCTTGTAGCCTCCAGCTGCATGACTCCTCAATCATAATTCTAATCTTGTAGCTAATGTTAATCCTACAAAGGCAATCTAGTCCCCAGGCAAGAAGGAGGTCTGCTGTGGGAAAGGGCTGTTACCGTCTTTGTTTAAACTATAAACTAAGTTACTCCCAAAGTTAGTTCAACCTACCCTCAGGAATGAACAAGGACAACTTGGAGGTTAGAAGCAAGATGGAATGAACAAGGACAACTTGGAGGTTAGAAGCAAGATGGAGTCAGTTAAGTTAGATCTCTTTCACTGTCTCAGTCATAATTTTGCAAAGGTGGATTCACAACCAGGATATTGATATTGATATTGTCTTAGACTTCTCCAGTTTTGGTTGCATTCCTTGGTGTCTGTGTGTGTGTTCACTGTTGTACAATTTTTCACACATTCACGGTTCCATCTCCACACTCAAGGTACAAAACATTTCCGTCACCATGAGGGCCCTCCCTGTCACCATTTTCTAATTGCACTCAGCTGTCTTCTGCCTCTGCTGCCTCCTTAGCCCCTGGCAACTAGTATGTTCTTCATTCCTATAATTTTGTTATTTTACAAGTTCAGTATAAGTGGAATTACACACTATGTAACTTTTTTGGACTGGCATTCCTCTGTCACCACAATTACCTTGTGATTCAGCCAACGTGTTGGATGTGCCCATAGTCAGTTTATTTTCATTGCTAAGTAGGATTATGTGGCGAAGATAAGCCATTCATCCATTGAAGAACTTGACTAGTTTCTTTTTAACCCACAGTTCTAGCATTGCTTTCAGCTCTGTATAGCAGTGATAAGAACACTGTTGGCCTTCCAGTGTTTTTCCTTCCTTTTCCAAGCCATGTGTTACTTGATGTGACTCATTGTCTGGGCTTTGTCAAAGTGAGAGGCAGTGTCCTCAGGGTCCATCTTTCTTTCTTACCTTTGTAATGAAAACCTTAGAGCATTTCAAGTTTCCAGCTTTCCTATTTTGGTGACTCTTGAAACCTCACTGTGATGTATATACTGCCCCCAGAGCAGGCACACTGTAATAATGGCTCCAGTTTTAAGATGGTGCAGCTTAGTAGGAGACTGGATCGTTGGGGGTTTGGGAAATAATGTGGGCTCTTCCTACGGAGTAATGCAGCTGTATAAACTCTAGGCAGCTTCCTAAACTGGGGTCAGGCCTGTAAGTACTGTAAGATTCTCCACTATCAAAGACTACAGCGGGCTGTGGTGGCAGTGGCAGCTTCTGGGTTCCTGTTGCTTACTTTTTTCCCACAGAGAGTTCTTCCTGGTTCTGAGCTGATCCTGACTGGACGACAGAGTGGCAGAGGCAGCGTGTTTTATTCCTTTCTCTGTGTGGCCATCCTGAGTCTCTTTGCTCCACAGTTTCTCTCATCCATTATCTAAAGACTGTACAGCTCTGCTTTAGTTGCTCTGGTCTAAATGTAGTTGTTTGTTCATCGCTTTGGTCTGTTTTTGTGGGTAGGGATAAGTGTAGGAACCTCTAGTCAGTTATCTTGCTGACATAAGCCCTTGGAGTTTTCTATGTGGTCAGTCACATCACCTGCAAGTGGAAACAGTTTTTTTTCTTGTGATATGATACTTTTTATCTACTTTTCTTGTCTTACTGTATTGGCTAAAACTTTTAGCACTGTGTTTAAAAAGAGTGCTGACGGTGGACATCCTTGCTTTTTTCCCAGTCTTAGGGACAAAGAATTCAGCTTAGCTGTAGGTTATTGTGGATGTTCTTTATCAAGTTTAGAAAGTTATCTTGTAGTCCTATTTTCTGAAAGTTTTAATTATGGATGGATGTTAAATTTTGTCAAATGCTTTCACTGCATCAATTGATATGATCATGTGACTTTCTCCTTTAGTTTTTTAGTATGATGGATTATATTAACTGGTTTTTGAACATTGAACCAGCCCTGTATCCTTGATATAAGCTACACTTGGTTTTTGTGTATAATTCTTTTTATATTTTGTTAAATCCTATTTGCTAATATTTTGTTAAGGATGTTTACATCTATATTTTTGAGAGATATTGTTCTTAGTTTTATTTCTTTCTTCCTTTCTGTTTTTGTCTCATTTTCATATTGGGGTAATGCTAGCTCTATAAAGTAAACTGGGAAGTGTTCCCTCCTCTTTTGTTTTCTGAAGCGATTGTATAGAATTGGTGTTAATTCTTCTATAAACATTTATAAGCAATCCCCAGTGAAATTGGACATGGAGACTTCTATTTGGGAGTTTTAAAATTATAAACTCAATTTAGTAATAGGGCTATTCAAATGATCTATTTTATGTTGGGTGAGTTGTGGTAGCTTGGGTATTTTTCAGGGGGATTGGTCCATTGTATAACTTGTGAAGTGTATGTGTAGAGTTGTTTGTAGTACTCCATTACCATCCTGTTTATTTCTACGGGATCTATGGCATAATTCCCTGTTGCATTCCTTATGTTGGTAGTCTGTATTTTCACTCTTTTTTTATGTCAGTCTTGCTAGAAGCTTCCTTGAACTTTATCTTTTCAAACAACCAATTCTTTGCTTCATTTTTTTTCTCCATTTTTTTTTTTCAATTTCATTGATTTCAGCTCCTCTGTTTGTTATTTCCATAGTTCTGCTTGCTTTGGGTTATTTTGCTCTACCTTTTCTAGGTTCCTGAGATAAGAGCTTAGATAGTTGATTTAAGACTTTTCCCGTTTTTTCTATAAAACCTCCTCTTGGCATTACTTTAGCTGTGTTCTACACAATTTAATATGTTGCATTTTTATTTTTATTCAGTTCAATGTACTTTTTTATTTCCCTCAAGGCTTCCTATTTTACCCATGGATTATTTAGGAGTGTGTTGTTTAACTTCCAAGAGTTTGGTGACTTTCATGTTACTGTTCTGTTTTTGGTTTCTAATTTGATTCATTTTTGGTTGGATAACATACTCTGTATAATTTCAATTAATTTCTATTTGTTTGGGTTTTTATAATTTTGGTTATTTTCTAGATGTTGTGGTTTGTTTTATGGCCAGAATATGGTCTGCTTGATTATGCAATTTGGGAATTTGAAAAGAATCTGTTTTATGCTATTGTTAGGTAGAATGTTCTATAAATCCCAGTTAGATCTTGTTGGATGCAATTTGATTAATACATAGCATTTTTTGGTGTTTCTCTTTGTATAGCATTGGTTGCTATTGGTATTACATTACATATACACAATTATCACAGTGTATTGGTGTCATTATCTTACCACTTTGAAAGAAGTACAAAATCCTTACCTCCCTTCATGTTCCTTTACCCTCCCCCATTTATAATAGAATTTCATTACATATTTCTACCACATCCATTTAAAACCATATAAGACATTTAGTTTTTGTTTCAATTGCCAAACATCATTTAGAAAACTCAAGAGGGCAAGAACAATCTACTGCGTTTACTCATATTTTTGCTTGTATATTTGTCCTTTTTTTCTTCCTGATGTTACAAGGTTCTATTTTTTTTCCATTTTCTTTCTGTTTAGAGAACTTACTTTAGCCATTATTTTAGGTTAGGTCTTCCGGAAAAAAAATCTTTTATTTTACCTTCATCTGCAAATGCCTTGATGTCTCTTTTATTTTGAAAGATATTTTTGCTGGATACAAGATTCTGGATTGAAAATTATTTTCTTTCAGCATTTGAAAATTACTGTCACTTGCCTCCATGGTTGTTTGATGATAAATTCACAATTATTTGAATTCTTTTTTTTTCTATAGGTTAGGTGACATTTTTCTCTTGCTTTTTCACAAGCTTTTCTCTTAGTTTTCATACATTTAATTGTGATGTGTCTTGGCGTGCATTTCTCTTGGTTTATATTGTTTGAAGATCACTTATCTTCTTGACTCTGTAGGTTTATGTGTATTTCTAAATTTGAAACGCTTTCAGCAATTAAAGTAGCCATTATTTCTCTAAGCACTTTTCCAGCCCACCCTTTGCTTCCTTTCTTTTCAGGACTTTGATGGCATGAACGTTAAATCTTTTGTTATAGTTCCACAGGTCCTTGAAGCTCTGTTCCTTTTCTTCTGTCTGTTTTCTCCCTGTTGCTCCTATTGGATGATTTATATTGCTTTATCTTCCAGATCGGTAATTATCTCCTCTATTTCTTATGTTATGCTATTGAGTCCATTGATTAAAATTTTAATTTTGTGTATTGTATTTTTCAGTTCTAAAATTTCCAAATCTGGCTATTCATTTATCTTCTATTTCTTTTCTAAAACTTTCTAATTTTTTGTTGAAACTTTTTGTTTTTTCATTTGTTGCCAGTGTGTTTATAATTGTTTGTCAAAACATTTTTACAATGGTTGCTTTAAAATCTTGGTCAGATAATTATAACATCTTGATCATCTGGGTGTACTATCTGTTGCTTATCTTTATTTATTCAACTTGAGAACATCCTTGTTCTTGGTATGATAAGTAACTTTTAAAATTAAAACCTGGACATTTTGGGTATTATATATTAAGTTTTACATTCATTTATAATATATAATCGTATAGTGTGGATAATTCACAGAAAAGAAAAAATGCTCAAGAACTACAAACAAGTAAAAAAAGTAGATTTTACAAATTTGAAGGTACACCAAATTATTAGCATTTTTTGAGAGATTCACATCCCTTGTGATCACCCCTTCCAGGGATGTCAGCATTTTAGCCTGAGATGGGAAAGAAACAAAAAAGCAAATGCCAAAGCTGCAGCAGGTTAGGTTATTTCAAATACATCTTTATTTTGGCAGTGGTGGGGGCGGGAATCAAGAGAAAACTAGGTTTAGATACTTTTATTTTCTGATCCGGGGTCTTAGGCCAACTTGTGACCGAGCAGGCTAATCAATCTGGAATAAACTAGAAAACTTCCCATCCATGAGATATTCTCTATTCATCTCAACCCAAATCGATAAACTCTGGAACAACCACAGACTCTTTTCTTAATATTCATCAAGAAATGGATAATCTGGGTGATGAGAAAAGCTAAAAAGGAAAGGGAAAGTCTTAGTCAATTCATTGTTTCTGGGCTCATAAAGACAGATTTCTGTTAAACTGGTGTGAGCCTACAATTAACACAGTTTTCTTTGTGAGTTAAGTACAAACCCAACTAGTTTTATGATAATAACATACTATCACATGATGCTGTCTTGAATACATTGTGGAAAATAAATATACCTACACACATGGGCACACATTCACAAATATACCAGTGCATTCCACTTTTGCAATATGTCATTCTACAGCTTGAGGAGATAAACTATTTGTGTTTATATTTTGAACCTCCAGGAGGGCAGAAACAAATTCTCTCTTTTTTAAAACAATGCTTAGTCTGATTTAATATATAAAGTTAATAAATATTTTAAGGTGATAATGAGGAAGGTGATAAAATTATTACTGTTCAATGTATGTCAAACATTCAGAAACGATTTGTCTATGACTTTTCTTGGGAGAAAATTTTATATTATACCTAGAGATAGATACAGTGGTTAGAAGATGAAGTCACTTCAATGGGGTACTTCCATTTTAGCAAGGGGGATACAAATTCTTTCTGTATATGAAGTAATAATTTTTGACATAGAAAATGCCAAGTCATTGAATAGTTATTGTTGATTAATATTACTGATATTTATTGTTAGGGGTTCCTGCCTGCATCTCCACTCTCTGTTACCCTTACCCTGTTTATCATTTTATTATGTTATTTATTCAACCAACGTGTATTGAGTACCCAGGGAGAGACTAGTTTAAGAACAAAAACAAAACAAAAACCCTGCCCTTGGAATCTAACACTCTAATGTGGTAAAGATAAAATAAGCTAAATAAACTAGTAAAATATATGGTATGTAAGTTAGGGATGTGTGTCAAGGACAAAAATAAAGCAGAGTAGAGAGAAAGGCTCTTCTAGGACGAGTTGCATTTTTAGGTAAGTGACAGAGCAGGCATCATCTAGTGATATATGAGTGAAGACCTGAAGGATGTAAAGGAGTGAGCAATCTTGTTCTATGGGGAAAGAGCTTTCTAGGCGGGGGAATGGCCAGTGGAAAGTCCCTAAGACAGGCCTGACATATGTCAGTGATGTGGTTTGGCTATGTCCCCACCCAAATCTCATCTTGAATTGTAACTCCTACAATTCCCATGTGTCGTAGGAGGAACCCGGTGGGAGGTGATTGAATTATGAGGGTGGGTTTTTCCTGCGCTGTTCTTGTGATAGTGAATGAGTCTCATGAGATCTGATGGTTTTAACAACAGGAGTTTCTCTACACAGGCTCTCTTTTTGCCTGCTGCCATCCACGTAAGACGTGACTTGTTTCTCCTTGCCTTCTGCCATGATTGTGAGGCTTCCCCAGACACTTGGAACTGTAAGTCCATTAAACCTCTCTTTCTTTTGTAAATTGCCCAGTCTTGAGTATGTCTTTACCAGCAGTGTGAAAATGGACTAATACAGTCAGAAACAGCATGGAGGTCACTGGTGCTCCATTGGAGTCAAGAGTGGGGAGAATAGCAGGACAGGGACACAGAGAGTTAAGGGAGGGAGTGTCTATTGGCCCTTGTAGGTCTGTGTAAGGAATTTGGTCTCAACTCTGAGTGAGATGGCAGGCTCCCACATATTGAGGAGTTCCCGTGTATACCCTTTTTAACCTGTTCACTGTGGCTACTATGCCTGGGGCTGAAGTACAGAAGAGGGAGCACTACCAGGAGCCAGTTACTTTGTCATAAAGACATTGGTATGAGCATGGGGTGTGTGTGTGTGTGTGTGTGTGCGTGTGTGTCTGTGTGTATTGGGGAAGGGATTGCAGATACCATTATGAGCCCAATTACAGACATGATAAGTTGGAGATGCATAGTAGATATCCAAGTAGAGGCAAGTAGACACATATACAAACCTTGCTCCAGAGCCTTGAACTGGGCTGGATATGATTTGGGGAATCTATATTTAGATGATATTTGAAGCATGAGACTAGATGAAATCAACAATGACATTAAAGTAGGCAGAGAGAGAAGAAGAGGTCTAGGTTGAGCTCTAAGTCACTCCAAAACTGAGAGATCAAGCTAATGAGGAGAAACCAGCAAAGAACATTAGAAGAAATGGCAAGGGTTGAGGGTATTTGCAAGGATGTTAGTATATTGATTGACCCCAGAATTTAAGTAGGCAAAGAAGGACAGAGGGCACATTAGAGGTCAAGTAACAGTGAAAAGGTGGTATGGTCAGAGAATTATAGCTCATGCAGTAATCAAAGGATTGTTGAAGTTGGCCATGTACAGAAGGAGCGGACATGTAGGAAGTGATGACTATAGTGTAAGCATTTAAAATTGACATCCAGGCATGGTTATAGTAACTCGTAATGACATGGTCTAGAATGAGATCATTAGGTTGATAGGCTGAGTTAGACTGAAGGATAAACACATTGGAAGAGGAAAGTCACAAAACTGAAAGATTAGACTATTACAAGGACTATCTCTGTAGTGTTGAAATCAAAAGAAATTATGACAGATCTATTGTTGGAGAGGATGAAAACTAGGAACTAAAATCTTCGGTGGATGAGAGAAGACCTGGGAATGCAGCCCTGATGACTGCAAAGGACAGGGGTAGTGCTGAGTTCGTCTGATGACATAAAGTCCAGGGCTGAATGCTTTTAGAAAGAGAGTTCCTACTCAATATTCAGGCTTAGCACTACTAAGGTCTTGGGAAGGATAACAGCCCCAACTGGAGAGGGCTTACGGGAATCAGTGCTACCAAGAGAAATAGGGTTTCAGCTATTGGGAAAAGGTGAAAACAACATTTAGAGAAGACAACAAAGATAAAACAGTTTTGCCAGTGGTTGAGTAGGAGTTTCAGAAAGCACAGTGAAAAAATGTTGAGGTGGTGTACACAGAGCTATTTGGGAACCAGGAATTTTAGGCTCCTGTAGTGACTGAACTAACAGTGACAAAGACCATGATAGCCTCAAGGGAGTTAAGGGGCTGGTTGGCAGGGGAGGATGGGAGTCTGTCCAGGAGCTACTGGATTGCTTGCTCTTCCCATGTTTGGAGATGTTTACATACATATATGTACTAAATGTCACTGAACAGAAAAAAAATAGCTTACAGATTTTTTCCTACAGCCTTCTGAGAATCATAGAATCTAAAAGTTTGAAGGGTCATTAAAAGTCTATCTTTGGAAATAACTTTTTTCCTCCCATTGGATTTTCATTGTCACCTCCACTTGCTTGATACTCAGCCTGTTCCCTTTTTCCTTCTTGATTTTCTGAACCTACTTACTCTTTACTATTGAAAACCCCCCCAGGCCTGCGCAAAGTTCTGAACATCATTCACAAACCACAGGTGAAGATCCACCCCTGTGGCCAGCCTTGCAGGAGAGCCGATTCAGGTTCAAAACCTGAATCAGAGGGGGTGGGCTTTGTGATGGACATTAGGGAAACATGAGAAATGTTGAAATTTAGAATCAACATGAGAAATGTTGAAATATAGAATCAACAGGACTAGGTGGTTATTTAGATGTAGGGGGTGAGGTTTGTGCCATAATGGTGATGTGTGTAGTATTACCATGAAGAGTATATATAGAGAAAACATTGAAGGCTTTAATTTTAAGTGTATTAAGTTTGAACTGTGGGAATAAATAGAACTATCTCTAGGGAATTTTAATTTAAAAGAAAATCAGTGGGCTACAAGAGACCAAGAAAAATGTCTAGGTTAGAGATAGAACATGGAATTATTAGCATGTAGATTGGAGGGAAGCCTAGTGATGAGGGACACACAGAGGCAGCGTGGAGCCAGGAGAGCCCAGTCTTAAATGGGGAGCTTCAGTCTCTATTGAGTTCTACTCACACTCTTGTCTGGGCAGAGCTGTGAGCCTTGGAGAAAAAAAAATGTCTGATCTGAAGTCTGAAGAAAAAAATGTTTTCCAACAACTTTTCTAAGCAACAAACTCTGCCTTCTGTGGACTGAAATCAACTGAATTCCCCCACTGTTCTGCTCCCTAGTGTCAACAACGAAACAAGCTACTTACATAGACATTTACAAATAGCGTATATTCTTGTTCAAGCCGTCTATGGTTTTCATGTCCTCTGATGTCAGCTGGAAGTCAAAAACCTGTCAGAAATGTGAGATCAATTTAATATCCTTGAGGCAGTTGCTGTTGCTCTTCTCCCCTCTCCACAAACACACAAATCCATGTAGGACTTTGTGTAGGTTTTATGAGTGAGTTTTCATGGACCAAGGATTCATTCAGTGGCATGTCATGGGAATTTGTCCATTTATAAAGTTGAGATTGGCATGGTTAATCTTCCCTCAGATACTTTTATTGGGGAGCCGTCATTACAGCAAAGAAATCCTAGAGAATTTTAAGCCCAAACCTCACGTGATCTAATTCCTTTATTTTACAGCTATAGAAATCAAGGGATGACTTACCCAGCGCCATACTGTAGGGGAAAAACCAGGATTAGGACCTTCTCCTGACCTTCTCTTTAGTGTTCTTTCCAACCATCACACTCTCCCTTGCAGCAAGGGGAGACAAAGCAATTAAATATGGTGCTTATATGCTCATATGCATAGAATGTAAAAGGAGATAAGCTTTGCCCAAATATACCTTGAGAGCTTTGCAAAAACCCAGATACTGTGGGGAAATGATGTGCCTCTGTCAATCCCCTGCTGCCACCACCATGCCCTGTACCTGGAAGTTTTCTTTGATTCTCTTCTCATTGAAGCTCTTCACCAGGATCACCACCCCCCACTGCAGCTGGTAGCGCAAGGCAACCTGGGCAGGAGTTCGCCTGTGCTTTTCAGCAATGGCATTGAGTATTGGATCCTCCTGGAGAACTGGGTTGCCTTTTTTCACCCTGAGAGGAGAGGCAGAGATGCTGCAAGTCTGAGGCTGAATATCCATTTTACTTGTGGGCTGCTCATTTTGGCCAGGGATGCTAATCCTCCAGAACCTTCCTCATTACCTTCTGGCTGTCTCAGTATCTGTTTTGCTTCTTTTGTTATAACCAAAGAAGAAGGACAAAGGAATGGAAGGCAGCAGTTCTATTTAGTTCTTATAATGTAGGTCTGGGTTAGGTAAAAGGTTTACAGATGAATTTATTCCTGCAGTCTATTTTTGATTTTGCCAGCTAATTGAGAGATTACTTCAGAAGGTACAGTATCTATGATTAAAATAACTTTATAGGCCAGGCACCGTGGCTTACACCTCTAATCCCAGCACTTTGGGAGGCCAAGGTGGGAGGATCACTTGAGCCCAGGAATTCAAGACTAGCCTGGGTAACGTAGTGAGACCCTGTCTCTACAAAAATAAAAATAAACAGTTAGCCAGGCATGGTGGTGCACTCCTGTAGTCGCAGCTACTCAGGAGGTCTAGGAGGGGAGATCCTGACTTGAGCCTGGAACGTCAAGCCTGCAACAAGCTGTGACTGTGCCCCTGCACTCCAGCCTGGATGACAGAGTGAGACCCCCATCTAAAAAAAATAAACAAAATAACTTTATGAGGATTATTACCAGTCTTTGTCTGAGTCAGAGCCCAAGGCAGAATATGCAGTCATGACAATGTCCTTGGACTTACAGTACTCCAGGAGTTTGCTTTGGTTGAGGTAAGGGTGACATTCCACCTCAGAATGCCAAGCGGGAGAATTAGGTTACAGAACCACCAACACCAGCTTACCAGGGACATGCAGTGCTGCACTGCGTGGTATCAAACATCTTTTAGAATACCAGCAACACAGGCGAAGCCATGAGTCATCTACAGCTGTACGCATGAAGCTCCCAAGGGCTTTACTTGGGATGACAGCCCATGGAGGGCATAGCAGTATTGATTAAATAATTAACTAAGTGCTCTTAGATGGCAGGTTGTGCACAAGGCCAACAGAGAATTTCAGTCTTCCAGACTGAAAACCATGGTGACATCTTTGGCTCTTGCTCATTTATTGTTTACGTATAGCAAGCAGCAATTTCTGCCTTTCTTAGTTATTTAATCTCAGTATTCTTTATTTTTAAGGAGTATTCCCATTTTGTTCATTGCTGCGACCCCTGATATCCAATAAATCATCCCTCAATATTTTTTAGCTTTATGAATATATAATTGTTATACAAAAACATGCACACACTTAATGGATACATCTGGATGAATTTTGGCATGTGCATATACCTGTGATACCATTACTGCAAATGATGCATTAAACATGCCTATCACCTCCAAACATTTTCTTATGTCCTTTTGTGTGTGGTTTTAGTTTTAGTTTTTGGATTTCTTTTTTTTTTTTGCAAGAACACTTGACATGAGATCAACTCTCTTAAACATATTTTAAAGTATGCATACTGTTAATAACAGGTATAAGGGGTTAATATCTAAACTGTGTAAAAATCTCCTACAACGCAATAGCAAAAAAACAAATAACCCAGTTGAAAAATGGGGGAAAAAAAACTTGCATAAGCATTTCTCCAAAGAAGTCATCACTCCAATTTGAGACAGTTTTTCATCAGGTTATTCCTTGGCTGCAGGAATGAGAATGTTTTCCTCTTTCCTAGCATAGGACATTGTGACATCTTTGTTTGCTCCTTACCTCCCCCAACAAATGGCCCCACTCAGATTTATGGTGCCCATAGGCTTTCCCAAGCTCCAGTCTTGTCCCATGGGGAAAGGGATTTGGAAAGGCTTCTGGCCCTTTTATCATCAAGGGGAAATAAATTGCTATTTGTTTTCAGTCAGAAAAAAGTTACTGGTGTTGTTACATTTACACATTACTAGTGAGAGAGGTTTCTGTGCTGCAGAAGGTATTTAGTGGCACTATAATCCCATGTTTCCATTTTTCTCACTTCCATGCACATGGAAAGTAAGAAACCAGGATCCGTCACTGAATTTTAACCATTTTTTTCTGCTCCCTTGTCTGGGTGACATGTGAGCCAAGACCATTGCCTTCACCATGGGAGGGGTAGTCTAGGGACCAGCTCAGCACTAGACGAAAGGGGCAAATGTACTTAAAAAAATACAATTAGCAGACACATTTTAGAGCAGTTTTAAGTTAAGAAAAACAGTGATTGGAAAGCACAGAGAGTTCACCATATCACCTCTCCCACCCACCCTTACCCCACTCTCTCCTCTTATTTAAGTTGTATTAGTGTGAAACATTTGCTACAATTGATGAACCAATATTGATACATTATCACAGGGTTCACTCTCCATTGTACATCCTATGGATTTTGACAAATGTATGTCATGTGTATTAGTCAGGGTTCTCTAGAGGGACAGAACTCATAGGATAGATGTATATATAAGGGGAGCTTATTAAGGAGCATTGACTCACACGATCACAAGATGAAGTCCCACAATAGGCCGTCTGCAAGCTGAGAAGCAAGGAAGCCAGTCTGAGTCCCAAAAACTCAAAAGTAGGGAAGCCGATAGTGCAGCCTTCAGTCTGTGGCCGAAGGCCTGAGAACCCCTGACAACCCACTGGTGTAGGTCCAAAAGTCCCAAAGCTGAAGAACCTGGAGTCCGATGTTTGACACCAGGAAGCATCCAGCACATGAGAAGGATGGAGGCCAGAAGACTCAGCACATTCTAGTCCTTCCATTTTTCTCTGCCTGCTTTAGTTCTGGCCATGCTGGCAGCTGATTAGATGGTGCCCACTCAGATTGAGGGTGGGTCTGACTTTCCCAATCCATTGACTCAGTTAATCTCCTTTGGCAACACCCTCACAGACACACCCAGAAACAATACTTTGCATCCTTTAATCCAGTCAGGTTGACACTCAATATTAACCATTGCAACATGTATCCACCACTACTAGATCATACGATATAGTTTCACTGCGCTAAAACCTCTGTATTTTACCTATTCATTCCTTCTTCTCTCTCCCTGAGTCCCTGGAATCCACTGATCTTTTATTTTGAGCAGTTTTTGGTTTACAGAAAAAAATGAGAAAAAAAATGCAGAGTTCTCCTGTATACCTCCTTACCTCTCTCCCCAATCGCCCTAATTATTATCATCTTACAATAATGTGGTGTATTTCTTATAAATGACCAGCCAATATTGATACATTATTATTAAGTAAAGTCCATAGTTTATATTAGGGAGTATTATTTGTGGTAACGTTCTATGGGTCTTGACAAATGGATAATGACATGCATTTGCCATTACAGAGTCTATGAAATAATAATTACACACCCCTAAAAATCCCCCGTGCTCCACCTACTCATCCATTTCTCCCCCAACCCCTGACCTGACAACCACTGATCTTTTTACTGTATCCATTGTTTTGCATTTTCCAGAATGTTATAGAGTTTGGATTAGATAGTATGTAGCCTTTCTAGATTGGCTTCTTTTACTTAGAAATGTGCATTTAAGGTTTCTCCATGGCTTGATAGCTCCATTTATTTTTCATGCTGAATAATATTCCATTGTTTGGATGTACCACAGTTTATCGATTTACCTGCTGAATGATAGATTGGTTGCTTCAAAGTTTTGGCAACGATGAATAAATCTGCTATAAGCGTCCTTGGGCAGGTTTATGTGTGGGCATATGTTTTCAACTCATTTAGGCAAATGTCAGAAAGCATGACTGCTGACTGCTGGATCACGTGGTGAGAGTATGTATAGTTTTGTAAGAAACTGCCAAACTGTCTTCCAAAGCGGCTGTATCATTTTGTATTTTTGAGAGTGGCAGGATGCAGCCAAATGCCTAGGCAGATAGGGGTGAGTCCCCGGTGAAACCCGACCTCCAAGCCCAGCACAGTTTAAAGCTTGAAAGCCAAACTACAAGTTAAATCCTTGAACCAGATTGAGAACTTGTCTTCCTGTTTGTCGCACTTTCCTGTGATTGATCCCATCCTTCACCTATTTTACATATACCTAGCCTTTCCTAATTGGTTTTCTACACTGTCATGTCCACCTTTGAGTGGTATCTTCACTTTAACCTTTTTTGCATACTCACAAACCAATCAGCATGCATTCCCCCTTCTGAGTCCATAAAAGCCCCAGACCCAACCACATGGGGGCACTTTCCTGCCTTTGGGTAGGGGGACCAACACTGCATCCCCTCTCTGCTGAAAGCTGTTTTCCTCGCTCAATGAAATTCTCCTCCGTCCACACTCTTCAATGTCCAGTGTATTCTCATTCTTCTTGGATGCGGTACAAGAGCTCAAGAACTGCCAAACACAGGTACCAGCTATAATATAGGCAAGCTAGGGCACGCTAGCATGGCCAAGTGAGGCCCAGGTGGGGCGTCACCAGCTGGGGATCTTTGACTTGCAAAGTGACCAAAAAGAAAAATCCTACATCACTTTCACCAGCAATTAAGAAGAGTTTCCGTTTCCCTATATTCTCACCAGTGATTGGTGTTGTCAATGTTTTGGAGTTTGCCCATTCTAATAAGTGTGCAGTAATTAATTTATGATTGTCTAGTGATATATGATGTTTAGCAACTTTATTGGATTATTTGCCATCTATAGATCTTTGTTAAACTGTTCAGATGTTTTGCTCATTTCTACACTGGGTTGTTTATGTTTTCTTAACCTTGAGTCTTAAGATTTCTTTGTATAATTTGGGAATCAATTTTTTATCAGATATATGTTTTGCAAATATTTTCTCCCATAAATGGTTTGTCTCCTCATTCTCTTGGCAGTGTCTTTCACAAAGCAGAATTTGTTAACTTTAATGAAATCCAGCTTATCTGTTCTTTCTTTCTTGGATCACGCCCTTGTTACTGTATCACCATACCCAAGGTTTTCTAGTTTTTCATTTATATATTCTAGGAGTTTTATAGTTTTGTATTTTACATTTAGGTCTGTGATCCATTTTGAGTTAATTTTCATGAAGGATGGAAAGTCTGTGTCTAATTCCTTTTTAAAATTTTTGAATGTGGATGTCCAGTATTTCCAGCATCATTTGTCAAAAAGGTTATTTTCTCCATTGAATTGCTTTGCTCCTTTGTCAATATCAGATGACTGTATCTGTGTGGGCCTATTTCTGGGCTCTCTCTGTTCTGTCCCATTGATCTATTTGTCTGTTCTTTCACCAATACCACACTGTCTTTATAGTATCTCTTAAAGATGGGTAGTTTTAGTTATCTGACTTTGTTCTTCAGTATTATTTTGGCTATTCTTGGTTTCTTAATTTTCAGTGTGAACTTTAAGATTAGATCATTGGTATTCCCAAAAATAACTTACTGGTAATTTCATTGGGATTGCATTGAATCTATAGGTCAAATTGTAAAGAACTTACACCTTCATATAGAATCTTCCTACACATTTAAATATAGTATCTCTTATTTAAATCTTCTTTGATTTCTTCTTCAGCGTTTTGAAGTTTTCCTCATATAGATCTTGTCCATACTTTGGTTTTTTGTTTTGTTTTGTTTTTTTGAGACAGAGTCTCACTCTATTGCCCAGGCTGGAGTGCAGTGGCATGATCTCGGCTCACTGCAACCTCTGCCTCTTAGGTTCAAGCGATTCTCCTGCCTCAGCCTCCCGAGTAGCTGGGATTACAAGTACATGCCACTATGCTCAGCTAATTTTTGTAGTTTTAGTAGAAATGGGGTTTTACCATGTTGGCCAAGCTGGTCTTGAACTCTTGACCTCAAGGGATCTGCCTACCTCAGTCTCCCAAAGTGCTGGGATTACAGGCATGAGCCATCGCACCCAGCCCACTTTGTTAGATTTATACCAAAATGTTTCTTTGTATGATGCTAATATAAATGGCATTGTGTTTTTAATTGTAAACTCCACTTTTTCATTGCTGACATATAGAAAAGCAATTGATTTTTGTATATTAACCTCATATACTGCAACCTTTCTATAATCACTTATGAGTTCCAGGAGATTTTGTTGATTCTTTCAGCTGGAATTGAGTATTTCTTTTCCCTCAGGTTAGATTCAAGTAAAACCTCAGGCATAGGCTCTAGTAAAATATCTTATGCTGAGGCCAGGCCCTTTTAAGAAAACATGGCTACTCTGGGCTCCTCCAGCTGGAAGCATGAGGGGAATTTTCTCTGGTATTCACTGAGAAAACTTGGTAGGCTTTAGAGGTAAAATTCACAAAAGCGTGGAGGCCTCCCTAAGAATGGATGTCCCTGGAGTTTTTGTCTCTCAGACTTGTTCACATTGAGCTCCCAGCAATTCATTAATAACAGTGTAGGTTTTCCTACTCAGCACTGGCCCCAGCTGTGGTTTTTGCTTCCCGGCTTCTGCAAGACGCTGATCATGTCTCTATCAGCCTATCCTTCCAAGTTTTGGAGGCAGCATTTTGCCCTGTGACCTCAATTCTCTGTTGAGTCTAATTGTTAGTTTTCCATCTGATGAATTGCTTACATTATTTGAGAACATGAGTAATGACTTTCCAGCTTGTGATCCACCAGCCCAGAAACCAAAAGTTTGGCAAATGAACTTTTCGCTGCATATTTTTCTTACTGTTTGTTCCCTGACTCTAGTGATTTGATAAAAGGAATTGACTGAGATCCAAAGAAAAGCAAGAGACCTCATTAAGGTTCGCTTGAAGCGTGTTCTCCCATGCAGCCTGCAGGCAAGGTCCTGCACTGGGTTACAGGGGCTAGGTTAGTCATCAGGTGCACATCAACTTTCTATGGAACTGTTGCATGTGTGTTTGCTTAGTCATGAACACTAAATGGGAAGGAAGGGTAGTTCATTAGACTCAGGGCTTAAAACCTACCTGGACCCTGTAACCCCTCACCTGAGCTAATTTATCACTATGATGAGTTTGCTGCACATAATTAACCAGTTATACTTTTGCTGAAGCTTTCTAGGCCATGTAAAGTCCCTCCCAGCCAATCAGCCTTCGCTTGGCCAAATTCCTTTCACCCTTTAGAGTCCAAGGTAATGTCCAAGTTCCCCTTTGGGTCTCCATCATCTACTGAACTCAAAACCATTTTTTTTTTATTTCTCTAAATTGATTATGTCCAAAGTGGAGGTAAATCTCCTAAGGGTCACAAAAGAAAACTTTTTAGAACTCCTATTTGTGTTTTTTATCCAAAAAGATGAAATAAATGAAGATTTACTAATACTCAATTGTAAATTTATAATCATCCTCACTCAGTCAGCGTGTAAGATGTTTACACGGAGACATGACCACCTGGGTGAAGTGCGAGCCTTCCCCAGCACGGACAGATTGCCAGTTCTTCCTACAGTCATGTGACTTCCTTCACCATCCTTCGGGGTACTGCAGTTTATATGTTGCCCATTCAAGTGGCTTTATTTTGTTGAGTAGACTTTAAAAACATCTCTATATTTTTTATTGTGGTTAAACATCCATAACATAAATTTTACCTTTTTTTTAAATCAAGGGGTTCAGTTTGATATTGATTTTTAGTTTTTTCTTTGAAAATACTTTCAGACTTACAGAATTGTTACAAGTAGTTTAAATAACTTTTTTTTTAAATGACAGAATTATTACAGAGTAAGTTGCTAACAGGTTCTCCCATCATCTCTCAATATTTTAATGTATATTTCCTACAAACAAGGATAGTCTCCTAATAGCATAATCACAGCCACCACAATCAGGAGATCAACACAACTGATTTTGATGATCTCATGCCTAAACTTTATCATTTCAATGATTTTTAAGTGCCTAGTTTAGTGACATTCAGTGCATTCACATTGTTAGGCAACCTCACTGTAATCCAAATCTCTCCCAAACTTATGAAAAGTGACTGTTTTTAAAAGACTAGTCTGAATCCAAACAGTCCCTTTTATAAGTTTGGGAGAGATTTTGTACTGTGGAGAGGCTCAATGGTTATCTCATGGCACAGCCCTTAAAGGAGTTGTCAGACATAAAAATGAATCATTCGTTTTCTTTTACATACAAATTGATTTGAAATTGTTTTCCAAATTTGCTGAACTTTTCTGTTATAAGAAGTGGTTGTCGGCCGGGCGCAGTGGCTCATGTCTGTAATCTCAGCACTTTGGGAGGCCGAAGCGGGTGGATCACCTAACGTCAGGTGATCGAGACCAGCCTAGCCAACATGGTGAAACCCTGTCTGTACTAAAAATACAAAAAATTAGCTGGGTGTGGTGGCGGGCACCTGTAATCCCAGCTATGGGGGAGGCTGAGGTACATGCTTGAACCTTGGAGGCGGAGGTTGCAGTGAGCCGAGATCTTGCCACTGTACTCCAGCCTGGGCAACAGGAGTAAAACTCTGTCAAAAAAAAAAAAAAAAAAAAAAGTGGCTGTCAGTCATTCACTAGCTCTAACTTCTAGAACCAACTACTATAACACCTAACAGATTTTACTCTTAGTATTTAAAAAAAACCTTAGATTTTTTTGATAAAGTGACATGGCCTCATGCACCGTTTTCAACAACTCAGAATGTGTTCTTTTCCCTTGAAGCATCTGATGTTCAAAGGTAAAATACATGTGAGAAGCATGTCATAAGTAGCCTTGTCAAATCGAGAATAGAGGAAGCCAAAGAGCAGAGGAAGCAGTTGGTGCGGCGGATGTTTGGGGCTCACCTGGTTGCAGACGGGCTTGTGCTTGAGCCCTGGCTTGTTGACGTTCATTTCTAGCTGCCTGTGGTTGAAGTTGGACGCCCCGATGGACTTGGCCAATCCTGCATCCTTACACTTCTCCAGGGCCTGGAGAGGAAGGTGTTGTGAGGAGTAATCTGTGTAGCAGGCTAGAGGCAAATAATAAACGTACACACGCTAGGAGTAGGCGAAGGGTGGGAGAGTATATAAGACAGTGGGAGAGACACAGCCTTGCAAAGTGCAGATGTCAATCAATAAGGCATGAATGGACTGAGTAAGAGAGAAACGAAAAGTAAACAGGTGAAATAAATGGGCACAAAGATGAAATAAAAAAAGAATGTGAGGCCGGGCATGGTGGCTCATGCCTGTAATCCCAGCACTTTGAAAGGCAGAGGCAGGTGGATCACGAGGTCAGGAGTTTGAGACCAGCCTTGCCAATGCAGTGACACCCCCTCCTTACTAAAAATACAAAAATTAGCTGGGTGTGGTGGTGGGCACCTGTAATCCCAGCTACTCAGGAGGCTGAGGCAAGAGAATCTCTTAAACCCAGAAGACGGAGGTTGCAGTGACTCAAGATTGTGCCACTGCACTCCAGCCTGGGCAACAGAGCTAGACTCTGTCTCAAAAAAAAAAAAAAAAAAAAAAGAATGCGAGTGGCCAGGACAGAGTTAAAGAAACCAGCATGGTCTTTAGTGAATACCTAGAAAAGTTTGATGGAGCAATGGCAAAACAAGTACCAACAAGGAAGTGCAGCAGGTATGGCCTGAGAGGCAGGCCTTCCACCTACAGGATCACCAGCTTCTACTTTCTGATCTAATTCCCTGCACTGTCCACTCACTCACAGTGTCCAGTCTCACATGTCCTCTTGCTGTTCTTGGACACGCCAGTGTCTCTTCTCTCCTCTCTTAAAAACGTTGCCGTGACCTGGCATGGTGGCTTACACCTGTAATCCTAGCACTTTGGGAGGCTGAGGCGGGTGGATCACCTGAGGTCAGGAGTTCTAGACCAGCCTGGCCAACATGGTGAAACCCCATCTCTACCAAAAATACAAAAATTAGCTGGGCGTGGTGACACATGCCTGTAACCCCAGCTACTCAGGAGCCTGAGGGCAGGAGAATTGCATGAACCCAAGAGGCAGACCTTGTAGTGAGCCAAGATCACACCATTGTACTCCAGCCCAGGTGACAGAGCGAGACTCCATCTAAAACAACAAAAACAAAAGAAAAACTTTGCCTTGTCTTTCTTTCTGCCTGCATCACTCTTTCCCCAGATACCCACACAATCAGTTCCTGCATCTACTACAAGTCTTTGCTCAAATGTCACTCTTTTTTTTTTTTTTTTTTTTTTGAGATGAAGTCTCACTCTGTCACCAGGCTGTAGTGCAGTGGTGCGATCTCTGCTCACTGCAACCTCTGCCGCCTGGGTTCAGGCAATTCTCGTGCCTCAGCTTCCCGATTACAGGCATGTGCCACCATACCCAGCTAATTTTTGTATTTTTAGTAGAGACGGGGTTTCACCATGTTGGCCAGGATGGTCTCGATCTCCTGATATCGTGATTCACCCGCCTCTGCTTTCGAAGAGGCCTACCCTGCCACTCTGTTTTTCATTGCCAGTCTGTGCCCCAAACCAACTCCAGCGCTCAGCTTTCTCACCTCCACCTACCACAGCACCTATCCATGCCTGGCCAGCACCCTGGTTCTGTTCACTGATGTTGCCTGGGTAAGAAGAATAGAACTTGATACACCGTAGGCACTCAATACATACTTGCTGGATGATTAAGTGAATGAAATGTGAAAACAGAGGCAGAGAGACATTCAGGGATTCTCCCCAGTCTGAACATTGGGCAGAATTAGACCAGGTCCAGTTTCCTGAATTCCTTGTCCATTTTTCCTCTCCCCCAAGGTGCAGAGATGTTGTGCTCACTGCAGCTGCACTCACCTCTCATGTGCTGCAGAGATCCACTGTATCAAACATGATCTTTTCCTGTGCATCCATCGGCAAAAGCTTCTCCCCAGGCTGGAACACAGAAAGAAAGAGAGTTTGCACAAAGCTCTGTCTGGCCTCAGCCAAGCTTGGGGCCCATAAACCTTGAGACTGATAGAACCATCTGTCCTTATTCTTGAACAGATTTGTAAAATTAGGCTAACAGCAAAGGAAGTACATGCCGGAAATATGCGCCCTAGAAATGCTTTCAAGTGTTACAGATTCAATAAATCTTGTCTGTGTCAAGGCTAAGCTGAGGCACCTAGGATCCCATCCTAGGCAGACTCTAGGGTGGTATGATGCCCAGCAGGTCCCCTGGTCCTGGATCCTTCCAAAGAGCCCTCTCCCTTGCCAGTGACTTGTCAGTATTCAAAGCTGAGTCTCGTCCTCACCGAACTTCCTGTTCCTCAACTGAACTCCACTGTCGGTGACATGGGTTTGAGACTTCAGGGGATAAGAACTTGAAAATGTCAGCAGCACATCCACAACACTGAGGTAAAGCTGTGGATACCAGTGAACTCCTGTCACTCTGGGGCTAGAGTTGTGAACTGACTTTGGAACAGTTTCAGAAAAATAAAAATAAAAAGCACAAGAGAGAATCTTAAAGTATTATTTATCTTTTCATCCTCACAAGCTGATTCCTCTCTTGCATTCAGTTACTAATATTTATTTTGATCACTAAAGGAAAACAACTTGAGCTAACCTGCAAAGGTACTGGGAAATGAAAAAGGTAAAGATCCACGTAGCAAGTTAGCCGGGCGTGGTGGTGGGCACCTGTAGTCCCAGCTACTCAGGAGGCTGAGGCAGGAGAATGGCGTGAACCCGGGAGGCAGAGCTTGCAGTGAGCCGAGATCGCACCACTGCACTCCAGTCTGGGGGACAGAGCAAGACTCCATCTCAAAAAAAAAAAAGATCCACGTAGCTCAGCTGAAGTTTCTTCAGTGACATTTCAAGACCTCTTTGGACCAATTCTGGGCGGGAAAAGGTGCCCCACACCTGCAATGGTTGAAAGAGAAGTTGTGTGAGATTATTTCTTCAAAAGTCTTCGAGAGAGCTTAGTGAAATGGCAAATAAACATCAGCAGCCAAACCCTCTTAGAGAAGTGACAAGTTACTTCCAGTGAATGCATAAGTTCTTAATCATCATAGCAGATTTTCATATGGAATGAAGATGATAAATGTAGAAAAAAACATACGGGTTTCAGCAGAGTTTCTCAAACTTTAGAATGTAAAAGAATAATCTGATTGGCTTGTGCAAAACGTATTCCTGGTTTCTACTCCAAACGTAATAAATCACAACATCTGGAGAGTGGACTGGGAAATTGCCTTCCAGACAAGAGCCGGAAGTGATGGTGATTCAGTAGGCTCTGGCTTGACTGTATTAAATGGTTAGGTTTTCCAAAGAAAGGCCCATAGGGGAAATCTTTTTGGGGTACTTCAGTTACCTCATTCTAAGCAGCAGTAATCTAGGGGAAGAAATCACCAAAATGACTAAAACTAAGGAAACTAATGTTTTGTACGATGTTTTATACAAAGGGTCACAAATTTAGTACGAAAGGAGAATTAAAAGATGAGACTGAGAAGGCTACTGCACAGCTAAAGGCAGTCATATGTCACATGCTGGGCTGGAAGGAGGAAACATTTTTTTATCAACTTGCATGGGATTCACTTGCATGGGCCTAAGTGCTGTCTCTGTGGACTACTTCTCACATTTAAATGTTTTCTGTTTTGTTTTGTTTTTTGTTTTTTCTAGCAGTAGTGAGTTCAGTGAACACTAGGATAAAAATTGCTTTGGGGTTCCTTTTCCTATCTGACTTAAACACCTAAGTTCTTTTACTTGTTTTAGATATGACGCTAGTGAGTATGAAGAATATTATTAATAGAAGAAAATGGCTCAAGGGTTTAAAAAGCACATAAGTACATTTACAAATATTAACTTAATCTTCAGAGAAATAAACATTTATTGACCACAAAATAGGTTGAGATATTATGATGAACGCTCAGAGAGGTTAAAAAATTTGTTTTTTGGTTAAGAAATTTCACCAAGTCAAACGGAATATTCAAGAACTAAAATTTGATCCTAGTTCATCTGTTTCCAAAGCCTACACTTTCTGACTAAATCACATTACCTCATACTTTAGCTAGGAAAGACTAAATCACTTTGTCAAAACTTGACTACAGTAGAGTAGGAAGAGTCGAATCATTTCTGAGTTAAAACATATGATAATAACAGCATTTTTGAGCATCTGAAATGTATCAAATACTTTTCAGCAAGATTTACATGTATTTTTAAAAGTGTAACACTCATGAAAATCCTGTGAGATAAATAATACTATCTCCATTTTACAACTTGGGAAACTGAAGGATAGTATTTTAGTAGCTTGTCCAAGGTCGCACATATTCATTTATTTTTACACTTGCTATAGACTAGGGAAGGTCACACATTTAGAAAGTGGCAGAGCCTGGATTCAAATATTAAAGTCTCATTGCAGAATCCACGTTCCTAACCAGACTTCTCATCAGGCAAGGTCTGAGTAAATGAAGATTAAACCAATGAAGAGAAATTTACCAAGGAGCTCTACAGCTAAGAGTGAGCTCTCCACAGAAACAGATGCATTGGTACACAGCACCTTTGTGGTATAGAATATATCTTTTCTCTTCACAGTGCCGTTGGCAGTCTTCTTTTGGATGGCCTGCCCGATGGCTTCTTCATGCAGGTACTTATAAGCTGAGTCAATATGGCGGTAGCCTACATCAATTGCTACCTGGACGGCTTCTTCTACATTACTCATAGCAACCTGGAAAAGCATAAAGAGATAAAGATTTGTTCGACTCAGGAACAGATGATCAATTCTCTTAGCAGAGATATTCAAAAGAACCTTTTTTTTTTCCCCCTACTAAGGGCTAAGAGCTACAGGTGGTAAAGCTAAATGTTGAGTAAAAATCAGTGGTAAATGTTTAACAACTAGCTCTGAGAAGTCCTGGTTTGTAGTATTTGCCAGTTTCAATAGTGTTAATACTCCCACCATGGATAAGTTCAAGCTTGCCAAATTGGGCAAAGATGCTCACAATACACTCTTTTGAGTCCTCATGAGCACATCACAGTCTTTAAACCTCTACCTATGTATTTATAGAATGTATATGATCTATAGATTTGCACATCTATAGATTTACATTCCTAACTTAATTTGCTCTATAAGAGATTATGAAATTGGTTTTGATCCAATAATTTAATGCTAATAATTATCTATCCACATAAAGATATAACTTTAGACACAATAAATTATTAATTTACCTAGCTAAACTTGGAAAAACAAAGAACATTTGAGGAAGAACAAAAATAGGAATCGTTTTAAAAAATTATTTAAAAGAAATAGCTTTTAAAATAAAATATGCTATTTTCTTTTAAAATAAATTATTTTATTTTTAAAATAAAAAGTTATTTTAAAAGAAAAACTGTTTTTTCACTTAAAAAAAACTCATAATTAATTCTTCTTTTGGTTGCTTTGCTGGTTCTTAGGCAACACTTTCTCCTTCACATCTTTCTTATATTTTTTATTATCCTGGCCCACCAGCCTGGACTCTTTAAGTCATCCATAATTTTTCTGTTTATATTAGCACCCCCTACACCTCACTCAGTAATTATAATGCCTTTTGGGTATATTTGTTCCATTTCTATCTACCATTGAGTCAACTGAGTCCGTAAAGATAAACTATCCCCAGGTTAAAGAGCCAAGGCATGGTAAAAGCAATACTTCATGAGAGTCTTCTTTGCAGTCCTCAGTGGTACACACCATGTTTCTCTTGTGTTGGGAAACAATCCTACAACTTTTATAAAATTCTTCATCAAGAACCACTGAGATGTGCCCTTGTAAGTTTGGAGTGTTTGATCCAGAAACATGCATGGGGCCAAAGAGAAGAGAATTTTCCAAGTACTACATAACTCTTTGATGGCACCATCTTACCAACCTGGCTTCTCAGAGACCATGGCCACCTCAGACCACACAGCTACCTCTAAGCCTGTCTCTCTTTCCCCAAATTCCTTTGCCACAGGACTTTCTCTAGATACTCTTATTGGTGGTGAACAGGGAAGACTTGGGTGCTAAATATTACAGCACAACTTTAAAGTTTGCTGTGAAGTTTCTGGCTCATGGTAATCATGTCAATAGGGTTTTATTTCCTCTAATATACTGTGAAAATGGCTACAACTGTACAACAAGAGAGAGTAACAGCCACAGACTTACCCACCCCTGAATTCTGAGCAATTGCATGCACACTTCCATCTCTCTTGATGGACTGCCACTCCAAGCGTGGTTTTGGACAAGCAGCATCCAAATCGCTTGGGAGCTTATTATAAATGTGAATTTTAGAGCATCATCCAAGATCTACTCAATCAGAACCTTCAGGGATAGGGCCTCCAAATCTGCATTTTTAAAAAGATCCTGAAGTGTTTATATCACTACTAAAACGTGAAAAGCCCTTACTTAATCCACAGAGTAACCTAACGTCGTGAGAAGTGTCTTACAAATGAGAAAAGTGAGGCCCACCTGAATTTCCCAAACTCATATAGTGACTAATTCTGGTCAGGAACCACCTGCTACTCTTCCATCCCCAGTGCCATGATGGTTACCTTCCTAGCAGCAGAGGTGCCAAACCTCAGAATAGGCATGAAGTTTCCATCACTCACTTTTACAGAAAGTAAAACTGTTAAAACTCATCTTCTTTTACTTTTCCTGCAAAGCAGAGGTTTTTTTTCCTTTAAGAGAAATCTGTAGAGAAAAGAAAATACAATGACTATTTTTATAACAACCTTTTTTTCTTTTGAGATGGAGTCTCACCCTGTCACGTGACCTCTGTATTGCTCTTGTATCTATATTGATCTTGTATCCCACAACTTGACTGAACTTGTTCATCACCTCTAATAGTATTATAGTAGATTCCTTAAGATCTTTTTTCTATTAGAATAGAAATGGGACCTCACTATGTCGACAAGGCTGGTCTGAAACACTTGGTCTCAAGCAGTCCTCCTACCTCGGCCTCCCTAAATATTGAGATCACAGATGTGAGCCACTGCACCTAGTCCATAAGATTTTCTACAGGCATGATTATGTAATCTGCGGGTAGAAATGGTTTCATTTCTTTTTTATAATGGCTTGACTGGTGTCCCTCTAAAATTCATGTTTACCCAGAACTTCAGAATATGACCTTTTATGGAAATAAAGTTTTTACAGATATAATTAGTTAATATGAGGTCATAATGGATTAAGGTGGGTTCTAAAGACAATGACTAAAGTCTTTAGAATAAGAAGAGAGAATACAAATACACATAGAAAAGAAAGCCATGTAACCATGAAGGCAGAGATTGAAGTGATTCAACTATAAGCCAAGGCGTGCCAACTACTACTGGGAGCCACCAAAAGCTAGTCAAAGGCAAGGGAAGCATCTTCCTGAGAGCTTTCACAGGGAGCATGGCCCTATAAACAACTGGATTTTTGACTCAAGTCTCCAGAACTGGAAGAGAATACAATCATCTTTTGTTGTTCTAAACCACCCAATTTGTGAATAATAGGTTACGGCAGCTCTAAATCTAAAAGATTTTCCAATCTAGATGCTTTTCTTCCCTTGCCTAATTTTCCTAGCTAGAACCTCCAGTACAATGTTTAATAGCAGTGGCAAGAGTAGACATTCTTATGTTGTTCCTGATCTTAGCAGGAAAGCATTCTGTTTTTTACCAATAAGTATGAAGTTTGGGTTTTTTTTTTAATAGTTCCTCTTTATAAAATAAAATTTCTTTTATTCCTAGTTTTTTTAGTGTTTTTTTTAAATCATGAAATGATGTTGGAGTTTTTAAAATGCTTTTTCTGAATTTGTTGAGCTGATCATGTAGTTTTGTTCTTCATTCTATTAATACAATGTATTATACTGATTGATTTTTGGATGTTCAAACAATATTGCATTCCTGGAATAAGCTTCACTTGGTCATGGTATATAATGCTTTTATGTGCTACTGGGTTCAATTTGCTGGCATTTTATTTATATTTTTATAGCTGTATTCATAAGGGATTTTGTTCTGTAATTTTTTTTCTTGTGATGTCTGTCTGGCTTTGGTACCTGGTAATACTGGTCTCTAAAAGTGAGTCCTTTAAAGTGTTCTTTCCTCCTCTATTTTTGGAAGAGTTTGAGAAAGGTTAGTGTTAATTTTTAAATGTTTGGTAGAACTCATCCATGATGCCAACTGTATCTGGGCTTTTCTTTGTGAATTTATAAAAATATATGTTAGTATTTACATCGCTTTACTTGTTATAGGACTATTTATAGTATCCATTTTTTCAGTGTTAGTATTTTATATTTTTCTAGGAATCTGTCATTTCATCTAAGTTATCTTTAAAAGATATTGCAATGTCTCCTCTTTCATTTTTGATTTTAATAATTTGCATCTTTTCTATTTTTTGCTTGATCAGTCTAACTAAAGGCTTATTGTACCAGACAAATCTCTAGGTGGCCTTGAATTGACATTAATACAAATAGTAACTTTTATCTCAACACCAGTAGCTTAATAACAGCAGATACAAAGCAGGCAGGAAAGGAAATAAAGGATAAATAGTTATAGAATACTCTCATTAACTCTGTAGTTATGGGTTAATCATTTAAGCTCTGAATTTTTATTTTCAATTTGCCCATCAGTTTTAAAATATGCACAGGAATAGACCATAATATGTAATCAGCTGGATTCCTAGCAAACCTGGCATGCCTCTGAACTTCTGCAGGTATTCCTACCCTTTCTTCCTTTCCTGCTCTAATGATTCCTCAGTAGCCAGCGTTTTTGCAGAAACAGCACGTTTACTCTCCTTATCATACTTTTAATATATTAGCTTCTTGCAGTATGTGCTCAGGCCTTGCCTATGTTTTCTGAACATCCTGGTACTCATGCGATGGCCCACAAAGCTTGAGCAGTTGGGCAGCTCCACCCCACATACATGTTACCGGCCACCCCAGTATTCCCCCTGCAGACGCCCCTCCCTCACACATCATTTGGTATCTAGGATCCTGTTCATGATTCCAGTTGTGATGAGAAAAACTCAAAATTATGTAGAAAAACCTTCCCCCAAACTGGGAGGGAGCTGAGAGGCCAAATAATGACTGTAACAAGTCATTGGTGAGTAGATGAGTTTATTAAGACTTTACATGGGGCACTCCTGGATGGTGGCAGAACAGCTCCAGAGATCTGTGCCTCCTCCTGTCTCTAAGCTGCTTTTAAGCTAATTTTCTGGCACTTTGCCTGCTGTGTGGCTGTGATGGCGCTGTTTCTCTTGGTAGGTTCTCAGATCCTTTTGGGGATGTTTGGGTTCTCAGGAACACCTGCTCCTCAACTGGACACCATGACCTTGGCTCACCACCTGGCCTTCAAGGTTTAAGCAGCAGACATTCACCCTTAAGTAACCTGGTGGGAGAGCCATCACACATAGACACACACACACACACACACACACACACACACACGCATGCATTTGGTTTGCTGGAAGAACTGGGCCAGCTGTCTTGGCTGTCTGGAGAGGATATTCTAATATTGTGCACTCCGGATTTGTCTTATCGGTTCTTTTGTGGTATTAGTTGGTTTCTCTATCTCTTTCTGTAAATAGATATTGGATTTAAGGACTTGATTCGATTCCACTTTTTAATTTTTTAAAATTTTTGTGGGTACATAGTAGGTATATATATTTATGTTGTACATGAGATGTTTTGATACAGGCATGCAATGTGTAATAATCACATCATGTAGAATGGGGTATCCATTCCCGCAAGCATTTATCATTTGTGTTAAAACAATCCAATTATACTCTTTTAATTATTTAAAAATGTACAATGAAGTTATTATTGACTATAGTCACCCTGTTGTGATATCAAATATTTAGGTCTTATTTATTCTTTCTATCTTTTTTGTACCCATTAACCACCTCCACTTCCCTCCTCTCCAACCCTGCTCCCCAGCTATACTTCCCAGCCTCTGGTAACCATCCTTCCACTTCTATGTCCATGAGTTCAATTGTTTAGATTTTTAGATTCCAAAAATAAGTGAGAATATGTGATGTTTGTCTTTATGTCCCTGGCTTACTTCACTTAACATAATGATCTCCATTTCCATCCATGTTCTTGCAAATGACAGGATCTCACTCTTTTTTACGGTTGAATAATACTCCATTGTGTATATGTACCATATTTTCTTTATCAATTCATCTGTTGATGGACCGTTAAGTTGCTTCCAAATCTTAGCTATTGTCAGTGGTGCTGCAACAAACACAGGAGTGCAGATATTTCTTCTATATACTGATTTCCTTTCTTTTGGGTACATACCCAGCAGTGGGGTTGATGAATCATATGATAGCTCTCTTTTCCGTTTTTTGATGAACCTCCAAACTGTTCTCCATAATGGTTGTACAAATTTACATTTTTAACACAGTGTACGAGGCTTCCCTTTTTCTCCATGTCCTCTCCAGCATTTGCTATTGCTTGTCTTTTCAATATAAGCCATTTTAACTAGGTTGAGATAATATCTCATTGTAGTTTTGATTTGCATTTCTGTGATGATCAGTGATGCTCAGCACCTTTTCATATATCTGTTTGGCATGGGTATGTCTTGCTTTAAGAAATATCTATTGGCTTAGGATTGACTTGGCAATGTGGGCTCTTTTTTGGTTCCATATGAACTTTAAAGTAGTTTTTTCCAATTCTGTGAAGAAAGTCATTGGTAGCTTGATGGGGATGGCATTGAATCTATAAATTACCTTGGGCAGTATGGCCATTTTCACTATATTGATTCTTCCTACCCATAAGCGTGGAATGTTCTTCCATTTGTTTGTATCCTCTTTTATTTCATTGAGCAGTGGTTTGTAGTTCTCCTGGAAGAGGTCCTTCATGTCCCTTGTAAGTTGGATTCCCAGGTATTTTATTCTCTTTGAAGCAATTGTGAATGGGAGTTCACTCATGATTTGGCTCTCTGTTTGTCTGTTATTGGTGTATAAGAATGCTTGTGATTTTTTCACATTGATTTTGTATCCTGAGACTTTGCTGAAGTGGCCTATCAGCTTAAGGAGATTTTGGGCTGAGACGATGGGTTTTTCTAGATATACAATCATGTCATCTGCAAACAGGGACAATTTGACTTCCTCTTTTCCTAATTGAATACCCTTTATTTCCTTCTCCTGACTGATTGCCCTGGCCAGAACTTCCAACACTATGTTGAATAGGAGTGGTGAGAGAGGGCATCCCTGTCTTGTGCCAGTTTTCAAAGGGAGTGCTTCCAGTTTTTGCCCATTCAGTATGATGTTGGCTGTGGGTCTGTCATAGATAGCTCTTATTATTTTGAGATACGTCCCATCAATACCTAATTTATTGAGAGTTTTTAGCATGAAGCATTGTTGAATTTTGTCAAAGGCTTTTCTGCATCTATTGAGATAATCATGTGGTTTTTGTCTTTGATTCTGTTTATATGCTGGATTACATTTATTGATTTGCATATGTTGAACCAGCCTTGCATCCCAGGGATGAAGCCCACTTGGTCATAGTGGATAAGCTTTTTGATGTGCTGCTGGATTCGGTTTGCCAATATTTTATTGAGGATTTTTGCATTGATGTTCATCAGGGATATTGGCATCATGCTACCTGACTTCAAACTATACTATAAGGCTACAGTAACCAAACCAGAATGGTACTGGTACCAAAATAGAGATATAGACCAATGGAACAGAACAGAGCCCTCAGAAATAATGCTGCGTATCTACAACTATCTGATCTTTTGACCAACCTGACAAAAATAAGAAATGGGGAAAGGATTCCCTATTTAATAAATGGTGCTGCGAAAACTGGCTAGCCATATGTAGAAAGCTGAAACTGGATCCCTTCCTTACATCTTACACAAAAATTAATTCAAGATGGATTAAAGACTTAAATGTTAGACCTAAGACCATAAAAACCCTAGAAGAAAACCTAGGCAATACCATTCAGGACATAGGCATGGGCAAGGACTTCATGTCTAAAACACCAAAAGCAATGGCAACAAAAGCCAAAATTGACAAATGGGATCTAATTAAACTAAAGAGCTTCTGCACGGCAAAAAAAAAACTACTATCAGAGTGAACAGGCAGCCTACAGAATGGGAGAAAATTTTTGTAATCTACTCATCTGTCAAAGGGTTAATATCCAGAATCTACAATGAACTCCAACAAATTAACAAGAAAAAAACAAACAACTCCATCAAAAAGTGGGCAAAATGTCTTCAAAAGAAGACATTTATGCAGCCAACAGACACATGAAAAAATGCTTATCATCACTGGCCATCAGAGAAATGCAAACCAAAACCACAATGAGATACCATCTCACACCAGTTAAAATGGCAATCATTAAAAAGTCAGGAAACAACAGGTGCTGGAGAGGATGTGGAGAAAAAGGAACACTTTTACACTATTGGTGGGACTGTAAACTAGTTCAACCATTGTGGAAGACAGTGTGGTGATTCCTCAGGGATCTAGAACTAGAAATACCATTTGACCCAGCCATCCCATTACTGGGTATATACCCAAAGGATTATAAAACATGCTGCTATAAAGACACATGCACACGTATGTTTATTGAGGCACTATTCACAATAGCAAAGACTTGGAACCAAGCCAAATGTCCAACAATGATAGACTGGATTAAGAAAATGTGGCACATATACACCATGGAATACTATGCAGCCATAAAAAATAATGAGTTCATTTCCTTTGTAGGGACATGGATGAAGCTGGAAACCATCATTCTCAGCAAACTATCACAAGCACAAAAAACCAAACACTGCATGTTCTCACTCATAGGTGGGAATTGAATAATGAGAACACATGGACACAGGAAGGGGAACATCACACACTGGGGCCTGTTGTAGGGTGGGGGAAGGGGGCAGGGATAGCATTAGGAGATATACGTAATGTTAAATTACGAGTTAATGGGTGCAGCACACCAACATGGCACATGTATACGTATGTAACTAACCTGCACGTTGTGCACATGTACCCTAAAACTTAAAGTATAATAAAAAAACTAAGAAAAATAAATAAGCTTTATAAGATAAAGCTGGAAATAATGACAGATAAAAAAATCTATTCAAATCTTTTGACCATTTTTTAAATTGGATTATTACATTTTTTTCCTGTAGAGTTCTTTGAGCTCCTGATGTATTTTGGTTATTAATACCTTGTCAGATGGAGAGTTTGCAAATATTGTCTCCCATTCTGTGGGGGTTATCTGTTCACTTTGTTACTTGTTTCCTTTGCTGTGCAGAGCTTTGTAACTTATGATTCCATTTGTCCATTTTTGCTTTGGTTGCCTATGCTTACAGAGTATTAATCAAGAAATTTTTGCCCAGACCAATGTCCTGAAGATTTCTCCAATGTTTTCTTGTAGTAGTTTCATAGTTTGAGATCTTAGATTTAAACTTTTAACCCATTTTGATTTGATTTTTTTGCATATGGCAAGAGATAGGGGTATAGTTTCATTCTTCTGCATATAGATATCCAGTTTTCCCAGCACTATTTATCAAAGAGATTGTCTTTTCCCCAGTGTATGTTCTTGGCACCTTGTTGAAAATGAGTGCACTGTAGGTGTGTAGATTTGTTTCTGGGTTCTCTATTCTGTTCCACTGATCTATGTGTCTGTTTTTATGACAATACCTTGCTGTTTTGGTTACCATAGCTCTGTAGTAAAATTTGAGGTCAGGTACAAGGCGACAGTAACCAAAACAGCATGGTATTGGTACCAAAACAGACATATAGACCAATGGAACAGAACAGAAGCCTCAGAAATAACACCACACATCTACAACCATCTAATCTTTGAGAAACCCGACAAAAACAAGAAATGGGGAAAGGATTCCCTATTTAACAAATAGTGCTGGGAAACCTGGCTAGCCAGTAGAAAGCTGAAACTGGATCCTTTCCTTATACCTTATACAAAAATTAATTCAAGATGGATTAAAGACTTAAATGTTAGACCTAAAAGCATAAAAACTCTAGAAGAAAACCTAGGCAATACCATTCAGGACATAGGCATGGGCAAGGACTTCATGACCAAAACACCACAAGCAATGGCAACAAAAGCCAAACTAGACAAATGGGATCTAATTAAACTAAAGAGCTTCTGCACAGCAACAGAAACTACCATCACAGTGAACAGGCAACCTACAGAATGGGAGAAAATTTTTGCAATCTACCCATCTGACAAAGGGCTAATATCCAGAATCTACAAAGAACTCGAACAAATTTACAAGAAAAAAAAAACCCATCAAAAAGTGGACAAAGGATATGAATGGACAGTTCTCAGAAGAAGACTTCTATGCAGCCAACAGACACAGGAAAAATGCTCATCATTACTGATCATTAGAGAAATGCAAATGAAGACCACAATGAGATACCATCTCATGCCAGTTAGAATGGTGATCATTAAAAAGTCAGGAAACAATAGATGCTGGAGAGGATGTGGAGAAATAGGAATGCTTATACACTATTGGTGGGAGTGTAAATTAGTTCAACCATTGTGGAAGACAGTGTGGCGATTCCTCAAGGATCTAGAACTAGAATTACCATTTGACCCAGCAATCCCGTTACTGGGTATATACCCAAAGGATTATAAATCATGCTAGTATAAAGACACATGCACATGTATGTTTATTGCAGCACTATTCACAATAGCAAAGACTTGGAACCAACCCAAATGTCCATCAATGATAGACTGGATTAAGAAAATGTGGCACATATACACCATGGAATACTATGTAGCCATAAAAATGGATGAGTTCACGTCCTTTGCAGGGATATGAATGAACCTGGAAACCATCATTCTCAGCAAACTATCACAAGTACAGAAAACCAAACACTGCATGTTCTCACTCATAGGTGGGAATTGAACAATGAGATCCCTTGGACACAGGGTGGGAGCATCACACACCTGGGCCTGTTGGTGGGTGGGGGGCTGGTGGGGGGATAGCATTAGGAGAAATACCTAATGTAAATGATGAGTTGATGGGTGCAGCAAACCACCTTGGCACATGTATACCTATATATCAAACTTGAAAGTATAATTTAAAAAAAAATTTGAGGTCAGGTAATGTGATTTCTCCAGTTTTGTATTTTTTCCTTAGGATAGCTTGGGTTATCCTGGTTATATTAGGCTGATAACAACGGTGTTTGTATAAACAAACAAACTGGCAAAAATAAAACTAATAAAAGCTTTACACCTTAAGTTCGTACTCATACCCCAGCTTTTAAACTTTTTGGTGTTTCTATTTATATCATATTGTACTGTGTATGTCTTGAAACGTTGTTATTATTTTGATTGGTTCATCATTTAGTTTATCTGCTTAGGATTAGAGTAGCTTAGACACCACGGTTACAGTCTTATAATATTCTCTGTTTTCCTGTGTACTTGCTGTTACCAGTGAGTTCTGTACATTCAGATGATTTCTTATTTCTCATTGATGTCCTTTTCTTTCTGATTGAAGTGCTCCGTTAAGCATTTTTTTTTTTTTGAGGTGGAGTCTCGCTTTCTTGCCCAGGCTGGAGTGCAGTGGCGCGATCTCCACTCACTGCAAGCTCCGCTTCCTGGGTTCACGCCATTCTCCTGCCTCAGCCTCCCGAGTAGCTGGGACCACAGGCGTCCACCACCTCACCCGGCTAATTTTTTGTATTTTTATTAGAGACGGGGTTTCACTGTGTTAGCCAGGATGGTCTCGATCTCCTGACCTCGTGATCTGCCCGCCTCAGTCTCCCAAAGTGCTGGGATTACAGGCGTGAGCCACGGCACCCGGCCCCGTTTAGCATTTCTTGTAGGACAAGCCTGGCATTGATGAAATCCCTGAGCTTCTATTTATCTGGGAAAGTCTTTATTTTTCCTTCATGTCTGAAAGATATTTTCACTGGATATGCTATTCCAGGGTAAAAGATATTTTTCTTCAGCACTTTAAATATGTCATGCCACTCTCTCCTGGCCTGTAAGGTTTCTATTGAAAGGTCTGCTGCCAGATGTATTGGGGCTCCATTGTATGTGTTTTTTTTTTTCTCTCTCTCTCTTTTGCTGCTTTTAGGATCCTTTCTTTATCTTTGATCTTTGAAAGTTTTATTATTAAATGGCCTGAAGTACTCTTATTTGGGTTAAATCTCCTTGGTGTTCTATAACCTTCTTGTATTTGAATATTGATATCTTTCTCTGGGTTTGGGAAGTTCTTTGCCATCCCTTTGAATAAACTTTCTATCTCTCTTTCTTTCTCTACCTCATCTTTAAGCCCAGTAACTCTTAGATTTGCCTGCTGATTCCTTCCATTGATTTTACTTTTATTTAGACAACTGTCTTAATCAAGTAACTATCAACATAGTAGAAAGTATTAGTGGCACATAACACCTCACACTCTAAAATACAGCATATGTTAAATTTGAAAAATGACGTGAACTCATATCTTTAAAATAACATCTTCCAGGCTGGGTGCCGTGGCTCATGCCTGTAATCCCAGCACTTTGGCAGGCCAAGACGGGTGGATCACTGGAGGTCAGAAGTTCAAGACCAGCCTGTCCAATAACGTGAAACCTCATCTCCACTAAAAATAGAAATTAGCCAAGTGTGGTGACATGTGCCTGTAACCCCAGCTATCTGGGAAGCTGAGGCAGGAGAATTGCTTGAACCCAGGAGGTAGAGGTTGCACTGAGTCGAGATCTTGCCACTGTACTCCAGCCTGGTGACAGAGGGAGACTCTGTCTCAAAAAAAAATAATAATAAAAAAATAAAAAACACATCTTCCAGCCCAGTAGTAATTTTACCCCACCAGTTCTTTTTTGTGTGTTGAGACGGAGTCTTGCTCTATTGCCCAGGCTAGAGTGCAGTGGTACGACCTTGGCTCACTGCAACCTCCACCTCCTGGGTTCAAGCGATTCTCCTGCCTCAGCCTCCGGAGTAGCTGGGATTACACGCATGTGCCATCATGCCCAGCTAATTTTTGTGTTTTCAGTAGAGACGGGGTTTCACCATCTTGGCCAGGCTGGTCGCAAACTCCTGATCTCAGGATCCACCCGCCTCAGCCTCCCAAAGTGCTGGGATTACAGGCGTGAGCCACCACACCTGCCCCCCACCAGTTGTTTTCATGTGCAACACTAATGACCAAAATTTGTTTGATCTATTTCCCTCTAAAAGAATTCTGTCTTCTTGTAGTATAACTGTTTTTTGTCTTACAACAGACAAAATAAGGACAAATCAGAATCTTGTGTTATTTCCAGAAAGCAAGGTTGGTTTTGAAGGCTGCTAGCAATGATTCTGAAATGGCAAAGCTGCTCACTGAAGGAATCCTATTAGACTCACTGTGACATTTAAAAATGAAATAATGTTAACATTGTTATTTGGAAAAGTGGAGTCTATAAAAAGCCATCAATTAATAATTATGCTGAAAAAAGCAAATTCATGTAAAGTTTGGAGAAGATAGAATATAAAAAGAGGTGAATAAAATGTTTAATTTCTTACTGATTTTAATAAGTTAGGGAAGATTATATATACGAGCACTTTTTTTTCTTTCATATGAGTTTCAGATTAGAGAAAGAACAACATGTACTTCTTTCTGGTTTTGGAAGCAGAAACTTGAAAGCAAGCCAAGCAGTGTTGAAAGTGTGACAAGTACAAGAATAATCAGTTCAATCAGTCATCATACAAAATAAAGGTTAAGCACTCCAGTGGAAAGTACCGGTTTTCAAACACCAATAAATGGAAACACTAAAATGCATATCAACTCAGGACAGAAAAGTCTGAGAAACTGCTAAAGCTTATGAGAAAGTCAAAAGGCGCAGACATTTGTTTAACTGTGTAGAAAGAAGTGCTTTTGTGTGAAAGAGAGCCCACTCGGCCTGATGATTGTGGCCTTGGGTTTGACTCATCCTGGGAAAGGGACTCACGCTTAGGACTGAAGGGGGCCAGCCCCTCCACACCTGTGGGTATTTCCCTTCAGGTGGGAGGAGAGACTGAGAAAAGAAATAAGACACAGAGACAAAGTACAGAGAAAGAACAGTGGGCCCAGGGGACCGGCCCTCAGCATACGAAGGACCTGCACCAGTGGTGGTCTCTGAGTTCCCTCAGTACTTATTGGTCGTTATTCTTACTATCGTAGCGAGGGGAGTGTAGCAGGGCAACAGGTGGGGAGAAGGTCAGCAGGGAAACATGTGAGCAAAGGAATCTGTATCATGAATAAGTGCAAGGAAAGGTACTGTGCCTGGATGTGCACGTAGGCTAGATTTATGTTTCCCTTTACCCAAACATCTCAGTGTAGCAAAGAGTAACAGAGCAGTATTGCTGCCAGCATATCTCGACTCCAGCCACAGGGCGGTTTTCTCCTATATCAGAATAGAACGAATGGTTTTTAGCATGAAGGGTTGTTGAATTTTGTCAAAGGCCTTTTGTGCATCTATTGAGATAATCATGTGGTTTTTGTCTTTGGTTCTGTTTATATGCTGGATTACGTTTATTGATTTGCGTATGTTGAACCAGCCTTGCATCCCAGGGATGAAGCCCACTTGATCATGGTGGATAAGCTTTTTGATGTGCTGCTGGATTCGGTTTGCCAGTATTTTATTGAGGATTTTTGCATCAATGTTCATCAAGGATATTGGTCTGAAATTCTCTTTTTTGGTTATGTCTCTGCCAGGTTTTGGTATCAGGACGATGCTGGCTTCGTAAAATGTGTTAGGGAGGATTCCCTCTTTTTCTATCGATTGGAATAGTTTCAGAAGGAATGGTACCAGTTCCTCCTTGTACCTCTGGTAGAATTCAGCTGTGAATCCATCAGGTCCTGGACTCTTTTTGGTTGGTAAGCTATTGATTATTGCCACAATTTCAGAACCTGTTATTGGTCTATTCAGAGATTCAACTTCTTCCTGGTTTAGTCTTGGGAGGGTGTATTTGTCGAGGAATTTATCCATTTCTTCCAGATTTTCTAGTTTATTTGCATAGAGGTGTTTGTAGTATTCTCTGATGGTAGATTGTATTTCTGTGGGATCGGTGGTGATATCCCCTTTTTCATTTTTTATTGCATCTATTTGATTCTTCTCTCTTTTCTTCTTTATTAGTCTTGCTAGCGGTCCATCAATTTTGTTGATCTTTTCAAAAAACCAGCTCCTAGATTCATTAATTTTTTGAAGGGTTTTTTGTGTCTCTATTTCCTTCAGGCCAGAGCAATCAGGCAGGAGAAGGAAATAAAGGGTATTCAATTAGGAAAAGAGGAAGTCAAATTGTCCCTGTTTGCAGATGACATGATTGTATATCTAGAAAACCCCATTGTCTCAGCCCAAAATCTCCTTAAGCTGATTAGCAACTTCAGCAAAGTCTCAGGATACAAAATTAATGTACAAAAATCACAAGCATTCTTGTACACCAATAACAGACAAACAGAGAGCCAAATCATGAGTGAACTCCCATTGACAATTGCTTCAAAGAGAATAAAATACCTAGGAATCCAACTTACCAGGGATGTGAAGGACCTCTTCAAGGAGAACTACAAACCACTGCTCAATGAAATAAAAGAGGATACAAACAAATGGAAGAACATTCCATGCTCATGGGTTGGAAGAATCAATATCGTGAAAATGGCCATACTGCCCAAGGTAATTTATAGATTCAATGCCATCCCCATCAAGCTACCAATGACTTTCTTCACAGAATTGGAAAAAACTACTTTAAACTTCATATGGAACCAAAAAAGAGCCTGCATCGCCAAGTCAATCCTAAGCCAAAAGAACAAAGCTGGAGGCATCACGCTACCTGACTTTAAACTATACTACAAGGCTACAGTAACCAAAACAGCATGGTACTGGTACCACAACAGAGACATAGATCAATGGAACAGAACAGAGCCCTCAGAAATGATGCCGCATAGCTACAACTATCTGATCTTTGACAAACCTGACAAAAACAAGAAATGGGGAAAGGATTCCCTATTTAATAAATGGTGCTGGGAAAACTGGCTAGCCATATGTAGAAAGCTGCAACTGGATCCCTTCCTTACACCTTATACAAAAATTAATTCAAGATGGATTAAAGACTTATATGTTAGACCTAAAACCATTAAAATCCTACAAGAAAACCTAGGCAATACCATTCAGGACATAGGTGTGGGCAAGGACTTCATGTCTAAAACACCAAAAGCAATGGCAACAAAAGCCAAAATCGACAAATGGGATCTCATTAAACTAAAGAGCTTCTGCACAGCAAAAGAAACTATCATCAGAGTGAACAGGCAACCTACACAATGGGAGAAAATTTTTGCAACCTACTCATCTGACAAAGGGCTAATATCCAGAATCTACAATGAACTCAAACAAATTTACAAGAAAAAAACAAACAACCCCATCAAAAAGTGGGCAGAGGACATGAACAGACACTTCTCAAAAGAAGACATTTATGCAGCCAAAAAACACATGAAGAAATGCTCATCATCACTGGCCATCAGAGAAATGCAAATCAAAACCACAGTGAGATACCATCTCACACCAGTTAGAATGGCCATCATTAAAAAATCAGGAAACAACAGGTGCTGGAGAGGATGTGGAGAAATAGGAACACTTTTACACTGTTGGTGGGACTGTAAACTAGTTCAACCATTGTGGAAGTCAGTGTGGCGATTCCTCAGGGATCTCGAACTAGAAATACCATTTGACCCAGCCATCCCATTACTGGGTATATACCCAAAGGACTATAAATCATGCTGCTATAAAGACACATGCACACGTATGTTTATTGCGGCACTATTCACAATAGCAAAGAGTTGGAACCAACCCAAATGTCCAAAAACGATAGACTGGATTAAGAAAATGTGGCACATATACACCATGGAATACTATGCAGCCATAAAAAATGATGAGTTCATGTCCTTTGTAGGGACATGGATGAAACTGGAAACCATCATTCTCAGTAAACTATCGCAAGGACAAAAAACCAAACACCGCATGTTCTCACTCATGGGTGGGAATTGAACAATGAGAACTCATGGACACAGGAAGGGGAACATCACGCTCCGGGGACTGATGTGGGGTGGGGGGAGGGGGGAGGGACAGCATTAGGAGATACACCTAATGCTAAATGACGAATTAATGGGTGCAGGAAATCAACATGGCACATGGATACATATGTAACAAACCTGCACATTGTGCACATGTACCCTAAAACCCTAAAGTATAATAAAAAAAAAAAAAAAAAAAAAAATAATAGAACGAATGGGATTGGTAGGCTTTACACCGAGACATTCCATTCCCAGGGACGAGCAGGAGACAGAAGCCTTCCTCTTATCTCAACTGCAAAGAGGCCTCTCTCTTTCACTAATCCTCCTCAGCACAGACCCTTTACGGGTGTCGGGCTGGGGGACTGTCAGGTCTTTCCTTTCCCACTAGGCCATATCTCAGGCTGTCTCAGTGGGGGAAACTTGGACAATACCCAGGCTTTCTTGGGCAGAGGTCCCTGAGGCTTTCTGCAGGGCATGGTGTCCCTGGTTAATCGAGAATGGAGAATGGCGATGACTTTTACCAAGCATACTGCCTGCAAACGTATTGTTAACAAGGCACATCCTGCACAGCCCTAAATCCATTAAACTTTGATTCAATACTGCACATGTTTCTGTGAGCGCAGGGTTGGGGCTAAAGTTACAGGTTAACAGCATCTCAAAGCAGAAACAATTTTTCTTAGAACAGATCAAAATGGAGTTTCTTGTGTCTTCCTTTTCTACATAAACACGGTAACAATCTGATCTCTTTTCCCCACATAGGACTTGCTGAGAAACAGTATCAATTAATCAATTATCCAAGTTCAGCGATCTTTTTGGGGATATTTCAATAAAGCTTTATTCATGAACACTGAAAGTTTTAATTCATATAATTTTACATGGCATGAAATGATATAAATCTCTTACATTTTCAATCACTAAAAAATGTACAAACCATTTTTGGCTCATGGGCTATACAAAACTGGGCAGCATGTTAGGCTTGTGGGCCATAGTTCTGTATAGTTAGTGGGTATTATTATATCTGTAGTTATTTTTCTATAAATTATTATTTTAAAATTATGATCACATACAATATAATATTTATCATTGTAACTATTCATAAACATATAATCCAGTGGCATTAAATGCATTCACAGTGTTGTGTGACCATCACCATTTCTATGCCCAAAACATTTTTGTCATTCTTAGCAAAAACTCTGTACCTATTAAAAAATTTCCCTTTGAGTTGTTCATTGTTGGTGTATGGGAACACAACTGATTTTTTTGTGTGTTGATCTTACACTCTGCAACTCTGCAGAATTTATTTATTAACGCTAGAAGATTTCTTATGAATTATTTGAGATTTTCTATATGTAGGGTCATATCGTCTGTGAATAGAGGATTCCTTTTACTTCTCTTTCTTGTCTAATAGCTCCAGCCAGAATATCCATTACAATGTTAAATAGTAGTGATGAAGGCAGGCATCCTTGTCTTGTTCCTCACCTTAAGGGGAACACATCCAATCTTTCACCTTTGAATTTTTGACATATGGCTTTTATGTGTGTTTTTTCCCTTTATTACATTAATTGGTTTATTACGTTAATTGATTTTCTTCTTTGAACCATCCTTGTGCTCCTAAAGTCCCATTGGATCATGATGTATAATCCTTTTAATATGCGATGGGATTGGATTTTCTAATATTTTACTGCAGATTTTTGAATAAATATTCACAGGGAATAAAGGTCTACAGTTCTCTTGCAATAGCTTTATCTGAGTTTTGTATCAGAGTAATGATAGCCTCATAGAATGGGTTTGGAAGTGTTCCTTTCTCTTCAAGTTTATGGAAGCATTTCAGGATTGGTGTTATTTCTCTTTAAATGCATGGTAGAATTCACCAGTGAAGCCATCTGGTCCAGAACTTTTCCCCATTGGGAGGTTCTGATTGCTGATTAAATCTCTTTACTTGTTACAGTTCTGTTGAGATTTTCTATTTATTCTTCAATTAGTTTAAATAATTTGTGTGTTTTAGGGAATTTGTCCATTTCTTCTAGGTTGCCGTATTAATTGACATGCAATTGTGATAGCATTTTCCTATTATTCTTTTTATTTTATAAGGTAACATTCTCACTTTCATTTATGATTTTAATTATTTGCATGCACTCTCTATATTTTTGTCAGTCTTGCTAAAGCTTTGTCAATTTGTGGGTTTTTTCAAGGACAAACTTTTCATGAATTTTCTGTATTGTTTCTCAAGTATCTATTTTATTGTTTTTACTCTAATCTTTATTATTTCCTTCCGTCTCTTGGCTTTGAATTTAGTTTGTTCTTTTTTTTAGCTTCTTATGATGTAAAATTAAGTTGTTGATATGAGATCTTTCTTCTTTTGAGTGTACATATTTACAGCTATAAGTTTCCCTCTGAGCATTACTTTTACTGCATCTAATAAGTTTTGGAATGTTGTGATTTCATTTGTATTTCAAGTACTTTGTAATTTCCCTTATGATTTCTTCTTTGACCTATTGATTGTTCAAGACTATTTCATCTAATTTCCATATAATAATGAATTTTCCAGTTTTCCTTCTGTTATTGACATCTACCTTATCTCATTGTGGTCAGAGAAGGTATTTAATATAATAGCTATCTTTTAAAATCTATTGAGATGTGTTTTGTGACCCAGCATAGGGTTTATCCTACAGAATGTTCCATGTGCAGTTGAGAAGAATGTGTATTCTGTGCTTGTTGGGTGGAGTGTTCTTTATATATTAATTAGGTGTAGTTAGTTGGTTTATTGTATTGTTCAAGTTCTCTATTTCTTCATTTCTGTCTGGTTGCTCAATCATCTATTGATGGTGGGGTATTGAAGTCTCCAGTTATTATTGTAGAACTGTGTATTTTTCCCTTCTATTTTGTCACTTTCTTGCTATATATATTTTGAGGGTTTATTATTAGATCCATAAATATTTAGAATTATATATTCTGGCTGTAGTCTTTTATTAAAATATAATTTATTCTTTGTTTCTTGTAAATTTGATTTAAAGGCAATTCTATCTGATATTAATATAGTCAGTCCATCTCTTTTGTGGTTATTATTTCTATGGAATATCTTTCTTTATCTTTTCACCTTCAAGCTATTTGTGTCTTTAGATCTAAAATGAGTCTCTTTCTTGGCATCATATAGTTGGGGTGGTTTCAATTTTTTATCCATCCTGCCAATCTCTGTCTTTTGATTGGAGTGTGTAGTCTATTTAAAGTTAATTATGAATAATAAAGGTCTTACATCTGCCACTTTTCTCTCTGTTTCTTATATATCTTATGCTCTCTTCCTCATTTCTTTCATCCCTATGTTCCTTTGTGTGTAGTTAATTTTTTAATGAAACATTTTGATTCCCTTCTCAATTCCTTTTGTGTAGCTTCTGTAGATATATTCTTTGTTGTTACCATGGAAATTACATTTAGTCTCCTAAAGTTATAACAATCTAAACTTATGCAAACAACTTCAAAAGCTTACAGAAACTCTGCTTGTAACAGCGCCATCCACTATTTTGTTATAATGTAATAGATTACATCTTTATACATTGTGTGCCCAATAGCATACATTAAAAGTTATTTTAACAAATTTGTATTTTAAATCTAGTAGAAAATAAAAAGAGAATGTACAAACCAAAATGAAAATAATAGCTTTTATAATTGCCCATGTATTTATGTTTACTGGAGATTTGATTTCTTCAAGTGGCTTTAAGTTACTGTCTAGCTTCTCTTATTTCAACCTGAAGGACCCTTTTTTGTATTTCTTGCAGGGCAGGTTTAGAGGTAATGAGCTCCCTCGGCTTTTGTTTATCTGGGAATACCTTAATTTCTCCCTCACTTTTGAACGGCAGTTTTGTCAGATACAGAATACTCAGTTGACTTTTTTTCTTCTTCTTCTTCTTCTGTACTTCTTTCAGTATTTTGAATATATCAACCTACTGCCTTCTGGCCTCCAAGGTTTCTGGTTGCTTCTGTCTTACTGCCTTTAAAGTTCTCTCTCTTTTTTATTATTTTTAAATAATTTTATTATAATGTGTTTTGGTGTACGTTTCTTTGAGTTTATCATAGTTGGAATTCTTTATAATAGCCATACCCCTAGAAGGTTACAAAACTAATCTAGAAATAATCTTAAAAATTACGGTCTTTTAAAAAAGGATTAGGTGTCAGTATCATAACATATTTTACAATCATTGCATTTGTATGTTTTATCTGCAACCAGTTTTATCAGCTATGAAGCAGCCTTTGCAAAAAGTATAACTGAGGAAACTATGACAGTGAAAGAGATCAAACCTAATTGATTCCATCTTGCTTCTAGCCTTTAAGCTATGCTTGCTCATTTCTGGGCACAGACCAGACTAACTTTGGGAAGGAATTCAGTTCATGGTTTGACTCTGAAACAAAATTGATAACAGCCCTTTCCTGAAAAGACCCCCTTCTTGCCTGGGGACCAGTCTGCCTTTCCAGGACTAACAAATTAGCTAAAAGATTACAAATTATGGTTTAAGGGTCATCCAGCCTCTGGCTCCAAGAGTCTGAACCTACCCAAATAGCTCCTGGGGATAACATCACTATTGTAAAACCTAAGATCAGTGCTTGAGATATTTTGCAGACTCTGTATTCCATGGATCAGCTGACACCACCCAGACCAATAATCCAGCTGCTCAGCCAGTCTGCCATCCCACCCAGGGACAAAAGACAGAAAGAAGACCACCCTTCAACCCCCTATGATTCCATCTCCAACCTGACCAATCAGCAGCACTCCCCACTTCCCCAGCCTCTACCTGCTAGATTATCTTTACAAACTCTGATCTAATAATAAACAATAAAACTCCAGTCCCCCACACAGAGGGCTCTGCGGGAATTACTCTTTCTCCATTGCAATTCCCCTGTCTTGATAAATAGGCTCTGTCTAGGGAGTGGGCAAGGTTAACCCACTGGGCAATTACAACTATATAAAATTCATAATTTTACCACAAACTGTTTAAGAAAACTTGATTTTTCAAAATTTTAATCAATGTGTAAATATTCAGGAAAAACTACTTTGTATGTTTTAATTGGTAAGATACAATCAACTTGGTGTAAAACTAAGCAAAATTAATTGTAGATATTATTTCTCTCCAGGCACAAAAATGTGTTTTTAACCTACTCTAGCCAACTGTCAAAAGGCTGTGTTAAGTGATTCTCGGACAAGGTAAGATCTAATGCTTGGTGTCTTTCTGAAGTTTTTCAAAATTGCCTCCAATATCAACCTTCCCTTCCCTTCCCTTTCAGCATTCTGTTCCCTATCTTTCAGCTCATCTTTCTAGTTTTCCTATAGCAATAAAATATATTCAGAGAGCAAGATAATTATATGTATTGATTCTATATGAGAAATATCACCTGTTCTGTCATTAGGGACTTTAAATATGCCTACCATATTAAAGAGCTACTTCTCTAGACACAACTGTGGCTGAAGAATTAATTCACTCAAGATCCAATATTACCCACAGTGACTCCTTCAATCTCAACCTCATACTGTGTCAAAACCAGGCTTCCGTCATGAACACTTACCTGTATCAAGAGTGCAGACTTTCTTTTCCCTATAGTAATTCAAATTGGGTATTGTGTTGCTTTTCCCTACCACTTTTCTCTTCTGGGACTACTTATATTCACTGTAGTACATCTGTCTAATTTCAAATATTGAAGAGGCAGGTTCTCTAGTGACGAAGGACTATAGGGAGTTGGTTTTATCTAAACTTTAAAGCAGTGGTTTTCAAAGTTTGGTACCAGAACCTGTGGGGTCCCTAGAATCATTTTAGGGGCATGATGTAAAAATTATTTTTATGATAATACTAAGAACCTATTTTCTTTTTTACTCTCATTCTTTTGTGAACGTACAGTGGAGTTTCCCAGAGGCTTATGTGGTATTGATAGATGCAGGATGCAGATAAGGTGGGGGGCGAGGGGGTCCCCAGAGAATCTCCAACTACTCCACAAGTGTTTACATCAGATGCTTTCATGCAGATGAGGGAACCTGCCCAGGGTATTGTCTGCACATGCCCACAATGGACTGGGGACCTGCCTGTGCACTGGGAGAATGAGGTGGAGCCACGGGAAGTTCATGGCCTGTGCAGCCAGGAGGAGCCTGGCCTCTTCTGGTCTTGTGTGTTGGCCTGGTACTCAATGTGTGAGGTGGTAGCATGTTAGCAGGAGTCCCTCTCAATTTGCTGACAGTTTTTTTTCTCCTTTTTCCTTTTTGCCCATACATTCTGCTCTCTTCACCCTTCAATGTGTCCACATGCCTAATTTATCCTCGTCATGACACAAAAACCGGGATTTAGCTGAACTAAGAAGCAAAAATTCTGCATCATTTTGTTGGCCTGTACGGGGACATGAGGAAGGTTGACTAGGATGTGAACCAAAAAAATCATTTTCCCTTTTGTTTCTAAGCCTTTTTGTCCTCAGACTTCTTATGAGGTTAGAGGAAACTGTGTACCACCCTACCCCAATGGCCATAGGTGCTGCCTGCCCAGCTTCGCTCCTGACTGGGACGCATGGCCATATCTGCCACAGGTGCGTGTGGTGTCTAACAGCCATGCTGGGCAGAAATGAGCCACAGCCACTGCGTGGGCTCCAAAGTGGCCTCGGGGACCCAGGCCCCATGTGGCAGGCTGGCCAGTGTTCCCTGCCATGCATCTACGGAGTCTTCCGCACCCCTGGCCAAGGGGTCCAGCTCCATCAGACAGTAATTAAATTTCTCTCTCTGTTGTAGGAACCCATTTGCATAAGAATAAAATGTCCTTCCACCCCTGCACTTTAAGCTTTTTTTCTTTTCTCCAGCAGGTCAGGAGTTAACTTTTAAGTGAGAGCTTTTTTCCCCCTTTTAGAAAACGTTTTACTAAGCCGGGACCCCAGCTGTCACTGTTTATATTCTCTGTAAAGTTTTAATTGTACAAAAGGATTTGTGAGGTTGGTCTTAGGCTGCAGCCAATCTGGTGTGCTCTGCATGTCTTTCTGTATGGTCAGTGGCAAACTTTGCTGCAGGCCTCCATCTTGTTTTACATCCTTGGAAGTGTGACCTGTAACCATATGGTAGTGCTTTGTTTCAGCCTCTGCCAGTTTACAATGGCAGCCTACATTCAATCTTGGCTTAGGGAATGAGTCTTTTCTGGTTTGATATCTGTGTGACTTTTGCCATTTGTTGATTTCTTCCATTCTACAAACTGCCTTGGATTTTCCTTTTCCTGAGCCTTTAGTAAAGTTTGAAAACCAGAAATATTGGCCTCTTGGCACAGCTAAAGTGGGGTAACAGGGATATAAAGGGTTTTCTTAAAGAGCGCTCAGCTTAATTAAAAGTGAATATCCAAGTTATATCTATATTTAAAAGGCCTTTATGTTTTCTCTTCTTGGCTCTTGTTTTCCTGGAAAAAGATTTTTTTCTCAGTCAACTGAATTATTTTTCTCCATTTTGCCTTGCCACTCATAATATACTCATGAGTGGGGAAAGACCTCTGATTTCCTCTTGCAGCCCCAGGAATTAGAGGTGGATGGCGCCCTCTCAAAATCTGTTTTGTCTTCCAGCCATACCTGTTTCTTAGGCCCTAGAAACTGCATGTTTTCCTAGCCTTGCTCTTAAGGCTGCCTCTCACAGTGCAAACCAGTTAAAGGCCTCAGGATTTTTGAGCTGTTCTTATCCCACCTTGTTTTCTTCTGATACATGTTTTCTAATAACCCAGTTTGTCTCTTCTCACCTTCAAGCCAACAAACTCCAACAGGTCATGCAATCAGAGCCCTGGACAATGCCCTCTTCTACCAGGAACCCTTAGATCAACCTCTGAGGGAGATCTGACTGCTGTTTTCCCAAAACAGTGCCCCTTGTCAGCAGGACGCACTTCAGATTTGTCTTCACCTTATCCTTATCCTTACTCTAACGGCTCCATTAGATGTATTTCTTTAGGTCGGGAATGATAGATGCAGGAGGCAGATGAGGGAGGGTCCCCAGAGAATCTCCAAGCCACCCCACAAGTGTTTACATCAGATGCTTTTGTGTAGATGAGGGAACTTGCCCAGGGTCTTGTCTGCACATGCCCACAACGGACTGGGGACCTGCCTGCCTGCTGGGAGAGTGGAGTGGAGCCATGGGAAGTTCATGCCATGTGCAAGGGGGAGGGGCCTGGCCTCTTCAGCTCCTGTGTAGTGGCCTGGTACTCAATCTGTGAGGTGGTAGCCTGTTAGCAGGACCCCCTCTCACTTTTTTTCTCTTTTTTCCTTTTTTGTCCCCCAAATTCTGCTCTCTTCAGCCTTCAATTTGTCCATGTACCTAAATTTTGCTGATCATAACACAAGAACCTGGATTTATCTGTGCTAAGGAGCAGAAATTCTGCATCAGTGTATGACATTGCAACAGATTAAGGCAGAAGCAGATTTGAGATTCTGGCTGTCCTCCATGAAGCTACTCATGAGATTTTCAAAATTATAAAACCATATCATTTTTCTCTCGATGATTTTTGTTTGGTGAAATATTGTATTTTGTTATAAAATATATTATTTATGCTAATATGTAATAGGTTTATTTCTTAAATAAATTGATGCATAAATATTTAAAATTTTTTTTATTTTAAATTTCTAATTTGGTGCCTATCAATGGATGTAGTATGTATAAACTAAAGCTTTGGGGGCCCTCAATAATTTTTAAGAGTATAAAGTGTTCCTAAGATGAAAAATTTTGCAAAAATGTAGTTTCAAATTTATTTAAGGTACTTCAGGCTGTGGGAAAAGATATGGAAAACTCTCTATTTTATGAGGCTAGCATAACTGATAATAAACCTAAAAAATAACAAATGAAAAAATAGAAGTATAGCTCAATTACACTGATGAGCCTAAATGCATAATTCTAAATAAAAATATTACCTAATAGAATCGAAGACTGTATAAAATAAAATAATATGCCAGTTTGTAAGTTTTTATGTCAGTGTGATAATTATTTTTATATCTGGAGGTCTAGTAACATAATTTATTACATCAATAAATTTTAAAAGAATAAAAATATGAATTTATATCTATAGATGCTTAATGATATTTTAGGCCAATAAAACTATAACTAAAATATAAATTGCATAATTATTTAAATGGAAATAAAAATAATTGACCAAAACACCTAGTAAATTTCCCTATTGCAAAATATTTAATTAAAATTTACAAATAAAGAGATCACATCACCATTTTAATTTTTTTTTTTTTTTTTGAGAAAAGGTCTCACTCTATCACCCATACTGGAGTGCAGTGGTGTGCTCATGGCTCACTGCAGCCTCAATCTCCAGGACTCAAGTGATTCTCCAACCTCAGACTCCTCAGTAGCTGAGACTACAGCTGCACACCAGCACACCCAGCTAATTTTTGTATTTTTTGTAGAGACAGTGTTTCACTATGTTTTCTAGGCTGGTCTTGAATTCCTGAGCTCAAGCAATCTGCCCACCTCAGTCTCCCAAAGTGCTGAGATTGCAGGTGTAAGCCATTGTGTCCAGCTTTAAAATTTTTATTGCCATTTTTATCAAGTACCAGACACTATTAATTACAGAGCATTATTTTGTGTACCTCTAAGAAAGAAAACTGCTAATTATTATTTTAAGGTGCCATGAATTAGACATGTTAAACTGTGAAAATATATATACTTTAGAATTGGCTAACTATAGTAAAATTGTCTTGGATGCTGCAAATACAATATCAAAAGAGAACAACTGGTGAAATATTGCATATTATTATAATACAACTAGAAAATTCGAGAGATCCTAGTAAAAAACACTCAATAGAATAAACTAGAAACTTTTATAGTGACTGTATACAAAACAAATGCACAAAACTTGAGCCAAAGTATCTAGAATTGGAAATGAAAAAAAAGGTTGCATTCACTCAGATAACAACTTCAAAATACTTAGGAATAAAGTTGACAGGATTACTAGAGCTTCCACAGAATAAAACTACGTGATATCATTGAAGGCATATAATAAGGTCTGAACAAACAAAATGTAACATTTTTGGATGAGAAGATAATCTATTAAAATGTAAATCTCATAAAATAATATATATATATCCAAGAAATTCTATTTCAAATTCCAACTGACTTGTTTTTAATTGGATACAATTTTCTTTAAGTGTATATAAAAATTAATGTGAGAGAGAAAATTTATGAAAAGTAGAACAGTGAGGGAAACTTGCTTTAATGGAACTCATGTCATATTGCAAAGCCAATATATTCTAAGCAATAACAATAACATTGATATAAGTTTACACAGAAATATCTGTTAACTAGGAGATTCAGAATTAGTTTTTATGTATATAAGAATTTAAGATATGATTCAAAAGGTAGTGCAATTCAGGGGAGATAACAAGTTATTTAATAAATAATGCCTGAAAAATGTTATTGACCTTACAAATAGAATTGTATACCTTCTGACATCATATATATCCAAAAAATTCCAGATATATGACACAAAGTATAAAAAAGGAGGAGAAAAAACTTACAAGGAATGTCCAACGTGCCATCTTGTGTGAGAGAAGACCTTGTTTAATAAACAACAACAACAAAATCCTTGCAAGAGACAGAGATATTTCATTATATAAAAAAATTAAACTTTTGCATGGCAAAATTTACTGTTAACACAGTTAATAAGTAAATGGTAGATTTGGAAAACTTTTATAAATCAGGCGAACTGGGGGTGATATTAATAACCTGAGAGAGCTGTTAAAAATTGTCAAAAAAAGGACACATAATTTATAAAAGATTGACTAAACTCTGAGATGTTTCAAGGAAAAGAGGTCCAAATGGTCATAAGCATAGTCAAAGACGTATAGTTTCACTAGTCATTTGAGAAAAGCAAATTAAAACAATAAGGAGATTTTTTCCACTATACAGCCATTTAACTGGCAAACATTTAAATGACTCATATTACCTATTGTGGGCAGAAGTGTGGATAAGAAAGTAATAAATTTTTTAAAAAGTACTCTCCTATGTTGCTGATAGAAATGTAAAACTGAATGTTAAAAGCAATCTGGTAACAGCTACTGAAAGTAAAATTTTACAGATCTTTTAAGCCATAAATCCTGATCGCATAGAAATGAAAGCTCCCATGTAGTGGCATGCATGCCAGGATATCTTACACAAACGTGTTTAGTGCCATCACTGTACCCACATGAATATTCACCCATGGGCAATCACTGAGTAACTGTGGTGCACCAACTCCAGTAACACTGGAGGCTAATTAATGTAGTCTAATTCCTCTACTTATTTTCCTGAAGAGAGCCTTGCAAGGCCTGAGGAGTCCAACAGCGTGTCATCCCAGCCTTCCACACCCACTGCCATATGTATGGAGGGAGGGAAGAAAGAGAGAAAGAGAGTCAAGACTCTTCAGAGGACTCACTCCTCTCAGAGATCGGGAATGAAAAATTAGAGGAATTTCTATGTGCTAGACCTCACAGGACGGTGTATTAGGATCCAGTTTTGTTAAGCCATGACCAAATACTTTCTGTATGTTGTATTTATGCATAAATATATGTAATATATATTTTATATACAAAATATTTATATATTATAAAATTATATATGAAATATACAAATATTTCATATATAAAATATACAAATATTTCATATATAAAATATAATATGTAATTATATATTTGAGAAAAAATTATATATTAATATATTATATGTTATATATTAAATAATATATAATTATATATTAATATAATATATTAATATATAAAATATATTAATGTATAATATATTAATATATAAAATATATTAATATATAATATATAAATATGTAAAATATATAATATATAAATATATATATTATAAATTCACACAGGGACAGAAAACCAAATACTACATGTCTGCACTTATAAGTGGGAGCCATTTATAGATGTAAAATATATAAATATTATATATATAAAATATTTATATATATCATATATATTTATATAAAATATATATTATACATATAAATTTATTATATGTAATTATATTTATACAATATTACATAATTATGTATATATAATATAATTATATGTATACATATAATTATATATAAAATATATATATATTTTTTTTTGCGATGGAGGCTCGCTCTTTTTTCCCAGGCCGGAGTGTAATGGCATGATCTTGGCTCACTGCAACCTTTGCCTTTCAGGTTCAAGCAATTCTCCTACCTCAGCCTCCCGAGTAGCTGGGATTACAGGCGTGCGCAACTATGCCTGGCTAATTTTTTGTATTTTTAGTAGAGACGGGGTTTCTCCATGTTGGTCAGGCTGGTCTCGAACTCCTGGCCTCAGGTGATCGCCTGCCTCAGCCTCCCAAAGCACTGAGATTACAGGCGTGAGCCACTGCACCCAGCCTATATATATATATGTGTGTATATATATATTTTTTTTTTAAAGAAATAGTTCTATATTATATGAGCATGGAGAAAATATGGAAGTACATATTAAGCTGTTAATAAATTATTGTGAGGAGCTGCTGAAAAGAGTGACGTGGAAAGGAAAGGGCATAAGGAGATATGAACAAAAAGAAAAAATTCAGCTACACAGCGTGTATATATCCATGTGACTGAGGACAAATAATTGAAAGAAAAAGTAAAAAGCAGAATATGGTTGTATTTATGCATTTATTTAAAATTATATAATTATAATTTATATCCTTTATATACAAATAATTAAACAAGTTTAGCAAGTAATTTCAAATTACAAAGAAAGCCCTAAGAAAGCACTCAATATAATCACTTAAAAGACCAGAAAGTATGCATGATAATTTACAGCTTAGTAACTGGGAATGGTCCCATATTGAGACAGGAATATTTCCTGACATCCAGAGAATTGCTTTCTATAAATAAAGATTTTGGTGCTTACCTCTAAGTGATGTCTAGGGCATGTCCAATCATGAATAGAAAAACACTGAACTTCGCAGCGGGTGTAAAGGGAGAAACCATTGCCCTTTATACATTGGAAAAGTTCTTATGTTCTTGCTTGCCTTGTGATCTTTTATTGCGAAACTTGCAAAATAATTTGATCTTGGCTGTTACCTGCTCTTTTATATTTAACCCTCCCTCCTATGCTACAGTGAAAGTCACAGACCAAATTATTTATCATAATCAAAGCAGAAGTGGGTCAAGCACAGATTTAATATCTATTTAATAGAATTTAACATCTATTTAATAGATATTAAATTTAAATTTAATATTGATTTAATAGAATATTTAATAGAAAAATAATAACAATAACATATCCCTAAGGACCCTCAGGCAAACAGTAGCCCTTCCTGAAATGTGAGAACCTGGCCATGTGCTTGTCTTTCAGAAAAAGGTCTGAATCTGATATGAAAATTCAGAAGTTATTCATACAATATATTCACGTTGGAAAATTTGAACCATTTGGCCCAACAATCCCATTACTGGCCATACACCCAAAAGAATATAAGTCATTCTGTTATAAAGACGTATGCACGTGTATGTTTATTGCAGCACATTCACAATAGCAAAGTCATAGAATCCACCTAAATGCCTGTGCGTGATAGACTGGATAAAGAAAATCTGGTCCATATACACCACGAAATGCTGTGCAGCCATAAAAAAGAACAAGATCATGTCCTCTGCAAGGACATGGATGGAACTGGAGGCCGTTATCTTTAGAAAATTAACACAGGGACAGAAAACCAAGTACTGCATGTCCACACTTATAAGTGGGAGCTAAATGATGAGAACACATGGACCCACAAGAGGGGAACAACACACACTGGGGCCTTTCAGAGGGTGGAGGATAGGAGGAGGGAATCAGGAAAAACAACTGATGGGTACTAGGCTTAATACTTGCGTGATGAAATAATCTGTACAACAAACCTCCATGACACAAGTTTACCTATGTAGCAAACCTGCACTTGTACCCCTGAACTTAAAATAAAAGTTAAAAAAAAATTATCTTAATATAGATACAATAAGTTGTCATTTCTAGAGTTAAAAACGTGCATCTTAGTATGAATCAAGTGCATAAATTTTGGGAAAATGTTATTTTATTGGTTAATTTTTCATCCGCGACCTCTAAGAGGAGCGAGTCCTCTGAAGAGTGTTGACTCTCTTTTTTTCTTTCTTCCCTTCCTCCATAAATATGGCAATGAGTGTGGAAGGCTGGGATGAAGCATTGTCGGACTCCTCAGGCCTTGCAAGGCTCTCTTTAGGGAAATAGGTAGAGGAATTAGACTATTTTAGACTCCAGTGTTACTGGTGTCGGTGAACCACAGTTACTCAGTGATTGCCCATCAAGATTGTTCCATCAGTCTTGGATTCTATTAGGTAATATTTTTATTTAGAATTATGCATTTAGGTTCATCAGTGTAATTGAGCTATAGTTAGGGTTTTCCTTTTTTATTTTTTAGGTTTATTATCAGTTATGCTAGCCTCACAAAATAAATTGAGAGTTCTCTGTATTTTTCCCATAGCCCGAAGTACCTTACATAAATTTGAAACTCTATTTTCTCGAAATGTTTAGTCTTAGGAACACTTTACACCCTTTTATTATTATTATTATTATACTTTAGGTTTTAGGGTACATGTGCACAATGTGCAGCTTTGTTACATATGTATCCATGTGCCATGTTGTTTTGCTGCACCCATTAACTCCTCATTTAGCATTAGGTATATCTCCTAATGCTGTCCCTCCCCGCTCCCCCCACCCCACAACAGTCCCCAGAGTGTGATGTTCCCCTTCCTGTGTCCATGAGTTCTTGTTCAGTTCCCACCTATGAGTGAGAACATGCAGTGTTTGGCTTTTTGTCCTTGCGATAGTTTACTGAGAATGATGGTTTCCAGCTTCATCCATGTCCCTACAAAGGACATGAACTCATCCTTTTTTATGGCTGCATAGTATTCCATGGTGTATATGTGCCACATTTTCTTCAGCCAGTCTATCATTGTTGGACATTTGGGTTGATTCCAAGTCTTTGCTATTGTGAATAGTGCCGCAATAAACATACATATGCATGTGTCTTTATAGCAGCATGATTTATAGTCCTTTGGGTATATACCCAGTAATGGGATGGCTGGGTCAAATGGTATTTCTAGTTCTAGATCCCTGAGGAATCGCCACACTGACTTCCACAATGGTTGAACTAGTTTACAGTCCCACCAACAGTGTAAAAGTGTTCCTATTTCTCCACATCCTCTCCAGCACCTGTTGTTTCCTGATTTTTTAATGATGGCCATTCTAACTGGTGTGAGATGGTACCTCACTGTGGTTTTGATTTGCATTTCTCTGATGGCCAGTGATGATGAGCATCTTTTCATGTGTTTTTTGGCTGCATAAATGTCTTCTTTTGAGAAGTGTCTGTTCATGTCCTTCACCCACTTTTTGATGGGGTTGTTTGTTTTTTTCTTGTAAATTTGTTTGAGTTCATTGTAGATTCTGGATATTAGCCCTTTGTCAGATGAGTAGGTTGCAAAAATTTTCTCCCATTTTGTAGGTTGCCTGTTCACTCTGATAGTGGTTTCTTTTGCTGTGCAGAAGCTCTTTAGTTTAATTAGATCCCATTTGTCAATTTTGGCTTTTGTTGCCATTGCTTTTGGTGTTTTAGACATGAAGTCCTTGCCCACGCCTATGTCCTGAATGGTATTGCCTAGGTTTTCTTGTAGGATTTTAATGGTTTTAGGTCTAACATGTAGGTCTTTAATCCATCTTGAATTAATTTTTGTATAAGGTGTAAGGAAGGGATCCAGTTTCAGCTTTCTACATATGGCTAGCCAGTTTTCCCAGCACCATTTATTAAATAGGGAATCCTTTCCCCATTTCTTCTTTTTGTCAGGTTTGTCAAAGATCAGATAGTTGTAGAAATGCGGCATTATTTCTGAGGGCTCTGTTCTGTTCCATTGATCTATGTCTCTGTTGTGGTACCAGTACCATGCTGTTTTGGTTGCTGTAGCCTTATAGTATAGTTTGAAGTCAGGTAGCGTGATGCCTCCAGCTTTGTTCTTTTGGCTTAGGATTGACTTGGTGATGCGGGCTCTTTTTTGGTTCCATATGAACTTTAAAGCAGTTTTTTCCAATTCTGTGAAGAAAGTCATTGGTAGCTTGATGGGGATGGTGTTGAATCTATAAATTACCTTGGGCAGTATTGATGCAAAAATCCTCAATAAAATACTGGCAAACCGAATCTAGCAGCACATCAAAAAGCTTATCCTCCATGATCAAGTGGGCTTCATCCCTGGGATGCAAGGCTGGTTAAACATACGCAAATCAATAAATGTAATCCAGCATATAAACAGAACCAAAGACAAAAACCACATGATTATCTCAATAGATGCAGAAAAGGCCTTTGACAAAATTCAACAACCCTTCATGCTAAAAACTCTTAATAAATTAGGTATTGATGGAACATATCTCAAAATAGTAAGAGCTATCTATGACAAGCCCACAGCCAATATCATACTGAATGGGCAAAAACTGGAAGCATTCCCTTTGAAAACTGGCACAAGACAGGGATGCCCTCTCTCACCACTCCTATTCAACGTAGTGCTGGAAGTTCTGGCCAGGGCAATCAGGCAGGAGAAGGAAATAAAGGGTATTCAATTAGGAAAAGAGGAAGTCAAATTGTCCCTGTTTGCAGATGACATGATTGTATATCTAGAAAACCCCATCGTCTCAGCCCAAAATCTCCTTAAGCTGATAAGCAACTTCAGCAAAGTCTCAGGATACAAAATCAATGTACAAAAATCACAAGCATTCTTGTACACCAATCACAGACAAACAGAGAGCCAAATCATGAGTGAACTCCCATTCACAATTGCTTCAAAGAGAATAAAATACCTAGGAATCCAACTTACAAGGGATGTGAAGGACCTCTTCAAGGAGAACTATAAACCACTGCTCAATGAAATAAAAGAGGATACAAACAAATGGAAGAACATTCCATGCTCATGGGTTGGAAGAATCAATATCGTGAAAATGGCCATACTGCCCAAGGTAATTTATAGATTCAATGCCACTTTACACTCTTAAAAATTATTGAGGACCTCCAAAGCTTGAGTTTATATGTGCTACATCTATTGATACGCACCAAATTAGAAATTCAAACTAAAAAATTTAACATATTTATGCATCAATTTATTTAAAAATAAACCTATCACATATTGGCATAAATAATATATTTTATAGCAAAATACAATATTTCACCAGACAAAAATCATTCAGAGAGAAAAATTATGTGGTTTTATGTTTTTGAAAATCTCATGAGTAGCTTCATGGAGGACAGCCAGAGTTTCATTTCTGCTTCTGCATTCTTCTGTTGCAGTGTCATACACTGATGCCGAATATTTGCCCCTTAGTTCAGTTAAATCCAGGTTGTTGTGTCGTGACCAGGAAAAACTAGGCACGTGGACACATTGAAGGGTGAACAGAGCAGAATTTTTGAGACAGAAAGGAAAAAAGAGAAAAAAGGTGAGAGGGGGTCCTGCTAACAGGCTACCACCTCACAGACTGAGCACCAGGCCACCACACAGGAGCTGAAGAGGTCAGGCCCCTCCCCCTTGCACATGGCATGAACTTCCCATGGCTCCACTCCACTCTCACAGCAGGTAGGCAGGTCCCCAGTACGTTGTGGGCATGTGCAGACAAGACCCTGGGCAGGTTCTCTCATCTACACAAAAGCATCTGATGTAAACTCTTGTGGGGTGGGTTGGAGATTCTCTGGTGCCCTCCCTCATCTGCCTCATGCATCTGTCATTCCCTCTCTAAAGAAGTACACCTAACTGCCGATAAGGATGAAGACAACTTAAACAGTTTCTTGTTGATTCTGGATATTAGACCTTCATCAGATGCATAGTGTGTGGGCATTTTCTTCCATTCTTTAGGTTGTCTGTTTATTCTGTTGATAGTGTCTTTTGCTGTGTAGAAGCTGTTCAGTTTATTACGTCCCACTTGTCTTTCTGTTTTTGTTGCAATTGCTTTGCGTGCCTTCATCATTAAATCTTTGCCGGAGTTTATTTCAGAATGGTATTTCCCAGGTTATCTTTAAGGGTTTTTCATAGTTTTAGGTTTAAAACTTAAGGTTTTAGTATATTTTGAGTTGATTTTTTAATACAGTGTAAGGAAGGCTTTCCAGTTTCAATCTTCTGCACATGGCTAGCTAGTTATCACAGCATCACTCATTGAATGACTGGAGGTGTGCAGCATTGTTTCTGGGACTTCTCTACTGTTCCCTTGGTCCATGGGCCTGTTTATGTACTAGTACCCTCATGGATGACTTTGAGGAATTCAAGACTTCAGTGGAGAAAAATAACTGCAGATGTGGTGGAAATAGTAAGAGAGCTATAGTTAAAATTAGAGCTTGAATATTACTGAATGGTTACAATCTCATGATATAATTTTACCAAATGAGAAGCTACTTTTATGGATGAGCAAAGAATGTAGTTTGGTGAAATAGATTCCACTTCTGATGAAGATGCTGTAAACATTCCTGAAATGACAGCAAAGGATTTAGAATATGACATAAACGTAGTTGGCGAGGCAATGACATTGAGAGAATTTTCTCTTCATGCTTTCATGTCCCCACAGTGATGGAGCTGCCTCACAGAGCCTTTCTCAGAAGATAGCCCAGGCATTACACGACACATGACTGTCATTAATAATAGGGAAAGAGTTACTTGTGCCATTTTCTTTTTCTTTATTGTTATTATTTTTTTCCTGAGACAGAGACTACCTCTGTTTTCCAGGCTGGATTGCAGTGGCACAATCTTGGCTCACTGCAACCTCTGCCTCCAGGGCTTCTGCATAGTTGGGGTTACAGGCTTGTACCGCCACACCTTGCTTAATTTTGCGTTTTTAGTAGAGATGGGTTTTCACCATGTTGGCCTTAAACTTCTGGCCTCAAGTGATCTACCTGCCTCAGCCTCCCAAAGTGCTGGGATAACAGGTGTGAGCCACCGCTCCCGGCTACTTGTGCCATTTTCAGTGTTTTACCACTCTCTATAGCTTTTTGTCCCTCATATTTACCATTACTATCATTTTGTAAGGTTGTGTGATTTTTTTTTAAATGACATTTGGATTCCCTTCTCATTTCCTGTTGAGTATATTCTATAGTTATTCTCTGTGATTGCTATGGGGATGACATATGATTTTATAAAATTATAACAATTTGTTTTGAATCAGTATCAATTTAACTTTAATTTTATATAAAAACTCTCCTTTTCCCCAGGTTTTTACTCCACTTCACATTGTTTTGTCACTAATTACAGCTTTCTACATTCTGTACATATTAACTTAGAATTATACTTATTTCTATACATTTATATTTTAAATCTTGAAGAAAAATAGAGTACAATTCCAAAATTTCAAAAATACATGTTTTCATATTTTGCCACCTATTCACATTGACTAGACGTCTTTATAGGTCTAAATGGCTGTAAGTTACTATTTATTTCCTTTTATTCAACCTGAACAATTCCCTTCAGCATTTCTTGTAGAGAAAAATAATGAAATCAGGGATTGGAGGTCCCTATACAATTTTCTTACATCCCAAGTGTTCCTGAAACCAAGTGTTGAGCTTTAAGAAATTCTGAGTAAGTTTTTGTTTGTTTGTTTGTTTGTTTTTAACTAAGAATTTTGTGGAAATAGAGGGTGAAGAACTGGAATAAGCCTGTAGCAGATTTAGTATTTACAAATGACTGCCCTAATGATTATTTCACAACTGGAAAAACATGTTATGCATGCTAAAGAAATTTAAAATTTAAAATATTTCTTAGTAACTACACACTTGACCTGTAAGTTTTAAGAAAATGTCACTCTTTTCTTGGTAATTACATCAATCAACCTTATGAGATGTGAAATAATTATTACTTAAAATAAGAAAGTTGAGGTGGAACAGGAGGCAGTTGTTGACATGGTTTGTTTGAGCCATGCTAAGGGTGAATGTCCATTAGACACTAACATGGAGATGTAGAGCACACATTGTTATGTTCCGTCCTGGAGTTTGGAGGGAAAAGCTCAGTTACAAATATTTTTGGAGTGTTTCTCAACCTAGAGGTGGTATGTAAAGCCAGAGATCATCAAGGGAATGACAGTAGACAGAAAACAGTCCAAGAAATTGGCCTAGGGCACTCCACAGTTTATAGCCTCCCTCAATTTTAAGGAATAAATAGTTTAAGGAAAGATTGTGGGCTGCAAAACGTGCTGGGAGACCTGGCTTCAGAAAGCCTCTTTGGTGGGGTTAAGGTGGCCGCCAGAGTAAGAACAGCTGAGAGTGAAAGTGTTAGTGTGCCCAGGTCAAAAACCACTGTCCTCAAAATGCTTTCACCAGGATATCCCAAGTTTTCAAAAGAGCTGCCTGAAATGAAAATCTATGTCCCCATGATTAACTGATTTACTGCATACCCCTAAAAACTATGTAAAAGAATTACATATCTTTGTAAGAGTTGTTCCTAACATTTACTAAAGTTTGAAAACATTGTGCAATTTTGCAGACACTGTTTCCAAAAGATTTTGGGGATTTTGGATAATTTGCTTAATTAGATGTGTTATTTACCATTTTTATCTTAATTTGAGAGTAATATGTAATGGCTTTAGAACATTTTGTCTTTTATACTTGTAAGCATGCCTTACAGCTCTCTCCCCACCGTAACCATGTGCCAAGAGCAGGGAAATTAATATGAGTGACCTAAACAGACCTTTTGCAGTAAAACACATGTTGATGAGATTACAATCCTGACCCCTAAAACCATCACTTATTTTATGTATGAAACATTTAAAAAGATCAAGTATCATAAATTAATAGTATATTTTTGGAATCTAAGAACATTCTCCAAAGATGGGGTTGGTATTTAGGGGAATCTGATCAGTCAATGGTGTCTTCAATGTCCTTTCCCACCACAGCCCAGTAGGGTCAGTGCTGTAACTAGGCACACATCAGAGGTCCAGACCTGACTCTCAGCTCTAGGACTTCTTAAAGCATTGTGGAGAGAATTTCCTTTTATGCACAACATATAATTATCCAAAAAATGGTGCCAATGTGTTTTTCCAAGCATACATGTACTCAACCCCCTCCTTCTAAACCTCTTGCATATCTGACTTCTAATCATTTCTCCTGGGTGGGTGCCCTCCCTCCTCCCTGAACACCCCTCCCACAGGGATGCCTCATTCCTAGGCTCTGGGAAGGAGCCTAGGAATCTGATCCCCACGCTGCTGGAGGAAGCCCATGGATTCCTGGTCATCTTGTCAATAGCCCTCACCCCCCAGACTCCATGCTGTGTGTGTTCTTCTTCCTCAAATAGCTAAAGATGCACTGATACATACCTGTCACCAGCTCCTTCTTTAGAAGCTGGAAATCACCCATGCCCACCTAAAAATGTCTATAAAATGGTTGTCATCATCTCCCACCCTCTGATCCTAACTTATAAGCAAATCACCATTTTTGAGCTAATGAGTCAGAAAGAAAGAAAACATACAAGTAATGGAGACCAAAGTAGGTAAAGAATCTTTGGAAGAGAGCACTCAATTTTTTCAAAGAGAAAAAAAAATATTGTCTTTCCCTTCTGGCCTGTGAACTTATATTTGGCTGACTGAAGTCGCTAAGCAGGGTAGATTTAGCCAAAGGTGATGTGTCCAATCACCAGCATAAAGACATCCTCTGTGTCACCATCCACACACAAGGCCTGTGATAGAATTCATACAAAGTCCTCCATGTTAATATTCACCTGAAAATGGATAATCAGAGTGGCCAGCAAGACTGAAGAAGAAAGGATAATGCATGATAAGAACTGCAATGATTCCATTATTGGCGGGGGGGTAGCACAGTGATTTCTAGGAAGCTGCCATTAGTGTGGATGTTAAGAAGTTCATTTTCTGATTGCTGGAGTGTCTGCATTTTTTACTTTTATGAACATGACTTTATAGTATCTGTATTATCAAAATAATAAATTACTCAATTCTACTCCCCTGCCTGGAACTTAATACATAAAACACAAATTCCACCAGGTCCAGTGGCTCACACCTGTAATCCTGGCACTTTGGGATGCTGAGGTAGGTGGTTATATCACCTGAGGTCAGGAGTTTGAGACCAGCCTGACCAACATGGTGAAACCTCGTCTCTACTAAAAACTACAAAAATTAGCCGGGTATGGTGGCAGACACCTGTAATCGCAGCTATTTGGGAGGCTGAGGCAGGAGAATCATTTGAACGCAGGAGAAGGAGGTTGCAGTTAGCTGAGGCCATGCCATTGTACCCCAGCCTGGGCAACAAAAGCGAAACTCTGTCTCAAAACAAACAAACAAAACACACACAAAGTCAAATGTTCAAACATATTCCTGTACATCTGCCTACAGAGCAAAGAGATATTCTATTTCAAATTCTCAATGGAAGTAGGAACTCTTTCTGCCCTACTTTGAAGAAGAAACGAGTTATACGTTCATCACTAATAAATAATTTTGAGTGTGAAAGGCTACTGGTAGCCATTAGGCTTTCTTTTATTACTTTATTTATTATTTACTGCCTGCCTACCTTATGCAACATATTTGGCTAGTTTCAGAAATGTAAATTGTTGTATATGATCCAGGGTCCAATATCCAAGAAAATACAATACATTAAAAATGTCTATGTAGACATAACACAAAAAATAAAGGGACAAATAAATGCCTGCTTATCATTAGATATTTCATTGGTGGTAAGAATTATAGATGCTTGCTATTCTTCCTTTTACTTAATAATTTCCTTTTTTATTTTTTATTTTCCTCTATAGTAATAAAATATCAACAATGGTATCTACCAGTTTTTGAGTTCTTATGATATGCCATTGTGGTTATGTTTTTCACACATTATCTCATCATCTCTACTACGTCTTAAAATCTCCACTGCCAGCAGTTATATAACTTCTGTTTTCCCTCATTACATCAGTGACCATCTATGACTCCTAAAACCTTAAAGCATTTGAAAGGCAGTCTCCCGATAGATAGAAACATCTGAAATCGGTAAAGACAGTAGTTACATTGCCTTACTGTCCATCAATGCTGGATTGCAGTCTTTTTTTTATCTTTTGTTTTAGGTTCAGGGTACATGTGCAGGTTTGTAAATTGCATGTCATGGGGGTTTGGTGTAGAGATTATTTTGTCACCCAGGTACCAATCACTTGAATAGAGAGTCCCTTCCCCAGTGCTTGTTTTTATTAATTGACAGAAATCAGATGATTGTAGTTGTGCAGCATAACTTCTGGGCTCTCTATTTTGTTCCGTTGATCCATGTGTCTGCTTGTGTACAAGTCTCATGCTGTTTTGGTTACTGTAGCCTTTCAATATAGTTTGAAGTTGGGTAATGTAATGCCTCCACCTTTGTTCTGCCTTGACTATTAGAGTCTTTTTTGGTTCCTTGTAAATTTTAACATAGTGTTTTTTTTGAGTTCTGCGAAGAATGTCATTGATAATTTGATGGGAATAGCATTAAATCTGTAAATTGCTTTGGGCAGTATGGCCATTTTAACAATATTAATTCTTCTTATCCATGAGCATGGAATGTTTTTCCATTTGTTCTTCTCATCTCTGATTTCCTTTGAGCAGTGTTTTGTATTTGTAATTCTCATGGTAGAGATATTTCCCCTCTGTGGTTATCTTATTCTTAGATATGATGCTCATTTACCATTCCAACAATCCTAGGACATACACACACACACACACACACACACACACACACAGGTACACACACTTACATGGAGTCATGCACACAGGCACACACACACATGCACACACTTGCATACACATACACACTAGCACACAAACACATATACACGCAGGCACACACACATACACACAGGCACACACACATGCACACAGGTGCACACACATACACACACAGGCACACACACACAGACACTCTCATCTTCTCCAACTCTTCTTCTTCTGTGTATTGATGTTATCTTCAGGCTGGGTGGAGGCTGCTGAAGCAATTTTTGAACTCATACTGCAGCAGGACAATAGCTACTTGCAGAAGAAAGTCCACCTTATTTTAAAAATTTCTTCCTAGAAGTGAGGAATCCTTCCTAGAAGCCCCTAGCATGGTCCCTTTTATGTGGCTTTGGCTAGGACTGGATCACAGCAGCTCTCTTCCGACTGCAACCACATGCCAAAGGCAAGGAAATTAACATGAGTGACGTAAACAGACCTTTTGCAGTAAATCACATGTTGATGAGATTACAATCCTGACCCCTAAAACCATAATACGAAATTGATATTTTTCAAAAAAGTTAGACATTTCCAATATTGCCTATATTTCCAAATTGCTTTGCAAGGTTTTAAAACAACTCAAAATAAATTAAAGTTTTAAATGTAAGAACCAAAACTATAAACTGCTATAAGAAAATGTAAGGAAAATTCTAAATTCTTTGGGGAAAAAATAATAACTAAATTTAGGGAAATAATTCAAGATTATGACCTCAAGAACACAAACAAGATAATAAAAACACATATATGGCTTAATAAAACAAATAAGCTTCTGTAAATCAAAAGAAATAATCAAAAGGGTGAACAGACAACCTACAAAATGGAAGAAAATAATTACAAACTGTAAATCCGAAAGAAAACTCATATCAAAAATTTATGGCCAGGCATGGTGGCTCACACCTGTAATCCCAACACTTTGAGAGGCTGATGTTTGTGGATCACCTGATGTCAGGAGTTCAAGACCAACCTGGTCAACATGGCGAGATCTCATCGCTACTAAAAATACAAAAATTAGCCAGGGGGGTGGCTCATGGCTATAATCTCAGGTACTTGGCAGGCTGAGGCATGAGAATCGCTTGTACCTGGGAGGTGGAGGCTGCAATGAGCTGAGATTGTGCCACTGCACTCCAGCCTGGGCGACAGAGCAAGATTGCGTCTCAAAGGAAAAAAAAATTCTGAGAAACTCAACAACAACAACAACAACAACAACAACAACCCAAATAACCTCTGTTAAACTGGGCAAAGAGCAGAGGTTTCCCAGCTTCATGCTTCAGCATACCTCTAGGAACTTGATATCTGCCCACTGAAACTTCTTCCTCCTGCTGGTGCTTGTGTCTGCCATTGTGTAATCTGTAGGCAGGGGCCTTCTACTTGGCTAAGCAGGAAGATTAGATGGCTGTGCCTTCCACAGGTCAGATGTATGTCTTATTACACAGATAACTTCTCTCAGTTAACAAGGATCCAATATATACACATCTGTATCAGCCATAGCCAGTTCTTTCCCATAGAACCACCTACTGGCCTGGAACTTGAATCACTCAACACAAAAAGACATCTGCTGATGCAAGCCCACTGCACTAGGGAATAAGATAAGCTCCCTGATAAGCTCGTCATCCAAACAAAAGCAAATTCAAAACATAACAGGGTAAAATAGTTTATCCAATTGAGAAAAAAACAGGAAATAACTCTGAAAGTATGAAAAAACAGACGGTTTAACACCCTCAAAGGATCACACATTAACTCTCCACCAATAGATCCTAACTTAAATGAAATTTTGAAATACCAGATAAACAATTCAAAATATTGAGTTATAGAAACTCAACAAGACCAAACGGAAAGCTTAAAACTAACACATAGAAATCAGAAAAAAAAATTCAGAATATGAAAGAATATATTGACATCATTTAAAAAAGCATCAGCACTTTGGGAGGCTGAGGTGGGCAGATCACGAGGTCAGGAGATCAAGACCATCCTGGCTAACACAGTGAAACCCTGTCTCTACTAAAAATACAAAAAATTAGCCAGGCGAGGTGGTGGGCACCTGTAGTCCCAGCTACTCGGGAAGCTGAGGCAGGAGAATGGCGTGAACCCCAGGGGGCGGAGCCTGCAGTGAGCCAAGATCGCGCCATTGCACTCCAGCCTGGGCGACAGTGAGACTCTGTCTCGGGAAAAAAAAAAAAAAAGAATCAGAACTTCTGGAAATAAAAAAATTCATTGAAGGAATTGTGAAATACAGTTGAAAGCTCTAACAATAGGCTAGACCAAGAGGAAGAAAGAATTTTAGAGCTGGAAGACAAGTCTTTGAAATTAACTCAGTCAGACATTAATAAAGAAAAATTAATTTTAAAAAATCAACAAAGTCTTTGAGAATTAGGGAATTTTATGAAGTGACCATCCCTCAGAAATGTAAGTATTCCAGAGTGAGAAGAAAAAGAAGTAAAAAGTATGGAAAATGTTTTGGAGGATATACTTCAGAAAACCTTCCCTGGTATTGGGAAGCATTTAGACATTCAGATACAAGAAGATCAGAGAATTCTTGGAAAATACATTTCAAGGTGAACTTCACCACAGCATATAGTCATCAGACTATTTGAAGTCAACATAAAGAAAAAAATTCTAAGAGTTGCAAGAGAGAAACACCTAATCACCTATAAAGGAAATCCCATCAGACTAAAATTGAATTATCAGCAGAAACCCTACAGGCCAGAATATACTATAGGCCTATATTCATCCTCCTTAAAGAACAAAAGGCAGCCAAGTATTTTATATGCTGCTAAGCTAAACTTCTAAAATGATCCAGGAATAGTCTTTTCTAGACAATTACTAAGGGAATTCATTACCATTAGATCAGTCCTAGAAGAAATGCTGAAAGAAATTCTAAACATGGAAATTAGGGGACAATACACATCATCATAAAAGGGCACATTAGTACAAATCTCACAGATCCTACAAAGTAGTTACATAATTGAAACTCAAAGACAACTAGGAAACAACACTATGACAGAAACAGAACCTCACATACCATGTTAACCTTAAATGTAAATGGCCAAAATGCTCCACTGAAAGACGCAGAGTGCCAAACTGGATACAAAAAGCAAGATTCAACCATATGCAGCCTAGGAGAAACCCACCAAGTGACTAAAGGCATCTACAGACTCAAAGCAGAGGGGTGGAAATGGATATATCACACAAATAGAAAAAAAATACCAAAAAGCAAGAACGAGCAGGAGTTGCCATTCCTGTATTAGATAAAACAGACCTTAAAAGAACAACAGTGAAAACACACAAATAAAATACATTTTATAATGATAAAAGGTTCAACACAAAGACCTAATTATTTTAAAGCTGTATGTACCTAACACTGGAGCACCCAGATACATAAAACAAATACTACTAGACCAAAGAAAACAGATTTATAGCAGTACAATAATAGTACAGCACTTCAACACCCACTGATATTACCCAACAGAACATCAAGGCAGAAAATCTGCTAAGAAACTCTGGAAATAAACTAGACCACAGACCAAATAGACCTAATATTTGCAGAACATTCTATCCAACAACCATAGAGTATAAATTCTTCTCATCTGCCCTTGGAATATTCTCCAAAATTAAGTATATGCTTAACCATAAAGCAAGTCTCAATAAATTTTAAAAAATTAAAATGATCTCAATTATACTCTCAGACCATAGTGGAATAAAATCAATACCAAGAGGAACTTGGAAAATTACACAAGTACATGGAGACAAAACAAGATGCCCCTCAATAACTTTTGAGCAAACAATCAAATCAATTGAATCAAACTAAGTGCCTATCAATGGATGGTTGGATAAAGAAAATGTGGTATATGTAAAAACTGGAATACAATTCAGCCAAAGAAGAGTGAAATCATGTTTTTTGCAGCAGCATGTATGAACTTCAGAAATAGAACTCAAAAAGAGAATAACTGGTGACGAAAAATTGATCCCTTAAATTAGTCCCCTAAATTTTATTTTTAGAAAAAGTTTTGCAGAACTACCATTTGACCTGGCAAGTCCATTACTGGGTATGTACCCAAAGGAATATAAATCATTCTATCGTAAGGACACATGCACACCTGTGTTCATTGCAGCACCATTCACCATAGCAAAGACATGGAATCGATATAAGTGCCCATCAATGGCAGACTGGATAAAGAAAATTTCTTACATATACACCATGGAATACTATGTAGCTGTGAGAAAGAATGATATCATAACCTTGTCGGGAACATGGATGGAGCTAGAGGCTAGAAAATCTTACCTTATGATCAAAATGAATAAGATTAAGTAGATTTGTCTGTAAAGTGTTGTGGATTGGGTTTAACATTAGAAGTATACTAATGCAATATACATGGAGGCATGCACACAGACACACACACATTCACACACACAGGCACACACTTGCATACACATACACACTAGCACACACACACATATACACACAGGCACACACACATACACATTACAGCATCTATTTTTGTCTAACAATAAAACAATAATAAATGAGTCCATAACACCCAACCTTTCCAGTTTCCAACCAGCTGAGGCCTTCAGATTATTTATGATTCTTTTTTCCTTCATTCCCAAGTACTTTTTCCAGATTGATGCCACAGGCATTTATTGAGTGACCCCTGTGTGCCTGACTTCTCAGCCTAGAAGTGACAAAAGTCAATGCACTGGTTTCTCATGCGGGGGGTTATGCAAGCCTGTGCCCTGCTCAGCAGCAGCAGAACCTCTGTGGGAGGTCTGAGAGGGAGGAACACTGCAGCCAGATCCAGGACATATCACAGCGAGAGCAGCCGGGTGCAGAAGCAGAAGCCCGAGAGCCACTCTCACGCATGTGACCAGCTAGTTTCACCCATGGCACAGACCTTATCTCACCAAGCTGGCATTGCCTGTGGGCAAAGTCAGGACCACAGCAAGTGCACATTGTCCCTCAAATTTCAAAGAGGGAGTGTATTAATGACTCAATCTGAGAGTCTGTGCTTGTGAGCTTCCCAGAAACAAACTTGCAGGACAAAAGAACCCACAGTGCACACTGGACCTGCCTGTTGCTGCAATGGCCCAGGTGGAAACGCAGAGTGTTGAGGAGGTTTTTATTTCACTTCCCACCTTTTTTACTGTATGAACTTTAAGCACACATGTATTAATTTTATTTGTGTCAGCCAGGAAATTATGGGTCATTCTGTTCTGTTCTCTTTAGCTCTGTTCTGTAGTTAACAACAGTAATAAAAGGTGGACATAACATATGTGAGACTTATGCTTAACTTTTGCTTAAGTTTTCACAATGGATGAGATGGACAATTATGCCATTGAAAAGAAGCTGGTTCTGTCTAACAGCTGTTATCTGGAGATATCTCATGTCATAGTTCTACCAAGACTGAGCACATCAGTCTGTCATTTTTGGGGCAATCCTTCCCAAGCAACCCCAAAGCTGCTCTTACTTTACCGTAACCATAATGTGCCACTTCAAGTTCCCTGCTGTGAACTGCAAATGGGCGTGTAATGCATTTGGTGAGAAGCATGAAATAAATCAAACTATTTTACCCCAAATAGGGCTCCTTAGTATAATGGGTATTTTAATTTTAAAACCCTCAGAGATCGACAACCAGTGGAAGAGTCTATTTCCCCTATCCACATATAGCTAGAAGCTGACACATGAAGGAGAGTAAATGTTCTCACTCCCCTCTTGTTATCTCATTACTCAGTTACAGAAAAGAAGGTTAAGACTATAACTAGGCCTTAACAGAACCTTTTCAAAATAATAACTGGCTCCAAGGATCAGTAAATTCCAAGGAGAACTATTTACCAGTTAATTACTGTTGCCTGAAACAGTCATTCTCCCTAGTAATCATTTATTTTCTCCCCAAATAATTGCTCCTCTCCAACCTAAAACAAGCTGTTGTACCAGAATTCAGGCCCCCATTTTTTCTGTTACCCCAGATGGGATACAGGCTTCTGCAACTAACTCATTGGGAAGCTGAGTCTTCATCCTGAAGGCTCCTGTGTATACACAATAAATAAATTTGTGTGCCTGTTTTCCTATTACTCAATCTGCCTCACATCACCTGATTTTCAGTGAAACTTTAGGGGGCCAAGAGCCTTGGACCCCACGAGCACAATTCAGTCTCCATTGTGACTTTATGCCTCCTAAGCCATCGTTCCTCATTATCTAATTTTTGGTATCACAGCGGCCTCTTACATGATAAAAGGTTTAGTTGGTTGGTATTCTCTGGCAAATACTTCCAGCCCCAGCAATCTCACAGCAGAGGTGCCACCAAGTATTCATGTTGGTTTCCATTTACTTACAGAACCTTGGCCATTCTCATATTTAACCAAGAGTTGAGTTGAGTGGCTCTGACCAGGGTGGAGTATGAGAGCAGCCTGAACTTATACTGTGAAAATGTAAGAAATACATAATAATAAGAGTACTTATATAGGAGAGTTGTTAAGAAATTAAATTTTAAAAGTATATAAAATGCTTAAAATACACAGAAAGCACTTGATATCGTTAGGTAACAATAATAATAACAACAATAATACTAAATATAATCTACCCACAAAATTATCAACCTCTTAATCCTCAGAGTCATGAGCTTGTCATGTCACTTTCATGCAAAAAAAGATCTCTGTGACTTTGACAGGGGCAAGTTAGAGACAGAGAAATGGAAACTCAGACGAGCCCTTCCAAGCACCCACTGTCTACCAGGTGCAGGGCTCCTGCCTGCTGACCACCCTGCAAGGACAGCTGATCTAGGACCCTTCAGACCCCAGGATCCACTTTCATCTTCAGGAGCATAAGTGCCAAATCCCAGCACCCACACGAAGTGTCCACCATTCAGCCTCACGGAATGGCTTTGCTTCAGATCCGTCATCGGCCCCAGCTAATCTGACTGTCTTTCCTCCTTTTCCTCTGTGAGATTCCAGTAGAAAAGGCTCCCGTGTTCTTTATTTCCACCAACCTCAATATGTGAAGAGCTCATATTACAACTGCCAGTGATTCCGAATGAAGCTGGAATTGATCTATTGCCTTTTTTTCAATTCCTTCCTATCTGTGCAGGTGTATCTTACAGGAACATACAGAAATGGTATGCTAAGAGAGGAGTTTGAATTATCTTCTAGGCATTGTTCGCTCTTGACACTTAAGTTGAAGTATTAAATATTCCAACCTGTCTTTGTTAAAGATATAGGACTTACTTTACAAGATACAACATGATTATTAGATTGGTAACTTCTAGACATTGATTCTACAAGAAGACCTTAGTTAAGTCTCACACCATCCATTTTATCACAAATCCCATCACAAACAGCTTATTGAGAATTCCCTGAACAAAGCTAGATGCCTGGTCCCAGGCACACATGTAATGAGATTCCTTGGAAGCACCCATTTCTACCTTCATTATAATGAAATTCTCTGGTATCAAGGCCTCATTTTATTTTGTGACTGTCTTTGCCTTGATTCTTTGAATCTTCTTGGCACAAAAAGCCTGGTCTGAGATCATGAGTACATCTCTGTGTTCTTGCTTTTTTCCAGCTATTTCCTCTTTCTAGGACAGCCCGCTCGGCTTGCATCTTGTTTCCAGCAGGTTTCTGATGTCTTACTTATCCTAAATGCACCCGATCCAGGCACGCATGTTTCAGGAGTCCTTTTATGACCCCCTGGATAATGTTGGCCACCCTTTCCTGTGCACTTCATTTTTATTGCTTCTACTATGCAGGTCAAAGAACAACATTAGTAAAAGTTCAGTCTCAAGTAATAAGGATCTTTGGCTGGATAAAATCACTAAGTGGTGTTTTGTTATCGTTATGCTCTGCTTTGCCCAACCTGTGTTTGGCCAAACATTGATAAGATGAATTGTCTTGTTGAAAATGCCCACATGGAGGGGAACTGAGTGTGGCTTATGGCCATCAGCCAGCTAGAAACTGAGGCCTTCACTCTAGTAACCCAGAAGGCACTCGATCCTGCCAGTCACCCATGACCTTAGAAGTAGCTCATTCCCCACTGAGCCTTCAGGGAGACCCTGCTTTTGGATTATGCCTTCATTGCAGCCCATTGAGGATCCAAACAGAGGCACCAGCTGAGTTCTGCTTGGCTACACAAAAATCGCTACAACTTTTGCAGCTTGAAGCCAACACAAGGGGAGACTGCAAATGGCAATTATAATACAGCATGGCACCCAAGGAGACAGAAGGCCACATGCAATCCTGGAAGATGGGGTAGAAGGAGTGTCAGAAAAGGTTTTGCAATGGCCTCTGAGTGGAGTATTCAAGAATTATATGAAAGTGTATTTCGTTCAATAATAAATATTCTATAGGCAATAGAAACAAGCAGAAAAAAAATCTAAGCCCTCATGGATCTCACTTTCCAGGAGAGAGAATCAGACAAAAAACTAATAAATACATAGAATGAAGATCATGTCACATGATGAGAAGTACCGTGAAGGGGAAGAAAGCAAGGACAGGGGTAGAGTACAAAAGGAGTGCAGGGACAAATGAAATTATGAATAGCATAAGCAGGGAATCTTCACTGAGACAGACAATTGAGAAAAAACCTGAAAGAGTAGAGGAAGCGAGCCTTGCTGACAGCTGAGGGAAGAGAGCTTCAGGCAGAGGGATCCTGAAGGGCACACTCCCTGCAGCAAGGGCAGGCCAGGCTTATTCTGAGAACAGCAGGATTAGGAGAGAGGTCAGAAAGGAACGGAGGGACACGTATATACAGAGCCCTGTAGGCCATTTGCAAGGATTTGGCTTTTACTCTAGGACAGATGAGGAGACACTGGATGATACTGAGCTGCTGTGGAGAGAGTAAAATATAAGTTGATGAAAAATAAATATGGAAAACTGGTTAGGAGGCTATTTTAATAACCAAGGCAAGGAATGGCATGACTTGGAACAAGATAGTTGTAGAACAGCTGATGAGAAATGGTCAGATTCTGGATATATTTTTAAGGTGGACATGGCAGGGCTTGATCACAGATTTTTTACTGGAGAGGAGAGTATTATTTTAAAAAAAAGCAAGAATGACTTGGCAAACGTTGGTATTTATGACTGGAAAATTGAGTTTTTGTCTTATTGAAATTGGGGAAATTGATGTGGGGCAGGATTGCAGGGTGATTAAGGGTATTTTGCCTGGGATATCCTGAGCTTGAGATTCCTACTGGGCCCTGGAGTGGAGATGTTCAGTGGAAATTTTGATATTCCAATCTGAGTTTCTGGGAAAAGAATTGAGCTGCAGTTATTAATTTGGGATTATAAGCCTATTGACAATACTTAAAGCTGTTGGGATGTCTAGGATTATCAGAGGAGTCTGACTTCCTGAAGATAGGGAAGAATCTAAGGACTATGGGACACCCCAATAATTAAAAGTGATGAAAATGAGCAGTCAGTAAATAAGTCAGATACAGAAAAGAAGGAGGAAGGCAGAGAGTGTGATGTCATAGAAACCAACTTAAGAAAGTCATTTTAGAATGACAGGCCAGGTGCAGTGGCTCACACTTGTACTCCCAGCACTTTGAGAGGCCCAGGCAGGCAGATTACCTGATGTCAGGAGTCTGAGACAATCCTGGTCAACATGGTGAAACCCTGTCTCTACTAAAAACATAAAAATTAGCTGGGTGTGGTGGTGCGTGCCTGTAATCCAAGCTACTTGGATGGCTGAGGCATGAGCATCATTTGAACCTGGGAAGTGGAGGTTGTAGGGAGCTGATGTCACACCACTGCACTCCAGCTCCAGCCCAGGTGATGAAGTGAAACTCTGTGTCCAAAGAAAAAAAGAAAAGAATGATAAAGGACCAATAGTGATAGACTGTTAGATGCTGCTGATAGATTAAACAAGTCAAGTACTGAGATTAAGTCTTATTTTAGCAATGTGGTAGTCACTGGTGACTTTACTAAGAACACTTTTAGCAGGACAATGAGGGCAGAAAAAAAACCTCAGTGACATAAGTTTAAGAGATGGTGGGAAGGAGATGAATGATTAGAGCTTGGGTTGCAATATCTATGAGCATACTGAAAACACCAGGAAGGATGGCAGAAGTAGGACTGCACAATGTAACTCAAACACGGGAAAAAATCTCCAAGGAATCAGAGCAAGCGAGGTAGAAGGCAGGTGACTGCCACAAGGAAAGGTAGTTTGAAAAATGGGTGTTTCTAGGGAGCAGGAGGGGGACTGGATAGATGAGGCAGTGAGGAGAAAGGAGGATGCCTGTCCTCCCTCCATGCTCCCTGGGAGGACAGTGGGAGAGGACCCACACCTCCCCTTAGGAGCACTGCAGGAGAAACAGAATCCTCATGGAAACTAGAAGTTTGGGTTAGAAAAACAGGGGAGGGAACAGAAGCTGATAATGTTAACAGAAAGTGAGAATTTTGAATTTTCTAATGGGAAGTTACAGGTTCTAGAAGGACCATCAGAAGGGTTTTAGAATTAAGGAAAGTGTGAGAAACAGTCAGAAAACTGGAGGTAAGAGCTCTAGGGAACGAGAGTTCAGTTCAGAACTGGAGTCCTGGGCTCTTTTGATGACTGAAATAAAAGTGGGAGAGAGCCTAAGGAGATTACCCTGGGGACATCAAGGCGCCTTGTGGTGCTGAGGCTGTGAGCTTTGAAGTGGGCAGCTGAGGGCTTGGAGACTTCTGAGAAACATTCAGACCTCCAGGACCCTCTCTTGAATTCTGACCCTGAAGAAGAGGTGTCCAAAGAGTGATGGACTCACCAAGACAGTGAAACTCCCTCTATTTCAGTCAGAATCATCTGGTGAATGGACAGAAGGGAGGACTTATGCATCTCTTTCAGTAAAGTATGTTTCTTCTAAGTGTAACAGACATCATCATGCAAAGTAGGTTTAGGGTGAATGCCATGTCACCTCTATTTTTCTCTTGCAACTTGGATATATCAGAATGAAAACTGACAGAAGCAAGAAGTCAGGAGCTCACGTTCTGTGTTCTTCCCCATGGAGACGAGGGCTCCTGATGAGTGATCAAATGCTAGAAGGGGGTGAAGGGTACCACATTATTACCAATGCCCAGGACAGACGCCAAGCTGAGCAGTGATGGTGTGCAGAAAAGCCTCACGGGAAAGACACAGGAGAAGGGGAGAGAAAGGGGAGCATTTCTGTCTTTGATTCCACACCTGGGAAGGAAGCAGAGTCAGGATTAGTGAGCAATATTCAGAATTATGCTTAGTTGGATCCCTTTATGTAAGTTCTGAGAAACTGCTGGGTGGTGCCCAGGCTGAAAGATGTGCTGAGATCAGCAGCCTTCCCTTGAACAAAGTAAAGGATTTTGTTGTTAACAACAAAACACATTTCTTGTGTACACTGAGTGTTTCCCAGAGACTCTCATGACCTAGTGCTTACTATGGAGGAATGTTTTCATTCAGATGAAGGAAAGCTTTCCATCAATGCAAGCATTGTGACAACGTTGATAGCCATTGCAACCCAGCTGTCCCTCAGAATGAGTGTGTTCACTGGAGGAGGTGACAACATCTTCATCAAATTAATGAAAGCAAATGTCTAGGTTTTTTAGCAAAAGCACAGACTCTGAAAGAAAGCATAGTTACACATTAACCAGCTTGCCCTGTAACCCACTTCCATATAACTTCTTACACTTTGGAATCATGTAGCCCGTATCACAAGGTCCTAACCTCATGGGTAACGTCTCAAACAGTAGGAAATCTCACGTTTTCCACTCGAGATATTTTCTGCATCATGCATCCTAAGAGTTCTACAGATGCCTTCCAATCTACAGGCCCCTCTGAGGAACTGACTCAGCCCCACAATGCAGTTACCATATTCTTAGGTTTTCACAGCCCACACCCCGGCCAGTCAGCACCCTGCCATGCTCCTCAGCCCCCTGCCTGCCAAAATTCCCTTGAAACCTCTGTCTAAAACTCCTCAGGGCAGTGAATTCCAAGTGTCCTCCTACCTCCTCATTTGTTTGCCTTCAAGTATTAAACCCCTTCTCTGCTGCAACAGCTGCTATTTCTGTGGGTTGAACAGATACTGCACAATGAGCACAAACATGGGGGCCTTGTACAGAGGCTCATCCTGTCAGGTTTCCACAGGAAAGCTCCCATAAGCCCAAGGAGAAAGTGAGGCACGGAGAGCGTCTTCCTCAACTTCCTTCCAGAGGATCACACTACACACCCAACAGCAGGCTCTCAGGAGTCTTAACATTTAAAAACGTAGTAGATAAGTAAATAGACTGGCAGAAGGATAGGTTTTCCTCCCCTCAATTCTTAACATATTCACACTCACTCATGCACATTCTCATGTACAGTTTCCCAGTTACCCTCCCTAATCAGATGCTCTTACCAAACTGTGTCCTGTGTCCGGCTGTGTGCAGTTGGGGGTGAAGGGAAGGGAGGAAGGAAAGACAAGAGACTTGGCCCTGATGGTCCTCAGTCATGGGGAGACCAATCTTAGGCCATGCACTATTCCTTCATTGCCATTGTCAGGGCCATGTTCGCTACTTCTAGGACTGGGTTTTATTACTTTCCTTCACTTTTTCTGGTTTGCATGGGAAGTACAGATACCCACGCAGGCACGAAGGACATTTTTTTCCCTCTCCTTTCTGAAGTTTTCATAATTTGAGTGTATAAAACAAACTGACAGGAGAAAGGTTAATATAAAAAGGCATGCAAATGTGTATACACGTACATGGACAGCAGATTCCTGCCAATAAGAGACTCCAGGGCGTTCCTGTTGACGGAGGGTTTCATCACATCCTGAGGCTACGGAGAGAACAGGGGCTTGGGGTCTCTGGGGGAGGTGGAGTCTCAGGTAATGGGGGAGTGGAAGAGGCGCACATGGTGAGCCAAGGCTGTCCCCACATAGATGTGAGCCTCTCAGGGGCTCCCCAAGCTGCCCTCAGGAAGGTAGGTGGCGGCCTGTGGAGAAGCTTCTCAGTCAGAACTTTAAAGTGTCAGCATCTTAGTCTGTTTTCTTGGAAGTTAATCTTTCCTTGATCCAGTAAGGCATATAAAGGGGTCCTCAGAGAAAGGCTTTTACCCTCTGTTCACTTCACTAATGTACATTTCCTCGGCACTTACACATCTCTGCGAGAGAAGAAAGCTTTTCAGGTCTATTTGTGTGTCAGCAGCCTCTCTGAATTGTGACCCCTCTGAATAGCCATATAAAAATATGCCAAAAAAGTACATTTTGAGTGGCACATTTTGCTTTCCTTCACCCTGTCTAACACGTCTTAAAAACAAGAGTGTACCATGAAGTCCTCAGCCGGTGGCCCCACTCCTGCTTCCTGAACAAAATCTTCAACAAAAGGGATAATTTAAAAATGAGCAGCTCTATTTCATGGGCCTCTTTCCAACCACCTGGCACTAAAGTAAAAGACCAGTGCAACTCAGAGCAGGTGCAATGATCCAGGCTTGTGACTGGCAGGTCTAGAATGCCATTGAAGTCCCCTAGTCACTGTGAGTCAGCAATATTTTCCAGAGAAAGAGGTTGGAGATAACACTATCAAATCCCTTTTAGATGATCACACCTGGTGAATGTGAGTGCCTTAATGAGGGGTGGGGTAGAGCAGGCATGTCTGACACATGAAAGCAAATGGGCCTGCACCACCCTTCACTGCAAACTGGCCGTCTGAAGCTGCTCTTCTCTTATTTAATCATGAGGCAAACAGTCACTTGCTTCAATAGAAAACATTTTCAACTTACTACACTATCGCATAAAGCAAACGTATACGGTTGAAACCACTTGTGCTTTTAACATTTCTGGACCCCTCCTATACCTATGAATAAATTTAAATGACTTGCTTATTCCAAAATGAAATTCCTATGTTATTTAGAAAACATGTTGAGGAAAATACTGGACTGGAGAGAAAAACAACTCACAAAAAGTCCTGTACTCTTCCGGTGACCTACTTCGCATTTGGAAGTTCGGTTAGTTTTTATGCCAATCAAAACATCCTGCCATGTAACTATGGAGCATGTTCAGTAAAATCAAATGTTTTACCCACACAGACAATAAAAATGGACTTTAATGTTTTTTGCCTTGGTCTTCAAAAATGCACCCAGAGGAGAAACATTGCATTTCCCAAACGGGACAAAGTGATTTGGTGCCAATCTCTTGAGAAGGAAGAATGAAGTGTTTAGCTAGTTTGAAAGTCAAGAAAAATTGAGAAATGCAGAACTCAAGTTTCACACTAGAATATCATTGTAACAAGTAACAGGAGGAAAGAAAAACCCATAGTCTTGGCATTACCCATCATTTTTTAGGGAATTTTGTATACCTTCTCTGTATATGGATTTTTCAACTTTGGATGCCAAGAAGGCATAAAATCCCACATCCAGGCATCAATACAGACCCTCTTCTCTCAATGAGAGAAAAACACCTAGGACTTGTGGGGATACAAGGAACCCTTTGTCTGAGTGATTAGTCTTTGTTCTTTAACACTCAGTCCAATACATTTTGGGTTGGGAGAGGGGAGGTGGAAAAATGGGGAATACTAACCTCATGACTAAACAAACACTAATGTTCCTTAGTGGAAAAAAGATTATCCTGTTGAACCAGCAAAATGGCTAGAGGTTTCTGCAAACTTTCTAGTTCATTGAAAAATTTTAATTAATTTTAATAATCTTAGCAAAGTGCTAAAAGAAGTCCCGTAATGGGATGTGAGACAAACACAAAGAGATTTTAGTTTTATGAAAAGCAAACTCTGACTTCACAAACTAGATTTTGTATTAAGGTCGCAATGTAGCCAAGTAATTCTGGGCATGACTGTTTAAAACAGGAATGTGAAACCAGAACAAAAGCAGCCCTCCTTTGGCTGGGTGATGGCACAGCAGACCAGGAACTTTCCCCCACATGGTGCTCTATACAGGACAGGGGTGAATCAGCTCAGCTACACCATGTGCCTTAGAGACTCTGAACATGAGACATGTGGAAAAAGACCCTAAAAAATAATTACAGGCAGAATGCAGGAAAAACAGCCAGATGGCCAGGTGTGGTGGCTCATACCAGTAATTCCAGCACTTTGGGAGGCTGAGCCAGGAGGATCTCTTCAGCTCAGACCAACCTGGAACACACCACAAGAACTTGTCTCTGCTAAAAGGAAAAATTTTAAAAATTAGCTGAGTGTAGTGGCACCTGTCTGTAGTCTCAGCTACTTGGGAGGCTGAAGTAGAAGGATTGCTTCAACCTGGGAGGTCAAGGCTGCAGGGCACTGTGATCGCACCATTGCACTTAAATCTTGGCAAAATTGCTTATAGTGGAACACAGGTTATGGGATGGAGAGAAGAACAAGCCTGGCTAGCAAAGGAGGTCTTGTTATTTAGATGAAATCTCCCAGGAAGCAGCCCTCAGAGAGAACAGCTGGGAAATGTTTTTCTTTAGACCTTTAAAGGTATCAGATTCTCAGTTAATCTTTCTTCTATCCAAGAGAGAATCTCAGAGAAAGCCCAGCTGTAGCAATGCAAATTTTCTCTACAGACACAAGTCTTTCCCACTAAAGACAGCTTTTCATCCCTTCTAATATTTCCTACTTTTCTTAATATCTGTCTTGAAATGTGTTAAAGAAATGTATTTTAGTGCAAAATGTTTTCGTTCCCTTGAAGCTCAACTCTGACTCCAACTAAGACAAGAGGGGATTTATAACCATAGAGCAGGGTGGGGTCAGAGGAGAAAAATTACTAAGAGAAAGCACCCAGAGATGAGGGTGGCAACAGCAAAGCAGAAATTCTGGAATACCAAATGATATGGTTTGGCTCTGTGTCCCCACTGAAATATCATGTCAAATTGTAATTCCCAGTGTTGAAGGAGGGGCCTAGTGGAAGGAGATTGAATCATGGGGACTGACTTTCCTCTTACTGTTGTGATAGTAGAATTCTCATAAGATCTGGTTGTTTGAAAGTGTGTAGCACCTCCACCTTCTTTCTTTCTCTCTCTCTCTGCCTCTCTCTCTCTCTCTCTGTCTCTCTCTTTCTCTCTCTACCTCCCCCTCTCCTGCCAGCCATGTGAAGACAGGCTTGCTTCCCCTTCACCTTCCTCCATGATGGTAAGTTTCCTGAGGCCTCCCCTGCCATGCCTCCTGTGCAGCCTACAGAACCGTGAGTCAATTAAACCTCTTTTCTTTGTAAATTACCCAGTCTCAGGTAGTTCTTTATAGCAGTGGGAGAATAAACTAATACAGAAAATTGGTACTGAGTAGTGAGGCATTGATATAAAAATACCTGAAAATGTCAAAGCAACTTTGGAACTGGGTAGTAGGCAGAGACTGGAAGAGTTTGGAGGGCTCAGAAGAAGACGGAAAGATGAAGGAAGGTTTTAAACTTCCTAGAGAATTGGATACTTGTGAAGAAAATGCTGATAGTGATATGGACAATGAAGTTCAGGCTGAGGAGCTCTCGGAGATTAGAAACTTATTGGGAACTGGAGTAAATGTCACTCTTCCTGTGCTTTAGCAAAAAGATTGGCATCATCATGTACCTACCCTAGAGATCCGTGGAACTTTGAACTTGAGCAAGATGATTTAGGGTATCTAATGGAAGAAATTTCTAAGCATCAAAGAAAGCAAGATGTGGCCTGCCTGCCTCTAACAGCATATTCTCATATGCATGCCCAAAGAGATTATCTGACACTGGAAGTTACATTTAAAAGGGAAGCAGGACATAAAAGTTTGAATAACTTGAGCCCGGCCATGTAGTAGAAAAGAAAAACTCATTTTCTGAGGAAGAATTCAAGCCAGCTGCAGAAATTTGCATAGATAAAGAAGAGCCAAATGTTAATAGCCAAGACAATGGGGAAAATGCCTTCAAGGTATTTCAGTGACCTTCAAGGTAGCCCCTTCTATCACAGACCTGGAGGTTTAGGAGAGAAAAATAATTTCATTGGCCAAGCCCAGGGCCCTACTGCTCTGTGAAGCCTTGGGACGTGGCACCCTGCATACCAGCCACTTCAGCCCCAGCCATGGCTAAAAGGGCCTCAGATACGTCTTGAGCTATTGTTTTAGAGGATGTTAGCCCCAGTGTGTTGTGACTTCCATGTAGTGTTGAGCCTGTGGGTTCTCAGAGTCCAAGAGTTGAGGCTTGGGAGCCTCTGCCTGGATTTCAGAGAATGTATAAAAATTCATGAATATCCAGGAAGAAGGCTGCTGCGAAGGTGGAACCCTTATGAAGAACCTCTGTTAGGGCAATGTGGAAGGGAAATGTGGGGTTTGAGTTCCTACACAGAGTTCCCACTGGGGCACTGCCTAGTGCTATGAGAAGAGGGCCATCATCCTCCAGACCCCAGAATGGTATATCCACTGAAGGCTTGTACTATGTGCCTGGAAAAGCTGCAGACACTCAATGTCAGCCAGTGAAAGCAGCCATGGGGGCGCTACCCTGTATAGCCACAGGGGTAGAGCTGCCCAAGACCCTGGGAGCCCACCTCTTGCATTAGTGTGGCCTTGATATGAAACATAGAGTCAAAAGAGATTATTTTGGAGCTTTGAAATTTATTGACTGCCTTTCTGGGTTTTGGACTTCTATGGGGCCTGTAGCCCCTTTGTTTGGGCCAATTTCTTCCTTTTGGAACAGAAGCATTTACTCAATACCTGTACCCATATTGTGTCTAGGAAGTAACTAACTTAGTTTTGATTTTATGGCTTATAGTTGGAAGGGACTTGCCTTGTCTCAGATGAGACTTTAGAATTGGACTTTTGAGCTAATGTTGTAATAAGTTAAGACTTTCAGGGACTGTTAGGAAGGCATAATTGTCTTTTGAAATGTGAGAAGAATGTGAGATTTGGAAGGGGCTGGGGCAGAGTGATATGGTTTGGCTCTGTGTCCCCACCCAAATCACACATCAAATTGTAGTTCCCACTGTTGGAGGAGGGGCCTGGTGGGAGGTGATTGAATCATGGAGGCTGACTTCTCTCTTGCTATTCTCATTATATGGTTCTCATGAGATCTAGTTGTTTGAAAGTGTGTAGCACCTTCCTCTTCTCTATTTCTTTCCCTCCCTCTCTCTCTCTCTCTCTCTGTCTCTCCTGCCAGCAATGTGAATATGTGCTTGCTTCCCCTTTGCCTTCCTCCATGATTGTAAGTTTCCTGAGGCCTCCACAGCCATGCTTTCTGTACAGCCTGTGGAACTGTAAGTCAATTAAGCCTCTTTTCTTTGTAAATTACCCAGTCTCTGGTAGTTCTTTAGTTCTTTATAGCAGTGTGAGAATGAGCTAATACACAAGAATACAGTCATAGCAAAGTTTCACTATTCTCACATTTCCTCAGTACTAATCAAATATACCCATGCTCTGCTCTTGGCCCTCTATGGGAAGGTGGGGTTTGCAGTGCCTTACATCATCTGGGGACCCAGGGCTGGAACTGCTCCCTCAGTGAATCACTGGGGATGGGATTGAGATAGATAGGGGGTCCATATGCTTAGGACAGTGGATGTAATTGGGCTGTACCAATGAGGAGTCTGTGTAAGGGAGGGAAGTTCTGTGTCTACAGAAAACAGAGGGAAGTTATATTACTACAGGTAGAAATTATGAGCCCCTGGGGATATCCAATGTCAATCTTCTTTTACTTAATTTGGGACATAACTGTCAAGTATGTTTTCCTTTATACTGGACATTATATTTTATATTATAATAACTATAATATAATATTATATTATATTATTATATATATATAATAATTATATATAATTATTATATTATAATTATTATATTATATTATTATATTATAATTATTATATTATTATAATTATTATAATATTATAATTATTATATTATAATCCCAACATTAACTTATAATGTTAAAGATGAAATCTCCTGCCAATCTAAAAAACTCCTCTATAAAAATGTAGAAAAGAAAGAAAATAATTTTCTTATTCAAAAGGCATTAAACCACACTGCAATGTGCACCACAGGTAGAGTCTAATGAGATTAAAAGGCAGAAATGAATCTGACCTCTTTAAAAAGCCAAGGAGTACAGCCTTTACACACATCTTCTCATGTTAAATGATAACTGGTCCTCACATAAGAAGGCCTAACAACATTGTTTTTTGATAACATTCTCTCATGGCTTCATCCCAAATTCACCTGGTAATTGGGTTAGCCATCTGTGCTAGTCAATCACCTGTATCACTAGGAAAAATGACATTTCTCCATGACAAGCAGGCAGTTGTAGCTTGGAGCAAGGGACCTAGGGAGATAGGAATTTTCCTTTTTTAATGTTTAGATTTCCAAAGAGCTGGCTCTTTTACCCTTAACAAAACACTCACATGTTGCAATTCTGGTAAGAGGCTTAGTTGGCTTTTAAAAATATTTACATGAATATCAAAGGGACTGAGGTAGGATTTACAGATACAATTTTTTCTCAAGGAAATAATCTAAGAAATGGGCAGAGAAGAAAAGTCTCTATCCTTGTTGGCAATAGAAAAAACTCAGTTTTAACAATTGACCCTTACAGAAGTCTAGAAACTTGAACATCAAGCAAACATGATTTCTAAACAGAAGGTATAAGAAATATAATTGCAGTTACATGATCTCCTTTATGAAGTGGATATTGACCTGATATTTTAATGATCAAATATAAGTGCTTACTTTGACTTATGCCAGAGTTTGCTATGAAATTAATCATATTTTTAAACCTCTAATACTTAACTTGCTGCTCAGTACTATAAGCCAGAGGTAAGTGTCATATTAGTCAGCCTTCATTCTCACCTGAGTGTAGATACTACCTATGAAAGCTAGAAAAAATTTCTGTTATTGCTAAAGTCAAAGATAAACAAAGTTGAACACTGGTTAAAATGTTGAGGATGGATTTATTATTAATCCAGTGTTGTAATAGGGAAGAGGTCCAGTATGGACTGAACTAAACTTTGATTCGTACAAGGTGACTCAGCATTTTAAGGGAGAACGGGCGAGAGGGAAAGGCTGAGCAGGGACTGAATGGAATCAGCAAAGTGGAAAATTACAAAAAACAAGAAGGAGCTGGTTGGCCAATGTGATTATTCCCTCTGGGTTTGCAAACTAGAGCTAATGGAGGTTGGGCTCCTGCCCTGACATGAGGATTCAAAGAATAGTGGCCTGTTTTCAGATCTTTAAACTATTTTACCATCTTTCAGTTAGAACCGTTTTGTCAGTGTTCAGGGAAATGAGACGAAGTACCCTATTTTCAGACATCTATGTTGATACATAATCAAGAGGTTAAAGGAAATAAACTAACGGTGCAGCACTTGGAAAAAGTTTGTCCTGACTCCCAGGGAGAGAAAGAAAAGGAGCTAGAGAGTCAGCAGTTGTTAAATGTGCTTAACCCAATTGAAACTGGTGCCACATTACTTAGTCAAGACAGAGAGGAACCACCACCCCTGGAGTATAAAGAGGCTGCAAACAAAGTCTCTCCCTCCTGAACTAGGCAAGGCACTAATTTTGGCTGGAGATCTACCAAGCTGGGGCAGGGCAATTTCCCCTCTGACAGTATCCCGTGGGAATTAATCAGCAAGGGACTTCAGCTCGATATTATTGGGCATACAGGCCTTTTCCCACATCTGATGTACTGAATTGGAAAACTTCCAATCCTTTCTACAGGGAAGATCCTCAGAAGATGACTGAATTGTTTACCACTATTTTTGCCAGCCATCACCCTACTGAGGCTAATGTGCAGGCCCTCCTAAATATTATGCTTACTGCAGACAAGAGAAAGTAAGCATTAGGCAAAGGAAAGGAGGAAGCATGGTGTCTTCATGAAAAAAGCCCAGATGATACCCCAGACCCTGATGAGATTCTACATGCTGACCCAAACTGGGTCCCAAGTGAGGTGGGTGGAGCCAGGACAAATCATCTGGAGTATTCTAAAGGGTGATAGGTCAGGGGTGCCAAGACCCAAAGGTCTGAAAAAAGTGCAGGAGCTTCAGCAGAAGCCGAACAAGGATTCCCTCAGAGTTCATGGATGTACCTATCAAACATATAGAAAGCATACAGACTTAGACCTGCAGGACCCTGAAAATGTCAGAATGATAAATATGACTTTTATAGAGCAAAATGCCCCAGAAATCAGAAAGAAGTTACAAAAGCTGGAGGGGGGCTATTTGGAATGAACACTTCTCAATTAATTGACATTGTGTTCAAGGCCTTATAATAGCAGAGAAGCCAAGGAAACCAAGACACTACTGGAGGCAGAGATACTCATAGCTGCCATGGGAGGAAACCTGAAGAGAAAGGAAGGTGGAAAGGGAAAGTAGAAAAAGATCAATGGGCTTACTGTAGGGTGACAGTGCATTGGAAGAAAGACTGCCCCAAGCTGAGTCAGGGGGAGCCCAAGTCACTTACAGCTGTTAAGTTTGGAAAAAATCCGAGGAGGACTGAGGGTGCCCAAGGTTCCCAAAGGCTCCAACCCTATCCAGCATTAGGATTTCACCACAGGAGATTCAGGTAAAATTGACAGTAGGGAAACAAAAATTAGACTTCTTAATCGATATGAGTGCTACTGATGTCCCAAAGTGTGGACTTTCTGACACCTCTGTCAATATGGTTGGGGTGAATGGAGAGCTAAAACTGAGGGGGAGCGGGGTTGTGACCCTTATCCTGCAAGGTGGGCAATGAGGTATTGATAATAGCTAATCAATTATTTTATGTGTGGGACTGCCCAACCTCCGTGCTTGGTAGAGATCTCTTGTGTAAGTTAGAGGCATTAATTGTCTTTGAACCAGAGAAACGTCCAATGTGCCTCCAGGTACCCCCAGAACCCAGACTGCAGCTACAGGCCCTCCTGATGACATCAAAAACTCCACAACTTGAAGTAGAGATGATTCCACCAGAAGTCCTCAGTAAGGTAAAGCCAGAAGTATGGGCTTCCGACCAACTGGGGTGGACAATTGATGTGAATCCCATAAAAGTCAGGCTAAAGGAAGGTACCCGACCTGATTAAAAGAAACAGTACCCCTAAAGAAAGAGGCTCTAGAAGGCATACAGCCAGTACTGGTTCAATTCTTTTGACATGGCTTAATAAGACTTTCTCAGACCTCATATAATACACCCATCCTGCCAGTAAAGAAGCCTCACTCACACAAGTACAGGTTTATGAAAGATCTAAGGGTGACCAATGATATTGTGGAAGACATCCACCCCACTGCGACCAATCCATACACTATGATTACTTCCTTGCCCAGAGACCATGAATGGTCTACAGTGTTAGATTTACAGGACACTTTCTTTTCTATACCAGTGGACCCAGAAAGTCAATTATTGTTCACTTTTGAGTGGACAGACCCTGAAACAGCTTGCATGATTTCTATACTGTTGGACAGTGCTTCCTCACGGGTTTAAAAATTCCCCAACTGTATTTGGGGAAGCAGTGGCTCAGGACATAAGAGACTTACAGTTGGAAAATGGGACACATCCACAATATGTGGATGATCTGCTAATCTTAAGCCCCTCAAGGCAGGAGTGTCAAGATAACACTGTACAGACTCTAAACCATTTGGCAGCCTGTGGGTACAAAGTCTTGAGCAAAAAGGCACAGATATGCAAACAAACCATAGAATGCTTAAGATTTCTATTACAGAGAGGAACCAGAGCCCTGGCAGAGGAGAGGACAAATGCAATTGCCTCTGCCGCAATGCCCAGAACCAGAAAGTAGCAGAGGGCCTTCCTGGAAATGGCAGGGTTTTGTAGAATTTGGATTCCCAATTAGGCACTGGCAGTAAAGCCACTATATGAACTGTTAAAAGGGGCCAACCACAACCACTTTGTATGGGAAGTAAAACACCAGACTGCATTTGAACAACTAAAGCATAAGTTAACATCTGCTCCAGCTTTGGGACTGCCAAATTATCGTAAACTCTTCCAACTTTATGTGCATGAGAGACTAGGTCTAGCACTTGGGGTCCCAATACAAAAATTTGCAACCAGTGGCTTATTTTTCAAAACAGCTTGATTCAGTGACAAAGGGCTGGCCCCCTTGTCTCAGCGCAGTAGCTGCCACCTGCCTGTTGCTCAAGGAAGCTAAGAGGATGACTTTAGGTCAGCCCATCACAATTTATGTGCCCCAAGTCCTGGAGTTATTAGAGCAGAAGGATGGCTACTGGCTAATGGTGGGCAGATTAGGCAAGTATCAGGCTATCCTCCTTGATGATCCTGAAGTAAACTACAGGCCACTGGAGCCTTAAACTCTGCCACTTAGTTGACACCTACTGGACAGCCAAAGGAACTAGTACACAACTGCCTAGTGGTTGTAGATCAAGAGTCTTCCAGTTGACCAGATCTGAAGGACACAGCCCTCCAGGGTGGAGACTGGATGCTCTTTGTGGACAGAAGCAGCCTAGTCACCAACAGAAGGAGGAATGCTGTCTAGGCTATAGTGAGTGACTCTCTCAGAGGTAATAGCGGCAAGAACTCTCCCAACAGGGACTTCTGTACAAAAGGCTGAGTAAATCGCCCTTATGAGAGCCTTGCAACTGACCAAAGGGAAGAGAACCAATATCTAAACTGATTCCAAATATTCTTTCATGATAGTCCATGCACACAGAGCTATTTGCAAGGAAAGGGGACTGCTAAAGGTGCATAATACTAAAATTAAATATGCAAAGCCATGTTGGAGCTATTGGAGGTGGTGACAACCCCAAGGGAAATAGCTGTTATGCGTTGTCCACGCCATCAGCACAGGAATTCCAATCTAGCTAGAGAGAACACTTTCACTGACTGCACAGCCAGGCACATAAGCAGCAGCAGTGCTGAGGTCCAGGCACCTCTAATTCCCCAAACAGATCTGACAGCTTTCAAATCCCAGTATCCTCTTGAGGATAAAAAGGCTCCCAAGGACAGAGGATGTATTCAAGATAAGAAAGATTGAAAAATAAATGATGAAGGCCTGGTTTGTGTGCCAACACACCTTGTTCACCCAATGCCAAAATATACTCATGATAGCATGCATTTTGGATGAGATGCCTCATTAACTTTCTTGCAAAAATATATAAAAGGAAAAGGCCTGAAGTCTCACTTGGAAAGTATAACACAACATTGCAACTTTGTGCTGAAAACGATCCCAGTAACCATAGCAGAGGACAGCCTGGACAATAGGAGAGAGGTTTTGCTTTGGAAAAATAAATTTCTAAATTGACTGGGGCATGTCTCAGGTATTTGGGGCTCACAATACCTAAATAAATTAAAAGCAGAAACCAAAACATGTTTTTGAAGCAATGTTATTATTCATGATAACCTTATTCATACTAATTCTATTCACAGTAATCAAAAGGTGAAAACGCAAGTGAGTATCAGCAAATGAAAGGATAAACAGCATGTAGTGTCTACACACAAAGGGATATTATTTAGTTTTAAAAAGGAAGGAAATTCAGATACGTGCAATAATATGGTTGAACCTTGAGGACATTTTACTAAGCTACATAAGCCAGACACAAAAGGACAAATACTGTATGACTCCAACTATGGGAGGTGCCTAGAATAATTAAATGCAAAGACAAGAAGAAGAATGGTGGTTGCCAGAGGATGAAATAAGGGGGAAATGGGAAATTGTTGTTTAATCAGTAGAGTTTTAGGTTGGGATGATTAAAATTGTAGTATATGTATACTGGTGATGCTTGCTCAATAAGGTGGATGGACTTAATGCCAGTAAACTATATGTTTCAAAATGGTTAAATGATGAATTGTATGTTATATGTATTTTACCACACTAAAGAAAGAAAAGGTTTAATGACAAATGACAAAGCCAGGATACATTGAAGATCTACACCCATTTCCTTCTTTCCTAGGCCCTGGAGAAATGCAGAGATGCAGGTTTAACGAAGTCCATACAGTTTCAATCACTAACTGTTGGAACTGATCCTCAGACAAGCCAAGACTCAAGTACAAGCCCACCTACAATTAGATGAGACCTTAGGGCCACTGGGGCCTTCTCTGACTTTGTGCTCTTCACACACTTCCTTACATTAGAATAATGTAATTGTTCAGTATGTTGTGCTTTAATTTTTTAAGAGAATGTCAAAGGCTAGCCATGACACTGTTACCTGTATTTCTTTTAATTTAACTTTTCCCTAAATATTAAATAATGTAATTATTCAGAATTAGTATCAGAATTGTTTCATAAATATTAAATAAGGTAATTGTTCAGAATTATAATTAAATAATGTAATTTAGGTCTACAAAACTTTTTTTATTTTCAATATTTTTAACTTTTAAGTTCAGGGGTGCACATGCAGGTTTTTTATACAGGTAAACTCATGCCGTGGGGGTTTGTTCTACAGATTATTTTGTTACCCAGGTATTAAGCCTAGTACTTGTTAGTTATTTTTCAAAATCCTCTTCCTTGTACCGATTTTGATAAATTGGTAAAGGCAACAGGCTGAATCGAGGTGCATTCAAAAAAGTGTAGGAAGAGAACAATTAGATACAGAAATGTAGAAAGTATTCAAAGAATGGGTTATGAATACACCTGACAATTGAGAAGTCCATGGAGAAAATAATGTAGTCAAATGACAATTTTCTTTGAGATGGCAGAAAAAACAGCATGCCCATACGCTCTTAGGAAGAATCTAGTAGAAAGAGAAAAATTGATATTGCAGGAGAGAGAGGATCAGAATTGCTGAATCATGTTTGCATTCATTCCCTATTTCTGCTATAAAAAAATTATCACAAATGTTGTGGCCTGAAACACCATAATTAATTTTCTCACAGTTCATCAATTATAAAACATCATAATTAATTTTCTCAAATTCCAATGAATTTGGAATCAGAATTCCAAAATCTGGTTCAACAGGCTAAAGTCAGGGTGTACACAGGGTTGCATTTCTTCTTGAGGGTCTAGGGGAAAATGCTATTCCTGGCCATTTCCAGGTTCCAGAGAATGTGTTCCTTGGCTCATGGCACTTATTCTATCTTGAAAGCCAACTGCATGGCATCTTAGGATCTCTGGCCTATGTGTCTTTCCTTACAAGTCTTCTTTGATTGTGGCCCTCCTGGATGCCACTTGTAAGGATTTTGAGATTACATTGCCTATCCAGATGATTCAGGAAACCCTTCTATCTTATGATCCTTAACATAATCACATCTGCAAAGTTTGTTTTGCCACATAAGGTAACATAGTCACAGGTTCCAAAGATAAAGACATGAGTTATTGGCAGGGCAGGGGGAGGGAGCATTATTGAGCCTACTGTACTAGCTTTGTGGAGAACTTGAAGCAAGTAAGTCTTAATTTTCTAGCCTTGATAATAGAGAGTACTATATCACCAGCCACTAGGTCCTGAAAAATCTAGATTTCATCTCAGATATAAAGAAATAAAAACCTGTTCCTTAGCTCTGATATCATGTATACCCTATCATGTGTCCCCTTCTAGATATAGTCCCTTTATTCCCTTAGTTTACAATTTCTCCCAGGATTTGTGGATATCTTTTTTCACTGTACATGCAGAGAACTCCAGCATTGCTGTTCTTTACATTCTCAACAACTGAAAGTTTCTACTCATATCTAGATTATACTTCAGGCAACTACTTCCATGCCATAACTTATACCGAAAAAGAAGTACTTACAACTGCTCTGTCAATGAACCTTTAACTTTAATACACTTCCTACTAATGAAGCCTCTTACTCTTCGATTTTCACTATACATCAGTTCATCAAGTTCTTGATTCATTAAGGGTTGCAGTCTTTGGGTCTGTCATCTTTCCTCTTTCCATTCTTTCAATCTCCACACAAGTTTACATATTCAGATTTGCTTACATAATAAAGTAAATTGAAATCCTCAGACTACACTCATTCTCTCTAAATTTCTCCTTTAGGTTTTCTGCTGGTTGGGGTCTCTTCTTGTACCTATTGATCTGTGCTTATAGCAACCAAACTTGATCAATGTGCTTATAGCCAGATCAAATTGCCCTGCTTGTGTTTTTGTAGACCATCATGCCAAAAGCTAAAATCCTACACCAGAGATTGTTATTCATTTGATCTGTAGAGAAGTTTAGGTATCACTATGTTTCATTTATTTTATTTTTGGATTTGTATAAAATTAAAGTTTATAAGTGCAATTTGCTACATAGATATATTGCACAGTGGTGAGGTCTGGGCTTTTAGTGTAGCTATCACCTACCTGAATAATGTCCATTGTATTTACCCAATAATTTCCCAGCCTCCCAGCCTTCTGAGTCTCCACCAGTGGAAGATGGAGGATCCAGTGGGCAGATATCAAGTGCCTATAGGTGTGCCTAGGCATGGAGTTGGGAAACCTCTGCTCTTTGATGAATTTTAAAGAGGTTATTTGGGTTTTCTTGTAATTATTGTTGTTGGGTTGAGTTCCTTATAAATTTTGGATATCAGTCCCCTGTTATATTCACAACTTGCAATTATTTTCCCCCATTGTATAGGTCGTCTGTTTTCTGTTGATTTTTTTTTTTTTTTTTTTTTTTTTTTTGCTTTACAGAAGCTTATTGGTTTAATTAAGTCATATGCGTCTCTTCCTATTCTGTGATTTGTGTTTTTGAAATCTTAGTCTGAGTTCCTTGCCAGGACCTACTTAAGAATTTTTTGCCCCAATAAGTTTTCCTTAGATTTTCTTCTGGAACTTGATAGTCTCAGGTCTTACATTTAAGACTGATTTATTTCCAGTTGTTTTAAAAGCTTGCAAAGCTATTTTGAGGTACAAGCAAGGTTGCAAATGTCTAACTTTTCGAAAATATCAATTTTTCATTATGGTTTAGGGGTTAGGATCGTATTATCACCAACATGCATTTTATGAGAAAAGCTTTGCTAAGGTCACTCGTGTATTTCCTTGCCCTTGGCGTGAGCTACAGTGGGAAGAGTGCTGCAACCCAGCCTAGCCAACGCTACATGAGAGGGACTGTGCTGCGGGCTTCTGAGAAGGTTTCTCTCACATCTAGAGAGAAGCTTTTAAGACGCGGCAGCCCCTCTTCTTAAAGTGGCTCTTGTCCTGTTGCCCTAGGAGTTCTAAAATTGCTGCAGCAGTCTCCACCCAGCCTGAGGATGACATCAATACACAGAGGAAGAAGAGTCAGGAAAAGATGAGAGAAGTTACAGACTCTCCTGGGCGAACCCGAGAGCTTACCATTCCTCAGACTTCTTGATATGGTGCTAACAGATTTGTATGTGAAATGAGACAGTTTCCTGATTCCCCTTGCAGGACTTGTGACAGGGGTGTGGCTCACCTGTTCAAACTGCTTGAGGGAGGGGGAGTATGGAGATGGGCAGGTGCACAGGCCAGGGCGAGCGCTTTGGGCTCTGGCTCCATGGTATTGTCTAGTGGTGGGTGCCTGCAATCACAGTGTTACAAAGCTCTTTCAGCTTTGCCATCTGCAGACGGCTTGGGTCTGCAGCTCCATGGACCCTCTGACTTATCTCAAAGGCAGAGGGCCAATGTGACAGCTTTCTATATCCCAAGCTCTTGCCAGGCATCACAGAAGAGTCAGATCACATGTGGGCTCAAAGGATGAGTACAAGATTTTATTGAGTGGTGGAGGCAGCTCTCAGCAAGACGGATGGGGAGCTGTAATGGGGGAATGGAGTAGGAAGGTGATCTTCCCATGGAGTCAGGCTGCCCAGTGGCTGGACTCTTCTCCAATCCTCCCAGGCCAAACTCCTTCCAGTGTCCAATGTCCCTCCTTTTCTCTTACTCTGTGTCACTGTTCTGCCATCCATCTGGTTGCCTCCTTGTCTCCTCACCTGCTGGTCTGCCCTGGATCTTAGGCTTTGGGGGTTTATATATGGGCAGAATGGAGGTGTGGTGGGCCAAAAGGCAACTTTTGGGGGTGTGAAAACTGAAATGCCTGTTCTCATTTAGGAGCACGGGTATCCAGGCTTGAAAGTGGGGCCTTTGCTGGGAAATCACCCTCTTCTACCCGGTATTTCCCTGTCTCCTGTCCATATCACATGGAGTTTAAACCATTCAGAAATAGGCTTTTCTCACCTGGTTTTATGCTAACCAAAACAACTATAAAAATTAATAATTTTCTTTTTACAGCCTCCCCTGCTTGTTGACCTATCCAGGAGTGGTCCGAAGGTGTGCAAGCTGCTGAGTCACCCTGACTGCATCAACTCCAGTAGATTGTAGGGGTGAACAATAGTATCGAGAAATAGTAAAATAACAAACAGTGCAGGCGAGGCAGGCGTCTCAAAAAGTACTCGGTGGAATTGTCACTCGTCCAGCGTCAACACTGGTGACACAGTTGTTTCTTCAGAGTTCACTCTATGAAAAAACTGAGCAAGGTGGAATTTACTTTAAATTTCATGGGTTGTGAAATTTCAACTAATATCATAATTAAAACTTCCTACATATTGCTTTAGGTATCTCTGTCTTTTCCCCAAAATTTTCTCCAGGATATCAGCAGTACCTCAGCCTCCTCCACAGCCTCCCGGCTCTTCCTTTTTCCTCCTGCACGGCTTTTGGCGTCCCACCATTTTCCACAGCAATGCAGGCTGACTGTGAGCTTCCACAGCCTCTCACAGACATGACTTCACCCACAAACCTCTGTGAGGCCCAAGCCTACCCCTTTTTGTTCACATAGAACCTCTTCACCCCAGAGAATTTAGTCAACCAAACAGGAAATCTCAGGACAAACAGTGCTGGCAAACATCATTTTGTTTAAAGTATCATATCAATATATATTTGTTGAGAAAATATTCAGAGTTCTTTGCAAACTGTAACAGTTGTTCAGAAAAAATAGTGAGAAGAAATTAGGATCAGTTATTTACTTGAGGCACATGAGTGTTCCTTATGTATGACTCAAGGACATCCCACTTCTTTCCTCCCCGGTCTTCCATCTTCCATCTGCTTTTCTCCCTCTTCTCATCTCCCTTTCCTCATGTTCCTCTCCCTCTCCCTCACCTATAGGACTGAGAATTCCTGTGGTCTCCTGAGATCAGTTCTTTCCACCAGATTGTAAACAAGCTGTGGAAAGTTTTAGTTCTTGTCGACTCCACGACCCACACTAGTCAGGCAGAAGCCCCTGTGTACAAGGTACCCCTTGAGCCTGGGCAAGGTGCACGACACACACTTGGTCACTGGAGGAAATGATGAGTGGAGAGTGACAAATAGAAGAGGGGAACTTTGAGCCTGAGCCCTCTGGAGTGTAAGAGTGGTTGAGGCTTGGCATTTGCCACCTAGATTTCAGACAATGTGTCAGGAATCCTGGATGCCCAGAAAGAATCCTGTTCCGGGGCTGGAGCCCCAACATCGAGCTTTTATTTAGGCAATGTTGAGCTATAATATGTGGGTGGAGCTCTGCAGAGGGTCCCCATGGGTGCACTGTGTAGCGAAGCTGTGGGAGAAAGACCTCACCCCTCAAAATTCCAGAATTATAAATCTACCAGCCGCTTGCAACTTCAGCCTGGAAAAGCCATGGGCATTAAACTCCAAGCTGTGAGAGCAGCCATGTGGGCTTCACCCTGCAAAGCTGCAGGTACAGTGCTTCCCAAAGCCCCAGAAGCCTACCCCTGTCCCCAGAATGAAGAATATAGAGTCAAGGAAGATGATTTTGCAGCTTTAAGATGTAATTTCTGCCCTGTCGGCTTTATGACTTGCATGAAGCCTCTTCCTCTTCTCGTTAAGCTGACATTTCCCTTTTGAAATGAGATTGTTCAACCACTGCCTATAAAACCATTGTAATTTGGAAGGAAATAACTTGTTTTTGATTTTACAGGCTCATAGCTGGTGGAAATTTTTCTTGGATCTCAGGTAAATCTTTGCATTTTAGACATTTAAGTTGATTCTAAACCTGATAAGGCTTTAGAGACTCTTGAGATAAACTGATTGGATTTTGTATGTAAGAAAGACCTGAAGTTTATGTCTTCAGCTTTTTGTCCTTTATACCCTCAACTAACAATATTTTGGGGTTTCTATGATTCTTTGCTAAAATTTGGATTCCCGTTTCAATTTCTCTTGTGCATAATCTGTAATTAGTTTCTTTGTAGTTACGATTGGAATAACATACTGCATCCTATAGTTATACCATCCACTTTGAAATCAATGTGAATTTAACTCTGATTCCATACAAAAACTCTTCTTTTCCACAGGTACCTTTCCACTTCACATTATTGACGTCACTACAAATTTATACATGGTGTACCTGTTAACAGAAATGTATTATTATTCATACACATTTGTAATGTAAATCTTGAAGAAAATGAGAGTAAAAAGCAAATTTCACAAATACATGTTTCCACGTTTTTCATACACCTACCTTTATGAGAGGCCTTTATACCTCTATATGACTTCACATTGCTGTCTAAAATTCTTTCATTTCAAAGTAAATTACTCTCTTTAGCATTTCTTGTAGAGCAGTTCTAATGGCAATGAACGCCTGCAGCTTTTACATCACATAGTCTTAATAACTTTCTAATTTTTAAGAAATAATTTGGCTGGGTGCAGTGGCTAATGCCTGTAATCCCAGCACGTTGGGAGGCCAAGGTGGGCGGATCACAAGGTCAAGAAATAGAGACCTTCCTGGCTACCATGGTGAAACCCTGTCTCTACTAAAAATACAAAAATTAGCTGGGTGTGGTTGTGCACGCCTGTAGTCCCAGCTACTCAGGAGGCTGAGGCAGGAGAATTGCTTGAACCCGGGAGGCAGAAGTTGCAATGAGTTGAGATCGCACCACTGCACTCCAGTCTAGTGACAGAGCAAAACCCTGTCAAAAAAAAAAAAGAATTTTTTTTACCAAATATGGAATTATTGGCTGTAATATTTTTACTGATCACATTAAATGTATCACCTACTATATCCTCCAAAGACTCTCATAAGAAATCTGTGGATCACCTTGTCTAGGATCCGTTGTACCCCATGAGTCATGTTTCTCTTCCTAGTTTTTGTTTTTTCATTTTGTTTTGGTTATTTATTTATTTATTTATTTTTAATTTTATTATTATTATACTTTTAAGTTTTAGGGTACATGTGCACAACCTGCAGGTTTGTTACATATGTATACATGTGCCATGTTGGTGTGCTGCACCCATTAACTCGTCATTTAGCATTAGGTATATCTCCTAATGCTATCCCTCCCCCCTCCCCCGACCCCACAACAGTCCGCGGTGTGTGATGTTCCCCTTCCTGTGTCCATGTGTTCTCATTGTTCAATTCCCACCTATGGTGAGAACATGCAGTGTTTGGTTTTTTTGTCCTCACGATAGTTTACTGAGAATGATGGTTTCCAGTTTCATCCATGTCCCTACAAAGGACATGAACTCATCATTTTTTATGGCTGCATAGTATTCCATGGTGTATATGTGCCACATTTTCTTAATCCAGTCTATCATTTTTGGACATTGAGGTTGGTTCCAAGTCTTTGCTATTGTGAATAGTGCCGCAATAAACATACATGTGCATGTGTCTTTATAGCAGCATGATTTATAATCCTTTGGGTATATACCCAGTAATGAGATGGCTGGGTCAAATGGTATTTCTAGTTCTAGATCCCTGAGCAATCACCACACTGACTTCCACAATGGTTGAACTAGTTTATAGTCCCACCAACAGTGTAAAAGTGTTCCTATTTCTTCGCATCCTCTCTAGCACCTGTTGTTTCTTGACTTTTTAATGATCACTATTCTAACTGGTGTGGGATTTTTTTTTTTTTTAGGGGATTGAGTTTTGCTTTTGTTGCCCAAGCTGGAGTGCGATGGTGCAATCTCGACTCACTGCAACCTCCACCTCCTGGGTTCAAGCTATTTTCCTGGATTAGCCTCCTGAGTAGCTGGAATTACTGGTGTGTGCCCCAATGCCTGGCTAATTTTTTCTATTTTTAGTAGAAATAGGGTTTCACCATGTTAGCCAGGCTGGTCTCGAACTCCTGACCTCAGGTGAGCCACCCACCTCGGCTTCCCAAAATCTCTTGCTATTTAAAGATTATCTCTTTGTCTGGCTTTTAGAGTTGGATGATAACACATATAGGTCTGGGTCTCTTTGAGTTTATCCTATTTGCAGTTCTTTAAGTTGCCTGAATTTGTAGATTTTTGTCTTTAACCAATTTGAAAAAGTTTTGATGATTTTATTCTCCAAATAGCCTCTCTACCACCATGGGTTTGCACTTCTCCTTCTGGGAATCCAATACTATCGTACTGGTTTGGTTTGATAGTGATACTATCCAATACTATCATACTGGTCTGGCTTCAAGGTGTCCCATAAGTCCCTTAGGATCTGTTCACATTTCTTTATTCTTGTATCGTGTCCTTAGACTCAGGAACTTCAAATGCACTATCCCTATGTGTATTGATTATATCTTCATCCTGCTCAAATTTGCTATTGAAACACCATCTGGTGAGTTTTTCATTCAGGTATATTTTTTTGCTCCAATTTTTTCCTTTTCTTTTTCATAATTTCTGTATTACTACTGTATCGTGATTTTATTGTTTTCAGATTTTCTGTAGTTCTTAGTCCATATTTTTCGTTAGCAATTTTAGCATATTTAAGCAGCTGTTTAAATGCTTCTCTACTAATTTTAATGCCTGTGATTCTTCAGGAAAGATTTCTACTAATTTATTTTCTTTCTCATAATGAACTGTGATTTCTTGTTTCTTTGTATGCCTTGTCATTTTATTTTATTTTTTTGAGCCAGAGTCCTGCTCTGTTGCCAGACTGGAGTATAGTGGTGCCATCTCAGCTCACTGCAACCTCTGCCTCCTGGGTTCAAGCGATTCCCCTGCTTTAGCCTCCTGAGTAGCTGGGACTACAGGTGTCCGTCACCACATCCGACTATTTTTGTTGTTGTTGTTGTTATTTTAGTAGAGACAGGATTTCACCATGTTGACCAGGATGGTCCCCATCTCCTGACCTCGTGATCTGCCCGCCTCGGCCTCCCAAAGTGCTGGGATTACAGGCGTGAGCCACCGCTCCAAGCCTGTATGCCTTGTTATTTTATCTAATTGGGCATTTGAAAAGTGAGGAGCGCCTCTGCCTGGCCACCCATCATCTGGGATGTGAGGAGCACCTCTGCCTGGCTGCCCTGTCTGGGAAGTGAGGAGCGCCTCTACCCAGCCGCCCTGTCTGGGATGTGAGGAGCACCTCTGCCCGGCCGCCCCGTCTGGGAGGTCTACCACGGAGGCCAGACGTAGTGTGGGGGCTGGACGTGGTGGCTCACACCTGTAGTCCCAGCACTCTGGGAGGCCGAGGCGGGTTGATCACTTGAGGCTAGGAGTTCGAGACCAGCCTGGCCAACATGGTGAAACATATGAAAAATACAACAAACCAACCAACCAAACCAGCAGCAACAAAACAGGTCTACCCTGGAGTCATACTCTAATTTTTTCTATTTTCCTCCCTTTCTGATCCTTTATCCCACTTTCTTTTTCTTTCTCTTCCTTCTCCTTCTTCTTTGCCAAAGACATAGAGGATTGAGTTATTATCATTGATCCATACAAAGTCCCTCCCTCATTTATTTTCTTTCATTCCCACTCCCCATTTCTATTCCCCATCTTCCCATGTGCAACCTTCCTAATATGTTTGATATGCATCTTTTTGTTTGTATGTATTTTTAGAAAATGTTTATTGTTTTGTGTGCAAAAAAATTAATAAAAAAATTTTTTAAAAATAAAAAGAAAACATAAACATCTTTTTTACTGTATATAGATTTGTTCTATGTCATAACAGTCATTAACTTATATGTGTGGCAGGTTCTCAGTCAAGGCATCAGCCCTACATAAAACCTCAAGTCCTTCTTAGTTTGTTTCTGAACATGCACCTACGTGGACTGTGTTTGCCCTTTTATTTTTCCCCAAATAACCAATGGCTTTTGAATAGCTTACTATTACAAAATTTCGCATCCCAGTTTCTCCTCAATGGCTTAGAGAGACTATTGCATGTCTCTTCCCCTAGCCTTTTGCCTATAACATCTGTATGTGTACAGTCACCCTGAATCTCCACTGAGCCACTCCATAAATAAATAAGTTTATTTCAGTCAATTTTAGATGTTTTCGGATGTTTCCATGAGTCATATGGGAATCTTAGAATCCACCATCTTGGTGAAATTACTCTCTGTGAAAAATTTCAATATCTTTATAATATTACATTTATGTCAATGTATAACAATTTACCTATTTTTCAATTTCTGTTTGTTTTATGAAAAAGCAAATAGAAGCAATCAGGGCACTGCAAGTTGTGACTGCTCCAAGATGTGAATCATGGATCATGCAAATTACAATCATGTTTAAACCTGACCTCCAAAGGGAGAATAAAGTAAAAATTATCCCATGAGAGGATTATTCACCAGTTTATATGTCATTAGTTACCAGTTTTTCTTTATGAATAAACTTTAACAATATTATAAAGTATATCTAATAGTTATCAGGTTTTTGGCTTGTTACTTTTTGGTAGCATCTCATAAAACTGGTGGGAAAAGACAAATAAGGCACTGTTTGCATGTTACAAATTATACCCAAAGTCCAAAAGCTGTTAATAAGAAATCCTCCAATAAAACCACGTCATATTTTCTTTTTTATTTATGCCCACATCAGGATTACAACTTTATCAGGACTGCACCTTGATCAGGAAGGGATATTTCTCTTACAAGGCTAATAAGAAAGAAACAATAAATTTGCTGATGAAAAAAGTAATGCATTTAAAAATTTTAACTTTAGGCCGGGCATGGGGCCTCATGCCTGTAATCCCAGCACTTTGGGAGGCCAAGGCGGGCAGATCACGAGGTCAGGAGACTGAGACCATCCTGGCTAACACAGTGAGACCCTGTCTCTACTAAAAATACAAAAAAATTAGCCGGACGTGTTGGCGGGCGCCTGTAGTGCCAGCTACCCGGGAGGCTGAGGCAGGAGAATGGCATGAACCTGGGAGGCGGAGCTTGCAGTGGGCCGAGATTGCGTCACTGCACTCCAGCCTAGACAGAGCAAGACTCTGTCTCAAAAAAAAAATTAACTTTAATTTTTAATTGAGGGCAATATTTTAAAGAAATGCTCATTAGTCATTCCTTTAAATTGTGTGTGTGAGAGAGAGAAAAATGAAAATTAGTCATTTCAAATGCTGCAAGATACAGCAGGAACATCATCATGGCAGGAACAAAAAAGAGCTGTGTAGCTAGAGGTTTCTATAGTCTTATGTAAAGTCACAATTTGTTCTACAATCTCTTTGAATAATTTATGTCTCATATATAGAGATTTGGAATAGCAAAAATACTTCAGAGAGAAATTAATGAGTGTATCATGACTACATAATAATTTACTTATGAATTTTCTTAGATAAGAAATGGTTGAACTGGATTCAATTTTTATCACAGCTTGTGTAAGACTGCCTCTGTCCCTCCTCTCACATGCCATTGGTTAGCCAGCAGACAGTGTGCTCAGAGGCATTGCCAGCTCATTGCTCTTACAGCCTGTGAGAGAGGAAGAGAGAAACATTTGCCAGCCAGGCCAGTGACAGAAATGGATTCGAAATATCAGTGTGTGAAGCTGAATGATGGTCACTTCATGCCTGTCCTGGGATTTGGCACCTATGCGCCTCCAGAGGTAACAATAATGTTTTTAGTGTTGAGAGTTGAAAGGAGCAAAGCCAGAGTAAGTGACCGGGTTGTCAGGCTTGTGTTCCTATGTTACTCTGCATGACTCCCCTTTAAATGTCAGTCTTTGTTCTGCAATGCCGTCTTGTCACGGGGTCATCTACTGCTTATTTGGGGCACTGTTTTGTCTTCTGTTGAGGTTTATTTCACAGCTTGTCGGAGTCTATAAAACTCAGCAGAAAGAATACGGCCTGCCTGCTCCCTCTCTTGAAGATTGATTGCAATGGGAGTGGTTGCTCTGTTTCTCTGTATAGTTGAACAGATATTTACTTTTTCCAAGAAGACACAATTCAGAGGAAAGTTTATGGCAAAAGTTAGTGGGGACGGGGTGCATGAAATCTTTTGCAAGAGTATCACTGTTCTGATGGGTGGCCTTGAGCACCACACTGTAATACTAGACCTGGACTAAAGGGAATTTCCCATGTACTATTTGCACCTCTGGGAAAATTACCTGAAATAATACAATATCCTCATTTTAAGAAAAAAAAAATACTAGAACCTAACAAGGAAAATTTAAATTCTTTGTCTTTGTTTATATGGGTCAGATTTGTATCAGAATATTGTAACAGAGAAATTTCTTTTTTCTCTGACAAGAAAATTAATGGAATAGATTTTATTTTCTAGACTTAGCTATTTCTACACTGGAAGAAAACTTGTATCTCAAGACTGTCTTGGGAATACAATGTGTGTGAATAAGCACTAGTTACATAAAATTTGAGTTTCATATATCTGATCTGTACAATATAAGGATTTACAAAGGGACATTTTGAAGACCATTGACAGGAGTGGTTTACTTTGTAATACAAATTGGTATGGAGAGGAAGTAAAGATGAGGACACCACTGAAGCTTCGGCTTTGGTAAGCCTTTGAGTACTCGTTCAGCAAAGAAATGATCAAGGATGGTATGAGGAGTGGGCTGTGAGACCCAGTACCTAGTTCCTTGTAATTCCATGGGAGAAAGAAAGCCTCTGAAATACTTTCAAGATGGGAAAACAGTTTGCTTTGTTTCTGTTTTTGTCATTTAAAAGATATACTTTCAAATCTGCATCCAAATTTGTTACGTAAGTCAATAATTGTAAATTTCACTGCAATCATATGTTTCCTAAAAGAGTTGCCTTGAATTTATGGAGCTGAACCCCATTTTGCTAATCACTCCCTGCAGTCTATTTCTTATACAAATCAATATCCTTAGAGTATACATCTTTACTCCTACTATTTAGTTCTGTCATGCAGACAGAATAGCTAATGGCTGTGTAGAAAAGACTTGACATAATAGACTGCTATCCATAGACAGGCCTGTTTCCCATATAAACCTGCTGGTATCTGATAAGGTGGATTTCTCGCTATTTCCTAACTGATAAGAATGGTGGCTGTAAGTAACTGCTTGTGCAAACTGCAGGGTTTCTGTGCACCTGCTTTCCTTTGGGAGACTTTTGGAAGTTTTGTGTCTGCCAGGCAGAGTGAGTCAATGTATCCAGTCCCAGACAAAATCTTAGTAATGGAGTATGTAGAGAGCATCTCTTGTAGACAACAGTTCACATACGTTGACAAAATATGATGCTGGTAAAGTCAGTGTGTTCTGTGCAACACGGTGGGAGAGGAATCACAGGAGCTTACACTGCATTCCTTCATAATTCTTTCCATGTGGATATTTCCTGGTGTTAATTTCTTTTTTTGTTTGTTTGTTTTTGTTTTGTTTTTCTGAGACAGAGTCTCACTTTGTTGTCCAGGCTGGAGTGCAGTGGTGCAATCTCAGCTCACTGCAAGCCCCGCCTCCTGGGTTCACGTCATTCTCCTGCCTCAGCCTCCCAAGTAGTTGGGACTACAGGTGCCTGCCACCATGCCCGGCTTATTTTTTCTATTTTTGATAGAGATAGGGTTGTTAACCAGGATGGCCTCGATCTCCTGACCTCGTGATCCGCCGAGCTTGGCCTCCCAAAGTGCTGGGATTACAGGTGTGAGCCACCACACCTGGCCATTCCTTGTGTTAATTTTACCATACTAAAAATAATTAAGATTATATCTATAACTATAGGTTGCATCCTGTTAATTTTTCCAAAAAATGACTGAACCTAAAATTGTTTTGGGGACACTTCCAAACTAGCGGTCAAGCAGTGATTTTTCTGGGACTGCAGAAGTTCCTGCTGTGCCCAACCTTTATTACTAACTGGGAAAGACCCAGTGAGACTGGGATGGGCTTATAATTCTACATACAGAACTCATCCAAGAAAGGAGGAAAAGCTGATTTTTGTGAACGTTGCTACTTGTGCCTGAACTAACTCTCAGGCACATTAGTCAGAAAATATTACTTTTGGTTACTCCCCCAGGTTCCTAAAAGTAAAGCTTTAGAGGCCACCAAATTGGCAATAGAAGCCGGCTTCCGCCATATTGATTCTGCTCATTTATACAATAATGAGGAGCAGGTTGGACTGGCCATCCGAAGCAAGATTGCAGATGGCAGTGTGAAGAGAGAAGACATATTCTACACTTCAAAGGTACCGTGCCTATGATGAGCTTGTGTGCACGTGTATTTATTGTGATTGTGTGGAGGTGGCAATTCTATGACTGGATCCATAGTTGAGGGTGAATTGTGCTTATTTATTTCGATTTATTCACAATTATTCATGTATTAAAACTAACATCAAAGGCAGGAAGTGAAGATGGCTTTCTCATCTTTGCAGTGTTCCAAATCATGACTTCAAAGTGCCTTTACTTTTTGAGCTCAGCACAGATCAATATGGTTTAACACAGACTATAGAATGAGAGATAATCTTAATCATATTATATTATTTCTTACCTCCTGGGTGAGTTTCTTACACTTGTTATGATTGTCAGTTTCCATTATTATGTTGATCATAGAGAGAGAGAAAGCAATATAAGAGAGCTCTGTGAGTATAAAACAATGATGCCTACATTGTTTTAAATTGCATCCAGCCCAGGTTAACATATTAAAAACTGTGTTTGCCTCCTCAGTTTCTAAACCACAAAGATACTTAGTCTTGCCCATTGGGCTGAATAGATGAAATAATTACACCACTAACATGAGTTGTAAAACTTACCAAAGATAATTCAGATAATGGGTATGCTTATGATTTGATAACAACTTTTACCTTTTGGGTAATTTCACTCTTTCATTCAATATATGTACTAACTATATATCCAACATATTATAAAGTTCATCAGGATATGGCAGAACAAAAGGCATCACAAGAAGAGAGAGAATAATTTTGCCTGTGCTCATTAGTTTTGAAGTAGTAGAAAATGTCTAAATATTAGGTGGAGCAAACTAGTAAAATTGGCTCAAGTTTTCATTACACAACTTCCTTTCTCAAACCTCTGCAGCTTTGGTGCAATTCCCATCGACCAGAGTTGGTCCGACCAGCCTTGGAAAGGTCACTGAAAAATCTTCAATTGGATTATGTTGACCTCTATCTTATACATTTTCCAGTGTCTGTAAAGGTAGGCAGCTTGTGTGATCAAATTAATTTCACTTTTGTTGTCAGCATAAATATTGTTTTCATGGATATTTGAACTAAACTTTTTCTTAGGAGGACATAGGGATTATAACATGGAAGAAGAGCCCCAAACCTAACTCCTAATTCCTTTCTATGGAATACATTTTGAATCCATACTTCCGTGATTCATGTCTACAAGAAAAGAGAGTACAGAATCCTCAAAGCCTCTGCCTCAAAAACTTGAGGAAATGACAATCATCTCCTTGAAGGCACAAGGTCTTAGTTATGACTCCTGATTTCACCTCTTGGGATGTTCACAGACACAGAGTTTCATGAAGCTGTGGTGTCCAGAAAAGCTGCTGCACATAGGATGCACAATGAGTTTCCATCTTCTTGCCTCTTTTCAAGGGGCAAGAACTCAGTCCGGCAGTGTCTTACTACAAACCTTCAGGGGAAACCTTGTTGCTTCTGCTTCCTCTCTTTTCACACTGGAGTTTTTATTTTTGCTTAGCCATGAATTCTTGTGTCATTCATAACTTTTGCCTTAAGGTACTGAAAACTAGTCAGGCTAGTTAATGCAAAAGGGTGTATTAGATATGATAATGGGAAATCCAAGCCATGGCTACATTAAGAATTTGATAAAAACTCTAAAAATATATCCTTTCTCCATCCTTATCTCTGCTTTATTACAAAAGGCTTTTTAAATATTTGTTCCAACCTTTTTCATTGGTGGCATTTATGGCTTTGGAGCACTTTAAGGCCCATGTTCATTACTGTGAGCTCTTGTGCATCTCCTAATTTCCAGACTACCCTTGAAAACACCTCCATTGACTTCATGATTGCTTCATGGTCCTGTTCATGGAAGATCACATGTTCAGGGAGATAAACAACTCTGATAGCAGCATCTGGGTCAAAAATACAATCCATTATACCTGGATATCAAGGTCTTTTGCAGTTGAAGAGAGGTATTGCCACAGAGAAAATTATAGGAGCAGACGAAAGTAATGTAAGTCAACGATGGCACTCCATTAGGAATCAGAAAGATGGTATTTATTTATACATACGATAGTTGGAAGAGATTAGAGGAAGCCTGTCTTCTGAAAACATTCCTTATACTTTCATATGTAGCACACTTTGTACATACCACATTTTGGAGCATGGCATCACCTAACTCATGGAGGATTAGTGTCCTTAAATGTACCTCAGAGTATGGCTATGTGTGGAGAAATTGATTTGCTGCATCACTAAACTGACTCCTTCTACTTAAGCCAGGTGAGGAGGTGATCCCAAAAGATGAAAATGGAAAAGTACTGTTTGACACAGTGGATCTCTGTGCCACGTGGGAGGTGAGTGCCTGGAGGAGAGCACAGATAAGAAAGATGAGACAGGATACATCTGTTTCCTATCTTCCTAGTACAAGTAAGGAAAATGCACCATTGGATCAAAAACTTAGGAGCTTTACAAAGGTGGTTTTTGTGAGCAGTGAGGAAAAAGAAATGACAGGCATACAAAAGAGAGAAGTGGAGGAGAAGAACTGGGGGTAAGGAGGACTGGGATTTATTTCCTTGCCTGTGCACTAATCTCTCCAGTTTCCCAAGGAGGAAATGGAAATTCTTACTCTTGCAATCACTATCTTCTTCCCCAATTTTCTGTTTTATTTTTTCCCTTTTAAGAACCACAGCTAGCTAGTTTTATTGTTATATCTTGACAGTTGTTGCTTTCACAGTTCTGTGTCACATTTATCTTGATCTTCCACACCTCACAATTCCTTTTTCCCAGGCCATGGAGAAGTGTAAAGATGCAGGATTGGCCAAATCCATCGGGGTGTCCAACTTCAATCGCAGGCAGCTGGAGATGATCCTCAACAAGCCAGGGCTCAAGTACAAGCCTGTCTGCAACCAGGTGAGCGCCCTCAGCCTCCTCTGCTTTCTGTTCTTCATGCCTCTCTTTCTGTCCTATTGCCACGTATCCATTCATTTAGTCCCACTTATCTTTGTAAAAGAGAAGATTCTAGAGAGCAAAGCCTCTGTCTCAAAGGGCATAGAGGGATCTTACTTGTACCCGGCTTAGAAAAGTCTTAGAAAAGATGTTGTAACTTTGATGGTGAATTGTGTGTTATATTTATGGGAGGTCAATTCAATCAAGGAGGCCAAGGATTGTCAATTAGACTCAGGGAAAGGTGGACTTACCCCTAAGCTATGAAAGATGACCAGAGAGTGGATGGGTGATGGTGATTTCGAGGGAACTGTGCATAGATATGAAGCCACGAAAAGATGGAATGAGCAGTACATAAGGAGAGAGTGAGAGCAAGAGAAGAGAAATACTAGGGATTCACATCGGCTTCTGATGTCTCCGTGCCTCTTGGTATCTCTGCTTTCACCCTTCTTGACCAAGGGCATAGATACACTAAAAATTATCTGCAGACAATGAAGGTCATCCATGGTAGAAAGAGAAAATGACCTGTTTATGGAGATATCTGTTCACAATGGATGAAATCCACACTGAGGAAGGTTCAGCAGAACATGGAGCTGACCTATGACTGCCCCCGCTCCTAGTCGGCTGCTCTTCTTTGGAGTCTGTCATGCAATCACCTGCTTAAACATATCTATTCTCTGTGTGTTTCTTTCATAGCCTAGATAGAATTCCATCTTTTCCTTGAGTCCTGACTGGTGATTCCAGGCCTCCTTGATCAAATTGACTGCCCCCAAATGTTACACACATTTCAGCATTAAAGTTACTACACCTTTCCCAGTAACTTACATTTTTTTGTTTTATTTTATTTTTTAAAACTTAGAGTCAATCAGTAAAGATCTACAGTGGAAATACGTATGTATAAAATAGTGAATTTGGTATAATGATACAGTGCTGTGATAATTTAATAAAAGCATTGAGAAATTAATGTGCTTTTAATACTAGTAGTTCCCCAATTTTTTAATATGGCAATTTTCAAACTTTCCAAAAAGTTGATAAAAATAATACTGGAGACACATGTTACCATTTATATTCAAAATTACTAACATTTTGCAATGTTATATAGGGATATATTTGCATAAATATATATAATGTTTCTAGAAACTTTTCAAGGTAAATTGTAAAGATGACAGTTGACCCCTAGAGACCTCTCAAAGCATGTCACAGGAATGAAGATATTCTCCCAGTTCCAGTGTCATTACTGTATCTAAGAACATCAACTATAGTGCCCTCATGTCATTTGGTATCCAGTCCATATTTGAATTTTTCATTGTTTAATCAAAATGTCTTTTGTAGCTCTTCTTTTTTAACCAGAATTCAATTGTTTTTATATTGTTGTATTTTGATATCAGTTAACTTATTTTTCCCAGTTGTTGAAGGTTTCTGTAAATTAGAAGATAGATGAGAGTGTTTTATTACATTGACTTAAACCTTTGGGGCAAGAAAATGTTTTTATCATGCTGTGTTTTTCTAATTGCACCACACTAGACTGCATACAATCACAGAATGCCCCAGTAGTGGTGAAGCCAGTTTTAAAAACTTGGTTAAGCTAACAATGGTCAGATCTGTTGTTTTTAACTCATGTTTTCTCTTTAACAGTTACTAGTAATCTGCTGGGGGATAATTCTCAACAGAAGCAGTCATATTCCCATGACAAATTTTCACATATGATTGAGTATACATCAGTGATTTGAACTTTTTTGTATTGTATTTCTGTTTTCTAATTTGTTATTTCCTTGGGGTTTTTACATAAAATTTTCAATTTTAACCACTGTTTAAACTATTCTTACCTGAAATTTTACTAAAAGTAATTTCTCACCAAGTAAAAATAATAAACTATTATTTCTCTAAGTCAGAGTAAAAGTTAACATCTTCCTTCAATTAGCAATGTACGGAGAATGTAATTACTATAATGACTACCATCAGAGTAGACAAATATTTTTGTTCTTTTTCTCATTCACTAATCACTATAGACTCGTGGATTTTTGTCCTATGATTTTTAATTCATTTTACTTATTTTTAATGCTCATATCTACTCAGTAGCTATATACATACATATATATATATATGTATATGTGAAAGAAGAATTTGGTCAAAGACTCCTGAAGGTAGATCTAAAAGACAAAAGCACTTGTTTCATAGGAAACCCACTGGTGACATTTGAGATGTCATGATACAAATCCATCATACAGAAAGGAAAAGTAATTAAAGACTTAAAATTATCAGTATTTATACGTATATGTATGTTTTCTAGTTCATCCATTATATATGGATATATATGTATCTCATAGATGGCATATATGATATATATAATATGTTAGATGAATTAGAAAACATACATATATATGTATACATTTTGGTTATTAATTAGGAAACTAGTTCTTTTGTCTTTCAGACCGGCCCTCATGAGTCTTTGACCAAATTCTTGATTTCTGGCACGATTTGATGCCCGAAGCTCAAAGAATCTTACCTCATCCCAGCTCTGAAATTGGCCGTGTCTCCTTCTAGTGGTCAGAGTGATTGAGACCAGGACAGGGTTCGTAGAGTTGCTTGTGCTCAGAAATAGCATTTCTATTTTCTTAGGAGAGAGGGGCATACAATTTATTTTTATGAAAAAGATCATTTATTGACAATAATATTCTCAGTTCAGATTTTTTTTTTTCTTTTTGAGATGGAGTCTTGCTCTGTCACCCAGGCTGGAGTGCAGTGGCACAATCTCGGCTCACTGCAAGCTCCGCCTCCTGGGTTCACGCCATTCTCCTGCCTCAGCCTCCAGAGTAGCTGGGACTACAGGTGCCCGCTACCACGCCCGGCTAATTTTTTTGTATTTTTAGTAGAGACGGGGTTTCACCGTGTTAGCCAGGATGGTCTCGAACTCCTGACCTCGTGATCTGCCCGGCTCGGCCTCACAAAGTGCTGGGATTACAGGCGTGAGCCACCGCGCCCGGCCCCTCAGTGCAAATTTAATGCTCTACATTATTCAGCTTCTTTTACTTTGGTGATTTTAATATTAATGTAACTTTTGGATTATCTGATGCTTTTCCATCTTGCTCATCTGCAGGTGGAATGTCATCCTTACTTCAACCAGAGAAAACTGCTGGATTTCTGCAAGTTAAAAGACATTGTTCTGGTTGCCTATAGTGCTCTGGGATCCCATCGAGAAGAAAAATGGTAATAAGAGATACAGGAAGTTTACCTAAAACACCGGTTGGATAAAAATAATTTAATCAGATCATGCTGTTTCCTGGAGTTCACTCATAGCTGACTTGGGGTGAGGGAAGAATTTGCATTTCTGACAAGATCCCAGGTGATGCTGAGGCTGCTGTTCAGGGGCCTCACTTGAGAAGCTCTGGTGCAGAGTGGACGCCTTAGTCTGTTTAGGGAGCTGCCTAACAAACTGTATCCCCAGCCTCTGGGCTTCAGCATTTCTGCCTTTCCTTCCAGGGTGGACCCGAACTCCCCGGTTCTCTTGGAGGACCCAGTCCTTTGTGCCTTGGCAAAAAAGCACAAGCGAACCCCAGCCCTGATTGCCCTGCGCTACCAGCTGCAGCGTGGGGTTGTGGTCCTGGCCAAGAGCTACAATGAGCAGCGGATCAGAGAGAACATGCAGGTGAGGAGCGGGGCTGTGGGCCCCAGGGCCCCTGCACAGTGTCCTTCACACATGTGCTTCTTGTAAGGCTCTCAGGACAGCCTTGGGCCAGCTCCATTTCCCTGTATTTCCTATGCATGAATTCTTTGTGTGTATCATAAGGGTTTCTTCTACTCTACCACAGGAGAGGCAACAGAGGTGGAGAGAAACAGGATGGGATCAAAACTAGAGATTTGGGTTAGTGTTGTCAGTGATATCCATATCCCTCTGCTGGGGATATGTCCTTTTCTTTATTTTCTATAATGAAGCATTGATTAGATGTTCTTTAGTCTCCAACTCATGGTGGATTTTTCTTCTTGTATATTTGTGTAGTATAAATTCCCTATATTTATTCTCTTAGAATTTTATCTTTGCGAAGTGCTTGTTTAACTTTGCCCCCTTTTTTTTTTTGGCAAGGTGGTTGTGTGTCTTTATTTTTATGCGTAGGAGACCATATTTATACCAATACCTTAGGATATAAGACAAACCCACTTAACATAGAGGCTTAATGCAAAAGCATTTATTGAGCTCAAGATTCCATGGTTAGAAAATTAGCCTGGGCTCAGCCTAAACTCAGTCCGGTCCTTCTGTTCCTGGCTGGGCTCTCATGTGTGCTCGGGGCAGTGAGGCAGCTCTGCTTCAGGATGTCCCTGGGGCATCTGTGTGAGTGCCCCCCTCTCCCACGCAGTTCTTTATCCTCCAGCCATCCAGCCCAGGGTTCACCTCAGCACAGGGCACGACCCCAAGGCAGTGAGTGGACACGTGCAAAGCGTTTTCAGGTCTAGGCTCAGAGCTGCCAACCACTGCTTCTGGGAAATTCTATCACCTAATGCAAGTTACAGGACAGGTCAGACTCGAGGGGTGGGGAAAAAGACACCACCTCTTATTGGAAGGAGGTGGAAATTCATATAACCAAGCAGGTGGATACAGGGACATGTGATTGTTAGAGGGCATGTTCCTAATTAATCTATCATTTATACGATATGTGTGAAATAACATATTAATAGTTATATGTATGAATATGAATATATATAAATTGATATATTATTTCATATATTCTTAAGAATACATCCAAGTCTCTAAAGAATTAATATCCAGAATACATGCATATATATGTATGTTTTCTAATTAGTTATATATAGACACATGAAATATGCATCATATATGATATATATTATAAAACCTATGTCATATATATGACATATATCACATATATGTATATATGTCACTATTTGCTAAAACGTTAAGTAAAATCAGTGTAGAAATCCATAGGATACTCTGAAATAATGATACAGAGAATGAGAAAGAAAGTAAAAAATGACAATGAAACAATTGACGAATCTAGGTAATGGCATTTACTATATTATTTTAAAAATGTTTTTAGACATTAGAAAGCCCACAAAACTAAAAGGAAATGTTATGAAAGACTGCGGAAATTATCAGTATTTATACATATGTGTATGTTCTCTAATTCATCTAGTATATATAGATATATGAGATATATGACATATGAGTTATATAATATATATGTTAGATTAACTAGAAACCATACATATATGTATATTTATTCTGGATATTAATTCTTTAGAGACTTGAATGTATTCTTGAAATAACATCTCCCAAATTTTACCTGTGTTGTCATATTCTCTGTGGTTATGTTTTCACAAACAAAAGTTTCTATCCTTCGTGTAGACTAATTTTTCATGCCTCTTTCTTGTGGTTGGTGAGTGTTGTGTCTTATCCTATATTGGGAATATCACAATATTTTACTGTGTTATCTTACAAAATTGTTAATATTCTTTCCTTATAAATTTGGTTAATTCTAATGGGATTGATTTTTTAAATACTATATGAAATACGGATCCAAATATGCATATCTAATTTTTGAATTTTTAGCAAAATTTCCCACCATTTATTGAAAAGTTCATATTTGCTCACATAACTTGATTTTTTTACCTGTAACATATATGAAATGTCCATGAACAATTATCTGGCCTCTCTTCCATCTTCAGTTAACTTGTTTACTTTTCCGTACTATGATTTTAAAAAGTAAGTTTCACTTCCAATATGGTACAAATATTTTTCTAACTTCTTCATTTACTTAATAATATCTTAGCTATTCTTGACTAATGTGTTATTTAAATTTTGAATCATCTTATTAACTTCCACGAGCAAATAAATGTTTAGTCTCTTGTTGACATTGTAATAAGCCTGCAGATCAATGTGGAGAGAACTAAATCTTTGACAATATTGAGATTTCCAATCCATGCTCATCATATGAGTTTCCCACTTATTAATAAATGGTCTTTTAATAAATATATAATTAATTTCATAACTTTCTCTGTTACTGATTTTAATAGTTTTTGATAACTTCATTTCTATTTTATGGATTTTCTAATATATAGAAATATTAAAAGAATAATGCAACAAATCCTCTTACCTAGATTCATCAAGTGTTACATTGCTCTCATTTTTTAATCTCTCTTTTTTTCTGTATTACTCCTTCCGTTTCCCTATGGATTTATACACTTATTTGATTTAATGTATTAGAAGAAGTGACACCTTTTTGATATTTAGAGTCTCCCAAATTTACACAGTGAGTACCCACACCTTTTGAATGTGAAATCATTACTATTTAGACAATTATTGGCTGAGTTATGTTGAAAACTAATTTTTACTATTATACCTGTTCATTGGAGAGGTAGATATTCAATGTTATTCATCAAACCTACTAAATTATGCTAGACATTACAAAATTTGCCTCTAGATTCTTGTGGGTCTTCTAGGTACATGACCCTATCATGTGGGCACAGAGTAAGCTCTGTTTCTTCTTCAGCTTCTTTTGAGATACTCTCTTTGTCTGCAGTGTTGTGCAGATTCAAAATATTTTATCTGGGAATGGATTTCTGCTTATTTTTGACTGGTTTTCATTGACCACTTGAGTGTTTAGAGAGGTGTTTCATACATTTTGGAAATGTATCAATCTTTTAAGTATTGTCTCTGCACCCTACTGTCTGATGAACTTGGTTGTTCCCAACTGGCAATGATGTAATCTAAAAACAACTAAAGTTTTCCATTACTTTGATAGGTGTTTGAATTCCAGTTGACTCCAGAGGACATGAAAACCATAGATGGCCTAAACAAAAATGTGCGATATTTGACCCTTGATATGTAAGTAATTTTGGTGATGGATGTCCTAATTTATTTTCAGAGGAGGAATGTAGGATGGGTGTTGAGAGTGACCTCCACACCAGGGGCACAGAGGCCAATGTGAGACAGAGGTGAGACAGGAGCTTTCTGGAAGTCTCCTCCTGGATTCACTCCAGAGCTCTGTTCTCTGGCAGGGAGAGTGGCCCGGGTTCAGCGTGGGTCAACCTGTGCCTCTGCCTTCGTGACTCCAGGGAACTTGCCAGAGCAGCCAAGATCATTGCTGAATCTGCACCTTCCATGTAGGCCTGCCATTTGTACTACTGTCTAGTGTACACACTGTGGATATTGCCCATGTGGTCGCATTAGATGTTTCCGAATCTGTGCTTATATCTTGTTCTTCCCAACCTGCTCAATGTCTTACCAGATCAAAGGCAGTTCCGTCAATCTTGTGGGCCAGGTTCAATTCCCACCTCCTTCACATGGAATTGCTTGCTGGATCCTGTCAATTTAGCATTTTTAATCATTTCAAACCTTTTTTGTGCCTTTCTTTGCATGTTTATCCATGAGCCAAACACTGCATTTGCCTCCAGAAAGTCTGTCTTAGTGGAGCGAATAGGAGCGTTTGGCCTTGGTGTTCTGCAATATGGAGATCTCAGTGCAGAGAATGAAGAAGTGTTAAAATCAAATGCAGAGTTTAGATGCAAAAGCACCATTGTTGGTGATAATTTATAACCAATAACAGACGTTTACTATTCCTCTATGTTCTAAGGTTCTAGGATTCATAGAAGGTCATTCATATAATGAGGGAAAAAGAAGTTATGTAACTGCTGGCAGTAGGGATTTCAACAAGTAATAGAGATGATGAGATAATGGGCGAAAAAAACAAGCACAATGGTACATCATAAGTACCCACAATTTGGTGGATATTATTAGTAGTATTTTATTCATTTAGAGGAAAATACAAAATGAAAATGGAGATGATAAAAAGAAAAGGAAAAGTGGCAAGCATTAGAAAGTTTTACAACCAATTAATGTTTTTGGGGATCATAAAATCAATCACTAGTGTTATTTCACAGAACTCAAATATGGTCTGGAGTAAACCACTTGCAAGCTTCCAAGTGTTTGATCTTGGTGTAATCACAAAGGATAGGCTCAATTCCCTAATTAATAAGTTGTAATTGTACATGTGAGCAGTCATTTATCTGTGTCTTTATATTTTGTGTTAATTCTACCCATAAAATGGTTTATACATTGTAGCTCTTTGGATATTGGACCCTATATCAAAAACAACAATTTACATTTCTGAATCTAACCAACTGTCTTGCATATGATAGGCAGGTAGTAATATGTAAAGTAATTAAGTATAATTGCTACCAGTATAATCATCACACTCAAAATTGTTTGTTAGTGATGAGCATATGTCTTGCTTATTCCACTTCAATGTAAGGCAGAATGAGATCCATTTTTACTGAGAATTTGAAATAGAAAAGGTCAGAATATCTCTTTGCTCTGTTGACAGATGTGAGATCTGTTGTTGAGAGATGTAGAGAAATATGTTTGAACATTTCACTTCGTGTGTTTTATGTGTTAAGTTCCAGACAGGGGAATAGAATTAAATGATTCTTTATTTTGAAAATACAGATATGATAAAGTCACGTTCATTAAAGTAAGAAACACAGATTCTAGAGCAGTTAGAAAAGGAACTTCGTAACATCTAAACTAATGGCAGCTTCCTAGAAATCACTGTGCTACCCGCTAGTAATGGAGTCATTGCCATTCAGAGTATGCATTTTTTTTCTCTTTCCAGTTTTGCTGGCCCCCCTAATTATCCATTTTCTGATGAATATTAACATGGAGGGCATTGCATGAGGTCTACCAGAAGGCCCCGCATGTGGATGGTGAAACGGGATGTCTCTATGCTGGTGACTGGACACATTGCCTCTGGTTAAATCTCTCCTGCTTGGCAACTTCAGCAAGCTACAGCTAAGCCCATTGGCCAGAAAGGAAAGACAATAATTTTGTTTTTTCATTTTGAAAAAATTAAATGCTCTCTCCTAAAGATTCTTCACCTACTTTGGTCTCCATAATTTCTATGTTTTCTTTCCTTCTGACACACTAGTGCCCCCAAATTGTGATTTGCCTATACGTTTAGGGCCGGGATGGGAAGATGATAATAACCATTTAAGATTCACTTCTGCAGTGGGAGTGGGTGGAGTTTCACCCTCTGGGAAAGGGGCAGGTGACAGGTACTTATCAGTCAGTGCCTCTCTAGCTCTTCTAGGAAGAACCACACGCAGCATGGAGTCTAGAGGTGAGCCATATTGACCAGCAATTCATGGGCTCCCTCCAGCAGTGCGAGGGTCAGAGTTTCTGGAGCCTTGGGAAGAGTCATCCCTGTGAGACGGGGGGTTAGGGAGATGGGAGGGCACCAGGAAAAGTGATTAGAAGTCAGGTATGAGAAGGTTAAATAGGAGAGAGTCGAGTACATCTCTGCTTGGAAAAACATATCAGCACCCTTTTTTGTGATTATTATATCTAGTTCATAAAAGGAAACTTTCCACATTGTTTTAACAAACCGCACAGCTGAGAGTCAGGCCTGAATCTTTGATGTGTGCTCAGTCACAGCGTTGACCCTATGGGTTTGTGATGGGGCAGGGCATCAAAGACATCATTGACTAATCACATTCCCCTGAATACCTCATATTTAGAAAATATTCCTAGATTGTAAAAATGTACTATTCATTTGTGATATTCAATATTTTAAATGTTTTATACATTAAACATGGCATAGTTACAAGTATAAAACAAAAATATCCCAAAGCCATTATGCATTGCACTCAAGATTGAAATGGGAAATAATACATCTAATAAATCAAATGTTCCAAGACTTCAAACGTCTTTTGGAAACAGGCTATGTAAAACAGCACACTGGTTTCAAACTTTGGTAAATTTTAACAACAACTCTTACAAAGGCATTTAATTCTTATACATAATTTTCGGGGGACCTAAGTAAATCAGCTAATCATGAAGACATGATTTTCATTTTAGAAAACACTTTTGAAAACTTGGGATAATCTCATGTCTTAATGATCAAAGCATTTTGAGAAGGACAGTGGTTTTTAACCTGGGCACACGTTCTAACACATTTACTCTCCACTATTCTTACTCTGGTAGCCAAGTTAACCCCATCAGAGATTCCTTCTCAAGCCATGTCTCAGAGCTGATAGGCATCCCAGCAAGTTTTGCAGTTCATAATTTTTTCCGTAAATTACTTATTCTATAAAATTGGAGGAGACCATAAAATTTGGAGGGTCCTAGACCAATTTTTTGGATTATTTCTGGTCTACTGTCATTCCGTTGATGATCTTAGATATTCTCTGCATTAAATATCACCTCTAGGCTGAGAAATCCCCCCAAAAATATTTCTAGCTCAGCTTTTTTTTTTTTTTTTATACTTTAGGTTTTAGGGTACATGTGCACAATGTGCAGGTTTGTTACATATGCATCCATGTGCCATGTTGATTTCCTGCACCCATTAACTCGTCATTTAGCATTAGGTATATCTCCTAATGCTGTCCCTCCCCCCTCCCCCCACCCCACAACAGTCCCCGGAGTGTGATGTTCCCCTTCCTGTGTCCATGAGTTCTCATTGTTCAATTCCCACCTATGAGTGAGAACATGCGGTGTTTGGTTTTTTGTCCTTGCAATAGTTTACTGAGAATGATGTTTTCCAGTTTCATCCATGTCCCTACAAAGGACACGAACTCATCATTTTTTATGGCTGCATAGTATTCCATGGTGTATATGTGCCACATTTTCTTAATCCAGTCTATCATTGTTGAACATTTGGGTTGGTTCCAACTCTTTGCTATTGTGAATAGTGCCGCAATAAACATACATGTGCATGTGTCTTTATAGCAGCATGATTTATAGTCCTTTGGGTATATACCCAGTAATGGGATGGCTGGGTCAAATGGTATTTCTAGTTCTAGATCCCTGAGGAATCGCCACACTGACTTCCACAATGGTTGAACTAGTTTACAGTCCCACCAACAGTGTAAAAGTGTTCCTATTTCTCCACATCCTCTCCAGCACCTGTTGTTTCCTGCTTTTTTAATGATGGCCATTCTAACTGGTGTGAGATGGTATCTCACTGTGGTTTTGATTTGCATTTCTCTGATGGCCAGTGATGATGTCTAGCTCAGCTTTTTCCTCCAAATCTTCAATGGAAGATCGTAATGTGAACTCTGCATCTCCATGTTAAAGTTTAATGGACATTCACACTTAGCATGTCTCAAAGAAACCTCATGTAAACCACTGCCATCCTGTTCTACCTTAACTTTCTGAGTCTATGGAATGACAATTTCACATCTCATAAACTTTACTGATGTAAGTGTCAAGAAAAGATTGACATTTTGTTAAAACTTAGTAAAGTGTGTAACGCTTAAGCAAACTTTCATATTTCAAATCTCTTTAGCACATGTAACTCTTTTTTCAAGAGGTGAAATAATCATTAGGTCAGTCATTTGTAAATAGTACAGCTGCTATGGGCTTTTTCCAGTTCTTCGCCATCCATTTTTATAAAACTCTTATTGTTAAAAAAAAAAATTACTCAGAATTTCATAAAGACAATCACCTGATTTCAGGAACACTTGAGATGTAAGAAAATTTTATAGGGAACTCCAATCACTAATTTTACTATGTTTTCTCTCAAAGAAATGCTGAAGGGAGGAATTCAGGTTGGATGAAAGGAAATAGTAACTTACAGCCATATAGAGTTATAAAGACTTCTTGTAAATGTGAATATATGGTAAAATATAAAAACATGTATTTTTGAAATTTTGGATTCTACTCATTATTTTACTTCAAGATTTAAGATAGAAATGTATAGAAATAAGTATAATTCTAAGCTAATATGTATGCAATGTAGGAAGCTGTAATTACTGACCAAAACTATGTGAAGTGGAGAAAACCTGGGGAAGTGGATGGTTTTATATGAAATTAAAGTTAAATTCATATTGATTTAAATTTTTATAACTTTATAAAGTTTTTCATCATCACCACAGCAATCACAAAGAGAATAATTATGGAATATACGCAAGAGGAAATGAGAAGGGAATCCAAATTTCACTAAAAAAAAATCACGCAACCTCACAAAATGGTAACAGTGGATATGAAGGATAGAAAGCTATAAACCTGGTAGGAAAACATTGAAAATGGCACAAGCAACTCCCCTGTCACCAATGACAGTCATGTGTTGCATAACGCCTGGGCTATCTTCTGAGAATGGCTTTGTGAGGCAACTGTGTCATTGTGGGGACATGATAGCATTAGAGAGAATTCTCTCAAACACTGTCATGGCCTTATCAACTATGCTTCTGTAATATTCTAAATCCTTCGCTGCCATTCCAACAATGTTTACAACATTTTCCTAAGAAATGGAATCCATTTCACCAAAACACTTTTCTTGCTCATCCATAAGAAACACTTCTCATTTGTTAAAATTACATCATGAGATTGCAAGCATTCAGTAACATGCAAGCTCCAATTTGAATTCTAGTTCTCTTGCTATTTCCACCACATCTGCAATTACTTTCTCCCCTGAAATCTTGCATTCCTCCAAGTCATTCAGGAGGGTTGAATTCACTTCTTTCAAACTCCTGTTCAAGTAAATGTTTTGCCCTCCTGTCATGAATCATGAATGTTTTTAATGGCATCTAGAATAGTAAATCTTTTTCAGAAGGTTTTCAATGTTCTTTTCCCAGGTTCTTCAGACGAGTCACCATGGTAGCTGTAGACTTATGAAATGTATTTCCTGAACCATAAAACAAGAACATCAAAATTACTCTATGATCCATGGGAAACAGAATGCATGTTGTGTTAGCAGGCATGGAAAGAACAGTAATCTCTTTCAACCTCTCTGTAAGAGAGCTCTTGGTTGATTAGGTATCTTGTCAATAGGCAGTTCTAATTTCAAAAAACTGTTTTTCTTTTGCTGAGCAGTAAGTCTTAACAGTGGGCTTAAAATACTCAGTAAACCATTATTTAAGGAGATGTGGCTTAAATATCTAGGCTTTCTTGCTTTATTTATAGAACACTTGCAGAGTAGATATAGATTAAATCTTAAGGACCCTAGGATTGTTGGAATAGTAAATGAACATCATATGTTGTAATATAGTTAGCCAGGGAGGGGAAAGATCTCTACAAGAAATAATTTTAAAAACTACTCAAAGAAATCAGAGATAACACAAATGACAAAACAAGCACAGGGGCAGCAAAAGGTAACAGATGTCAACTATGAGATCTCATCAAGAACTAAGAAAATGGAGAAAAGTACCAGATGGCAGCTGGGAGGCAGTGTGAGCATGCCTCTCCCACTTGGAGATTAGTGTGTAGGGATTTATATTGTGAATTTCTTTTCAAGAACCAATGCAGAGACTTAACAGAAATACGAAAAAATTTCACATACACTTTGAAGAAGTCACAGGCACAACCCTACTCCATGAAATAAGAAAAAACCATCACATCCCCAGATTCTGAGGGGAGAGAGTTCACTCCAGAGCACACATCCCCACTGGGGACCTGGAAATTCAGGCCACAAGAGAAGGCTTTAATCCTATGCAGAGTAGCTTTAATCCCTATGGATTTAGGGAGCCAGCGGAATATACAAATAGAAGCAGCATCAGAAAGTGCCTTGCAGGCATTCCTAGTCTTCAGTGTGAACTCAGGGAAGCCATTCCTGACTACATGTCACAGGGGCCCTTGGCGAAGTCAGCTAATGAGTTCAGAGAGGGGTCACAGGGTAAAAGAACTATTTTACAACTGAATTTCGTGATATAATCTCAAGTGAGGACAAGTGCCTTGAGCAGAACCCACAGGGGAGAGCTGGAAGTGCATTGCAGATATGAGCACAGAAGCTGGGTGTCCAGCCTTGTAGGCAGACTGGGAGGGATGTGGCCTGAAAGCCATGGTTATTATCTCTGCCAGGAAGCTGATGATCTGAGGCTGGTCTGAGTTCTGTGCGCAGACTGCCTGGATGTAAACCTGGCACTGTTAGCAGAGCACTGCGTGAATGAAAGGAATGAAAATAGCCTTGCCAACGGCATAGGTGCTAGGTGAGGCTCACTGTGGGGGGCGCACGGCAAGCAATTCAACCTTATGTACAGGCATTTGAGGTCGGGGCATGGAAAAATACTGAGGCACTGTGTGTATGTTATTTGTGCTGAGAATGAAACTCCTTGACCTTGAAAACAGGACAGGGAGTGGTGTGTGTGGTGTGATAAGGAATGCTGAAAATGGCCTCCTGAGAATGCAGTTTGAGTGCTTTTACAAGGCCACAGATATCTCACGACCTGACCTCATAAAGCCATCCAGTGGATGTTTGTGGTTTAACAAGCCCTTTCAATAAGTACTTGGCGGAGGGATGCCGGGGGGACCTTCATAGAAGAGCTGCTCCCCACCCCCCTCCCTGGACTGCTCAGCTACAATTGTCTGAGAACTCACTGCAATCTGTAAGCGGCCCACTACTTCCCACTTCCTTTTTTGAACTCTTCTGTGCAGCAGAGGCAATTAAACTCTCCTCTGGAACATTACCCCAGCAGCCTGAGAACCACCCCTTGGCCCTCACAGGGGCTGCAGCCTGCCTCATCCAAGGACAGTTAGAGTGCAGACCCACCTAACCCTGGACCCACTGGTGGTACCCATCCACCCATCCTGGTAGCTTAACACAAAGATACACTTTTAGGAGCTTCATACCCCCCTATCCCCCATTGCCTGAGAAACCACTTTCCCTGGGCAACTTAGGGCAAGCTCAAATCCCACTGCTACCACCACAGCTGGTGCTCTTTTGCAAGTGCCACCTCCTAGCCGGAGACCAACCAACACAGTCCACACAGCACCTCAAGGAAGAACAAATAGAACTGTTCCCAGGAAGGAGAAAGTGCCTGCATGAGCTCAGCTATTACCACTGCATATCACATCCTGGCCAATCAGAGGTCTTGAGTCGGTCCGCATGACTAGTTCACTGCTCACATAACCAGCAATCAAGAAAGCCAGCACACTAAGCCTATCTACAGCCAGGGAGTCTCAGAGTCTACGTCACTCGCCTGCCACCTCAATCATAGCTGGTGCTGGTATCCACTGCTGGGAGACTTGGGCTGAGGTGAAGCCTGGGCTGGATGGCTGGAGGATGAAGAACTGCACAGAGGAGATGCAGGCACCCAGACAGATGCCCCATGGACATCCTGAAGCAGAGCTGCCTCACTGCCCTGCACACACATGAGACCCCAGCCAGGAACAGAAGGACTGGGCAACATTCAGGCTGAGCCCAGGCCAATTTTCTAAACATGGAATATGAGTTAAATAAATGGCTTTGTATTAAAGCCTGTATGTCAAGAGGGTTTGCTTTATATCCCGAAGTATTAGTATAATCATGATCTCCTATGCATGAAAACAGGACAACCAATAAAAGAGTCAGAGAGTTAACAAGCACTTCACAAAGATAAAACTCTAAGAGAATAAATTTAAGAAGTATATCCTACGTGAGTATATATGAAAAAGAAAGAAATTCACAATGATTTGGAGACTAAAGAACACCTAATTATACTCCTTGTTTTTGAAAATGAAGAAAAGGAGATGTCCCTGGCAGGGGGATACAAAGTAAATTGTCAACTCAATGCTGAAACCCAAATCTCTTGTTTTGGTCCCATCCTAATTCTCTCCACCCATGTTGTCTTTCCTGTGGTAGAGTGGAAAACCCTTATGATGAACACAAAGCATTTGTGCATAGAATATGCCAGGGAAAAGGAGATGGCCCAAGGGTGTCCTCAGAACCTTACAAGAAGCACATGTTTGAAGGACACTGTGCGGGAGCCCTGAGGCCCACAGCCCCGCTCCTCACCTGCACGTTCTCTCTGATTTGCTGCTCGTTGTAGCTCTTGGCCAGGACCAAGAAAGGAGAGGAGGCTGATGGCATTCACCTGGAGAGTGCTTCTCCTGTGGAGGTGCAATCATGAATTGCTCCAGGAAGGCTCTCTGTAGGTGCATCCACTCTGAGCTCCTATGGGATAAGCCCCAGCTGTGTCTACAATGGTGCACCAGCAGGGAACAAGGACCGCTTCCCCAGGACCTTTCTCAGTCACAGAAGCTGCCTGCCTGTTGGGGCAGAGGTGCAGGCTTTTCCTACTGCACCCAGCTCTGCAGTTGTTTGTCTGCTATAAGAAACTTCCCAACAGTGGAAAGACCTGGGATTCAAGGGCTGCCATTCAGGTTTTTCTGTCTCACTGGTGTTCCCTTATGTGGTACTCTTTTCCCTACCCTTGAAATGGGACTTCCAGAGAGCTGGACTACAGTGATTGCTACTGCTCTTCTGGGCCTAGCCGTCCAGTAGGGCTCCCAGACTCCAGGCGGGTGCTGGATTTGTTTGCAAAGGATCCAGTGATGTGACCTGTCCTCAAGTCTCCCAGCAGTGGATACCAGCACCAGCTATGATTGAGGTGGCGGGGAGCAACGTAGACTCGGAGATTCCTTGGATGTAGGTAGGCTTAGTGTGCTGGCTTTCTTGATTGCTGGTTATGTGAGCAGTGAACTAGTCATGCGGACCGACTCAAGACCTCTGATTGGCCAGGATGTGATATGCAGTGGTAATAGCTGAGCTCATGCAGGCACTTTCTCCTTCCTGGGAACAGTTCTATTTGTTCTTCCTTGAGGTGCTGTGTGGACTGTGTTGGTTGGTCTCCGGCTAGGAGGTGGCACTTGCAAAAGAGCACCAGCTGTGGTGGTAGCAGTGGGATTTGAGCTTGCCCTAAGTTGCCCAGGGAAAGTGGTTTCTCAGGCAATGGGGGATAGGGGGGTATGAAGCTCCTAAAAGTGTATCTTTGTGTTAAGCTACCAGGATGGGTGGATGGGTACCACCAGTGGGTCCAGGGTTAGGTGGGTCTGCACTCTAACTGTCCTTGGATGAGGCAGGCTGCAGCCCCTGTGAGGGCCAAGGGGTGGTTCTCAGGCTGCTGGGGTAATGTTCCAGAGGAGAGTTTAACTGCCTTTGCTGCACAGAAGAGTTCACAAAGGGAGTGGGAAGTAGTGGGTGGCAGCGAGCTTCACCCAGCATGCATGGAGTTGGCAAGGCAGTTTTCATTCCTTTCTTTCCTGTAATGCTCTGCTAACAGTGCCAGGTTTACATCCAGGCAGTCTGTGCACAGAACTCAGACAAGCCCCAGGTCATCAGCTTTCCCACAGAGAGAATAACCATGGCTTTCAGGCCACGTCCCTCCCAGTCTGCCCACAAGGCTGGACACCCAGCTTCTGCGCTCATATCTGCAATGCACTTCCAGCTGTCCCCTGTGGGTTCTGCTCAAGAGCACACATCCTCACTTGAGATTATATCACAAAATTCAGTTGAGAGCTTCTTTTACCCTGTGACCCCTCTCTGAGCTCATTAGCTGACTTCGCCAAGGGCCCCTGTGACATGTGGTCAGGAATGGCTTCCCTGAGTTCACACCCCTGCTGCTTCTATTTGTATATTTCGCTGGCTCCCTAAATCCATTCCTACTCTGCATAGGATTAAAGCCTTCTCTTGCCTGAATTTCCAGATTCCCAGTAGGGATGTGTGCTCTGGAGTGAACTCTCTCCCCTAACAATGTGGGGATGTGACGTTTTTTGCTTGTTTCATGGAGTAGGCTGGTGACTGCTTCTTCTTCAAAGTGTATGTGGATTTTTATTCTTTTCTCGGTTTTTGTGTTAAGTTCCTGCATCGGTTCTTGAAAAAAAATTCACAGTGTAAATCTCTACATACTAATCTGTCCTTCCAAGTGGGAGAGGCATGCTAACACTGCCTCCTATCTGCTATCTGGTACCTTTCTCCATTTTCTTAGTTCTTGATGAGATCTCATAGTTGGCATCTGTTACCTTTTGCTGCCCCTGTACTTGTTTTGTCAATTGTGTTATCTCTGATTTCTTTGAGTAGTTTCTAAATTTTTTCTTGTGGAGATCTTTCCCCTCCCTGGCTATCTATATTCCTAAGTATGATGTTCATTTACTATTCCAACAATCCTAGGGTCCTTAAGATTTAAGCTACATCTACAATGCAAGTGTTCTATAAATAAGTAAGAAAGCCTAGATATTTAAGCCACATCTCCTTAAATAATGGTTTACTGAATATTTTAAGCCCACTGTTAAGAAGTCCTGCTCAGAGGCCGGGCGCGGTGGCTCACGCTTGTAATCCCAGCACTTTGGGAGGCCGAGGTGGGTGGATCACGAGGTCAGGAGATCGAGACCACGGTGAAACCCCATCTCTACTAAAAATACAAAAAATTAGCCGGGTGTGGTGGCGGGTGCCTGTAGTCCCAGCTACTTGGAGAGGCTGAGGCAGGAGAATGGCATGAACCTGGGAGGCAGAGCTTGCAGTGAGCCGAGATTGCACCACTGCACTCCAGCCTGGGTGACAGAGCAAGACTCCATCTCAAAAAAAAAAAAAAAAAAAAAAAAAAAGTCCTGCTCAGCAAAAGAAAACAATTTTTTGAAAATAGGACTATGCTGAGACCAGCTCAGTCTGGGAGACCCTAACCCAGTGGCGCTAGAGGAATTAAAGACACACACACAGAAATATAGAGGTGTGAAGTGGGAAATCAGGGGTCTCACAGCCTTCAGAGCCGAGAGCCCCGAACAGAGATTTATCGATATATTTATTAACAGCAAGCCAGTCACTAGCATTGTTTCTATAGATATTAAATTAACTAAAAGTATCCCTTATGGGAAATGAAGGGATGGGCTGAATTAAAGGAATAAGTTGGGCTAGTTAACTGCAGCAGGAGCATATCTTTAAGGCACAGATTGCTCATGCTATTGTTTGTGGCTTAAGAATGCCTTTAAGCGGTTTTCTGCCCTGGGTGGGCCTAGTATTCCTTGCCCTCATTCCCCTAAACCCACAACCTTCCAGTGTGGGCATTATGGCTATCATGAACATGTCACAGTGCTGCAGAGATTTTGTTTATGGCCAGTTTTGGGGCCAGTTTGTGGCCAGATTTTGGGGGGCTTTTTCCCAACAGGACTGCCTTTTGGCAATGTACCTAATCAACCAATAGCTTTCTTACAGAGAGGCTGAAAGAGATTACTGCTGTTTCTGTGCCTAATACAACATGCATTCTGTTTCCCATGGGTCATAGAGTAATTTTGATGTTCTTGTTTTATGGTTCAAGAAAAACATTTCATAAATATATGGCTACCATACTGATTGGTCTGAAGAATCCGGGCAAAGAAAATTGAAAACCTTCTGAAAACGATTTACTATTCTAGATGCTATTAAAAACATTCATGATTCGTGACAGGAGGGCAAAACACTTACTTGAACAGGAGTTTGAAAGAAGTGAATTCAACCCTCTTGAATGACTTGGAGGAATGCATGATTTCAGTGGAGAAAGTAATTGCAGATGTGGTGGAAATAGCAAGAGAACTAGAATTCAAATTGGAGCTTGCATGTTACTGAATGCTTGCAATCTCATGATGTAATTTTAACAAATGAGAAGTGTTTCTTATGGATGAGCAAGAAAAGTGGTTTGGTGAAATGGATTCCATTTCTTAGGAAAATGTTGTAAACATTGTTGGAATGGCAGCAAAGGATTTAGAATATTACAGAAACATAGTTGATAAGGCCATGGCAGTGTTTGAGAGAATTCTCTCTAATGCTATCATGTCCCCACAATGACACAGTTGCCTCACAAAGCCATTCTCAGAAGATAGCCCAGGCATTATGCAACACATGACTGTCATTGGTGACAGGGAAGGAGTCGCTTGTGCCATTTTCAATGTTTTCCTACCAGGTTTATAGCTTTCTATCCTTCATATCCACTGTTACCATTTTGTGAGGTTGCGTGATTTTTTTTAGTGAAATTTGGATTCCCTTCTCATTTCCTCTGCGTATATTCTATAATTATTCTCTTTGTGATTGCTGTGGTGATGATGAAAAACTTTATAAAGTTATAACAATTTACTTTAAATCAATATGAATTTAACTTCAGTTTCATATAAAACCATCCACTTCCCCAGGTTTTCTCCACTTCACATAGTTTTGGTCAGTAATTACAGCTTCCTACACTGCGTACATATTAGCTTAGAATTATACTTATTTCTATACATTTCTATCTTAAATCTTGAAGTGAAATAATGAGTAGAATCCAAAATTTCAAAAATACATGTTTTTATATTTTACCATATATTCACATTTACAAGAAGTCTTTATAACTCTATATGGCTGTAAGTTACTATTTCCTTTCATCCAACCTGAATTCCTCCCTTCAGCATTTCTTTGAGAGAAAACATAGTAAAATTAGTGATTGGAGGTCCCTATAAAGTTTTCTTACATCTCAAGTGTTCCTGAAATCAGGTGTTTGGCTTTATGAAATTCTGAGTAATTTTTTTTAACAATTAGAGTTTTATAAAAATGGATGGCGAAGAACTGGAAAAAGCCCATAGCAGCTGTACTATTTACAAATGACTGACCTAATGATTATTTCACCTCTTGAAAAAAGAGTTACACTTGCTAAAGAGATTTGAAACATGAAAGTTTGCTTAAGCGTTACACACTTGACTACGAAGTTTTAACAAAAATGTCAATCTTTTCTTGACACTTACATCAGTAAAGTTTATGAGATGTGAAATTGTCATTCCATAGACTCAGAAAATTAAGGTAGAACAGGATGGCAGTGGTTTACATGAGGTTTCTTTGAGACATGCTAAGTGTGAATGTCCATTAAACTTTAACATGGAGATGCAGAGTTCACATTACAATCTTCCATTGAAGATTTGGAGGAAAAAGCTGAGCTAGAAATATTTTTGGGGGGATTTCTCAGCCTAGAGGTGATATTTAATGCAGAGAATATCTAAGATCATCAACGGAATGACAGTAGACGAGAAATAATCCAAAAAAATTGGTCTAGGGCCCTCCAAATTTTATGGTCTCCTCCAATTTTATAGAATAAGTAATTTATGGAAAAATTGTGAGCTGCGAAACTTGCTGGGATGCCTATCAGCTCTGAGACATGGCTTGAGAAGGAATCTCTGACGGGGTTAACGTGGCTACCAGAGTAAGAATAGTGGAGAGTAAATCTGTTAGAACGTGTGCCCAGGTTAAAAACCACTGTCCTTCTCAAAATGCTTTGATCATTAAGACGTGAGATTATCCCAAGTTTTCAAAAGTGTTTTCTAAAACGAAAATCATGTCTTCATGATTAGCTGATTTGATTAGTTCCCCTGAAAATTATGTATAAGAATTAAATGCCTTTGTAAGAGTTGTTCTTAAAATTTACCAAAGTTTGAAACCAGTGTGCTGTTTTACATACCCTGTTTCCAGAAGACGTTTGAAGTCTTGGAACATTTGATTTATTAGATGTATTATCTCCCATTTTAATCTTGAGTGCAATACATAATGGCTTTGGGATATTTTTGTTTTATACTTGTAACTATGCCTTGTTTAAAGTATAAAACATTTGAAAGATTGAATATAACAAATGAATAGTATATTTTTACAGTCTAAGAATATTTTCTAAATATGAGGTATTCAGGGGAATGTGATTAGTCAATGATGTCTTTGATGCCCTGCCCCACCACAAACCCATAGGGTCAACGCTGTGACTGGGCACACATCAAAGATTCAGGCCTGACTCTCAGCTGTGCGGTTTGTTAAAACAATGTGGAAAGTTTCCTTTTATGAACTAGATATAATGATTTAAAAAAAGGGTGTTGATATGTTTTTCCAAGCAGAGATGTACTTGACTCTCTCCTATTTAATCTCCTCATACCTGACTTCTAATCACTTTCCCATATGGGTGCCCTCCCATTTCCCTAACCCACCCTCTCACAGGGATGACTCCTCCCAAGGCTCCAGAAACTCTGACCCTCGCACTGCTGGAGGGAGCCCATGAATTGCTGGTCAATATGGCTCACCTCTAGACTCCATGCTGCGTGTGGTTCTTCCTAGAAGAGCTAGAGAGGCACTGACTGATAAGTACCTGTCACCTGCCCCTTTCCCAGAGGGTGAAACTCCACCCACTCCCACTGCAGAAGTGAATCTTAAATGGTTGTTATCATCTTCCCATCCCGGCCCTAAACATATAGGCAAATCACAATTTGGGGGCACTAGTGTGTCAGAAGGAAAGAAAACATAGAAGTTATGGAGACCAAAGTAGGTGAAGAATCTTTAGGAGAGAGCATTTAATTTTTTCAAAATGAAAAAACAAAATTATTGTCTTTCCTTTCTGGCCAATGGGCTTAGCTGTAGCTTGCTGAAGTCGCCAAGCAGGAGAGATTTAACCAGAGGCAATGTGTCCAGTCACCAGCATAGAGACATCCTCTGTTTCACCATCCACATGCAGGGCCTTCTGGTAGACCTCATGCAATGCCCTCCATGTTAATATTCATCAGAAAATGGATAATTAGGGGGGCCAGCAAAACTGGAAAGAGAAAAAAAATGCATACTCTGAATGGCAATGACTCCATTACTAGCGGGTAGCACAGTGATTTCTAGGAAGCTGCCATTAGTTTAGATGTTACGAAGTTCCTTTTCTAACTGCTCTAGAATCTGTGTTTCTTACTTTAATGAACGTGACTTTATCATATCTGTATTTTCAAAATAAAGAATCATTTAATTCTATTCCCCTGTCTGGAACTTAACACATAAAACACACGAAGTGAAATGTTCAAACATATTTCTCTACATCTCTCAACAACAGATCTCACATCTGTCAACAGAGCAAAGAGATATTCTGACCTTTTCTATTTCAAATTCTCAGTAAAAATGAAACTCATTCTGCCTTACGTTGAAGTGGAATAAGCAAGACATATGCTCATCACTAACAAACAATTTTGAGTGTGATGATTATACTGGTAGCAATTATACTTAATTACTTTACATATTACTACCTGCCTATCATATGCAACACAGTTGGTTAGATTCAGAAATGTAAATTGTTGTTTTTGATATAGGGTCCAATATCCAAAGAGCTACAATGTATAAACCATTTTATGGGTAGAATTAACACAAAATATAAAGACACAGATAAATGACTGCTCACATGTACAATTACAACTTATTAATTAGGGAATTGAGCCTATCCTTTGTGATTACACCAAGATCAAACACTTGGAAGCTTGCAAGTGGTTTACTCCAGACCATATTTGAGTTCTGTGAAATAACACTAGTGATTGATTTTATGATCCCCAAAAACATTAATTGGTTGTAAAACTTTCTAATGCTTGCCACTTTTCCTTTTCTTTTTATCATCTCTATTTTCATTTTGTATTTTCCTCTAAATGAATAAAATACTACTAATAATATCCACCAAATTGTGGGTACCTATGATGTACCATTGTGCTTGTTTTTTCACCCATTATCTCATCATCTCTATTACTTGTTGAAATCCCTACTGCCAGCAGTTACATAACTTCTTTTTCCCTCATTATATGAATGACTTTCTACGAATCCTAGAACCTTAGAACATAGAGGAATAGTAAACGTCTGTTATTGGTTATAAATTATCACCAACAATGGTGCTTTTGCATCTAAACTCTGCATTTGATTTTAACACTTCTTCATTCTCTGCACTGAGATCTCCATATTGCAGAACACCAAGGCCAAGCGCTCCTATTTGCTCCACTAAGACAGACTTTCTGGAGGCAAATGCAGTGTTTGGCTCATGGACAAACACGCAAAGAAAGGCACAAAAAAGGTTTGAAATGATTAAAAATGCTAAATTGACAGGATCCAGCAAGCAATTCCATGTGAAGGAGGTGGGAATTGAACCTGGCCCACAGGATTGACGGAACTGCCTTTGATCTGGTAAGACATTGAGCAGGTTGGGAAGAACAAGATATAAGCACAGATTCGGAAACATCTAATGCGACCACATGGGCAATATCCACAGTGTGTACACTAGACAGTAGTACAAATGGCAGGCCTACATGGAAGGTGCAGATTCAGCAACGATCTTGGCTGCTCTGGAAAGTTCCCTGGAGTCACGAAGGCAGAGGCACAGGTTGACCCACGCTGAACCCGGGCCACTCTCCCTGCCAGAGAACAGAGCTCTGGAGTGAATCCAGGAGGAGACTTCCAGAAAGCTCCTGTCTCACCTCTGTCTCACATTGGCCTCTGTGCCCCTGGTGTGGAGTTCACTCTCAACACCCATCCTACATTCCTCCTCTGAAGATAAATTAGGACATCCATCACCAAAATTACTTACATATCAAGGGTCAAATATCGCACATTTCTGTTTAGGCCATCTATGGTTTTCATGTCCTCTGAAGTCAACTGGAATTCAAACACCTATCAAAGTAATAGAAAACTTTAATTATTTTTAGATTACATCATTGCCAGTTGGGAACAACCAAGTTCATCAGACAGTAGGGTGCAGAGACAATACTTAAAAGATTGATATTTTCCAAAATTTATGAAACACCTCTCTAAACACTCAAGTGGTCAATGAAAACCAGTCAAAAATAAGCAGAAATCCATTCCCAGATAAAATATTTTGAAACTGCACAACACTGCAGACAAAGAGAGTATCTCAAAAGAAGCTGAAGAAGAAACAGAGCTTACTCTGTGCCCACATGATAGGGTCATGTACCTAGAAGACCCACAAGAATCTAGAGGCAAATTTTTTAATGTCTAGCATAATTTAGTAGGTTTGATGAATAACATTGAATATCTATCTCTCCAATGAACAGGTATAATAGGAAAAATTAGTTTTCAACATTACTCAAGCCAATAATTGTCTAAATAGTAATGATTTCACATTCAAAAGGTGTGGGTACTCACTATGTAAATTTGGGAGACTCTAAATATCATAAAGATGTCACTTACTCTAATACATTAAATCAAATAAGTGTATAAATCCATAGGGAAACTGAAGGAGTGACACAGAAAATGAGAGAAAGAGAGTAAAAAATGACAGCAATGTAACACTTGATGAATCTAGGTAAGAAGATTTGTTGCATTATTCTTTTAATATTTCTATATATTAGAAAATCCACAAAACGAAAATGAAAAGTTATCAAAAACTATTAAAATTATCAGTAATTGCCGAGCGCGGTAGCTCATGCCTGTAATCCTAGCACTTTGGGAGGCCAACGCAGGAGGATTGCCTGAGTTCAGGAGTTAGAGAACAGCCTGGGCAACACAGTGAAACCCATCACTACTAAAATACAAAAAATTAGCTGGGCGTGGTGGCATGCGCCTGCAGTCCCAGCTACTTAGGAGTCAATGAGAGACTAAAACAATTACTTACTTGTGGAAGTTAATAAGATGATTCAAAATTTTAAATAACACATTAGTCAAGAATACCTAAGATATTATTAAATAAATGAAGAAGTTAGAAAAATATTTGTACCATACTGGAAGTGAAACTTACTTTTTAACATTATAGCACAGAAAAGTAAATAAGTTAACTGAAGATAGAAGAGAGGCCAGATAATTGTTCATGGACATTTCATATATGTTACAGTTAAAAAAATCAAGTTATGTGAGCAAATATGAACTTTTCAATAAATGGTGGGAAATTTTGCTAAACATTCAAAAATTAGATATGCATATTTGGATCCTTATTTCACATAATATTTAAAGAGTCAATCCCATTAGAATTAACCAAATTTATAAGGAAAGAATATTAACAATTTTGTAAGATAGCACAGTAAAATATTGTGATATTCCCAATATAGGATAAGACACAACACTCACCAACCACAAGAAAGAGGCATGAAAAATTAGTCTACATGAAGGATAGAAACTTCTGTTTGTGAAAACATAACCACAGAGAATATGACAACACAGGTAAAATTTGGGAGATGTTATTTCAAGAATACATTCAAGTCTCTAAAGAATTAATATCCAGAATAAATACACATATATGTATGGTTTCTAGTTAATCTAACATATATTATATAACTCATATGTCATATATCTCATATATCTATATATACTAGATGAATTAGAGAACATACACATATGTATAAATACTGATAATTTCTGCAGTCTTTCATAACATTTCCTTTTAGTTTTGTGGGTTTTCTAATGTCCAAAAATATTTTTAAAATAATTTAATGAATGCCATTACCTAGATTCATCAATTGTTTCATTATTGTCATTTTTTACTCTCTTATTCCCTGTATCACTATTTCAGAGTATCCTATGGATTTCTTCATTTATTTTACTTAATGTTTTAGCAAATAGTGACGTATATACATATACATGATATGTCATATATATGACATAGGTTTTAAAATATATATCATACATGATGTATATTTTATGTATCTATATGACTAATTAGAAAACATACATATATGTATGTATTCTGGATGTTAATTCTTTAGAGACTTGTAAGAATTCTTGAGAATATATGAAATAATATATCAATTTATGTATATTCATATTCATACATATAACTATTATTATTTCACATATATCATATAAATGATAGATTAATTAGGAACATGCCCTCTAACAATCACATGTCCCTGTATCCACTTGCTTGGTTATCTGAATTTCCACCTCCTTCCAATAAGAGGTGGTGTGTGTTTCCCCACCCCTTGACTTGCATTAGGTGATAGAATTTCCCAGAAGCAATGGTTGGCAGCTCTGAGCCTAGACCTGAAAAGGCTTTGCACATGTCCATTCACTATGTTGGGGTCGTGCCCTGTGCTGAGGTGAACCCTTGGCTGGATGGCTGGAGGATAAATAACTGCATGGGAGAGGGGGGCACTCACACAGATGCCCCAGGGACATCCTGAAGCAGAGCTGCCTCACTGCCCTGAGCACACATGAGTGCCCAGCCAGGAACAGAAGGACTGGACTGAGTTTAGGCTGAGCCCAGGCTGATTTTCTAACCATGGAATCTTGAGCTCAATAAATGCTTTTGCATTAAGCCTCTATGTTAAGTGGGTTTGTCTTATAACCTAAGGTATTGGTATAAATATGGTCTCCTACGCATAAATATAAAGACACACAACCACCTTGCCAAAAAAAAAAAAAAAAGGCAGAGTTAAACAAGCACTTTGCAAAGATAAAATTCTAAGAGAATAAATATAAGGAATTTATACTACACAAATATACAAGAAGAAAAATCCACCATGAGTTGGAGACTAAAAAATATCTAATCGAATACCTCATTATAGAAAATAAAGAAAAGGACATATCCCCAGCAGAGGGATATGGATATCACTGACTTAATGCTAACCCAAATCTCTAGTTCTGATCCCATCCTGTTTCTCTCCACCTCTGTTGCCTCTCCTGTGGTAGAGTAGAAGAAACCCTTATGATACACACAAAGAGTTCATGCATAGGAAATACAGGGAAATGGAGCTGGCCCAAGGCTGTCCTGAGAGCCTTACAAGAAGCACATGTGTGAAGGACACTGCAGGAGACCTGAAGCCCACACTCCCGCTCCTCACCTGCATGTTCTCTCTGATCCGCTGCTCATTGTAGCTCTTGGCCAGCACCACAACCCCACGCTGCAGCTGGTAGCGCAGGGCAATCAGGGCTGGGGTTCGCTTGTGCTTTTTTGCCAAGGCACAAAGGACTGGGTCCTCCAAGAGAACCGGGGAGTTCGGGTCCACCCTGGAAGGAAAGGCAGAAATGCTGAAGCCCAGAGGCTGGGGATACAGTTTGTTAGGCAGCTCCCTAAACAGACTAAGGCGTCCACTCTGCACCAGAGCTTCTCAAGTGAGGCCCCTGAACAGCAGCCTCAGCATCACCTGGGATCTTGTCAGAAATGCAAATTCTTCCCTCACCCCAAGTCAGCTGTGAGTGAACTCCAGGAAACAGCATGATCTGATTAAATTTTTTTTATCAAACCGATGTTTTAGGTAAACTTCCTGTATCTCTTATTACCATTTTTCTTCTCGATGGGATCCCAGAGCACTATAGGCAACCAGAACAATGTCTTTTGACTTGCAGAAATCCAGCAGTTTTCTCTGGTTGAAGTAAGGATGACATTCTACCTGCAGATGAGCAAGATGGAAAAGCATCAGATAATCCAAAAGTTACATTAATATTAAAATCACCAAAGTAAAAGAAGCTGAATAATGTAGAGCATTAAATTTGAACTGAGAATATTATTGTCAAGAAATGATCTTTTTCATAAAAATAAATTTTGTGCCCCCCTCTCCTAAGAAAATAGAAATGCTGGCCAGGCGCGGTGGCTCACGCTTGTAATCCCAGCACTTTGGGAGGCCGAGGCGGGCGGATCATGAGGTCAGGAGATCGAGACCACGATGAAACCTCGTCTCTACTAAAAATACAAAAAATTAGCCGGGTGTGGTGGCGGGCGCCTGTAGTCCCAGCTACTCGGAGAGGCTGAGGCAGAGAATGGCGTGAACCCGGGAGGCGGAGCTTGCAGTGAGCCGAGATTGTGCCACTGCACTCCAGCCTGGGAGACAGAGCGAGACTCCGTCTCAAAAAAAAAAAAACAAAAAAAGAAAATAGAAATGCTATTTCTGGGCATAAGCAACTCTAGGAACCCTATCCTGCTCTCAATAACTCTGACCACTAGAGGGAGACACGGCCAATTTCAGAGCTGGGATGAGGTAAGATTCTTTGAGCCTTGGGCATCAAATCATGCCAGAAATCAATAATTTGGTCAAAGACTCATGAGAGCAGGTCTAAAAGACAAAAGAACTAGTTTCCTAATTAATACCAAAAATGCATACATGTATATGTATGTTTTCTAATTTATCTGTTATATAATATATAGATCATATATGCCATCTGTGATATATATCTATACATAATAGATGAACTAGAAAATATACATATACACATAAATACTGATAATTTTCATAGTTTTTCATTACTTTCCCTTTTTGTATGATGGGTTTGTATGTTGATATCTCAAATGTCACCAGTGGGTTCCCTATGAAACAAGTGCTTTTGTCTTTTACACTTGCCCTCATGAGTCTTTGATCAAATTCTTCTTTCATCTATATAATATATGTGTGTATATATATATGTGTATATAATATATGTATATAATATATGTGTATATATAATATACATATATGTATATAATATATGTGTGTATACAGATACATATATATGTATATAATATATGTGTATATATACACATATATGTATATTAATGTGTATATATATATGTATATAATATATGTATATATATACACATATACATATATAATATATGTATATTATATATATGTGTGTATATATACACACATATAAAATATATGTATATATACACACATATATAATATATTATATATACACACATATATAATATATTATATATACACACATATATATAATATATGTATATATATATATGCTGAGTAGATGTGAGCATTAAAAAATAAGTAAAATAAATTAAAAATCATAACACAAAAATCCGTAAGTCTGTAGTAATTAGTGCGACAATGAGAAAAAGAACAATATTTGTCTACTCAGATGGTGGTCATTACAGTAATTACATTCACAATACATTGCTAATTGAAGGAAGAAGTTTACTTTTACCCTGACTTAGAGGAATAGTAGTTTATTATTTTTACTTGGTGAGAAATTATTTTTAGTTAATTGTCAGGTAAGAATAGTTAAACAAGTTGTTAAAATTGTAAATGATTATGTAAAAACCCCAAGGAAATAACGACTAAGAAATAACAAAGAACAAAACAGAAATGCAGTACAAAAAAGTTCAAATCACTGATGTATACTCAATCATATGTGAAAATTTGTCATGGGAATATGACTTCTTCTGTTGAGAATTATCCCCCAGCAGATTACTAATAATTGTTAAAGAGAAAACATGTGTTAAAAACAACAGATATGACCATCATTAGCTTAACCAAGTTTTTAAAACTACCTTCACCACTAGTGGGGCATTCTGTGATTGTATGCAGTCTAGTGTGGTGCAATTTGAAAAGCACAGCATGATAAAAACATTTTCTTGCCCCAAAGGTTTAAGCCAATGTAATAAAATACTCACATCTAACTTTTAATTTACAGAAACCTCCAACAACTGGGAAAAACAAGTTAACTGATATCAAAATACAACAATATAAAAACAATTGAATTCTGGTTAAAAAAGAAGAGCTACAAAGGATATTTTGGTTAAGCAATGAAAAATTCAAATATGGACTGGATACTAAATGACATGAAGGCACTATAGATGATGTTCTTAGATACAGTAATGACACTGGAACTGGGAGAATATCTTCAGTCCTGTGACATGCTTTGAGAGGTCTCTAGGGGTCAATTGTCATCTTTACAATTTACCTTGAAGAGGTTCTAGAAACATTATATGTATTTATGCAGATATACACCATATAACATTGCAAAATGTTAATAATTTTGAATATAAATGGTAACATGGGTCTCCAGTATTATTTTTATCAAATTGTTGGAGAGTTTGGAAGTTGCCATATTAAAAAATTGGGGAACTACTAGTATTAAAACCACATTAATTTCTCAGTGCTTTTATTAAGTTATCACAGCACCATATCGTTATACCAAATTCACTAATTTTATACACTATGTATTTCCACTGTTGATCTTTACTCATTGACTCTAAGTTTTTAAAATAAAATAAAACAAAAAAATGTAAGTTACTGGGAAAGGTGTGGTGATTTTAATGCTGAAATATGTGTAACATTTGGGGGCAGTCAATTTGATCAAGGAGGCCTGCAATCACCAGTCAGGCTCAAGGAAAAGATGGAATTCTATCTAGGCTATGAAAGAAACACACAGAGAATAGATGTGTTTAAGCAGCTGATTGCATGACAGACTCCAAAGAAGAGCAGCCGACTAGGAGCGGGGGCAGTCATAGGTCAGCTCCATGTTCTGCTGAACCTTCCTCAGTGTAGATTTCATCCACTGTGAACAGATATCTCCATAAACAGGTCATTTTCTCTTTCTACCACGGATGACCTTCATTGTCTGCAGATAATTTTTACTGCATCTGTGCCCTTGGTCAAGAAGGGTGAAAGCAGAGATACCAAGAGGCACTGAGACATCTGAAACCCATGTAAATATCTAGTATTCCTCTTCTCTTGCTCTCACTGTCTCCTTATGTACTGCTCATTCCATCTCTTCATGGCTTCATATCTATGCACAGTTCCCTCCAAATCACCTTCACCCATCCACTCTCTGGTCATCTTTCATAGCTTAGGGGTAAGTCCACCTTTCCCTGAGTCTAATTGACAATCCTTGGAATCCTTGATCGAATTGACCTCCCATAAATGTAACACAATTCAGCATCAAAGTTACAACATCTTTTCTAAGACTTTTCTAAGCAGGGTACAAGTAAGAGCCCTCCATGCCCTTCTAGGAAGAGACTTTGCTCTCTAGAATCTTCTCTTTTACAATGATAAGTGGGACTAAATGAATGGATACTTGGCAATAGGACAGAAAGAGGGGCATGAAGAACAGAAAGGAGAGGAGGCTGAAGGCACTCACCTGGTTGCAGACAGGCTTGTACTTGAGCCCTGGCTTGTTGAGGATCATCTCCAGCAGCCTGCGGTTGAAGTTGGACACCCCGATGGACTTGGCCAATCCTGCATCCTTACACTTCTCCATGGCCTGGGAAAAAGGAATTGTGAGGTGTCATTTGTGTAGTCGACTGAAGAGCAAGATAAATGTAACATAGAACTGTTACACCTACCTAACTCTGTGAGGTAGGTGATGCAATGCTCCAGAGAATGATATGTGAAAGCAACAACTGTCAAGATATGACAATCAAACTAGCTAGCTGTGCTTCTTAAAAGGGAGAAAATAAAATAGAAAAATTGGGGAAGAAGATAGTGATTGCAAGAGTAAGAATTTGTTTCCTCCTTAGGAAAATGGAGAGATTAATGCACAGGCAAGGAAAGAAATCCCAGTCCTCCTTACCCCCAATTCTCCTCCTCCACTTCTCTCTTTTGTATGCCTGTCATTTCTTTTTCCTCACTGCTCACAAAAACTACCTTTGTAAAGCTCCTAAGTTTTTGATCCAATGGTGCATTTTCCATTCTTGTGCTTGGAAGATGGGAAACAGATGTATCCTGTCTCATCTTTCTTATCTGTTCTCTCACCTCCAAACACTCACCTCCCATGTGGCACAGAGGTCCACTGTGTCAAACAGTACTTTTCCATTTTCATCTTTTGGGATCACCTCCTCACCTGGCTGAAGTAGAAGCAGTCAGTTTAGAGATGTCACAAGTCAATTTCTCCACACATAGCCATGCTCTGAGGTACATTTAATGACACTAATCCTCCATGAGGTAGGTGATGCAATGCTCCAGAGAATGATATGTACAAAGTGTACTACATATGAAGGTATAAGGAATGTCTTCAGGAGATAGGCTTCCTCTAATCTCTTACAACTATTGTATGTATAAATAAATACCATCTTTCTGGTTACTAATGGAGTGCCATCATTGACTTTCATTGACTTTCTTCTGCTCCTATAATTTTCTCTGTGGCAATACCTCTCTTCAACTGCAAAAGACCTTGATATCCAGGTATAATGGATTGTACTTTTGACCCAGGTGCTACTATCAGAGTTGTTTATCTCCCTGAACATGTGATCTTCCATGAACAGGACCATGAAGCAATCATGAAGTCAATGGAGGTGTTTTCAAGGCTAGTTTGGAAATTAGGAGATGCACAAGAGCTCACAGTAATGAACATGGGCCTTAAAGTGCTCCAAAGCCATAAATGCCACCAATGAAAAAGGTTGGAACAAATATTTAAAAAGCCTTTTGTAATAAAGCAGGGATAAGGATGGAGAAAGGATATATTTTTAGAGTTTTTATCAAATTCTTAATGTAGCCATGGCTTGGATTTCCCATTATCATATCTAATACACCCTTTTGCATTAACTAGCCTGACTAGTTTTCAGTACCTTAAGGCAAAAGTTATGAATGACACAAGAATTCATGGCTAAGCAAAAATAAAAACTCTAGTGTGAAAAGAGAGGAAGCAGAAGCAACAAGGTTTCCCCTGAAGGTTTGTAGTTTAAGACACTCCCGGACTGAGTTCTCCCACCTTGAAAAGAGGCAAGAAGATGGAAACTCATTGTGCATCCTATGTGCAGCAGCTTTTCTGGACACCACAGCTTCATGAAACTCTGTGTCTGTGAACATCCCAAGAGGTGAAATCAGGAGTCATAACTAAGACCTTGTGCCTTCAAGGAGATGATTGTCATTTCCTCAAGTTTTTGAGGCAGAGGCTTTGAGGATTCTGCACTCTCTTTTCTTGTAGACATGAATCACGAAGTACGGATTCAAAATGTATTCCATAGAAAGGAATTAGGAGTTAGGTTTGGGGCTCTTCTTCCATGTTATAATCCCTATGTCGTCCTAAGAAAATGTTTAGTTCAAATATCCATGAAAACAATATTTATGCTGACAACAAAAGTGAAATTAATTTGATCACACAAGCTGCCTACCTTTACAGACACTGGAAAATGTATAAGATAGAGGTCAACATAGTCCAACTGAAGATTTTTCAGTGACCTTTCCAAGGCTGGTCGGACCAACTCTGGTCGATGGGAATTGCTCCAAAGCTGCAGAGGTTTGAGAAAGGAAGTTGTGTAATGAAAACTTGAGCCAATTTTACTAGTTTGCTCCACCTAATATTTAGACATTTTCTACTACTTCAAAACTAATGAGCACAGGCAAAATTATTCTCTCTCTTCTTGTGATGCCTTTTGTTCTGCCATATCCTGATGAACTTTATAATATGTTGGATATATAGTTAGTACATATATTGAATGAAAGAGTGAAATTACCCAAAAGGTAAAAGTTGTTATCAAATCATAAGCATACCCATTATCTGAATTATCTTTGGTAAGTTTTACAACTCATGTTAGTGGTGTAATTATTTCATCTATTCAGCCCAATGGGCAAGACTAAGTATCTTTGTGGTTTAGAAACTGAGGAGGCAAACACAGTTTTTAATATGTTAACCTGGGCTGGATGCAATTTAAAACAATGTAGGCATCATTGTTTTATACTCACAGAGCTCTCTTATATTGCTTTCTCTCTCTCTATGATCAACATAATAATGGAAACTGACAATCATAACAAGTGTAAGAAACTCACCCAGGAGGTAAGAAATAATATAATATGATTAAGATTATCTCTCATTCTATAGTCTGTGTTAAACCATATTGATCTGTGCTGAGCTCAAAAAGTAAAGGCACTTTGAAGTCATGATTTGGAACACTGCAAAGATGAGAAAGCTATCTTCACTTCCTGCCTTTGATAATTAGTTTTAATACATGAGTAAGTGTGAAAAAATTGAAATGAATAAGCACAATTCACCCTCAACTATGGATCCAGTCATAGAATTGCCACCTCCACACAGTCACAATAAATACACGTGCACACAAGCTCATTATAGGCACAGTACCTTTGAAGTGTAGAATATGTCTTCTCTCTTCACACTGCCATCTGCAATCTTGCTTCGGATGGCCAGTCCAACCTGCTCCTCATTATTGTAAACATGTGCAGAATCAATATGGCGGAAGCCGGCTTCTATTGCCAATTTGACGGCCTCTAGAGCTTTACTTTTAGGAACCTGGGGAAGCAACCAAACGTAATATTTTCTGACTAATGTGCCTGAGAGTTAGTTCAGGCACAAGCAGCGACGTTCACAAAAATCAGCTTTTCCTACTTTCTTGGATGAGCTCTGTATGTAGAAGCATAAGCCCATCCGAGTCTGCCTAGGTCTTTCCCACTTAGTAATAAGGGTTGGGCAAAGCAGGAACTTCTGCAGTCCCAGAAAAATCACTGCTTGACCACTAGCTTGGAAGTGTCCCCAAAACAATTTCACGTTCAGTGATTTTTTGGAAAAATTAACAGGATGCAACATATAGTTATAGACATAATCTTAATTATTTTTAGTATGGTGAAATTAACACCAGGAAATAGCCACATGGAAGGAATTATGAAGGAACACAGTGTAAGCTCCTGTGATTCCTCTCCCACCGTGTTGCACAGAACACACTGACTTTACCAGCATCATATTTTGTCAACGTATGTGAACTGTTGTCTACAAGAGATGCTCTCTACATACTCCATTACTAAGATTTTGCCTGGGACTGGATACATTGACTCACTCTGCCTGGCAGACACAAAACTTCCAGTCTCCAAAAGGAAAGCAGGTGCACAGAAACCCCGCAAACGGTTACGTAGAGCCACCATTCTTATCAGCTAGGAAATAGGGAGAAACCCGCTTTCTCAGATACCAGCAGGTTTATATTGGAAATAGGTATATCTATGGATAGCAGTCTATTATGTTAGATCTTTTCTACCCAGCCTTTGGCCATTCTGTCTGCATAACAGAACCAAATACTAGGAGTGAAGATGTATACTCTAAGGATATTGATTTGTATAAGAAATAGACTGCAGGGAGTAAGTGATTAGCAAAATGGGGTTCAGCTCCATAAATTCAAGGCAACTCTTTTAGGAAACATATGATTGCAGTGAAATTTACAATTATTGACTTACGTAACAAATTTGGATACAGATTTGAAAGTATATCTTTTAAATGACAAAAACAGAAACAAAGCAAACTGTTTGCCCATCTTGAAAGTATTTCAGAGGCTTTCTTTCTCCCATGGAATTACAAGGAACTAGGTACTGGGTCTCACAGCCCACTCCTCATACCATCCTTGATCTTCTCTTCGCTGTGCGAGCAATCAAAGGCTTACCAAAGCCGAAGCTTCAGTGGTGTCCTCATCTTTACTTCCTCTCCATGAAAATTTATATTACAAAGGAAACCACTCCTGTCAATGGTCTTCAAAATGTCCCTTTGTAACTCCTTATATCTTATAGATGAGAAATGTGAGACTCAAATTTTATGTAACTAGTCCCTATTCACATACATTGTATTCCCAAGACAGTCTTGAGATACAAGTTTTCTTCCAGTGTAGAAATAGCTAAATCTAGAAAATAAAATATATTCCATTAATTTTCTTGTCAAAGAAAAAGAAATTTTTCTGTTACAATATTTTGATACAGATCTCACCCATATTAACAAAGACAAAGAATTTAAATTTTCCTTGTTTGGTTCTAGTTTTTTTTTTTTTCTTAAAATGAGGATATTGTATTATTTCAGGTAATTTTCCCAGAGGTGCAAATAGTACATGGGAAATTCCCTTTAGTCCAGGTCTAGTATTACAGTGTGGTGCTCAAGGCCGCCCATCAGAACAGTGATACTCTCGCAACAGATTTCATGCACCACGTCCCCACTAACTTTTGACATAAACTTTCCTCTGAATTGTGTCTTCTTGGAAGAAGTAAATATCTGTTCAACTATACAAAGAAACAGAGCAACCACTCCCATTGCAATCAATCTTCAAGAGAGGGAGCAGGCAGGCCGTATTCTTTCTGCTGAGTTTTATAGACTCTGACAAGCTGTGAAATAAACATCAACAAAAGACAAAACAGTGCCCCAAATAAGCAGTAGATGACCCTGTGACAAGACGGCATTGCAGAACAAAGACTGACATTTAAAGGGGAGTCATGCAGAGTAACACAGGAACACAAGCCTGACAACCCGGTCAGCTTCCACTTACTCTAGCTTTGCTCCTTTCAACTCTCAACACTATAAACATTATTGTTACCTCTGGAGGCGCATAGGTGCCAAATCCCAGGACAGGCATGAAGTGACCATCATTCAGCTTCACACACTGGTATTTCGAATCCATTTCTGTCACTGGCCTGGCTGGCAAATGTTTCTCTCTTCCTCTCTCACAGGCTGTAAGAGCAATGAGCTGGCAATGCCTCTGAGCACACTGTCTGCTGGCTAACCAATGGCATGTGAGAGGAGGGACAGAGGCAGTCTTACACAGGCTGTGATAAAAATTAAATCCAGTTCAACCATTTCTTATCTAAGAAAATTCATAAGTAAATTATTATGTAGTCATGATACACTCATTAATTTCTCTCTGAAGTATTTTTGCTATTCCAAATCTCTGTATATGAGACATAAATTATTCAAAGAGATTGTAGAACAAATTGTGACTTTACATAAGACTATAGAAACCTCTAGCTACACAGCTCTTTTTTGTTTGTGCCATGATGATGTTCCTACTGTATCTTGCAGCATTTGAAATGACTAATTTTCATTTTTCTCTCTCTCACACACACAATTTAAAGGAATAACTAATGAGCATTTCTTTAAAATATTGCCCTCAATTAAAAATTAAAGTTAAAATTTTAAAATGCGTTACTTTTTTATCAGCAAATCTATTGTTTCTTTCTTACTAGCCTTGTAAGAGAATCATCCCTTCCTGATCAAGGTGCAGTCCTGATAAAGTTGTAATCCTGATGTGAGTGTAAATAAAAAAGAAAATATGACGTGGTTTTATTGGAGGATTTCTTATTAACAGCTTTTGGACTTTGGGTATAATTTGTAACATGCAAACAGTGCCTTATTTGTCTTTTCCAGCCAGTTTTATAAGTTACTACCAAAAAGTAACAAGCCAAAAACCTGATAACTATTAGATATACTTTATAATATTGTTAAACATTATTCATAAAGAAAAACTGGTAACTAATGACATATAAACTGGTGAATAATCCTCTCATGGGATAATTTTTACTTTCTTCTCCCTTTGGAGGTCAGGTTTAAACATGATTGTAATTTGCATGATCCATGATTCACATCTTGGAGCAGTCACAACTTGCAGTGCCCTGATTGCTTCTATTTGCTTTTTCATAAAACAAACAGAAATTGAAAAATAGGTAAATTGCTATACATTGACATAAATGTAATATTATAAAGATATTGAAATTTTTCACAGAGTGTAATTTCAACAAGATGGTGGATTATAAGACTCCCATATGACTCATGGAAACATCAGGAAATACCGAAAATTGACTGAAATAAACTTATTTATTTATGGAGTGGCTCAGTAGAGATTCAGGGTGACTATACACATACAGATGTTATAGGCAAAAGGCTAGAGGAAGAGACATGCAATAGTCTGTCTAAGCCATTGAGGAGAAACTGGGATGCGAAATTTTGTAATAGTAAGCAATTCAAAGCCGTTGGTTATTTGCGGAAAAATAAAAAGGCAAACACAGTCCACGTAGGTGCATATTCAGAAACAAACTAAGAAGGACTTGAGGATTTATGTAGGGCTGATGCCTTGACTGAGAACCTGCCACACATATAAGTTAATGACTGTCATGACATAGAACAAATCTATATAAAGTAAAAAAGATGTTTATTTTTTCAAATGCCCAGTTAAATAAAATAACAAGGCATACAGGCCAGGCACAGTGGCTCACATCTGTAATCCCAGCACTTTGGGAGGCCGAGGTGGGCAGATCACGAGGTTAGGAGATGGGAACCATCCTGGCCAACATGGTGAAACCCTGTCTCTACTAAAATCCAAAAAAAAAAATAGCCGGATGTGGTGGTGAGCACCTGTAGTCCCAGCTTCTCGGTAGGCTAAAGCTGGGGAATCACTTGAACCCAGGAGGCAGAGGTTGCAGTGAGCCGAGTTGGCACCACTGCACTGCATTCTGGTGACAGAGCAAGACTCCAGCTCAAAAAAATAAAATAAAATGACAAGGCATACAAAGAAACAAGAAATCACAGTCCATTATGAGGAAGAAATAAATCAGTAGAAATCATTCCTGAAGAATCACAGGCATTAGAATTAGTAGAGAAGCATTTAAACAGCTGTCTTAAATATGCTAAAATTGCTAATGAAAAATATGGATTAAGAACTACAGAAAATCTGAAAAAATAAGAAAATCACAATATAGTAGTAATACAGAAATTATAAAAAGAAAAGGAAACAAATTGGAGCTAAAAAATATACCTGAATGAAAAACTCACCAGAGGGTGTTTCAATAGCAAATTTGAGCAGGATGAAGATATAATCAATACACATAGGGATAGCACACTTGAAATTCCTGAGTCTAAGGACACGAAACAAGAATAAAGAAATGTGAACAGGTCCTAAGGGACTTATGGGGCACCTTCAAGCCAACCAGTATGATAGTATGGGATTCCCAGAAGGGGAAGTGCAAACCCAAGGTGGTAGAGAGATTATTTGGAGAATAAAATCATCAAAATTTTTCAAATTGGTTAAAGACAAGAACCTACAAATTCAAGTAACTTAAAGAACTGCATATAGCATAAACTCAGAGAGACTCAGACCTATATGTGTTATCATCCAACTCTAAAAGCCAGACAAAGAGATAATCTTTAAATAACAAGAGATTTTTGGGAAGCCGAGGTGGGTGGCTCACCTGAGGTCAGGAGTTTGAGACCAGCCTGGCTAACATGGTGAAACCCTATTTCTACTAAAAATAGAAAAAATTAGCTGGGCATGGGGGTGCACACCTGTAATTCCAGCTACTCGGGAGGCTAAGCCAGGAAAATAGCTTGAACCTGGGGGGCGGAGGTTGCAGTGAGTTGGGATTGCACCATCGCACTCCAGCTTGGGCAACAAAAGCAAAACTCCATCTAAAACAACAACAACAAAAATAAAAAGTACGAAGAGAAACATGACTCATGGGGTACAAGGGATCCTGGGCAAGGTGATCCACAGACTTCTTATGAGAGTCTTTGGAGGATATAGTAGGTGATATATTTAATGTGATCAATAAAAAAAATTTACCAAATAATTCCATATTTGGCAAAAAAATTATTTCAGCCTATTTTTTTTTCAGAGTTTTGCTCTGTCACCAGGCTGGAGTGCAGTGGTACATCTCAGCTCACTGCAATCTCTTTCTCCCGGTTCAAGCAATTCTCCTACCTCAGCCTCCTGAGTAGCTGGGACTATAGGCATGCACAACCACGCCCAGCTAATTTTGGGATTTTTAGTAGAGACAGGGTTTCACCATGGTAGCCAGGGTGGTCTCAATCTCTTGACCTCATGATCCACACACATCAGCCTCCCAGTGTGCTGGGATTACAGGCATTAGCCACCGCACCCGGCCAAATTATTTCTTAAAAATTAGAAAGTTATTAAGACTATGTGATGCAAAAGCTGCAGGAGTTCATTGCCATTAGAACTGCTCTACAAGAAATGCTAAAGAGAGTAATTCACTTTGAAATGAAAGAATTTTAGACAGCAGCATGAGGTCATATAGAGGTATAAAAACCTCTCGTAAAGGTAGGTGTAGGAAAAATGTGGAAACATGTATTTGTGAAATTTGCTTTTTACGCTTATTTTCTTCAAGATTTACATTACAAATGTGTACAAATAAGAATACATTTCTGTTAACAGGTACACCATGTATAAATTTGTAATTAGTGACATCAACAATGTGAAGCGGAAACGTACCTGTGGAAAAGAAGAGTTTTTGTATGGAATCAAAGTTAAATTCACATTGATTTCAAAGTGGATGGTATAACTATAGGATGCAGTATGTCATTTCAATGGTAACTACAAAGAAAATAATTACAGATTATGCACAAGAGAAATTAAAAAGAGAATACAAATTTCAGCAAGAAAATCATAGAAACCCCAAAATATTGTTAGTTGAGGGTATAAAGGACAAAAAGCTAAAGACATAAACTTCAGGTCTTACATACAAAATCCAATCAGTTTATCTCAAGAGTCTCTAAAGCCTTATCAGGTTTAGAATCAACTTAAATGTCTAAAATGCAAAGATTTACCTGAGATCCAAGACAAATTTCTACCAGCTGTGAGCCTGTAAAATCAAAAACAAGTTATTTCCTTCCAAATTACAATGGTTTTATAGGCAGTGGTTGAACAATCTCATTTCAAAAGGGAAATGTCAGCTTAAAGAGAAGAGGAAGAGGCTTCATGCAAGTCATAAAGCCGACAGGGCAGAAATTACATCTTAAAGCTGCAAAATCATCTTCCTTGACTCTATATTCTTCATTCTGGGGACAGGGGTAGGCTTCTGGGGCTTTGGGAAGCACTGTACCTGCGGCTTTGCAGGGTGAAGCCCACATGGCTGCTCTCACAGCTTGGAGTTTAATGCCCATGGCTTTTCCAGGCTGAAGTTGCAAGCGGCTGGTAGATTTATAATTCTGGAATTTTGAGGGGTGAGGTCTTTCTCCCACAGCTTCGCTACACAGTGCACCCATGGGGACCCTCTGCAGAGCTCCACCCACATATTATAGCTCAACATTGCCTAAATAAAAGCTCGATGTTGGGGCTCCAGCCCCGGAACAGGATTCTTTCTGGGCATCCAGGATTCCTGACACATTGTCTGAAATCTAGGTGGCAAATGCCAAGCCTCAACCACTCTTACACTCCAGAGGGCTCAGGCTCAAAGTTCCCCTCTTCTATTTGTCACTCTCCACTCATCATTTCCTCCAGTGACCAAGTGTGTGTCGTGCACCTTGCCCAGGCTCAAGGGGTACCTTGTACACAGGGGCTTCTGCCTGACTAGTGTGGGTCGTGGAGTCGACAAGAACTAAAACTTTCCACAGCTTGTTTACAATCTGGTGGAAAGAAACTGATCTCAGGAGACCACAGGAATTCTCAGTCCTATAGGTGAGGGAGAGGGAGAGGAACATGAGGAAAGGGAGATGAGAAGAGGGAGAAAAGCAGATGGAAGATGGAAGACCGGGGAGGAAAGAAGTGGGATGTCCTTGAGTCATACATAAGGAACACTCATGTGTTTCAAGCAAATAACTGATCCTAATTTCTTCTCACTATTTTTTCTGAACAACTGTTACAGTTTGCAAAGAACTCTGAATATTTTCTCAGCAAATATATATTAATATGATACTTTAAACAAAATGATGTTTGCCAGCACTGTTTGTCCTGAGATTTCCTGTTTGGTTGACTAAATTCTCTGGGGTGAAGAGGTTCTATGTGAACAAAAAGGGGTAGGCTTGGGCCTCACAGAGGTTTGTGGGTGAAGTCATGTCTGTGAGAGGCTGTGGAAGCTCACAGTCAGCCTGCATTGCTGTGGAAAATGGTGGGACGCCAAAAGCCGTGCAGGAGGAAAAAGGAAGAGCCGGGAGGCTGTGGAGGAGGCTGAGGTACTGCTGATGCCCTGGAGAAAATTTTGGGGAAAAGACAGAGATATCTAAAGCAATATGTAGGAAGTTTTAATTATGATATTAGTTGAAATTTCACAACCCATGAAATTTAAAGTAAATTCCACCTTGCTCAGTTTTTTCATAGAGTGAACTCTGAAGAAACAACTGTGTCACCAGTGTTGACTCTGGACGAGTGACAATTCCACCAAGTACTTTTTGAGACGCCTGCCTCGCCTGCACTGTTTGTTATTTTACTATTTCTCGATACTATTGTTCACCCCTACAATCTACTGGAGTTGATGCAGTCAGGGTGACTCAGCAGCTTGCACACCTTCGGACCACTTCTGGATAGGTCAAAAAGCAGGGGAGGTTGTAAAGAGAAAATTATTAATTTTTATAGTTGTTTTGTTTAGCATAAAACCAGGTGAGAAAAGCCTGTTTCTCAATGGTTTAAACTCCATGTGATATGGACAGGAGACAGGGAAATACTGGGTAGAAGAGGGTGATTTCCCAGCAAAGGCCCCACTTTCAAGCCTGGATACCGGTGCCCCTAAATGAGAACAGGCATTTCAGTTTCCACGCCCCCAAAAGTTGCCTTTTGGCCCACCACACCTCCATTCTGCCCATATATAAACCCCCAAAGCCTAAGATCCAGGGCAGACCAGCAGGTGAGGAGACAAGGAGGCAACCAGATGGATGGCAGAACAGTGACACAGAGTAAGAGAAAAGGAGGGACATTGGACACTGAAAGGAGTTTGGCCTGGGAGGATTGGAGAAGAGTCCAGCCACTGGGCAGCCTGACTCCATGGGAAGATCACCTTCCTACTCCATTCCCCCATTCCGGCTCCCCATCCGTCTTGCTGAGAGCTGCCTCCACCACTCAATAAAATCTTGTACTCATCCTTTGAGCCCACATGTGATCTGACTCTTCTGGGATGCCTGGCAAGAGCTTGGGATATAGAAAGCTGTCACACTGGCCCTCTGCCTTTGAGATAAGTCAGAGGGTCCACGGAGCTGCAGACTCAAGCCGTCTGCAGATGGCAAAGCTGAAAGAGCTTTGTAACACTGTGGTTGCAGGCACTCACCACTAGACAATACCATGGAGCCAGAGCCCAAAGCACTCACCCTGGCCTGTGCACCTGCCCATCTCCATACTCCCCATCCCTCAAGCAGTTTGAACAGGTGAGCCGCACCCCTGTCACAAGTCCTGCAAGGGGAATCAGGAAACTGTCTCATTTCACATACAAATCTGTTAGCACCATATCAGGAAGTCTGAGGAATGGTAAGCTCTGGGGGTTGCCCAGGAGAGTCTGTAACTTCTCTCATCTTTTCCTGACTCTTCTTCCTCTGTGTATTGATGTCATCCTCAGGCTGGGTGGAGACTGCTGCAGCAATTTTAGAACTCCTAGGGCAACAGGACAAGAGCCACTTTAAGAAGAGGGGCTGCCGCGTCTTAAAAGCTTCTCTCTAGATGTGAGAGAAACCTTCTCAGAAGCCCGCAGCACAGTCCCTCTCATGTAGCGTTGGCTAGGCTGGGTTGCAGCACTCTTCCCACTGTAGCTCATGCCAAGGGCAAGGAAATACACGAGTGACCTTAGCAAAGCTTTTCTCATAAAATGCATGTTGGTGATAATACGATCCTAACCCCTAAACCATAATGAAAAATTGATATTTTTGAAAAGTTAGACATTTGCAACCTTGCTTGTACCTCAAAATAGCTTTGCAAGCTTTTAAAACAACTGGAAATAAATCAGTCTTAAATGTAAGACATGAGACTATCAAGTTCCAGAAGAAAATCTGAGGAAAACTTATTGGGGCTAAAAATTCTTAAGTAGGTCCTGGCAAGGAACTCAGACTAAGATTTCAAAAACACAAATCACAGAATAGAAAGAGACGCATATGACTTAATTAAACCAATAAGCTTCTGTAAAGCAAAAAAAAAAAAAAAAAAAAAAAAACAACAGAAAACAGACGACCTCTACAATGGGGGAAAATAATTGCAAGTTGTGAATCTAACAGGGGACTGATATCCAAAATTTATAAGGAACTCAACCCAACAATAATAATTACAAGAAAACCCAAATAACCTCTTTAAAATTCATCAAAGAGCAGAGGTTTCCCAACTCCATGCCTAGGCACACCTATAGGCACTTGATAACTGCCCACTGGATCCTCCATCTTCCACTGGTGGAGACTCAGAAGGCTGGGAGGCTGGTAAATTATTGGGTAAATACAATGGACATTATTCAGGTGATAGCTACACTAAAAGCCCAGACCTCACCACTGTGCAATATATCTATGTAGCAAACTGCACTTCTAAAGTTTAATTTTATACAAATCCAAAAATAAAATAAATGAAACATAGTGATACCTAAACTTTTCTACAGATCAAATGAATAACAATCTCTGGTGTAGGATTTTAGCTTTTGGCATGATGGTCTACAAAAACACAAGCAGGGCAATTTGATCTGGCTATAAGCACATTGATCCCGTTTGGTTACTATAAGCACAGATCAATAGGTACAAGGACAAGAGACCCCAACCAGCAGAAAACCTAAAGGAGAAATTTGGAGAGAATGAGTGTAGTCTGAGGATTTCAATTTACTTTATTATGTAAGCGAATCTGAATATGTAAACTTGTGTGGAGATTGAAAGAATGGAAAGAGGAAAGATGAGAGACTCAGAGACTGCAACCCTTAATGAATCAAGAACTTGATGAACTGATGTATAGTGAAAATCGAAGAGTAAGAGTCTTCATTAGTATGAAGTGTGTTAAAGTTAAAGGTTCATAGAGCAGTTATAAGTACTTCTTTGTCTGTATAATTTATAGCATGGAAGTAGTTGCCTGAAGTATAATCTAGGTATGAGTAGAAACTTTCAGTTGTTGAGAATGTAAAGAACAGCAATGCTGGAGTTCTCTGCATGTATAGTGAAAAATGATGTCCACAAATCCTGGGAGAAATCGTAAACTAAGGGAATAAAGGGACTATATCTAGAAGGGGACAGATGATAGGGTATAAATGATATCAGAGCTAAGGAACAGGTTTTTATTTGTTTATATCTGAGATGAAATCTAGATTTTTCATGGACCTAGTGGCTGGTGATATAGTACTTTCTATTAGCAAGGCTAGAAAATTAAGACTTACTTGCTTCAAGTTCTCCACAAAGCTAGTACAGTAGGCTCAATAATGCTCCCACCCCCTGCCCTGCCAATAACTCATGTCTTTATCTTTGGAACCTGTGACTATGTTACCTTACGTGGCAAAACAAACTTTGCAGATGTGATTATGTTAAGGATCATAAGATAGAAGGGTTTCCTGAATCATCTGGATAGGCAATGTAATCTCAAAATCCTTACAAGTGGCATCCAGGAGGGCCACAATCAAAGATGTGTAAAGAAAGACGCATAGGCCAGAGATCCTAAGATGCCATGCAGTTGGCTTTCAAGATAGAATAAGTGCCATGAGCCAAGGAACACATTCTCTGGAACCTGGAAATGGCCAGGAATAGCATTTTCCCATAGACCCTCAAGAAGAAATGCAACCTTGTGGACACCCTGACTTTAGCCTGTTGAACCAGATTTTGGAATTCTGATCTCCAGAACTGTGAAAAAATTAATTATGGTGCTTCAGGCCACAACATTTGTGATAATTTTTTACTGCAGAAATAGGAAATGAATTCAAACATGATTCAGCAATTCTCATCCTCTCTCTCCTGCATCATCAATTTTTCTCTTTCTACTAGATTCTTCCTAAGAGCGTATAGGCATGCTGTTTTTTCTGCCATCCCAAAGAAAATTGTCATTTGACTACATTATTTTCTCCATGGACTTCTCAATTGTCAGGTGTATTCATAACCCACTCTTTGAATACCTTCTACACTTCTGTATCTAATTCTTCTCTTCCTACACTTTTTTGAATGCACCTCTATTCAGGCTGTTGCCTCTACCAATTTATCAAAATTGGGACAAGGGAGAGGATTTTGAAAACTAACTAATGAGTCATACCTGGGTAACAAAATAATCTGTAGAACAAACCACCATGGCATGAGTTTACCTATATAACAAACCTGCATTGCACCCCTGAACTTAAAATAAAAGTTAAAAATATTGAAATTAAAAAAGTTTTGGAGATGTAAATTACATTATTTAATTCTAATTCTGAACAATTACCTCATCTAATATTTATGAAACAATTCTGATTCTAATTCTGAACAATTACATTATTTAATATTTATGAAAAAATTAAATGAAAAGAAATACACATAACAGTGTCATGGCTAGCCTTTGACATTCTCTTAAAAAATTAAAGCACAACATTCTGAAAAATTACATTATTCTAATGTAAGAAAGTGTGTGAAGAGCACAAAGTCAGAGAAGTCCACGGTGGCCCTAAGGGCTCACCTGGTTGCAGGTGGGCTTGTAGTTGGGTCCTGGCTTGTCTGAGGATTAGTTCCAGCAGTTAGTGATTGAAAGTGGACACCCTGATGGACCTGGTTAAACCTGCATCTCTGCATTTCTCCAGGCCCTAGGAAAGAAGGAAATGGGTGTAGATCTTTGATGTATCCTGGCTTTCTCATTTGTCATTTAACCTTTTATTTAGTGTGGTAAAATACATATAACACACAATTCGTCATTTAACTATTTTAAAACATATAGTTTATTGGCATTAAGTCCATCCACCTTATTGAGTAAGCATCACCATTATACATATATTACAATTTTAATCATCCCAACCTAAAACTCTGCTCATTAAACAACTACTTCCCATTTCCCCTCATTTCATCCTCTGGCAACCACCATTCTACTTCCTGTCTTTGCATTTAATTATTCTAGGCACCTCACATAGTTGGACTTATACAGTATTTGTCCTTTTGTGTCTGGTTTATTTGGCTTAGTAAAATGTCCTCAAGGTTCAAATTATTATTGCATGTATCTGAATTTCCTTCCTTTTTAAAACTAAATAACGTCCCTTTGTGTTTAGACACTAAACTCTGTTTATCCTTTCATTTGCTGATGCTCACTTGCATTTTCATCTTTTGATTATTGTGAATAGGATTATTACGAATAAGGTTATTGTGAATAATAACACTGCTTCAAAAATATCTACTTTAGTTTCTGCTTTTAATTTATTTAGGTATTGTGAGCCCCAAATACCTGAGACATGCCCCAGTCAATTTAGAAATTTATTTTTCCAAAGCAAAACCTCTCTCCTGTTGTCCAGGCTGTCCTCTGCTATGGTTACTGGGATCGTTTTCAGCACAAAGTTGCAATGTTGTGTTATACTTTCCAAGTGAGCCTTCAGGCCTTTTCCTTTTATATATTTTTGCAAGAAAGTTAAGGAGGCATCTCATCCAAAATGCATGCTATCATGAGTATATTTTGGCATTGGGTGAACAAGGTGTGTTGGCACCCAAACCAGGCCTTCATCTTTTACTTTTCAACCTTTCTTATCTTGAATACATCCTCTGTCCTTGGTAGCCTTTTTATCCTCAAGAGGATACTGGGATTTGAAAGCTGTCAGATCTATTTGGGGAATTAAAGGTGCCTGGACCTCAGCACTGCTATTCGTTGGGTGCCTGGCTGTGCAGTCAGTGAAAGCGTTCCCTCTAGCTAGATTGGAATTCCTGTGCTGATGGCATGGAAAATGCCTAACAGCTATTTCCCTTGGGGTTGCCAATACCTCCAATAGCTCCAACATGGCTTTGCGTATTCAATTTTAGTATTATCAGCCTTTAGCAGTCCCCTTTCCTTGCAAATAGCTCTGTGTGCATGGACTATCATGAAAGAATATTTGGAATCAGTTTAGATATTGGTTCTCTTACTTTTGGACAGATGCAAGGCTCTCATAAGGGCGATTTACTCAGCCTTTTGTACAGAAGTCCCTGTTGGGAGGGTTCTTGCCGCTATTACCTCCAAGAGAGTCACTATAGCCTAGACAGCATTCCTCCTTCTGTTGGTGACTAGGCTGCGTCTGTCCACAAAGAGCATCCAGTCTCCACCCTGGAGGGCTGTGTCCTTCAGATCTGGTCGACTGGAAGACTCTTGATCTATAACCACTAGGCAGTTGTGTACTAGTTCCTTTGGTTGCCCAGTAGGTGTCAACAAAGTGGCAGGGTCTAAGGCTCCAGTGGCCTGTAGTTTGATTAGATATTACCTATGGTGCACATTGCAGTGTGATTTAATGCCTTTTGAATAAGGAAATTATTTTCTTTCTTTTCTACATTTTTATAGAGGAGTTTTGTAGATAGGCAGGAGATATCATTTCTAACATTATTCTCCAGTATAAAGGAAAACATACTTGACAGTTATGTCCCAAATTAGGTAAAAGAAGATTGACATTGGATGTCCCCAGGGGTTCATAATTTCTACTTGTAGTAGCATAAATGTCCTCTGTGTTCTGTAGACACAGAACTACCCTCCCTTACACAGACTCCTCATTGGTACAGCCCAATTACATCCACTTTCCTAAGCATATGGACCCCCTATCTCTGTCAATCCCACCCCCAGTGATTCACTGAGGGAGCAGTTCCAGCCCTGGGTCCCCAGACGATGTAAGGTGTTGAAAACCCCACCTTCCCATAGATGGCCAAGAGCAGAGCATGGACATATTTGATTAGTACTGAGGAAATGTGAGAATAGTGAAACTTTGCTGTGACTGTATTCTTGTGTATTAGCTCATTCTCACACTGCTATAAAGAACTAAAGAACTACCAGAGACTGGGTAATTTACAAAGAAAAGAGGTTTAATTGACTCACAGTTCCACAGGCTGTACAGAAAGCATGGCTGTGGAGGCCTCAGGAAACTTACAATCACGGAGGAAGCAAAGGGGAAGCAAGCACATATTCACATTGCTGGCAGGAGAGAGAGAGAGAGAGAGAGAAAGAAGTTGGAGGTGCTACACACTTTCAAATAACTAGATCTCATGAGAACCGTATGATGAGAACAGCAAGAAAGAAGTCAGCTTCCCTGATTCAATCACCTCCCACCAGGCCCCTTCCCCAACAGTGGGAACTGCAATTTCACATGTAATTTGGGTGGGGACACAGAGCCAAACCATATCACTCTTCCCCAGCCCCTTCCAAATCTCACATTCTTTTCACATTTCCAAAGACAATTATGCCTTCCTAACAGTCCCCCAAAGTCTTAACTTATTACAGCATTAGCTCAAAAGTCCAATTCTAAAGTCTCATCTGAGACAAGGCAAGTCCCTTCCAACTATGAGTCATAAAATCAAAAATAAGTTAGTTACTTTCTAGATACAACGGGGGTAGGAGTATTGGGTAAATGCTTCTGTTCCAAAATGGAGAAATTGGCCCAAACAAAGGGGCTACAGGTCCCATAGAAGTCCAAAACCCAGAAAGGCAGTCAATAAATTTTAAAGCTCCGAAATAATCTTTATTGACTCCGTGTCTCATATCAAGGCCACTTTAATGCAAGAGGTGGGCTCCCAAGGCCTTGAGCAGCTCTACCCCTGTGGCTCTGCCCAGTAAAGCCTCCATGGGTGATTTCACTGGCTGACATTGAGTGTCTGCAGCTTTTCCAGGCACACAGTACAAGCTTTCAGTGGATATACCATTCTGGGGTCTAGAGGATGGTGGCCCTCTTCTCATAGCTCCACTAGGCAGTGCCCCAGTGGAAATTCTGTGTGGGAGCTCAAACCCCACATTCCCCCTCCACACTGCCCTAGAAGAAGTTCTTCATGAGTGTTCCACTCTTGCAGCAGGCTTCTGCCGGGACATCCATGCGTTTTTATACATTCTCTGAAATCTAGGCAGAGGATCCCAAGCCTCAAGTCTTGGTCTCTGAGCAGCCACAGGCTTAAAACTACATGGAAGCCACCACACATTGGGGCTAGCATCCTCTAAAACAATATCTCAAGATGTATCTGAGGCCCTTTTAGCCATGGCTGGGGCTGAAGTGGCTGGTATGCAGGGTGCCACGTCCCAAGGCTTCACAGAGCAGTAGGGCCCTGGGCTTGGCCCATGAAATTATTTTTCTCTCCTAAACCTCCAGGTCTGTGATAGAAGGGGCTACCTTGAAGGTCTCTGAAATACCTTGGAGGCATTTTTCCCATTGTCTTGGCTATTAACATTTGGCTCTTCTTTACTTATGCAAATTTCTGCAAGCGGCTTGAATTCTTTCTCAGAAAATAAGATTTTCTTTTCTCCTACATGGCCAAGCTCAAGTATTCAAACATTTATCTTCTGCTTCCCTTTTAAATATGAGTTCCAGTTTCAGATAATCTCTCTGGGCATGCATATGAGAATATGCTGTTAGAGGCAGCCAGGCCACATCTTGCTTGCTTTGATGCTTAGAAATTTCTTCCATTAGATACCCTAAATCATCTTGCTCAAGGTCAAAGTGCCACAGATCTGTAGGGTAGGAACACAATGATGCCAATCTTTTTGCTAAAGCACAGGAAGAGTGACCTTTACTCCAGTTCCCAATAAGTTTCTTATCTCCATCTGAGAACTCCTCAGCCTGGACTTCATTGTGCATATCCCTATCAGCATTTTCTTCACAACCATTCAAGTCTCTAGAAAGTCAAAACCCTCCTTCGTCTTTCCATCTTCTTCTGAGCCCTCTAAACTCTTCCAATCTCACCTACTACCCAGTTCCAAAGTTGCTTTGACATTTTCAGGTATCTTTATATCAATGTCTCACTATTTGGTACCAATTTTCTGTATTATTTTATTCTCACACTGCTATAAAGAACTACCTGAGACTGGGTAATTTACAAAGAAAAGAGGTTTAATTGACTCATAGTTCTGCAGGATGTACAGGAGGCATGGCAGGGGAGGCCTCAGGAAACTTACCATCATGAAGGAAGGTGGAGGGGAAGCAAGCATGTCTTCACTTGGCTGGCAGGAAAGGGAGAGGGAGAGAGAGAGAAAGAGAGAGACAGAGAGAGAGAGAGAAGGTGGAGGTGCTACACACTTTCAAACAACCAGATCTTATGAGAATTCTATTATGACAACAGTAAGAGCAAAGTCAGTCCCCATGATTCAATCACCTCCCACTAGGCCCCTCCTTCAACACTGGGAATTACAATTTGACATGATATTTCGGTGGGGACACAGAACCAAACCATATCATTTGGTATTCCAGAATTTCTGCCTTGCTGTTGCCACCCTCACCTCTGGTGCTTCCTCTTAGTAATTTTTTCTCCTCTGACCCCACCCTGCTCTATGGTTATAAATCCCCTCTTGTCTTAGTTGGAGTCAGAGTTGAGCTTCAAGGGAACCAAAACATTTGGCACTAAAATACATTTCTTTGACACATTTCAAGACAGATATTCAGAAGGGCAGGAAATATGAGAAGAGCCGAAAAGCTGTTTTTAGTGGGAAAGACTAGCATCTGTAGAGAAAATTTGCATTGCTACAGCTGGGCTTTCTCTGAGACTCTCCCTTGGATAGAAGAAAGATTAACTGAGAATCTGATACCTTTAAAGGTCTAAAGAAAAACATTTCCCAGCTGTTCTCTCTGAGGGCTGCTTCCTGGGAGATTTCATCTAAATAACTAGACCTCCTTTGCTAGCCAGGCTTGTTCTTCTCTCCATCCCATAACCTGTGTTCCACTATAAGCAATTTTGCCAAGATTTAAGTGCAATGGTGCGATCACAGTGCCCTGCAACCTTGACCTCCTGGGTTCAAACAATCCTTCTACTTCAGTTTCCCAAGTAGCTGAGACTACAGACAGGTGCCACTACACTCAGCTAATTTTTAAAATTTTTCCTTTTAGCAGAGACAAGTTCTTGTGGTGTGTTCCAGGTTGGTCTGAGCTGAAGAGATCCTCCTGGCTCAGCCTCCCAAAGTGCTGGAATTACTGGTATGAGCCACCACACCTGGCCATCTGGCTGTTTTTCCTGCATTCTGCCTGTAATTATTTTTTAGGGTCTTTTTCCACATGTCTCATGTTCAGAGTCTCTAAGGCACATGGTGTAGCTGAGCTGATTCACCCCTGTCCTGTATAGAGCACCATGTGGGGGAAAGTTCCTGGTCTGCTACGCCATCACCCAGCCAAAGGAGGGCTGCCTTTGCTCTGGTTTCACATTCCTGTTTTAAACAGTCACGCCTAGAATTACTCGGCTACGTTGTGACCTTAATGAAATATCTAGTTTGTGAAGTCACAGAATTTGCTTTTCATAAAACTAGAATCTCTTTGAGTTTGGGAGTGTCACATCCCATTAGGGTTCCTCTTTTAGCACCTCACTAAGATTATTAAAATTAATTAAAATTTTTGGATGAACTAGAAAGTTTGCAGAAACCTCTAGCCATTTTGCTGGTTCAACAGGATAACCTTTTTTCCACTAAAGAATATTAGTGTTAGTTTAGTGATGAGGTTAATATTTCCCATTTTTCCACCTCCCCTCTCCCAACCCAAAATGTGTTGGGCTGAGTGTTAAAGACCAAAGACGGATCACTTGGACAAAGGGTTCCTTGTATCCCCACAAGTCCTAGTTATTTTTCTCTCATTGAGAGAAAAGGGCCTGTATTGATGCCTGGATATGAGATTTTATACCTTCTTGGCATCCAGGGTTATACAATCAATAAACAGAGATGGTATAGAAAAATCCCTTAAAAATGATGGGTAATGCCAAGACTACAGGTTTTTCTTTCCTCCTGTCACTTGTTACAATGATTTTCAAGTGGAAACTTGAGTTCTGCATTTCTCAATTTTTCTTGACTCTCAAACTAGCTGAACACTTCATTCTTCCTTCTCGAGAGATTGGCACCAAATCACTTTGTCCCGTTTGGGAAATGCAATGTTTCTCCTCTGGGTGCATTTTTGAAGACCAAGGCAAAAACATTAAAGTTCATTTTTATTGTCTGTGTGGGTAAAACATTTGATTTTACTAAACATGCTCCATAGTTACATGGCAGGATGTTTTGATTGGCATAAAAACTAACCGAACTTCTAAATGCAAAGTAGGTCACCGGAAGAGTACAGGACTCTTTGTGAGTTGTTTTTCTCTCCAGTCCAGTATTTTCCTCAACATGTTTTCTAAATAACATAGGAATTTCATTTTGGAATAAGCACGTCATTTAAATTTATTCATAGGTATAGAAGGGTTCCAGAAATGTTAAGAACATACATGGTTTCAACCGTATACCTTTGCTTTATGGGATAATGTAGTCAGTGGAAAACATTTTCTGTTGAAGCAAGTGACTGCCTCATTAGTAAATAAGAGAAGAGCAGCTTGAGATGGCCGGTTTGCAATGAAGTGTGGAGCAGGCCCATTTGCTTTCATGTGTCAGACATGCCTGCTCTACCCCACCCCTCATTAAGGCACTCACATTCACCAGGTGTGATCATCTAAAAGGGATTTGATAGTGTTATCTCCAATCTCCTTCTCTGGAAAATATTGCTGACTCACAGTGACTAGGGGACTTAGGTGGCATTTTAGACCTGCCAATCACCAGCCTGGATCATTGCACCTGTTCTGAGTTGCACTGGTCTTTTACTTTAGTGCCAGGTGGCTGGAAAGAGGCCCATGAAATAGAGCTGCTCATTTTTAAATTATCCCTTTTGTTGAAGCTTTTGTTCAGGAGGCAGGAGTGGGGCCACTGGCTGAGGAACTCATGGTACACTCTTTGTTTTAAAGATGTGTTACACAGGGTGAAGGAAAGCAAAATATGCCATGCAAAATGTACTTTTTTGGCATATTTTTATATGGATATTCAGAGGGGTCAAAATTCAGAGAGGCTGCCGACACACAGAAAGACCTGAAAAGCTTTCTTCTCTCGCAGAGATTTGTAAGTGCTGAGGAAATGTGCATTAGTGAAGTGAACAGAGGGTAAAAGCCTTTCTCTGAGGACCCCTTTATATGCCTTATTGGATCAAGAAAAGATTAACTTCCAAGAAAACAGACTAAGATGCTGACACTTTAAAGGTCTGACTGAGAAGCTTCTCCACAGGCCGCCACCTACCCTCCTGAGGGCAGCTTAGGGAGCCCCTGAGAGGCTCACATCTATGTGGGGACAGCCTTGGCTCACCATGTGTGCCTCTTCCACTCCCCCATTACCTGAGACTCCACCTTCCCCAGAGACCCCAAGCCCCTGTTCTCTCCGTAGCCTCAGGATGTGATGAAACCCTCCGTCAACAGGAACGCCCTGGAGTCTCTTATTGGCAGGAATCTGCTGTCCATGTGCATGTGTACACATTTGCATGCCTTTTTATATTAACCTTTCTCCTGTCAGTTTGTTTTATACACTCTAATTATCAAAACTTCAGAAAGGAGAGGGAAAAAATGTCCTTTGTGCCTGCGTGGGTATCTGTATTTCCCATGCAAACCAGAAAAAGTGAAGGAAAGTAATAAAACCCAGTCCTAGAAGTAGTGAACATGGCCCTGACAATGGCAATGAAGGAATAGTGCATGGCCTAAGATTGGTCTCCCCATGACTGAGGACCATCAGGGCCCAGTCTCTTGTCTTTCCTTCCTCCCTTCCCTTCACCCCCAACTGCACACAGCCGGACACAGGACACAGTTTGGTAAGAGCATCTGATTAGGGAGGGTAACTGGGAAACTACATGAGAATGTGCATGAGTGAGTGTGAATATGTTAAGAATTGAGGGGAGGAAAACCTATCCTTCTGCCAGTCTATTTACTTATCTACTACGTTTTTAAATGTTAAGACTCCTGAGAGCCTGCTGTTGGGTGTGTAGTGTGATCCTCTGGAAGGAAGTTGAGGAAGACGCTCTCCGTGCCTCACTTTCTCCTTGGGGTTACAGGAGCTTTCTCATAGACACCTGACAGGGGGATCTTCTGTCTAGGACCCGCATATTTGTGCCCATCGTACAGTAACTGATCAACACACAGAAATAGCGGCTGTTGCAGCAGAAAAGGGGTTTAATAATTGAATGGCAGACAAACAAGGAAGTAGGAGGAAACTTCTAATTCACTGCCCCGAGGAGTTTTAGACTGGGATTTTCAAGGGAATTTTGGCAGGCGTGGAGCTGAGGAGCAGGGTGGGGTGCTGACTGGCCGGGGTGTGGGCTATGAAAGCCTAAGGATGTGGTAACTGCATTGTGGGGCTGAGTCAGTTCCTCAGAGGGGCCTGTAGATTGGAAGGCATCTGTGGAACTGTTATAATGCATGATGCAGAAAATATCTCGAGTGGAAAACGTGAGATTTCCTACTGTCGGAGATGTTACCTATGAGGTTAGGACCTTGTGATATGGGCTATATGACTCCAAAGAGTAACAGTTATATGGAAGTGGGCTACAGGGCAAGTTGGTTAATGCCTGCTATGCTTTCTTTCAGAGCTTATGCTTTTGCTAAAAACCTAGACATTTACTTTCATTAATTTGATGAAGGTGCTGTCACCTCCTCCAGTGAACACACTCATTCTGAGGGACAGCTAGGTTACAATAGCCATCAATCAACGTTGTCACAATGCTTGCATTGATGGAAAGCTTTCCTTCATCTGAATGAAAACATTCCTCCATAGTAAGCACTAGGTCATGAGAGTCTCTGGGAAATACTCAGTGTACACAAGAAACACGTTTTGTGGTTAACAACAAAATCCTTTACCTTACTCAATGGAAGGCTGTTGATCTCAGCACATCTTTCAGCCTGGGCACCACCCAGCAGTTTCTTAGAACTTACTTAAAAGCATCCAACTAAGCATAATTCTGAATATCGCTCACTAATCCTGACTCTGCTTCCTTCGCAGCTATGAAATCAATAACAGAAATGCCCCTGTTTCACTAATTTTTGTATTTTGTTTTTAGTAGAGATGGGGTTTCACCATATTGGATAGGCTAGTCTTGAACTCCTGACCTCAGATGATCCACCCACCTTGACCTCCCAAAGTGTTGGGATTACAGGTGTGAGCCAACATGCCCAGCATGAAATACGCTTTCTTATAATTTTTGAATACTCCACTTAGAGGCCATTGCAAAACCTTTCCTGACACTCCTTCTTCCCCATCTTCCAGGTTTGCATGTGTCCTGTTTTCTTGGGTGCCATGCTGTATTATAATTGCCATTTGCAGTCTCACCTTTTGTTGGCTTCAAGCTGCAAAAGTTGTAGTGATTTTTGTGTAGACAGGCAGAACTTAGCTAGTGCCTCAGCTTGGATCCTCCTCAGGCTGCAATGAAGGCATAATACAAAAGCAAGGTCTCCCAGAAGTCTCAGTGGGGAATTACCTGCTTCCAAGGTCATGGGTGACTGGCAGAATCCAGTGCCTTCTGGGCTACTGGAGTGAAGGCCTCAGTTTCTAGCTGGCTGATGGCCATAAGCCACACTCAGTTCCTCTCAAAGTGGGCATGTCCACAAGGCAATTCATCTTATCAATGTTTGGCCAAATACAGGTTGGGCAGAACACAATAACAATAACAAAACACCACTTAGAGATCTTAATAAGCAGAAGTTCCTTATTACTTGAGACTGAACTTTTACTAATGTTGTTCTTTGACCTGCATAGTAGAAGCAATATAAATGAAGGGCACACAGGAAAGGGTGGCCAACATTATCCAGGGGGTCATAAAAGGACTCCTGAAACATGTGTGGATGGATCGGGTGTATTTATGATAAGTAAGACATCAGAAACCTGCTGGAAACAAGGTGCAAGCTGAGCAGGCTGTCCTAGAAAGAGGAAATAGCTGAAAAAAAGCAAGAACACAGAGATCGTATTCATGATTTCGGACCAGGTTTTTTGTGCCAAGAAGATTCAAGGAAACAAGGCAAAGACAGTCACAAAATGAAATGAGGCCTTGATAGAGGAGAATTTCATTATAATGAAGGTAGAAATGGGTGCTTCCAAGGAATCTCATTACATGTGTCCCTGGGACCAGGCATCTAGCTTTTTCAAGGAATTTTCAATAAGCCATTTGTGATGGGATTTGTGATAAAATGGATGGTGTGAGACTTAACTGAGGTCTTCTTGTAGAATCAAGGTCTAGAAGTTACCAATCTAATGATCATTTTGTATCTTGTAAAGTAAGTCCTATATCCTTATCAAAGACAGATTGGAATGTTTAATACTTCAACTTAAGTGTCAAGAGTGAACAATACCTAGAAGATAATTCAAACTCCTCTCTCAGCATACCATTTCTGTATGTTCCTGTAAGATACACCTGCACAGATAGGAAGGAATTGAAAAAAAGGCAATAGATTAATTCCAGCTTCATTTGGAATCACTGGCAGTTGTAATATGAGCTCTTCCTACATTGAAGTTGGTGGAAATAAAGAACGTGAGAGCCTTGTTTTCTACTGGGATCTCACAGAGGAAAAGGAGGAAATACAGATTAGCTGGGGCTGATGACAGATCTGAAGCAAAGCCATCCTGTGAGGCTGAATGGTGGACACTTCATGCGGGTGCTGGGATTTGGCACTTATGCTCCTGAAAATGCAAGTGGACCCCGGAGTCTGAAGGGTCCTAGATCAGCTGTCCTTGCAGGGTGGTCAGCACAGCTGGTCACATGCATGAGAGTGGCTCTTGGGTTTCTGCTTCTGCACCCAGCTGCTCTCGCTGTGATATGTCCTGGATCTGGCTGCAGTGTTCCTCCCTCTCAGAGCTTCCACAGAGATTCTGCTGCTGCTGAGCAGGGCACAGGCTTGCATAACCCCCTGCACGAGACACGAGCGCATTGACTTTCGTTGCTTCTAGGCTGAGAAGTCAGGCACACAGAGGGCACTCAATAAATGCCTGTGGCATCAATGTGAAAAAACGTACTTGAGAATGAAGGATAAAAAGAATCATAAATGATCTGTAGGTCTCAGCTGGTTGGAAACTAGGAAGGTTGGGTGTATGGACTCATTTATTATTGTTAGCCAAAAATAGATGCTGTAATGTGTATGTGTGTGTGCCTGTGTGTATATGTGTGTGTGTGTACTAGTGTGTATGCATAGGCAAGTGTGTGACTGTGTGTGTATGGGTGTGTACCCGTGTGCATGCATCCATGTACATTGTGTACCTGTGTGTATGTGTGTGTGTGCCCTAGGATTGTTGGAATGGTAAATGATCATCATACCTAGGAATACAGATAACCACGGAGGGGAAATATCTCTACCATGAGAATTACAAAACACTGCTCAAAGGAAATCAGAGATGACACAAACAAATGGAAAACCATTCCATGCTCATGGATAAGAAGAATTAATATTGTTAAAATGGCCATACTGCCCAAAGCAATTTACAGACTTCATGCTATTCCCATCAAACTATCAATGACATTCTTCACAGAACTAGAAAAAAACACTATGTTAAAATTTACAAGGAACCAAAAAAGACTCTAACAGCCAAGCAGAACAAATGTGGAGGCATTAAATTACCCAACTTCAAACTATATTGAAAAGCTACAGTAACGAAAACAGCATGACACTTGTACAAAAACAGACACAAGGATCAATGGAACAGAATAGAGAGCCCAGAAGGAATGCTGCACAACTACAATCATCTGATTTCTGACAATTAATAAAATCAAGCACTGGGGAGGTGACTCTCTATTCAAGTGATTGGTACCTGGGTGACAAAATAATCTCTACACCAAACCCCCATGACATGCAATTTACAAACCTGCACATGAATCCTAAACCTAAGACAAAAGATAAAAAAAGACTGCAATTCAGTATTGATGGACAGTAAGGCAATGTAACTACTGTCTTTACCGATTTCAGGTGTTTCTATCTACTGGGAGACTGCCTTTCTCTGGCACCCATTGCAACCAATTATTATTTTAGAGAGACAGGTTAACGACTGCTTGACCATCACCTGATGGTCACCTGATATTCCTGGGGAGGGCCACTCTCATGCCCTGCTCATGTCTGACTCACTACCTACTCTAACATTCCCCCTCAATAGTCCAAGACCCAGTTCTTGGGGAAAATGGACAAAGGTCAGGCATCTATAACTGCTTCCTACTGACAGAGGAGTGGTGAAAGTTGTCCTGTGGGTTTTGGCCTCTTGATAACTGTCAGGGCAGAGTGGCTCTGTGGGTTGGTGAAATTGCTATCCAGGTAGGTCCAAGAGAAACACAAACAGGATTTTTCCTATGTTGTGTTCTACTGATGGGCAGCCTAGTGGTCTTCTATAGAAGGGTGACTCCTGAGTATTTAGAAGATGGTATCCTCACCGAGGATAATTTGGAGCTTGAAGGTCCATCTCTCTAGTTTCTTCTGAGCTGCAGCCAGAGATCACTGGTTGGTTCAAGGAATAGGCAGGGTTAGTCTAAATTGCAGATAAAAATACAAAGACTACTGTTGAGACTAGAATCTAATAACAGGTGTACCACAGTTCTTGAAACATCATTTTTCTCTCTACAGTCCTCATTTTTATTACAAATAAATCATGATAGGACTCATTTGTTTGCAAAATAAGCTTTAGCCTTATTATACTTGGCACATAGCAAGAATAACTATTTGCCATTTAGGCTCCTTTTTAAATTGGCTTTTATGAAACTTTGTTCCATAAGGAATCTCAGATAAGACTTTTTAAAGCCTTAAACCCAGCCATGGGTGTGTGCTATCAAATACCTGCATGATTTGGCTAAATTCTTCTCCTCTTGAGGTCCCAAGACAATTTGAAGCTCCAGGGCCCGTGAGAAAGTGACATTCTTTATTTTCCGTGGGTCACAAACTGTGTAAGTGGACTGTCTAGACATGGCATGAGGCCAGTTTTCCAAAGAAGCTATTTTTGGCTCTATAAGTCAAATTTGCTTCCTTAAAGGAAAACACATCATTCCAGTCAAAACCTTGGTAAAATAAGCAGTTTCTCCAATTGTGTCCTGTTGAAAAAAAAATGAATTCTTATCACATTTATGCAAATAACTATATTGCCTTATGTTAGGAACACTCAAAAATAGTCTCCAAATTCTGAATAAATCAGGTAGAGAGAAACAAATATGCTCTAAATTTCTTTACAGGAGTGTACATTACTCTATTGTTAAAAGCTGTAAATAAGCTTGAAAGAAAAGTTTTCTTGATTCTGAAAAAGAAAACACAGGATCAGCAACATTTTAAGCAAAAATTAAAAAACATATTTTTTGGTCCTTTATTAGTTCAATTTATGCAATTAATTCCTGTTTTGCTCAATATTTATTATCACATTAGTTTTCCAGGAGGGTCTTGGAAGTTTTTTCCTCTCCATCTTAACATCAAAATCTTAAAAGCTATCACAAAACTGCATTCAAGAGCACAGAATCCTAGAGCTGATGATAAAACCACATTTAATGAGGATCAAAACAAGAAAACAATTGTTTGTGGATGACAGGAAGTCTTAGGGCAGCCACAGTCAAGGACACAATTGGCAAGGAAATTGACTTACCTCTCTGGCACACAATAAGTTTACATAACAATTATAATTATAACTGGTAATATAAACTAACTACTAACAGAATTATAGGAATTTCACATAATTTTTGAACACACACCAATAGGACATTTATACAAATATTTCCAAAGCAAGCAAAAAATTTCCTTTGCATTAGTATACTTTTAATGTTAAACCCAATCCTTAATAACATCTTACAGACAAATCTACTTAATCTTATTCATTTTGACCATAGGGTAAGATTCTCCAGCCTCTAGCTCCATCCATGTTCCTGACAAGGTTATGATATCATTCTTTCTCACAGCTACATAGTATTCCGTGATATATATGTACGATATTTTCTTTATCCAGTCTGCCATTTATGGGCACTTAGATTGATTCCATGTCTTTGCTATTGTGAATGGTGCTGCAATGAACACAGGTGTGCATGTGTCCTTATGATAGCATGATTTATATTCCTTTGGGTACATACCCAGTAATGGACTTGCCAGGTTAAATGGTAGTTCTGCAAAACTTTCTCTAAAAATAAAATTTAGCAGACTAATTTAAGGGATCCATTTTTTGCCACCAATTATTCTCTTTTTGAGTTCTGTTTCTGAAGTTCATCCATGTTGCTGCAGAAAAACATGATTTCATTCTTTTTTGGCTGAATTATATTCCAGTTTTTCATACACCACATTTTCTTTATCCAGTCATCCATTGATAGACAGTTTGATTCAGCTGATTTGATTGTTTACTCAAAAGTTATTGAGGGGCCTGTCATTTCATCCCTATGTACTTGTGTAATTTTTCCAGTTCCTCTTGGTATTTATTTTATTCCACTATGGTCTGAGAAGATAGTTGACATAATTTTGATTTTTTAAAATTTATTGGCCAAGCACGGTGGCTCACACCTGTAATCCCAGCATTTTGGGAGGCTGAGGGGGGTGGATCACAAAGTCAGGAGATTGAGACTATCCTGCCTAACACGGTGAAACCCTGTCTCTACTAAAAATACAAAAAATTAGCTGGGCATGATGGTGGGTGCCTGTGGTACTGGCTACTTGGGAGGCTAAGGCAGGAGATTGGCATGAACCCAGGAGGCAGAGCTCACAGTGAGCTGAGATCGCACCACTGCACTCCAGCCTGGGCAACAGAGCAAGACTCCTTCTCAAAAAATAAAAATAAAAAAAAAATTTATTGAGACTTGCGTTGTGGTGAAGTATACAGTTAATTTTGGAGAATACTCCATGTGCAGATAACAAGAGTGTATACTCTGTGGTTTCTGGATAGAATGTTCTGCAAATATTAGGTCCATTTGGTCTGTGGTCTAGTTTGTGTCCAGAGTTTCTTAGCTGATTCTCTGCCTTGATGTTCTCTCAGATAATATCAGTGGGTGCTGAAGTGCTATACTATGATTATACTGCTATGAATCTGCTTTCTTTGGTCTAGTAGTGTTTGTTTTATGTATCTGGGTGCTCCAGTGTTAGCTACATACAACTTTAAATAATTAGGTCTTTTTTTGTGTTGAACCTTTTATCATTGTAAAATGCATTTTATTTGTCCGTTTTTAACTGTTGTTCTTTTATGGTCTGTTTTATCTAATACAAGAATGGCTACTCCTGCTCGTTTTTGTTTTTTGGTATTTTTTTTCTATTTGTGTGATATATCCATTTCCACCCCTCTTCTTTGAGTCTGTAGTTGCCTTTAGTCAGTTGGTGGGTTTCTCCTAGGCTGTGTATGGTTGTATCTTGCAGTGTGGCACTCTGCATCTTTCAGTGGAGCATTCTGGCCATTTACATTTAAGGGTAATATTGGTATGTGAAGTTCTGTTTCTGTCCTAGTGTTGTCTCCTAGTTGTCTTTGAGTTTCAACTGTGTAATTACTTTGTAGGATCTGTGAGATTTGTACTAATGTGCCCTTTTATGATTATGTATATTGTCCCCTAATTTCCATGTTTAGAATTTCTTTCAGCATTTCTTCTAGGACTGGTCTAGTGGTAATAAATTCCCTTAGTAATTGTTTGTCTGGAAAAGACTGTTCCTGGATCATTTTGGAAGTTTAGCTTAGCAGCATATAAAATACTTGGCTGCCTTTTGTTCCTTAAGGGGATGAATATAGGCCTATAGTGAATTCTGGCCTGTAGGGTTTCTGCTGAGAATTCAATTTTAGTCTGATAGGATTTCCTTTATAGGTGATTAGGTGTTTCTCTCTTGCAACTCTTAGAATTTTTTTCTTTACGTTGACTTCAAATAGTCTGATGACTATGTGCTGTGGTGAAGTTCACCTTGAAATGTATTTTCCATGAATTCTCTAATCTTCTTGCATCTGAATGTCTAAATGCTTCCCAATACCAGGGAAGGTTTTCTGAAGTATATCCTCCAAAGCGTTTTCCATACTTATTACTTCTTTTTCTTCTCACTCTGGAATACTTATATTTCTTAGGGGTGGTCACTTTACAAAATTCCCTAATTCTCAAAGACTTTGTTGATTTTTTAAAATTAATTTTTGTATATTTATGTCTGACTGAGTTAATTTGAAAGACTTGTCTTCCAGCTCTAAAATTCTTCCTTCCTCTTGGTCTAGCCTATTGTTAAAGCTTTCAACTGTATTTCACAATTCCTTCAATGAATTTTTTATGTCCAGAAGTTCTGATTTTTTTTTTTTAATGTCAATATATTCTTTCATATTCTGAATTTTTTTTTCTGATTTCTGTGTGTTAGTTTTAAGCTTTCTGTTTGGTCTCATTGAGTTTCTATAACTCAATATTTTGAATTCTTTGTCTGGTAGTTCAAAATTTCAATTAAATTAGGATCTATTGTTGGAGAGTTAATGTGATCCTTTGAGGGTGTTAAACAGTCTGTTTTTTCATACTTTCAGAGTTATTTCCTGTTTTTTTTCCTCAACTGGATAAACTATTTTACCCTGTTATGCTTTGAATTTGCTTTTGTTTGGATGACAAGCTTATCAAGGAGCTTATCTTATTCCCTAGTGCAGCGGGCTTGCATCAGCAGATGTCTTTTTCTGTTAAGTGATTCAACTTCCAGGCCAGTAGGTGGTTCTATGGGTAAGAACTGGCTATGGCTGATACAGATGTGTATATATTTGATCCTTGTTAACTGAGAGAAGCTATCTGTGTAATAAGACAATGATCTGACCTGTGGAAGGCCCAGACATCTAATCTTCCTGCTTAGCCAAGGAGAAGGCCCACCTACAGGTGACACAATGGCAGACACAAGCACAAGCAGGAGGGAGAAGGTTCAGTGGGCAGATATCAAGTTCCTAGAGGTATGCCTAAGCATGAAGTTGGGAAACCTCTGCTCTTTGCTCATTTTAAAAGAGGCTATTTGGGTTGTCATTGTTGTTGTTTAGTTGAGTTGAGTTGAGTTTCGTATAATTTTTTTTTTCTTTTGAGATGGAGTCTTGCTCTGTCACCCAGGCTGGAGTGCAGTGGCACAATCTCGGCTCACTGCAGCCTCCACTTCCTGGGTACAAGCAATTCTCATGCCTCAGCCCCCCAAGTACCTGGGATTGTAGGCATGAGCTACCTCTCCTGGCTAATTTTTGTATTTTTAGTAGAGATGGGGTCTCACTATGTTGGCCAGCTTGATCTTGAACGCCTGACATCAGATGATCCACAAACTTCAGCCTCCCAAAGTGTTGGGATTACAGGTGTGAGCCACCATGCCCGGCCATAAATATTTGATATTAGTTTTCTTCTGGATTTACAGTTTGTAAATATTTTCTTCCATTTTGTAGGTTGTCTGTTCACCCTTTTGATTATTTCTTTTGATTTACAGAAGCTTATTTGTTTAATGAAGCATCACATTTCTGTTTTTATTCTCTTGTTTGTATTCTTGAGGTCATACTCTTGAATTATTTCCCTAAATTTAGTTATAATTTTTCCCCAAAGAATTGTCCTTACATTTTCTTATAGCACTTTATAGTTTCAGTTCTTACATTTAAAACTTTATTTTGAGTTGTTTTAAAACCTTGCAAAGCAATTTGGAAATATAGGCAACATTGGAAAGGTCTAACTTTTTTGAAAAACATCAATTTCTTATTATGATTTTAGGGGTCAGGATTGTAATCTCATCAACATGTGTTTTACTGTAAAAGGTTTGTTATGTCACTCATGTTAATTTCCTTGCCCTTGACACGTGGTTACAGTGGGAAGAGAGCTGCTCTGACCCAGTCCTAGCCAATGCCACATAAAAGGGACCATGCTTGGGGCTTCTAGGAATGATTCCTCACTTCTAGAAAGATATTTTTAAAATGAGGTGGCCTTTCTTCTGCAAGTAGCTATTGTCCTGCTGCAGTGTGAGTTCTAAATTTGCTTCAGCAGCCTGCAGCCAGCCCGAAGATAATATCAATACACAGAAGAAGAAGAGTCAGGAGAAGATGACAGAAGTTCTGGACTCCAAGGGACAACACTCAGAGCTTGCCTTCCCTCAGACTTCTTGTGGTGGTGGTAACAGATTTCTATTAAATTTATACTAATTATAAATTGTTTTCTTGACCTGGTTTTATACTAACCAAAACAACCATAAAAGTTAGTAATTTTCTCTTTAAAGTATCCCCTCATTTTATCCCAATCCAGGATTAGTCAGAATACATGAAAACTGCTGAGTCATCCTGACAGCATGAACCCCAGTGGATTGTAGGGGTTGACTACAGTATTGAGAAATATTAAAATAACAAAAACTGCAGAAGAGGCATGGATCTCAAAAAGTGCTCAGTGGAACCACCACTTATTGTGAGTCAACATTCAGGACACAGTTGTCTCTTCAGACAGAGTTCACTCTATGAAAACACTATGAGCAAGGTGGGTTTTACTTAAAATTTCATTGGTTGTAAATTTCATCCAGTGTTATAATTAAAATTTCTTACATATTCCCTTAGGCATCTCTGGCTTTTTCCCAAAATTTCCTCTCGGGGTATCAATAGTGCCTCCTTCTCCTCCAAAGTGTACCTGTTCTTCCAATTCCCTCCTGCACAGCTTCTGCTGCTCAGCTGTTTCCACAACAATGCAAACTGACTGTTAGCCTCCATAACTCCTCTGCTCAACAGCCATGCCCTCACCCACAAACCTCTGTGAAGTTCAAGTATACCCCTTATTGTTCACATAGAAACCCCTCAACCCAGAGAATTGAGTCAACAAAACAGGAAACCTCCTCAGGACAAACACTGCTGCCAATATAAATTTTTATTTATTTATTTTAAAGTTTATTTTATTTTCAATGTGAGTGTTGGCTCCCATCTCCCTGTCCTCATGTTCCTTTCATAAGACTGAGAATTTCTGTGGTCTCCTGAGGTCAGATTTTTTCACCAGATTGTATACTAGCTGTGGAAAGTTTGAATTCTTATCAACTCCACAAACCTATGCCAGTCAGACAGAAGCCCCCATGTGCTAACTGCCTTGTCCTTTGAGCCTTGGGAAGTGACAGGAGACACACCTGGTCACTGGAGGAAATTGTGAGTAGACAGAGACAAACAGATGAGGAGAGTTTTAAGCCTGAGCCCTTTGTGATACATGAGTGGTTGAGGCTTGGCACTTTTCACCTAGAATTCAGGGGACGTATCAGAAATCCTGAATGTCTAGACAGGAACCTGCTGAAAGGCTGGAGCCCCCACACAGAGCTTCTATTTAGGCAATGTTGAGTAGAAATATGTGGTTGGAGCTCTGCAGAGTGTCCCCATGGGTGCACTGCATAGTGAAGTGGTGGGAGCAAGGCTTCACCTCTCAACATTCCAGAATTATAAATCTACTGGCAGCTTGCAACTTCAGCCAGGAAAAGCCACAGACCTTAAACTCCAAACTGTGAGAGCAGCCACCTCAAGAATTTTAAGTGTTCTGTCACTACATATGTTGATTATATGTTCATATTGATAAAAATCTGCTGTTGAAGCCTTCTAGTGAGTTTTTCAATTCAGTTATATTTTTCAGCTCCAAAATTTTTTAAAAACATAATTTCTGTATCAGTGATCGTATTGTCATTTTTATATTTTTTTTGGATTTCTGACAGTTTTTCTCCACATTTTTCATTAGCAATTTTAGTATATTTATTATAATTGTGTAAGTCCTCTACTAATTTCAATGTCTGTAGCTCTTCAGGAATGATTTCAGCCAATTGATATTCTTTCTTATAATATACTATATTTTTCTATTTCTTTGTATGCCTTGTTATTTTATTTAATTGGGTATTTGTTGGGAGAAAAGCTGAGTGTTGGGAGAGACGCTGAGGCAGGGCTTGCATTTCTGCTAGACTTGCTGGCTCCTTGCTTCTAGCACTCCCGTGATTTCAAGCAGCCATTTGTTTCTTATTCACTTGATACACTGTTTCCTTTCAACCCCCACATCCTCACCACCTGTTTGTTTGAGCACCAATAAGTAGCATGGGCTCCCAGAGCTCGGGACCTTTGCAGCCTCCTCACTGGCGATGGCTCCCTGGTCTTGCTTTCTCTCTCAAACTGGCTTTTTCTTATTCCTTTGACTCCGCCAGACTTCGTCACCCCCATGACCTGGTGTTGTGTCTGATCACCCCAACATTCCTGGCTGCCCAATGTGGGGCAACGAAGACCCTGGTGAAGGAATGCTAGAGCATGTGAATGCAGAGGACACATCGTCAAAGGACACCCAAGGACGTCTCAAAGAAGCTCGGCAGGAAAGCTGAGCACTGGGAAGAACCAAGGTAACAATGAGACAAAGTGAAAGCAGACATTCTGCTTATTTAAATTTCTTAAGGCATTTATTACAAAGAGGGGGAGTGAAAGTTAGTACTCAGAATTTGTTATCACTCTTTAGTACAGTAATGCAGTTTTGCCCATGGTTTCCTGAACAAGGGACTATGGAGTTAGATGAATGGGAGAGAATTGGAAGAGATTTTTAAAAGTCGTATAAAGAGGGAGCAGAAATTCCAGTTTCTGTTTGGTTAATGTGGGCACCAATAAAGGCAGCTCTTGAGCCATTTCAAACAGATAATGGGGCAGATTCAGATGAGGAAGAGGAAAATGAGTGTAAAAAACTGACTTCAGATTCTGAGTGTGAGGAACAGCTACCAGAGGAGATTAAAGAAAAGAAAGGAAAATGAAAAAAAGTATGTTTTACTAGCCCGTTGGCTCCACCTGCTGAATTAAGTGAATGGTCACCTCCTCTCTCTCCCCTTAATGGGGGAGAAAATAAATTAGCTGAAAAACTTACTGCTCCTGTATTTGCAACATTAAAAGCTGGAGCAATTGGTCATGCTATACAAAATTCTATTCAAAAAGCTAGAGCCAAGGGAGTCCTTGAAGCATGGCAATTTCCTGTTACTATAATCCAGCAGGGAGGACAGACTATAGCTAATTGGGCCACTTTTCCTTCTAAGTTACTAAAGGAATTTAAGCAAGCCCTTAGTCAATACGGGCCAAACTCTCCTTTTGTGCAAACTTTATTTTTAAAATATGGCTCTTGATAATAGATTAATATCATATGATTAGGATACTTTGACAAAATCTGTTCTCACTCTCAGTATTTACAGTATAAAACCTGGTGGGCTAATGAAGTTCAAACTCAGGCAAGGGAAAACACATAAGCACAGCCACCTGTGCCTGTTTCCTTTGAACAGTTAATGGGAGTTGGCCCTAATTGGGGTCAATTAGAGAATCAAGCAGTAATGGAGGATGTTGCCATTGTTCAGCTGCACTTTGTGTGCTTACAGGCATGGGAAAGGATAAATGTTACAGGGGAAAAATATCCTTCTTTCAGTTCTGTCTGACAAGGACCTAAGAACCATATATTGATTTTATTGCTCAGCTCCAAGAGACTGTGTAAAAGGCCATAACTGATAAAACGGCCCAGGATGTTGTAATACAGCTTCTTGCATATGATAATACTAATGCAGAGTGTCAACTTCTATTATAGACCCCTGAGAGGGAAGGCTCATTTAGCTGAATATATTAAGGCTTGTGATGGCATTGGAGGTAACTTACATAAGGCTAATCTTTTAGCTCAGGTTATGGCTGGATTAAGAGTAGGAAAGAATATGCCCCACTTCTCAGGCTCTTGCTTTAATTGTGGGCAATTTGGACACACAAGAAAGGAATGTAGAAAAGGAAATCAAAAGGCAAAAACTACCACCATCAATCAACAGAAAAGTCCCAGTATATATCCCCAGTGTAAGGCAATCACTGGGTGAGTCAGTGTCATTCTAAATTTAGCAAAGATGGACAATCTCTTTCAGGAAACAGGAAGAGGGGCCCCTTCTTGAGCCCCTCAACAAACTGAGGCATACCCAGCACAGCCAGTGCCCTTACAAATGTACAACAATTATCCTCCGCCTCAGCAGGCAGTGCAGCCGCAGACCTCTACAGCACAATTCCCATCTCCTTACTTCCTAGGGAGCCACCAAAGAAGGTCCCCATGGGGGTTAGGAGACCCTTACCCTCAGGAACAGTTAGTCTATTACTTGGAAAGTCTAAATTTAAAAGGCGTCACTGTGCATGTGGGAATAATTGCCTCTGATTATACCAGAGAAATTCAATTAGTTATTAGTTCTTCCGTGGTCTGCCTCCCAGGAGAAAGAATTGCTCAGTTGTTGCTGTTACCTTACATAAAACTAGGAAGCAGCACAGTGAAAAGAACGGGAGGCTTTGGTAATACTAATCCAGCAGGAAAGGCTGTGTATTGGGTTAATCAAGTGTCTGAAGAAAGACCTATTTGCACAGTAACTATTCAGGGGAAATATTTTGAAGGACTAGTAGATATTGGAGCTGATGTCTCTATTATTGCTATAAATCAATGGCCCAGGCACTGGCCTAAGCAAAATGCATCCATTGGTATTGTTGGAGTAGGAGCTGCCTCAGAAGCTTTTCAAAGTTCCTTGATTTTATCATGTCAAGGGCTGGATGGTCAGGAAGGGAAAATTCAGCCTATCATTACACCTGTTCCTCTCAATTTATGGGGTAGAGACTGCAACAATGGAATGCTGAAATATCTATTCCTACAGATCAATATAGTAATAATAGTAGACAAATGATGAAAAATACAGGCTATCACCTGGGAAAAGGACTAGGAAAAGATAAAATAAAAAAAAAGGCCCATCAGAACCTTTATAATTACAAGGGCAAACAGATCGGATCGGATTGGGATGTCATTTTTAGGAGCAGCCATTGTTGAGCCTCCAACTCCCATTCCTGCTGTTTGGCTAACTGCCAAACGGTTTGGGTGGTGCAATGGCCACTGAAATAGGAAAACCTGGAGGCTTTAAAACAACTGGTGCAGGAACAATTGCAAAAGGGACATACAGAGCCTATTTTCTCCCCTTGGAATTCTCCTGTATTTGTCATTAAGAAAAAATCAGGGAAATGGAGAATGTTAACAGATTAAGGGCTGTTAATGCTGTGATTCAACCCATGACTATACTTCTCACAATGTCCCTTAAGCACCTGACCCTATACCCACTGGTTATTCCTTGGTTATATTAGTAATACAACAAAGAATAACATTAAAAGCTAATGATTAATAATGTTTATACTGATTGATAATATCCATGATCATCTCTATATCTAATTTATATTATAACTATTGTTATTCTAACTATTATACTGAAACAGTTTGTGCCTTCATTCTCTTGCCTCGGCACCTGGGTAATCCTTCGCCCACATCTCCCTCCTTTTTATTGATTAGGATTGTCATTGCCATCATTGCTTGTCGCTGGCTTCAAGTTTTTCATTGGACTCCGTGGAGATGCCTGCAGACTAAAAGCAAACAACATAAACACACCAATATTAGTAATGCCGATAACAAAAGTGCACCTCCAATGGGTTTGATCCACTTGAAAGGATTTAGATCAGATAGTCCTTCTGTAATTCTTTCAAATATGTCAGAACCAGGAATGGTAGTTAAGTGAGCCTGGGAAGCCTCAAAAATGTGCTCCTTCAGTGTTGAAATGTCTGGGGTTAAATTATCATCCCAGGCTTTTAGATGCCTTTGGACTTTTCCCAACTATGTTGATCTTCCTTGTAAGCATAAGCTGTTATTCAATAATCAGAAGTATTCCAAACACATTGTCGTTGCAGTCAGTGGTCTAAATTCATCATTCTGTCTCCCAACCAGATGACACTCTGGCAGAGATCATTAATTTGGCCAGTTTTTGATCAGTCTGAGCCTGAGAATTCCAAAGTCTGGTGGAATTTTTTTGGCATGTTTCCACATAATGAGTGGTGTGGACCAAGTTAGGAATGGCTACTCCAGCAGTAGCTGCAGTTGTAGTAACAGCAATTAAACCTGCAATCACGGTAATGAGAATAAAAATGAATCTCCTAGTTCTTTCAAGGGTCCCTTTAAGGACTTCATTGATTATATGAACAGAAGGAGAAGATTCCCAGAGGCGGTGTAAAGAAACTGGTATCCATACCCCTTCCCTGGCCGTGACCAGGAGAACACTTGTTTTTGGATCAAAGGTATCATCAATACACATAAACAATTTGCAATTATTGCATTCAATAGTTTGACTATCAGGGGTGATAATTATGTTTCCAACCAATAACATATATGGTGGTTTAACACAGCTCCTAACGGGTACCACCCTCTCAGACATTAAAGAGTCTTACAAATACCAAAACAAACATGTATAAGAATTTTTTGATAAGCTACATTCCATAATCTGATTCCAGACATGGCTGCAGCCAACCTCCACAATTCAGGATGTTCCGGGGTAACTATAAGATGAATCACTTTTGGTTTTGGAGGAATGATGCCCTGGTCCAACCATTTGAAAGGGTAAGGAGACACCCATTCCCTTTTTTTGTAGGACTGCCAGCCTTTCTCTTCATAATCTATTACATAGTTAAACTCAGAACATTGGGTATTTTGGCCAGAGCAATCTCGCCAATAATACCCTTTTGGGGCCCAGTCAATGACAACACCTGTGATCGGACTCCGTAGCACTACTGCTTTTGAGGCATTGCAATCACTCCATAGAATGTTTTGAATTATTAAAGGTCCCTTTATAGGGTATTTTAAACAGTCTGGCAATCCTTGTGTTTTATTATGCTTTACTGTGACAGGAATTCTCTGTTCCTCAAATGAATTTATGTTAACGTTCAGAACCTGAAAAGAATTACTACAGAAAACATGCACCTGATAAGAATCATTACTGGATGCCAGTACAGTCCACATCCAATTTTGATTAGAGAATGCCAAACAACCAGGTGCAAATCCTGTGCACAGTGGTGGAAATTTATATCCAATGGACACGTTAAAAGGCATTCCTTCTTCCTCTGGTTGAGCCGGAAGTCTGTCATCATTAGGGACTGGCATGAATGCACTGTCATTAGTATAAACTTCCACTGAGGAATCCATCCATGAAACATCGAATAAGAAGGGAAATGGGACATATGACCAGTAGGTGTAATTTTGAGTTGCTGCAGCCCTGGGTATACTTACCACTGCCCTGGGTATACTTACCACCATAAAGGCAGCCAAGATAATATTACCCATATTTTTTGGAATCCCTTTGTCCTGTAGGTGTCTCTCAACCTCTTCGGACATTACTTTTATCTGACTCCACATCAGCAGGGTGGAATTTTAGCATTGGGAGTTATAGGGCGAGGCTGTGAGACGAAGTAGAGATTATAAATTGTATTAGTCAGGTGACGAGCCTTGTACTTCGATTTCTGGCGGCTCTTCACCTTTTGTTTCTGATGGTTCTTCAGGGCTGGAGTCATGGTACAATTTCAGCTGACGGGAGAGAACCCAAACAGGTTGTTGGTCCTTTCCTGGGGAGACACAAGCAAAACCCCTACCCCATGTTATTACAGTGCCTAATTCCCATTTATTAGTTTTTCTGTCCTTCCACCATACTCACTTGCCTTTTTGTGGGTCAAATTTATTACCAGTAAAGTGTTGTTCTGCTGCCATGAAAGTTGGTTCGTAGCCAAATTTAAAAATTTTCATGTGAACAGAGCTAAATGTATCTGCGCATGGGGAGTACTGACATCCCCTTTCTTTTTGTTATCTTGTTTGCGAAGCTGGTCCTTGAGAGATTTATTAGCTCATTCCACCAGAGCCTGTCCTTGAGAATTATAGGGAATTCCAGTAGTGTGAGTAATGCCCCATGCTTGAGTGAACTTTCTAAAGGCAATGCTGGTATAGCTGGGACCATTATCAGTTTTAAGATTAGCGGGGCAGCCCTTAACTGAGAAACAAGAAAGCATATGTCATTTAACATGAGCAGTACTTTCTCCTGTTTGGCATGTAGCCCAGATGAAATGGGAAAAGGTGTCAACTGTTACATGTATGAAAGAAAGTCTCCCAAAAGCTGGAAAGCGGGTCATGTCCATTTCCAGAGTGTGTTGGGGGAAAAGCCTTTAGGATTAACTCTGGAAGGAAGTGGTTGTAGGATTAACTCTGGAAGGAAGTGGTTGTAAAATTAACCCTTGGCAAGAGGGACAGTGCCGTACTATGGTTTTTGCCCGTTTCCATGTGGGAGGGAACTTGCTTCTGAGTCCGACAGCATTGGCATGAGTTAGGGCATGAAAATTTTGCATGTCCATAAAAACGGATGCGTCTAAAGCGTCAGCTCTGGCATTTGCAGCCGAAAGAGGTCCTGGAAGAGACGTATGGGCTTGAATATGAGTAATGTAAAAGGGGGCAGAGCATGCTCAGAGAATTGTCTGAAACTTTGGAAAAGTGAAAGCAAACTTTCATCGGGCAAAAATTTAACCGTTTCTATGTTGCGGGCAACATGCAGGAGGTATGCAGAATCGGAAACAATGTTGACAGGCTCAGGAAAATCCTCAAGGACAGCCATAACAGTGATAAGTTCAGCTCGCTGTACAGAAACAGGTCCTGTGTTAAGAACGCATTCCCATGGTCCTGTGTATACAGCACGGCCATTAGAGGAAGCATCAGTAAAAACAGTAATGGCTCCAGTTAATGGAGTACTTCTAGTAATATTAGGTAAAATCCAGGAAGTGAGTTTCGGGAACTGGAACAATTTTACATTAGGGTAATGATTGTCAATTATATCAGGGAAACTGGCCAAATTTACTTGCCAAGTAACACAATTTGTAAACGCTTGTCAGACTAGTTGATGGTTTAAGGGAACAATAATTTTTTGAGATTCCTGTCCTGAAAGTCGTAAAAGATGGGAATGGGCTTGTCCGATAAGGGTAGAAATTTAGTCAAGGTGAATAGTAAGTGTCCTTAGAGAGCTATGGGGAAGAAAACACCATTCAATTATATCGTGTTCCTGAGTGATCATCCCTGTTGGAGAGTGTTCATTGGGAAAAATTAAAATAATAAAAGGTAATTTGGGATTGAATCTAGTGACCTGAGACCGTTGAACTGTTTGTTCAATCAATCATAACTCAGACTCAGCCTCAGGTGTAGGAAACCTTTTACTGTGTAAATCTGGATCCCCACATAATGTGGCAAAAAGGTTAGACATAGCATATGTAGGGATGCCCAAAGAAGGGCAAATCCAATTAATATCCCCAAGTAACTTTTGAAAGTCATTTAAAGTTTTAAGACATCTCTCCTAAGCTGAACTTTTTGTGGTTTAATCACCTTGTCTTCCAACTGCATGCCTAAATATTGAAAATGAGAGGAAGTTTGAATTTTTTCTGATGCAATAGTCAAACCTGCTTCTGAAATGGCCTGTTGAATCACAGAAAAGCAGGAAATCAAAATGGCATGTGTGGGGGCTGTGCAGAGGATATCGTCCATGTAGTGAAAATGTAACATTGGGGAAACTGATCCCTGACAGGTTGAAGCACGCACCCCACAAAATACTGACAAATAGTGGGACTATTAAGCATGCCTTGTGGTAGGACTTTCCAATATTAGTGTGTAGCCGGAGCAACATTGTTAAGGGAAGGGACCATAAAAGCAAACTTTTCAAAGTCCTGAGAGGCCAGTGGAGTGTTCAAAAAGTAATCTTTAAGATCTATGATGATTAGAGGCCAATACTCAGTGAGCATAGAGGGGGAGGGTAAGCCAGATTGTAACATCTCCAGAGGTTGAAATACAGCATTAACTGCCCTGAGATCAGTGAGCATTCTCTGTTTTCCAGATTTCTTTTGGATAACAAAGACAAGTGAATTCCATGGAGAGAAAGTTTCCTCAATGTGTCCCAATTCTAACTGTTCCAGGACTAAATTATGGAGAGCCTCCAGCTTATTTTTTGGGAGTAGCCACTGATCCACCCAAACTGGCTTCTGAGTTTTCCAAGTTAAAGGGATGGGATCTGGAGGCTTGACAGTGACTGCTTCTAAAAAGAAGAACCAAGCCCTTTGGAGTCAAATTTATAGGAAGGTTGAATAGGCTCAGTAATACCTTAAGCTGACTTTCCCAGACCGGTGTCTCGAACATATCCCATTTTTGTCATAATGGGTTTACTTTGCTCACTGTAGGCAGCATACAGAAATGAAATTTGTGCACCTCATTGTTGTAAAAGATCTCTTTCCCAGATATTAACTGGAAAAGGTGTAATTAGAGGGCGAATAGTACCAGTCTGTCCCTCTGGGCCAGTACAGTGTAAAATAGTGGAACTTTCATAAACCTCAGTGGCCTGGCCAACTCCCACCATCCCGGTGGATGTGAGTTCTTTGGGCCAGTAATGAGGCCATTGGTGTAAAGCAATAAAGGAAACATCAGCACCCATATCAGTCATGCCCATGAATTTCTTTCCCTGTATGTGCACAGAACAAACAGGTCAGGTGTCAGAAATTTTATTAGCCCAGTAAGCCACTTTACCCTGATTATCTGTACTCCTAAAACCTCCAGTTCTTTTATGAGAACTGGATCTGAGTGGAATGTACAGCAGAAGAAGTTGAGCAATTCTATCTCCTGCTGAAGCTTGGCAAGGAACTGCAGAACTAACAATAATGTGTATTTCCCCAGAGTAATCAATTACACCAGTAAGTACCTGAACACCTTTTAAATTTAAGCTTGAGCAACCAAGCAATAAACCAACAGCCAGGTGGCAAGGGCCCAAAAATACCCGTGGGAACAGCTATTGGTGGCTCTCCAAGCAAAAGGAAAATGTCTAATACAGCAGAGATCTGCTGCAGATCCTGTGGTGATGGGGAACAAGCATTGAACTGAGATCCTTGTTGGGGTTTTGACATCTATGCTTGTGGCATGAATGGTTGAAGTGGAAACTGAGTGGTTGGATCAATTGGTTGGGCTGGGGATGCCGTCATCTGGCTGGAAGGCCAAGGCTGGGAGTTGGGGAATGCCTCATTGTTTGGAGGGGCCTGGGGCTGGCCCCTATTACCGTTTCCCTGGTTTTGAGGTGGCTGTAAAGGGTTGCCATTAATGTCGAATTTCGAGTGGCAGTGAGCTGTCCAGTGATTGCCCTTATGGCATCTTGGGCGTGGTGTGGATGGTGGGGCTCGCAGTTGTGTGGCCTTTTGGGGTTGGTGTTGTACAGAGTGGTGGTCTGAACGTGAGGACATTTTTTCCTGGTAAGTCCAGATTGGCCACAGTGATGATAATTACCAGGAAATTGTCCAAGCATTCTAATGCTGGCCATAGCCTGAGCCATGACCATAGGAGTATGTAAAATTCTACCAACACTCTCACATGCTTTAATATAGGATGTGATTAAATCACCTCCTGGTGGGATTTTACCTTTTACAGAGTGAGTAGCAGCCTGACAATCTGGATTTGCTTGTTTATAAGCCATGAGTTCCACAACCAAATGTTGGCCATTTAGATCAGGAATAGATTTTTCTGCCATGTCCTGAAGATGGGCAATGAAGTCAGGGTATGCTTCATTTTGCATTTGTCTAATGGCTGTAAAGGAGGGACATCTAGTGCCATCATCCTGAATCTTATCCCAAGCATCCAGGCAGCATTTTCGGAGTTGCTCAATGACTTCATCATTCAATATCGTTTGGTTTCTAATTGCAGCCTACTGCCCCATTCCCAGTAACTGGTCAGCTGCAACATTAATAGGAGGATTAGAGCCCTGATTAAGGTGGACTAGATCCTGGGCAGCATCAGCCCACCACGTCCTAAATTGTAAATATTGTGATGTAGATAAGACAGATTTTGCTAGAATTTCCCAGTCATAAGGCACCAAGCATTTATCTTCTGCTAAGGATTTTCAGGCGGAACGGATGGAAGGAGAATTGGTACCATATTGTTTAAACGACTCTTTGAAATCTTTAAGGAATTTGAAAGAAAAACTTTCCTAAGTAGCAGGTCATGAGTGGACCTGACCAGGGTGTAAAGGATCAGGTTGCACCACAGCCTGAATGGAAGGTATGCCAGGAACTGGCTCTGCTGGGACCTCAGGCCCTTGGTGCACTGGCTGAGGAGCTTGATCATTGAGCTGTGGGTCTGGAGAGGCAGTGGGATCAGCCACCTGCTGATCTGCTGAACTTGGTCAGCAGGCGGTGGCTGATCCAGCACAGCCAGAGCAGGGGCAGCTGGAAGGGGCGGGGGGTGGGCAGCAGGTATAGGAGATTGTAGAATAACAGGAAACTGCCATACCTCGGGATCCCCATATTCCCTTGCCTGAGAAATGGCCCTCATAAGAGGGGTGTCATTATCAGGAATGTATGTAACCTATTGCTTATGGGTAGCAACAGCAATCGTGACTGGACCAGAAGCAGAAAAGAAATTGGGGTTTTGAATAGAGGAGAAGTTGAAAGCCTTCAAGCCAGGCTGACACACAGTTGCCTGCTTTGCAGGCCTTTCAGGGGCCTGAGCTCCAGGCTGGTGCATGGACTGCAGGGCCTGAACTCCAGGCTGGTGCATGGACTGCAGGGCCTGAACTCCAGGCTGGTGCATGGACTGCAGGTTAGGCTTCTGTGGAGCCTGATGCATAAAAGGAAAGGCAGAATTGAGTGAAGAGATAGCGTCAAGGGCCTCATTACTGGGCCAAACAGGGATAGAGTTGACAGCCTCATAACCGGGCTGAACAGATGGACAGATGGATGGTTGAGAGCCCTACAGCAGGGCTGAGACAGTACAGGAGGTTCCGGCCGCAATGGCTGCTGATAGTACATTTCAGAGGGATTTTTTGGATCTAGGGGAAGGAGATCCTTCATAAGGTCCTCCATAAAGCAATACTGAGGGTGTGGTAGGCGCGGTAGGCTGTGGTGTATTTGGTGGTGCCAAAGGATTATCAGAGTGGAGATCCATTTCTAAAATGACGGCCTCAAGTTGTGCGGTGTCCTCTGGAGAGAGGACTGAGGATTTCCTCAGCCTCTTCGGAGGAGAGGAAAGGTAGAGTACCCTCCATTCCCTCCTCCTGTGGCTGCAAGGATTCTAAGATGGAGCAAACAGAGGACCAAACTGTCCAAATGGCCGCGGGATAACATGTCCCCCTCTATGAGCGATTTTAAACTATCGGCCCACCTCATCCCAATCTTTAAGTTCTAGAGTTCCCTCAGTTGGAAACCAAGGGCAAATGATAGGTGACGACCTCAAAGATTTCAATTAGCTTTTCAGAGGAAACTGAAATTCCTCCTTCTTTAAGAAAGGTTTTTATGAAGTTAAATAGGCCAAGTACTTTGTACTGGCTTGTCCCATGGTGTCCCTGAGATACAAGAGTCCCGCACTCAAAGCGTAACTTCATACAGCGAGGGAGAAACCCACGCAGGAGAACCAGATATAAGGTTCAGCCCTACGGGCTTTGCCAGTGTTCTCCCCATGTGCAGAGATGAGAGATTGTAAGAAATAAAGACACAAGACAAAAGAGATAAAGAGAAAACAGCTGGGCCCAGGGGACCACTACCACCAAGACGTGGAGACCAGCAGTGGCCCTGAATGGCTAGGAGCGCAGATATATTTTGCATACAAGAAAAAGAGTAAGGGTAAGTGTAAGCAGGGTGAGTCGTACAAGTGATTGATAAGGTCAAGCAAGTCATGTGATCATGGGACAGGGGGCCCTTCACTTTTAGGTAGCCAAAGCAGAGAGGCAAGGCAGCATACATCAGTGTTTTCTTCTATGCACTTATAAGAAAGATCAAAGACTTTAAGACTTTCACTGTTTCTTCTACCACTATCTTCTACAAACTTCAAAGAGGAACCAGGAGTACAGGAGGAATATGAAAGTTGACAAGGAGCATGACCATTGAAGCACAGCACCACAGGGAGGGGTTTATGCCTCTGGATGACTGTGGGCAGGGCTGGATACACAAGAAGCTGATGGAGCAGAGTGTTCCCTGATTCCTCCAAGGAAAGGAGACTCCCTTTCACGGTCTGGTAAGTAACGGGTGCCTTCCCAGGCACTGACGTTACAGCTTGACCAAGGAGCCCTCAAGCTGCCTTTATGCAGGTATGACAGAAGGCTCACCTCTTGCCTTCTAGGTCACTTCTCACAATGTCCCTTCAGCACCTGACCCTATGCCCACTGGTTATTCCTTGGTTATATTAGTAATATAATAAAGAGTAATATTAAAAGCTAATGATTAATAATGCTTATAGTAATGATTGATAATGTCCATGATCATCTCTACATTTAATTTTTATTATAACTATTCTTATTCTAGCTATTTTCTATACTATACTGAAACAGTTTGTGCCTTCAATCTCTTGCCTTCGCACCTGGGTAATCCTTCGCCCACATATAGTCACCCTGAATCTCTCTACTAAGACACTGCGTAAATAAATACATATACTTTAGTGAATTTTAGACAGATTCTTAAGGTTTCCATGTGTCAACTCTAAGCTTCTTAATCCACTATCTTGCTGAAATCATTCTCTGTGAAAATTTTCATGAGTTTATAATATTACATTACGTCAATATATAATTACTTATTTCGCTTTTTTTATTATTATACTTTAAGTTTTAGGGTACATGTGCACACTGTGCAGGTTTCTTACATATGTATCCATGTGCCATGTTGGTTTGCTGCACTCATTAACTTGTCCTTTAGCATTAGGTATATCTCCTAATGCTGTCCCTCCCCCCTCCCCCCACCCCACAACAGTCCCCGGAGTGTGATGGTCCCCCTCCTGTGTCCATGTGTTCTCATTGTTCAATTCCCACCTATGAGTGAGAACATGCAGTGTTTGGTTTTTTGTCCTTGCAGTAGTTTACTGAGAATGATGGTTTCCAGTTTCATCCATGTCCCTACAAAGGACACGAACTCATCATTTTTTATGGCTGCATAGTATTCCATGGTGTATATGTGCCACATTTTCATAATCCAGTCTATCGTTGTTGGACATTTGGGTGGGTTCCAAGTCTTTGCTATTGTGAATAGTGCCGCAATAAACATACATATGCATGTGTCTTTGTAGCAGCATGATTTATAGTCCTTAGGGTATATACCCAGTAATGGAATGGCTGGGTCAAATGGTATTTCTAGTTCTAGATCCCTGAGGAATCGCCACACTGACTTCCACAATGGTTGAACTAGTTTACAGTCCCAACAACAGTGTAAAAGTGTTCCTGTTTCTCCACATCCTCTCCAGAACCTGTTGTTTCCTGACTTGTTAATGATGGCCGTTCTAACTGGTGTGATATGGTTTCTCATTGTGGTTTTGATTTGCATTTCTCTGATGGCCAGTGATGATGAGCATTTTTTCATGTGTTTTTTGACTGCATAAATGTCTTCTTTTGAGAAGTGTCTGTTCGTGTCCTTTGCCCACTTTTTGATGGGATTGTTTGTTTTTTTCTTGTAAATTTGTTTGAGTTCATTGTAGATTCTGGATATTAGCCCTTTGTCAGATGAGTAGGTTGGGAAAATTTTCTCCCATTGTGTAGGTTGCCTGTTCACTCTGATGGTAGTTTCTTTTGCTGTGCAGAAGCTCTTTAGTTTAATTAGATCCCATTTGTCAATTTTGGCTTTTGTTGCCATTGCTTTTGGTGTTTTAGACATGAAGTCCTTGCCCATGCCTATGTCCTGAATGGTATTGCCTAGGTTTTCTTCTAGGGTTTTTATGGTTTTAGGTCTAACATGTAAGTCTTTAATCCATCTTGAATTAATTTTTGTATAAGGTGTAAGGAAGGGATCCAGTTTCAGCTTTCTACATATGGCTAGCCAGTTTTCCCAGCACCATTTATTAAATAGGGAATCCTTTTCCCATTTCTTGCTTTTGTCAGTTTTGTCAAGGATCAGATAGTTGTAGATATGTGGCATTATTTCTGAGGGCTCTGTTCTGTTCCATTGATCTATTCTCTGTTGTGGTACCAGTACCATGCTGTTTTGGTTACTGTAGCCTTGTAGTATAGTTTGAAGTCAGGTAGCATGATGCCTCCAGCTTTGTTCTTTTGGCTTAGGATTGACTTTGTGATGTGGGCTCTTTTTTGGTTCCGTATGAACTTTAAAGTAGTTTCTTCCAATTCTGTGAAGAAAGTCATTAGTAGCTTGATGGGGATACCATTGAATCTGTAAATTACCTTGGACAGTATGGCCATTTTCATGATATTGATTCTTCCAACCCATGAGCATGGAATGTTCTTCCATTTGTTTGTATCCTCTTTGATTTCATATAGCAGTGGTTTGTAGTTCTCCTTGAAGAGGTCCTTCACATCACTTGTAAGTTGGATTCCTAGGTATTTTGTTCTCTTTGAAGCAATTGTGAATGGGAATTCACTCACGATTTGGCTCTCTGTCTGTGATTGGTGTACAAGATAGCTTGTGACTTTTGTACATTGATTTTGTATCCTGACACTTTGCTGAAGTTGCTTATCAGCTTAAGGAGATTTTGGGCTGAGACAATGGGGTTTTCTAGATATACAATCATATCATCTGCAAACAGGGACAACTTGACTTTCTCTTTTCCTAATTGAATGCCCTTTATTTCCTTCTCCTGCCTGATTGCCCTGGCCAGAACTTCCAGCACTATGTTGAATAGGAGTGATGAGAGAGGGCATCCCTGTCTTGTGCCAGTTTTCAAAGGGAATGCTTCCAGTTTTTGCCCATTCAGTATGGTATTGGCTGTGGGTTTGTCATAGATAGCTCTTATTATTTTGAGATACGTCCCATCAATACCTAATTTATTGAGAGTTTTTAGCATGAAGCTGTTGTTGAGTTTTGTCAAAGGCCTTTTCTGCATCTATTGAGATAATCATGTGGTTTTTGTTTGTTTCTGTTTTATATGCTGGATTACATTTATTGATTTGCGTATGTTGAACCAGGCTTGCATCCCAGGGATGAAGCCCACTTGATTATGGTGGATAAGCTTTTTGATGTGCTGCTGGATTCAGTTTGCCAGTATTTTATTGAGGATTTTTGTGTCAGTGTTCTTCCAGGATATTGGTCTGAAATTCTCTCTTTTGGTTGTGTCTCTGCCAGGCTTTGGTATCAGGATGATGCTGGCCTCATAAAATGTGTTAGGGAGGATTCCCTCTTTTTGTATTGATTGGAATAGTTTCAGAAGGAATGGTACCAGTTCTTCCTCGTACCTCTGGTAGAATTCGGCTGTGAATCCATCAGGTCCTGGACTCCTTTTGGTTGGTAAGCTATCGATTATTGCCACAATTTCAGAGCCTGTTATTGGTCTATTCAGAGATTCAACTTCTTCCTGGTTCAGTCTTGGGAGGGTGTGTTTGCCGAGGAATTTATCCATTTCTTCTAGATTTTCTAGTTTATTTGCATAGAGGTGTTTTTAGTATTCTCTGATGGCAGATTGTATTTCTGTGGGATTGGTGGTGATATACCCTTTATCATTTTTTATTGCATCTGTTTGATTCTTCTCTCTTTTCTTCTTCATTAGTCTTGCTAGCAGTCTATCCATTTTGTTGATCTTTTCAAAAAACCAGCTCCTGGATTCATTAATTCTTTGAAGGGTTTTTTTGTGTCTGTATTTCCTTCAGTTCTGCTCTGATTTTAGTTATTTCTTGCCTTCTGCTAGCTTTTGAATGTGTTTGCTCTTGCTTTTCTAGTTCTTTTAATTGTGATGTTAGGGTGTCAATTTTGGATCTTTCCTGCTTTCTCTTGTGGGCATTTAGTGCTATAAATTTCCCTCTACACACTGCCTTGAATGTGTCCCAGGGATTCTGGTATGTTGTGTCTTTGTTCTCGTTGGTTTCAAAGAACATCTTTATTTCCGCCTTCATTTCTTTATGTACCCAGTAGTCATTCAGGAGCAGGTTGTTCAGTTTCCATGTAGTTGAGCGGTTTTGAGTGAGTTTCTTGATCCTGAGTTCTAGTTTGATTGCACTGTGGTCTGAGAGAAAAGTTTGTTATAATTTCTGTTCTTTTGCATTTACTGAGGAGTGCTTTACTTCCAACTTTGTGGTCAATTTTGGAACAGGTTTGGTGTGGTGCTGAAAAAAATGTATATTCTGTTAATTTGGGGTGGAGAGTTCTGTAGATGTCTATTAGGTCTGCTTGGTGCAGAGCTGAGTTCAATTCCCAGGTATCCTTGTTAACTTTCTCGTTGATCTGTCTCATGTTGGCAGTGGGGAGTTAAAGTCTCCCATTGTTATTGTGTGGGAGTCTAAGTCTCTTTGTAGGTCACTCAGGACTTGCTTTATGAATCTGGGTGCTCCTGTATTGGGTGCATATATATTTAGGATAGTTAGCTCTTCTTGTTGAATTGATCCCTTTACCATTATGTAATGGCCTTCTTTGTCTCTTTTGATCTTTGTTGGTTTAAAGTCTATTTTATCAGAGACTAGGATTGCAACCCCTGCCTTTTTTTGTTTTCCATTTGCTTGGTAGATCTTCCTCCATCCCTTTATTTTGAGTCTGTGCGTGTCTGCACATGAGATGGGTTTCCTGAATACAGCACACTGATGGGTCTTGACTCCTTATCCAGTTTGCCAGTCTGTGTCTTTTAATTGGAGCATTTAGTCCATTTACATTTAAAGTTAATATTGTTATGTGTGAATTTGATCCTGTCATTATGATGTTAGCTGGTTATTTTGCTCGTTAGTTGATGCAGTTTCTTCTTAGCCTCGATGGTCTTTACAATTTGGCCTGTTTTTGTAGTGGCTGGTACCGTTTGTTCTTTTCCATGTTTATTGCTTCCTTCAGGAGCTCTTTTAGGGCAGGCCTGGTGGTGACAAAATCACTCAGCGTTTGCTTGTCTGTAAAGTATTTTATTTCTCCTTCACTTATGAAGCTTAGTTTGGCTGGATATGAGATTCTGGGTTGAAAATTCCTTTCTTTAAGAATGTTGAATATCGGCCCCCACTCTCTTCTGGCTTGTAGAGTTTCTGCTGAGAGATCAGCTGTTAGTCTGATGGGCTTCCCTTTGTGGGTAACCCGACCTTTCTCTCTGGCTGCCCTTAACATTTTTTCCTTCATTTCAACTTTGGTGAATCTGACAATTATGTGTCTTGGAGTTGCCCTTCTCAAGGAGTATCTTTGTGGCATTCTCTGTATTTCCTGAATCTGAATGTTGGCCTGCCTTGCTAGATTGGGGAAGTTCTCCTGGATAATATCTTGCAGAGTGTTTTCCAACTTGGTTCCATTCTCCCCGTCACTTTCAGTTACACCAATCAAAAGTAGGTTTGGTCTTTTCACATAGTCCCATATTTCTTGGAGGCTTTGTTCGTTTCTTTTTATTCTTTTTTTTCTAAACTTCTCTTCTTGCTTCATTTCATTCATTTCGTCTTCCATCGCTGATACCCTTTCTTCCAGTTGATCGCATCAGCTACCGAGGCTTCTGCAATCTTCACATATTTCTTGAAACTTGGCTTTCAGCTCCATCAGCTCCTTTAAGCCCTTCTCTGCATTGGTTATCTTAGTTATACATTCATCTATTTTTTTTTCAAAGTTTTTAACTTCTTTGCCATTGGTTTGAATTTCCTCCCATAACTCAGAGTAGCTTGATCATCTGAAACCTTCTTCTCTCAACTCATCAAGGTCATTCTCTGTCCTGCTTTGTTCCATTGCTGGTGAGGAACTGCGCTCTTTGGAGGAGGAGAGATGCTCTGCTTTTTAGAATTTCCAGTTTTTCTGCTATGTTTTTTCCCCATCTTTGTGGTTTTATCTACTTTTGGTCTTTGATGATGGTGATGTACAGATGGGTTTTTGGTGTGGGTGTCCTTTCTGTTCGTTAGTTTTCCTTCTACCAGACAGGACCCTCAGCTGCAGGTCTGTTGGAGTTTGCTAGAGGTCCACTCCAGACCCTGTTTTGCTGGGTGTCCACAGCGGTGTCTGCAGAACAAAGGATGTTTGTGAACCGCAAATGCTGCTGCCTGATCATTCCTCTGGAAGTTTTGTCTCAGAGGAGTACCCGGCCGAGTGAGGTGTCAGTCCACCCCTACTGGGGGATGCCTCCCAGTTAGGCTGCTCGGGGGTCAGGGACCCACTTTAGGAGGCAGTCTGCCCGTTCTCAGATCTCCAGTTGCATGCTGGGAGAACCACTACTCTCTTCAATGCTGTCAGACAGGGACATTTAGGTCTGCAGAGGTTCCTGCTGTCTTTTTGTTTGTCTGTGCCCTGCCCCCAGAGGTGGAGCCTACAGAGGCAGGCAGTTGTCCTTGAGCTGTGGTGGGCTTCACCCAGTTCGAGCTTCCTGGCTGCTTTGTTTACCTAAGCAAGCCTGGGCAATGGTGGGCGCCCTTCCCCCAGCCTCACTGCTGCCTTGCAGTTTGATCTCAGACCGCTGTGCTAGCAATCATCGAGACTCCATGGGTGTAGGACCCTCCGAGCCAGGTGCAGGACACTATCTCCTGGTGTGCCGTTTTCCAAGCCCATTGGAAAAGCACAGTATTAGGGAGGGAGTGACCCGATATTCCAGGTGCCCTCTGTTACCCCTTTCTTTTACTAGGAAAGGGAACTCCCTGACCCCTTGCACTTCCCAAGTGAGGCAGTGCCTCGCCCTGCTTCAGGTCGTGAACGGTGCGCTGCACCAACTGTCCTGCACCCACTGTTTTGCACTCCCTAGTGAGATGAACCCGGTACCTCAGATGGAAATGCAGAAATCACCCGTCTTCTGCATCACTCACGCTGGGAGCTGTAGACCGGAGCTGTTCCTATTCGGCCATCTTGGCTCCACCCCCCATTTCTCTCTTTTTTGTTTCATCAAAAAGCAAATGGAAGCAATCAGGGCATTGCAAAATAACTCAAAGATATTGGTCATGCATGACGCAGACAACAATCATGTTTTAATCTGCCTTCTAAGGGCAGAAACAAGTAATTTCTAGTTTTTCTTTATCAATAATGTTTAGCCAGAGCATAAATTATATAGAATAGTTATCAGTTTTTTGGTTTGTGTCTTTACAATAGCCTCTATTAAAACTGGCTGGAAGAAAAAAAGACACTGTTTGCATATTGCAAATGATGTCCAAAGTCCAAAGGCTGTTAATAATCAATACTCCTATAATCAGATTTTTTTATTTGCACCCTATTCAGAATTATATCTTTATCAGTACTGTACCTTCATCAGCAATGAATATTTTTCTTACAATGTGAAAAAGAAAGAATTTGCTGAGGAATAAAGCAAAAACACCATTTTTGGGGGGTTTTAACTTTCATTTATATTGAGGGTAATCTTTTTGAAGAACTTAGTCATTTTTAAAAATTATGTGTGTGAGAGAGAGAAAGATGAAAGTTGGTTAGTCATTTCAAATGATTCACAATAAAATGCCATCATGATGGCACAAACAAAACAAAAAAGATTTGTAGCTGGAGGTTGTTACAGTCGCACATACAGTCATAATTTTCTCTGAAATATCTGAGTAATTGAATACTTTTTGTAATATATAGAGATTCTGAAAAGCAAAACTACTTCAGAGATAAAATGAGTTTATTTTGACCGTAAAATGCTTTACTTAAGAATTTTATTAGAGAAGAAACAATTGAACTGGATTCAGTTTTCACAACCAGCATAAGATGGCATGCATACTTTCTTTTACATGCTATTGGTTAACCATTAGGCAGTGTGCAGAGGGCATTGTCTCCATTGATTTTATAACCTGTGAGGGAGGAAGAATGAAACATTTGCTAGCCAGCTGAGTGACAGTGATGGATTCAAAACATCAGTGTTTGAAACTAAATGATTGTCACTTCATGCCTATCCTGGGATTTGGCACCTATGCACCTCCAGAGGTAATAATAATGTTTTTAGTGCAGAGAGTTGAAAAGAGCAAAGCCAGAATAAGTGGAAGCTGACCTGGATTGTCAGGTTTGTGTTCGTGTGTTACTCTGCATGATTCCAACCTAAGTTTCTGTAGGTTAAAGCTATACTCTAGCTATACTCTAGCTATACTCTATGTACAAAGAGAAAAGGTCAACCTTTGTTGTGCATTGAAGTCTGGTTGCATGGTCACCTACTGTTTATTTTGGACACTTTTTTTTCTTCTGTTTATTTCATAGCTTGTCAGAATCTATGAAACTCAGTGGTGAAAAGCACTACCTGCCTGCTCCTCTCTTGGAAATTGATGGCAATAGAAGTGGTTTCTCTGTTTCCTTCTGTATTGAAGAAATCTTTTCTTCTTCTAAGAAGACATAATACAGAAGAATTTTTATAGCAAAATTTAGTGGAGATGGGGTGCATGAAATATGTTGGGAGAGTATCACTGTTCTGATATGCAGCCTTGAACACCACATGGTAATACTGGACCTGGACTAAAGAGAATTTCCCATGTACTACTCTCACCTCTGAGAAAATTACCAGAGGATATAAAATATCCTCATTTTAAGAAAAAAAAACTAGAACCTAACAAGGTAAGTTTAAATTATTGATCCTTGTTCATATGCATCAGATTTGTAACAAAATGGTAGGGGTTGTCCTCTGACACAAACATGAGCAAAATGGAGACTTTATTTTCTAGACTAAACTATTTCTACACTGGAAGAAAACTTGTAATCCAAGACTTTCCTGAGACTAATATGTTTGTGATTTAGGGACTAGATACATGAAATTTGAGTCTCACTTTTCTATCAGTGTGTTCTGTGCAACATCACTGGGAGAGGACTCATAGGAGCTTGCACTGTATTCCTTCTATAATTCCTTCCATGTACATTTGTCCCTGTGTTAATCTCACTTTATTAAAAGTATTTAGGACTGTATCTGTAACTATAGGTTGAGGTCAGTGTGGGTTAACCTGTGCCTCTGCTCTCCTGACTCCGTGGAACTTTCCAGAGCAGCCAACATCATTGCCAAATCTGCACCTTCCACGTAGGCCTGGTGTTTTTACTACTGTCTAGTGAACACACAGTGCTCTCTTCTAAAGATTCTTTACCTACTTTGGTCTCCATTATTGTATGTTTTCTTTCTTTCTGACTCATTAGCTCAAAAAGGGTGATTTGCTTATAAGTTAGGATCAGGGGGTGGTGTGTCTGGAATTGGTGGGTTCTTGGTCTCACTGACTTCAAGAATGAAGCCACGGACCCTCACAGTGAGTGTTACAGTTCTTAAAGGCAGCGTGTCCGGAGTTTGTTCCTTCTGATGTTTGGATGTGTTCAGAGTTTCTTCCTTCTGGTGGGTGCATGGTCTCATTGGCTCAGGAGTGAAGCTGCAGACCTTCATGGTGAGTGTTACAGCTCTTAAGGTGGCACATCTGGAGTTGTTCATTCCTCCTGGTGGGTTTGTGGTCTTGCTGGCTTCAGGAGTGAAGCTGCAGACATTTGTGGTGTTACAGCTCATAAAGGCAGTGTGGACCCAAAGAGTGAGCAGTAGCAAGATTTATTGCAAAGAGCTAAAGAAGAAAGCTTCCACAGTATGGAAGGGGACCCGAGTGGGTTGCCACTGCTGGCTCAGGCAGCCTGCTTTTATTCTCTTATCTGGCCCCACCCACATCCTGCTGATTGGTCCATTTTACAGAGAGCTGATTGGTCTGTTTTACAGAGAGCTGATTGGTCCATTTTGACAGTGCTGATTGGTGCATTTACAATCCCTGAGCTAGACACAAAGGTTCTCCAAGTCCCCACCAGAGTAGCTAGATACAGAGTGTCGACTGGTGCATTCACAATCCCTGAGCTATACACAGGGTGCTGATTGGTGTGTTTACAAACCTTGAGCTAGATACAGAGTGCCGACTGGTGTATTTACAATCCCTTAGCTAGACATAAAGTTTCTCCAAGTCCCCACCAGACTCAGGAGCCCAGCTGGCTTCACCCAGTGGATCCCACACCAGGGTTGCAGGTGGAGCAGCCTGCCAGTCCCGTGCCATGTGCCTGCACTCCTCAGCCCTTGGGTGGTTGATGGGACTGGGTGCTGTGGAGCAGGGGGCAGCACTAGTCGGGGAGGCTCCAGCCACACAGGAGCCCACAGATGGTGGGGGGCTCAGGCATGGTGGGCTGCAGGTCCTGAGCCCTGCCCCGTGGGGAGGCAGCTAAGGCCCGGCAAGAAATTGAGCACAGCATCTGCTGGCCCACGTGCTAAGCCCCTTACTACCCGGGGCTTGCAGGCTGGCCGGCTGCTCCAAGTGCGGTGCCCGCTGAGCCCATGCCCACCCAGAACTCGTGCTGGCCCACAAGCGTGGCACGCAGCCCGGGTTCCCACCCACACCTCTCCCTCCACACCTCCCTGCAAGCTGATGGAGTCACCTCTGGCCTTGGCCAGCCCAGAAAGGGGCTCCCACAGTGCAGCGGCGGACTGGAGGGCTACTCAAGTGCAGCCAGAGTGGGCGCCAAGGCCATGGAGGCACTGAGAGCGTGCGAGGACTTCAAGGGCTGCCAGCACATTGTCACCTCTCAGTGGGAGATGATGACAACCATTTTATAGCCATTTTTGAGGTGGGCATGGATGATTTCCAGCTTCTGAAGAAGGAGCTGGTGACAGGTATATATCAGTGCATCTTTGGCTATTTGAGGAATAAGAACACACACAGCATGGAGTCTGGAGGGTGAGGGCTATTGACAGGATGACCAGAAATCCATGGGCTTCCTCCAGCAGTATGGGCATCAGAGCTCCCAGAGCCTAGGAATGAGGCATCCCTATGGGAGGGGTGTTCAGTGAGGAGGGAGGGAACATACCCAGAAGAAATGATTAGAGGTCATATATGGAAGAGGTTTAGAAGGGAGGGGGTTGAGTACATGTATGCTTGGAAAAACACATTGGCACCATTTGGGGATAATTATATGTTGTGCATAAAAGGAAACTCTCTCCACAATCCTTCAAGAAACCCCAGAGCCGAGAGTCAGGCCTGGACCTCTGATGCCCAGTTACAGCATTGACCCTACTGAGCTGTGGTGGGACAGGACATTGAAGACACCATTGACTTATCAGATTCCCCTAACTACCAACCCATCTTTGGAGAATGTTCTTAGATTCCAAAAATATACTATTAATTTATGATACTTGATCTTTTTAAATGTTTCATACATAAAATAAGTGATGGTTTTAGGGGTCAGGATTGTAATCTCATCAACATGTGTTTTACTGCAAAAGGTCTGTTTAAGTCACTCATATTAATTTCCTTGCTCTTGGCATGTGGTTATGGTGGGAAGAGAGCTGTAAGGCATGCTTACAAGTATAAAAGACAAAATGTTCTAAAGCCATTACATATTACTCTCAAATTAAGATAAAAATGGTAAATAATACATCTAATAAAGCAAATTATCCAAACTCCCAAAAATCTTTTGGAAACAGTGTCTGCAAAATTGCACAATGTTTTCAAACTTTAGTAAATGTTAGGAATAACTCTTACAAAGACATGTAATTCTTTTACATAGTTTTTAGGGGTACAAAGTAAATCAACTAATCATGGGGACATAAATTTTCATTTCAGAAAACTCTTTTGAAAACTTAGGATATTCTGGTGAAAGCATTTTGAGGACAGTGGTTTTTGACCTGGGCACACTAACACTTTCGCTCTCAGTTGTTCTTACTCTGGTGGCCACCTTAACCCCACCAAAGAGGCTTTCTCAAGCCAGGTCTCCCAGCACGTTTTGCAGCCCACCGTCTTTCCTTAAACTGTGTATTCCTTAAAATTGAGGGAGGCTATAAACCTTGGAGTGCCCTAGGCCAATTTCCTGGACTGTTTTCTGTCTACTGTCATTCCCTTGATGATCTCTGGCTTTACATACCACCTCTAGGTTGAGAAACACTCCAAAAATATTTGTAACTGAGCTTTTCCCTCCAAACTCCAGGACGGAACATAACAATGTGTGCTCTACATCTCCATGTTAGTGTCTAATGGACATTCACCCTTAGCATGGCTCAAACAAACCATGTCAACAACTGCCTGCTGTTCCACCTCAACTTTCTTATTTTAACCAATAACTATTTCACATCTCATAAGGTTGATTGATGTAATTACCAAGAAAAGAGTGACATTTCTTCAAAACTTACAGGTCAAGTGTGTAACTCCTAAGAAAAATTTTAAATGTCAAATTTCTGTAGCATGCATAACATGTTTTTCCAGATGTGAAATAATCATTAGTGCAGTCATTTGTAAATACTAAATCTGCTACAGGCTTATTCCAGCCAGTTCTTTACTTAGTCCTCTATTTCCACCGAACTCTTAGTAAAAAAAACAAAAAACAAAAAACAAAAACCTTGTAATTTCTCAAAGTTCAACACTTGGTTTTCAGGAACACTTGGGAATGTAACAAAATTGTATAGGGACCCCCAATCCCTGATTCATCATTTTTTTCTCTACAAGAAATGCTGAAGCGAATAACTCAGGATAAAGGAAAGGAAATAGATAGTAACTAACAGCCATTTAGACCTATAAAGATGTCCTAGTCTATGTGAATACATGGCAAAACATGAAAACATGTATTTTTGAAATTTTGGAATTGTACTCTATTTTTCTTCAAGATTTAAAATACGAATGTATACAAATAAGTATAATTCTAAGTTAATATGTACACAATGTAGAAAGCTGTAATTAGTAACAAAACAATGTGAAGTGGAGTAAAAACCTGGGGAAAGGGAGAGGTTCTATATAAAATTTAACTTACATTGGCATTGATTCAAAGTAAATTGCTATGATTTTATTAAATTGTATGTCATCCCCACAGCAATCACAGAGAATAACTGTAGAATATACTCCACAGGAAATGAGAAAGGAATACCAATGTCATTTAAAAAAATCACATAACCTTACAAAATGGTAGTAAAGGTGAATATGAAGGACAAAAAGCTATAGAGAGTGGGAAACATTGAAAATGGCACAAGTAGCCGGGAGCAGTGGTTCATGCCTGTTATCCCAGCATTTTGGGAGGCTGAAGCAGGCAGATCACTTGAGGCCAGGAATTTGAGGCCAACATGGTGGAACCCCATCTCTACTAAAAACACAAAATTAAGCCAGGTGTAGTGGTGCAAGCCTGTAACCCCAGCTACTCAGAAGCCCCGGAGGCAGAGGTTGCAGTGAGCCAAGACTGCACCACTGCAATCCACCCTGGAGGACAGAGGTAGTCTCTGTCCTAGCAAAAAAAAAAAAAAAAAGGCACAAGTAACTCTTTCCCTGTCAAAAATGACAGCCATGTGTCGTGTAATGCCTGGGCTATCTTCTGAGAAAGGCTCTGTGAGGCAGCTCCATCACTGTGGGGACATGAAAGCATGAAGAGAAAATTCTCTCAATGTCATTGCCTCGCCAACTACGTTTATGTCATATTCTAAATCCTTTGCTGTAATTTCAGGAATGTTTACAGCATCTTCATCAGAAGTGGAATCTATTTCACCAAACCAGTTTCTTTGCTCATCCATAAAAGTAGCTTCTCATTTGGTAAAATTATATCATGATATTGCAGCCATTCAGTAATATTCAAGCTCCAATTTTAACTATAGTTCTCTTACTGTTTCCACCACATCTTCAGTTATTTTTCTCCACTGAAGTCTTGACTTGCTCAAAGTCATCCACGAGTGTACTTGTACATAAACAGGCCCATTGACCAAGGGAACCGTAGAGAAGTCCCAGAAATAATGCTGCACACCTGCAGTCATTCAATGAGTAATGCTGTGATAACTAGCTAGCCATGTGCAGAAGATTGAAACTGGAAAGCCTTCCTTACACTGTATTAAAAAATAAACTCAAAATATATTAAAACCTTGAGTTTTAAACCTAAAACTATGAAAAACCCTTGAAGATAACCCAGGAAATACCATTCTGAAATAGGCCCTGGCAAAGATTTCATAATGAAGGCACCGAAAGCAATTGCAAGAAAAACAGAAAAGACAAGTGAGACCTGATAAACTAAACAGCTTCTATACAGCAAAAGACACTATCAACAGAATAAACAGACAACCTAAAGAATGGAAGAAAATTCCCACACACTATGCATCTGATGAAGGTCCAATATCCAGAATCTGCAAGAAACTTAAACAAAATAACAAGCAAAAAGAAAAACAACTCCATTAAAAAGTGGGGAAAATACGTGAAGAGATGCTTTTTAAAAGAAGACATACTTGTGGCAACCAAGCATATAAAAAAATGCTCAACATCACTGATCATTAGAGAAATGTAAATCAAAACCACAATGAGAAACCATCTCATACCAGTCAGAATGGCTATTACTAAAAAGTCAAAAAATAACAGGTGCTGCTAAGGTTCTAACGAAAAGAGAACACTTATACACTGCTGGTGTACTAGTTCAACCATTGTAGAAAGCAGTGTGATGATTTCTCAAAGAACTTAAAACAAAATTACTATTCAACCCAGCAATCCCATTATTGGGCATATAGCTAAACGAATATAAATCATTCTGTCATAAAGACACATGCATGTATATGTTCATTGTAACACTGTTCACAATAGCATAGTCATGGAATCAAATTAAATGCCTGTCAACACCAGACTGGATAAATCTTTACATTCTCACAAAATTTATATACCACATTTTAACGTCCAAGATGACGATATTAGGAGGTTAGTACTTAGGAGTTGATTGTGTTACCGGAAGAGGGTGTCCAGGTTCTTGGCTTCTTGAACAAAGAATTGGACAAAATGCACAAAAAAGCAAGGAAAGAATGAAGCAGCAAAAGGAAATATTCAAAATGAAAGTACACTTCACAGTGTGGGAGTGGGCATGAGCATAGGGCCCCATTACAGAATTTGTGGGGGTTTAAATACACTCTAGGGGTTTCCACTGGTTACTTGCTGTATGCCCTATGTAAATGAAGACAAAGTAAAGTTACAAAGTCACTTAGCGTACACCCTATGGAAAGGATATTTCCTTTCATAGCTGAAGTGTTAATTGGCCTTATGTTCCCTGCCTCCAGACATTATTTTCTTGACTCATATCCCCACTGAGAGACGTGATCCTCATAAATCTTTATGGGAGGCAGAGGGACAGCTGGTCTTTCTTCTGTAGCTGCTTCGTGCTGGCTTGGGGTGTAGTCCCTACCTATTGAGGATCACAGAACTCTCACTGTGTCTAGTGGAGGCAGGGTATCTCCTTGATGGCCAGGGGTGGTGTCTTTACCTGGAATTGGCTGGAGCCTTTGTTGCATGATCATCTGAAGCTAGATGGTCTCTAGGTGAGAGGAAATGAATTTTGTTAAAACATTTAATGGGAACTTCAGGGATGGATACCTATGCTGTCGGTATTGTTTGTTGTAGAGATTTGCAGGAGACAAACAAAATTTTGTCTGTGGTGTGTTCTAGGATCTGTGTGTTTCCTTAAAGTCTTAGAACTAGCGACTCCATTTTGGTTTGGTCTTTTGAGGCTTAGTGCATGAGTCCAGTCCAAAACAATGGCCTCCTATAATTTTGTTTAAAAAATTTCCCGTTTTTGATCAGGTTCTCACTTAGGTGAGAATGTGACCAAAACTTAGGGTCTTAGTGCCACTCTCAGTTACCATCATTTTGGGTTTCCCATCTCAGCATGTCATTGAGAGGTTACAGTGTCCTCATGGTTGCACATTTCTTTCAGCTCTTGTCATTCCAGTCGAAGAGAGACCATATGACATCCTAGTGATGATTGCATATAAGCATTTAAAACTCTTGAGAGAATATAGTGCACCAAGGAGACTATTATTATGACTATTGGGAGGATAATACCTAGAGTTTGGAATATGGTCCTCATCCAAGGTCCCCATAAGCCAAGCCTCCTAAAACAGAATAGATTAAAGAATGAGCTAAATAAAGAGTCTACTCACTTAACTTAGTCTCATCTCCTTCACTGAATTTCCATAATCTTCATTTAATGTATTTCTGTAGGTCGTAAGTGCCAGCTGCAGCATAGATACTTTTCTGTTCATCCAATTCTATTATAACTTTCACAAAAGAATTTAAAGTCTGTTACAAATGATGCCCTTCTAGGAGAGTGAAGGCCTCCTGGAAATGTTCTCTTTAACCCATGATGTGGATTAAGAGGAGTGAATCAATGTTTGTTTGTTTGTTTTTGAATGATTACTAGGCAACATATGTACCATTAAACTTTCTTACATACATTGGGCCTTTGCCCTTTATCTACCAAAGTATAAGTTTATACATTTATAAGGCTGGCTGCAAATTCCTTAACAAAGTACACCCCAAAAGTGCACATAACAGATCCCTTTTCCATTTCTATTGTTCAGAGAGGCATAAGCAAGAAAAAATAATAAAAAATAAGAATTTCATGACAGTAGAAGTGTTAATCTGTTAACTTGGGAAAAGATATTCACATCAAGGATGCCATCTTCATTTTGGGAGAAATTTCCCTGGTTAGTTTCACCTTAATGGCTCCAATGAGTGTACAATTCCAGGAGTGTGGAGGGACCTTTCTCAGTTGTGAGATTATGTACCCAAAGTTCAAGGTCCCAAAGTTTTGTTGTACTGCGGATGGCAAGATTTGATGTTCTCAGAAGATCCAAACAATTGAAAGCTTTTTTTACCTGGTGAGAATATACTGTAGCATAATAATCTACCTTTATAACATCAGCCCTCTTGCATGGGAAAGCTTTTGTACAACCAGAAAACATGCATTGAAAATAACAATTGAATGACATCCTTTTATAAAATGTCTAAATGGCACACCAGGTGACTGAATGTACCTGAAGCTTTGTTTTCCCAGGAATATGGGGCCAAACAATAGTTATAAACTATTTTAGTAATGTGTAAGTTACCACACCAATGTATTCAAATTGGATTATTTTATCTTTTCCATGGTGAGTCATGGAATGCAGAACTTTTAATAATAAATGCTTTAAGGACTCAGGAAGGACAATGTGGCCATCCTGGTTCTCCATGAGTCTGAACTTGAGTAACATTAGACTTATATCCTCTTGAATACCAGTTGATTCTCCAAATTAGGTGCATTGTACTGATAGCTGATGAGTTACCATAGGTGATTTGACTCAGACCATGGAGTTTATTTGAATTGTATATTTAAACAATTTTTGTATTAGCTTGTTTAACATGAAAATCTAAGTATTTTCTTGGTATTTAATTTTTTTGTTCTACTTGGATTAGTAGCTTTATACAAGAAAATTTGGTTATTTCTATGGTTTATAGTAACATAATAATCATAATTATAATTGATGGCATATAATTAGACATTTGAATTTTAGAAATTCCATATAATCTTGGAACATACATTAGCATTATTCACAAAATATAATCTAAAGAAGATTGAACATCATTTTGATGATCCCATATACCTAAACATGTTAAATAATCCTGTTTACCTCTTTTCTGGATGTTTTCAGGGGCCATCTGATCCGTCCAAAAAGCTAGGCATTAGAAAAGACAATTTTGAAACTGAAGTTTGATTTTGGAATTCCAGATTTCCCTAAATTACTTATTTTGCCAAAATGATGACTCAGAAATTTTAAAGCAGAAAAAACCCTTTATAACCTTTTACCAAAAAAAAAAAAAAAAAACAAATTTTACTATTCTTACACATCTTGTATGTAAAACTGTTTCTAGTAATCTTAATTACATGTTAATGGTGACTCCTAGCAATTTTAATTGTAATGTAAAACTTGCTAAGTTATGTTCTGACAAGATTAGACTGTTTCCAGCATAGTTAGGGGCACAGCCAACTCCCCAAGGAGAGCGGGTGGCAGGGACTCGGGGACATTCAAGCAGGCAGAGAGGAGAAGAGGCAAGACCACAGGGAATGCTGGGAGCCTCCCAAGAAGGCCTCTTTCATCCCAGAAGCCCCCAGGGCCATCCCGAGTGGGCTGTCCTCAGGCCTTACCTAGCTGGAAAGCAGGCAAGTTAAACAAATTTCAAACACCAAAGAAGCAATTTATGACCTTAAAGCATTTAGCAAACCTAATATTTGAACATAACTTAGAGCACATGTTTACATTTTCAAGACAACTGTATTTTACCAATAATCTTTAAAACTGTTTATTTCCTAAAGATTACTCAAGTCACATGAACTAAATAAAAACATTACATTTTTCACTTTTCTGACAAAATATTTGATTTAAGTTCTTATATTATTAAACCAATTAATTTAAAACTTTACAGAAGGGACAAATGATGACTTTTACCTTTCATGTAACCAGTTTGCACAGAGCGAAAGAGACAAGAGACTAACTGGTAAGAAATATTCTTTTGCAAGCATGTCTGGTTTCTGGGTTCTTTCTCCCTGTGTGGCCCTAGGGACCCTACTTAACTGTATGCAGACAAACATATTGCCATGAATTAAGAATATTCACAAATAGTTTACAAATTTTGAAGAAATTAGGCAGAGAGAGAAATAGAATTCAAATTCTATTTATGAAAGTATACTCAACATGCTTAAAGTGTCTAGAAGCCTAAAATCCAAAAAGTTAGAATTTGATAACTTCTGAATTACACAAAATTATTCTTTTTCTCACTAATAACAATCTTTTCTGGCACATTTTGTCTACAGAATTATGTGTTAACTAGAACTCTTATCCTTATAACCTAAAACTTAAGTGAAACCCTAAAAAGCAAGAATTCCTGGCCAGGCATGGTGGCTCATGCCTGTAATTCCAGCACTTTGAGAGGCCAAGACAGGTGGATCACTTGAGGTCAGGTGTTCAAGATGAACCTGGCCAACATGGTGAAACCCCCTGTCTACTAAAAATACAAAAATTAGCCCAGCATGGTGGCAGGCACCTGTAGTCCCAACTGCTTGGGAGGCTGAGGCATGAGAATCACTTAAACCCAGGAGGCAGAGGTTGTGGTGAGCTGAGATCACACCATTGCACTCCAGCCTGGGCAATAAGAGTGAAACTGTGTCTCAAAAAAAAAAAAAAAAAAAAAGCCCTTCCCCCTTCTGGGCAGGGCAAATAGTCCTATTCATTCCTAGGCCTTCAGGCAATACCAGGGAGTGACTCCAGCCAATTGCCCTCAATTTTCAAGGAGCTACTAGAAAGCAGTTGTTGAAAGGCTGAAAATGAAAGGAAAAAAGGGAAAAAAGAGAAGACCCGGGTCCCTTAAGCAAACTGGGTGGTGGCAGTTAGGTGCCTTCACATGGACACCCTTAGTTTTCACTGGCCGTAGCCAGAATCCTGCAGTTTTCTCTGTGTTTAGGCACTGCCCACCAAGGATCCCAAGTTGGAAAGGAGAAAAGAGAGAGAGAGATTCCACTGTATGAAACAGAAAGGAAAGGAGAAAAATAAATCCTAAACTTTGGGCCTACCTTCTCCTGGAATCTCTCCTGGCTAGCTCAGCAAAATGTTACCAGTGGAGGGTGTCCATGTTCTCACCATCTTGAACAAAGAGTTCGACGAAACACACAAAGCAAATAAATAATGAAGCAACAAAAGTAGATATTTATTGAAAATAAAAGTACACTCCACATTGTGGAAGTGGGCCTGAGCGTAGTGGCTCAAGGGCCTCGTTACAGAATTTGTGGGGGTTTAAATACTCTCTGGGGATTTTCACTGGTTACCTGGTGTACACACTATGTAAATGAAGAGGGTGAAGTGAGGTTACAAAGTCATTTACCTGGAATATGCCCTATGGAGAGGATATTTCCTGTCATAGCTGAAGTGTGAATTGGACTTATATTCCCTGTCTCCAGACCCTATTTTTCTGCCTCAATTGGATCTTGAGTGTGGAACCATAATAAATGGGATTAGTGTCCTTGTTAAAGAGATTCAAGAGAGAGTGCTTGTCCCTTTTGTGACATAAGGATAGAAAGAGGACAGCTATCTATGAGTCAGGAAGGAGGCCTTACTAGACACTAAATTTGTCTGCACTTGATCTTGAGCTTCTAGCCTCCAGATCTGTGAGAAATCCATGCGTGATATTTATAACTAACCAGTCTGCAGTCTTTTGTTATAGCAGCTGTCATGAACTAAGACAGCCTGTTAGAAGGAGGCATAGACTTAGCCAGTGTTTTGGGGGTATTTTAGGAGCCCTGATAGGTGATCTTCATGTCTGCTTTGCTTCTATTGGGTGGTATTGATGGGGTGAAGTGGATTGTCCCAGCTACTCTGGAAACATTTCTTTTTGCTGCCTCACAATGGATTTCCACTTATTTACAGAGAATTATATGGCTATATCTTACTGTGCTTTATGTTGCTATAACAAAGTAACTATAACTGGCTGGTTCTTACACAATAGAGGTATATTTGGCTAATGGCTCCAGAGGCTGGAAATTCCAAGGCCATAGTGATCCCATTGGATGAGAGCCTTCCTGCTGTGGTGCTCCATGGTGCAAAGCAGGAGAGTAAGAGATCAGGAGCAAGAGAATAAAAAAGCAAGGGAGATCAGTGGCAGAGACTCTCCCTGCTCTCATGGGCTCTATTCCCTCTCTACATAATGAGAGTAAAATCCAAAGAGCATGAGGACTGAATCAAATATGAGAAAGACTCCCTAAAGGCGTGTCAGTGCTGGTAACACCTGTTTTTCACAACTCAGTGACTAAGGCACAGACAACCCCACACAGTGGCACGGATTCTCTTCTTGAACAGACTTTCCCCAGGCTCCTCAGAGTCTCTTTTTAAATAGGCCTTACCTTGGTCTGTAAGGATCTGAACACACCCGAACATAATTTCTAACAGTTCAAGGCTACATCGATAGATAACCAAGCCCTGTTAAACAGCCAGCCTGAGAAAACTCACGGCTTCCAAAAGAATTCAGTATTTGTTCCAGCAATGTCTGAAGAAATGCCTGTCTCCCAGCCTCATAGATGGCAGGAGTTCAACTTCCCTTAGTTCCAGTTAGCAAACCCAGAGGGATGAATCACATGGCCCAAGCAGCCCCTTCCTACTTTTTGTAATTTTCCACTTGGCTGATTCCACTCAGTCTCTGCTCAGGCTTTCCCTTCTCCCTCATTTTCCCTTTAAAATGCTGAGTCACCTTGCATAGATCATAGTTCAGTTCAGTTCATGCTGGACCTGTACTGCAATGTTATGTTACCGATAAAACCTGTCCTCACCATGTTAATCAGTACCCAACTTTCTTTGTCTTTGACTTTAGCAGAATTTGTTTTTTTCTGGCCTTATGATTTAATAGCTACAGACAGGTGGGAATGAAGACCAGCCTATGTGACACTTATCTCTGGGTGCTATTACTATTGAGCAGCAATTTAAGTATTAGGGATTTACAAATGTGTTTAATTTATTGCCAAACCCTAGCATAAGTCAAAATAAATGCTTATATTTAATCACTAAAATACGAGGTAATGATCCACCTCAGGAAGCAGAGTATGTGACTGCAATTATAATCTTTAAAGCCTTCTGTTTAGAAAGCATGCTTGCTTGAACTTCAAGTTTCTAGGCAAATGTAAGGGTCATTTGTAAAAGCCCAGTTTTTCCTGTTGCCAATAAGGATAGAGACATTTTCTTCTATGCTCATTTCTTAGACTATTTTTTTTGCAATTATAATAAAAATTATAAGGTGGTATTGAAGGCTCAGTAAGTACTTTGTAAGGTAGAGGAACAGAAGGATTAATTTAGGGGCAATGAAAAGCAGTGATATGGTGGCAATTTAGGCGGCTGAACAAGTGCATAGCATGTATGGAATTCCAGTGTTTTTTTTAAATTTTTTTAAATTATTCCTATTATTATACTTTAAGTTTTAGGGTACATGTGCACAATGTGCAGGTTTGTTACATATGTATACATGTGCCATGTTGGTGTGCTGCACCCAGTAACTTGTCGTTGAGCATTAGGTATATCTCCTAATGCTGTCCCTCCCCCCTCCTCTGACCCCACAACAGTCCCCGGAGCGTGATGTTCCCCTTCCTGTGTCCATATGTTCTCCTTGTTCAATTCCCACCTATGAGTGAGAACATGCAGTATTTGGTTTCTTGTCCTTGCGATAGTTTACTGAGAATGATGGTTTCCAGTTTCATCCATGTCCCTACAAAGGATATGAACTCATCATTTTTTATGGCTGCATAGTATTCCATGGTGTATATGTGCCACATTTTCTTAATCCAGTCTATCATTGTTGGACATTTGGGTTGGTTCCAAGTCTTTGCTATTGTGAATAGTGCCACAATGAACATACGTGTTCATGTGTCTTTATAGCAGCATGATTTATAGTCCTTTGGGTATATACCCAGTAATGAGATGGCTGGGTCAAATGGTATTTCTAGTTCTAGATCCCTGAGGAATCGCCACACTGACTTCCACAATGGTTGAACTAGTTTACAGTCCCACCAACAGTGTAAAAGTGTTCCTATTTCTCCACATCCTCTCCAGCACCTGTTGTTTCCTGACTTTTTAATGATGGCCATTCTAACTGGTGTGAGATGGTATCTCATTGTGGTTTTGATTTGCATTTCTCTGATGGCCAGTGATGATGAGCATTTTTTCATGTGTTTTTTGACTGCATAAATGTCTTCTTTTGAGAAGTGTCTGTTCGTGTCCTTTGCCCACTTTTTGATGGGGTTTTTTTCTTGTAAATTTGTTTGAGTTCATCATAGATTCTGGATATTAGCCCTTTGTCAGATGAGTAGGTTGTGAAAATTTTCTCCCATTCTGCAGGTTGCCTGTTCACTCTGATGGTAGTTTCTTTTGCTGTGCAGAAGCTCTTTAGTTTAATTAGATCCCATTTGTCAATTTTGGCTTTTGTTGCCATTGCTTTTGGTGTTTTAGACATGAAGTCCTTGCCCATGCCTATGTCCTGAATGGTATTGCCTAGGTTTTCTTCTAGGGTTTTTATGGTTTTAGGTCTAACATGTAAGTCTTTAATCCATCTTAATTAATTTTTGTATAAGGTGTAAGGAAGGGATCCAGTTTCAGCTTTCTACATATGGCTAGCCAGTTTTCCCAGCACCATTTATTAAATAGGGAATCCTTTTCCCATTGCTTGTTTTTGTCAGGTTTGCCAAGGATCAGATAGTTGTAGATATGCGGCATTATTTCTGAGGGCTCTGTTCTGTTCCATTGATCTATTCTCTGTTGTGGTACCAGTACCATGCTGTTTTGGTTACTGTAGCCTTGTAGTATAGTTTGAAGTCAGGTAGCATGATGCCTCCAGCTTTGTTCTTTTGGCTTAGGATTGACTTGGTGATGCGGGCTCTTTTTTGGTTCCATATGAACTTTAAAGTAGTTTTTTCCAATTCTGTGAAGAAAGTCATTGGTAGCTTGACGGGGATGGCATTGAATCTATAAATTACCTTGGGCAGTATGGCCATTTTCACAATATTGATTCTTCCAACCCATGAGCATGGAATGTTCTTCCATTTGTTTGTATCCTCTTTTATTTCATTGAGCAGTGGTTTGTAGTTCTCCTTGAAGAGGTCCTTCACATCCCTTGTAAGTTGGATTCCTAGGAATTTTATTCTCTTTGAAGCAATTGTGAATGGGAATTCACTCATGATTTGGCTCTCTGTTTGTCTGTGATTGGTGTACAAGAATGCTTGTGATTTTTGTACATTGATTTTGTATCCTGAGACTTTGCTGAAGTTGCTTGTCAGTTTAAGGAGATTTGGGGCTGAGACAATGGGGTTTTCTAGACATACAATAATATCATCTGCAAACAGGGACAATTTGACTTCCTCTTTTCCTTATTGAATACCCTTTATTTCCTTCTCCTGCCTGATTGCCCTGGCCAGAACTTCCAGCACTATGTTGAATAGGAGTGGTGAGAGAGGGCATCCCTGTCTTGTGCCAGTTTTCAAAGGGAATGCTTTCAGTTTTTGCCCATTCAGTATGATATTGGCTGTGGGTTTGTCATAGATAGCTCTTATTATTTTGAGATACGTCCCATCAATACCTAATTTATTGAGAGTTTTTAGCATGAAGGGTTGTTGAATTTTGTCAAAGGCTTTTTCTGCATCTATTGAGATAATCATGCAATTTTTGTCTTTGGTTCTGTTTATATGCTGGATTACATTTATTGATTTGCGTATGTTGAACCAGCCTTGCGTCCCAGGGATGAAGCCCAGTTGATCATGGTGGATAAGCTTTTTGATGTGCTGCTGGATTCTGTTTGCCAGTATTTTATTGATGATTTTTGCATCAATGTTCATCAAGGTTATTGGTCTGAAATTCTCTTTCTTGGTTGTGTCTCTGCCAGGCTTTGGTATCAGGATAATACTGGCCTCATAAAATGTGTTACGGAGGATTCCCTCTTTTTCTATCGATTGGAATAGTTTCAGAAGGGATGGTACCAGTTCCTCCTTGTACCTCTGGTAGAATTCGGCTGTGAATCCATCTGGTCCTGGACTCTTTTTGGTTGGTAAGCTATTGCTTATTGCCACAATTTCAGAGCCTGTTATTGGTCTATTCAGAGATTCAACTTCTTCCTGGTTTAGTCTTGGGAGGGTGTATTTGTCGAGGAATGTATCTATTTCTTCTAGATTTTCTAGTTTATTCGTGTAGAGGTGTTTGTAATATTCTCTGATGGCAGATTGTATTTCTGTGGGATCGGTGGTGATATCCCCTTTATCATTTTTTATTGCATCTATTTGATTCTTCCTCTTTTCTTCTTTATTAGTCTTGCTAGTGGTCTACCAATTTTGTTGATCTTTTCAAAAAACCAGCTCCTGGATTCATTAATTTTTTGAAGGGTTTTTTGTGTCTCTATTTCCTTCAGTTCTGCTCTGATTTTAGTTATTTCTTGCCTTCTTCTAGCTTTTGAATGTGTTTGCTCTTGCTTTTCTACTGCTTTTAATTGTGATGTTAGGGTGTCAATTTTGGATCTTTCTTGCTTTCTCTTGTGGGCATTTAGTGCTATAAATTTCCCTCTACATACTGCTTTGAATGTGTCCCAGGGATTCTGGTATGTTGTGTCTTTGTTCTCGTTGGTTTCAAAGAACATCTTTATTTCTGCCCTCATTTCGTTATGTACCCAGTAGCCATTCAGGAGCAGGTTGTTCCGTTTCCATGTAGTTGAGTGGCTTTGAGTGAGTTTCTTAATCCTGAGTTCTAGTTTGATTGCACTGTGGTCTGAGAGACAGTTTGTTATAATTTCTGTTCTTTTACATTTGCTGAGGAGTGCTTTATTTCCAACTATGTGGTCAATTTTGGAATAGGTGTGGTGTGGTGCTGAAAAAAATGTATATTCTGTTAATTTGGGGTGGAGAGTTCTGTAGATATCTATTCGGTCTGCTTGGTGCAGAGCTGAGTTCAATTCCTGGGTATCCTTGTTAACTTTCTGTCTCGTTGATCTGTCTAATGTTGACAGTGGGGTGTTAAAATCTCTCATTATTATTGTGTGGGAGTCTAAGTCTCTTTGGAAGTCACTCAGGACTTGCTTTATGAATCTGGGTGCTCCTGTGTTGGGTGCATATATATTTAGGATAGTTAGCTCTTCTTGTTGAATTGATCCCTTTACCATTATGTAATGGGCTTCTTTGTCTCTTTTGATCTTTGCTGGTTTAAAGTCTATTTTATCAGAGACTAGGATTGCAACCCCTGCCTTTTTTGGTTTTCCATTTGCTTGGTAGATCTTCCTCCATCCCTTCATTTTGAGTCTATGTGTGTCTCTGCACGTGAGATGGGTTTCCTGAATACAGCACACTGATGGGTCTTGACTCCTTATCCAATTTGCCAGTTTGTGTCTTTTAATTGGAGCACTTAGCCCATTTACATTTAAAGTTAATATTGTTATGTGTGAATTTGATCCTGTCATTATGATGTTAGCTGGTTATTTTGCTCATTAGTTGATGCAGTTTCTTCCTAGCCTTGATGGTCTTTACAATTTGGCCTGTTTTTGCAGTGGCTGGTACCAGTTGTTCCTTTCCATGTTTAGTGCTTCCTTCAGGAGCTCTTTTAGGGCAGGCCTGGTTGTGACAAAATCACTCAGCATTTGCTTGTCTGTAAAGTATTTTATTTCTCCTTCACTTATGAAGCTTAGTTTGGCTGGATATGAGATTCTGGGTTGAAAATTCTTTCCTTTAAGAATTTTGAATATTGGCCCCCACTCTCTTCTGGCTTGTAGAGTTTCTGCTGAGAGATCAGCTGTTAGTCTGATGGGCTTCCCTTTGTGAGTAACCCGACCTTTCTCTCTGGCTGCCCTTAACATTTTTCCTTCATTTCAACTTTGGTGAATCTGACAATTATGTGTCTTGGAGTTGCTCTTCTCGAGGAGTATCTTTGTGGCGTTCTATGTATTTCCTGAATCTGAATGTTGGCCTGTCTTGCTAGATTAGGGAAGTTCTCCTGGATAATACCTTGCAGAGTGGTTTCCAACTTGGTTCCATTCTCCCCATCAGTTTCAGGTACACCAATCAGACGTAGGTTTGGTCTTTTCACATAGTCCCATATTTCTTGGAGGCTCTGTTTCTTTTTATTCTTTTTTCTCTAAACTTTCCTTCTCACTTCATTTCATTCATTTCATTTTCCATTGCTGATACCCTTTCTTCCAGTTGATCGTATCGGCTACCAAGGCTTCTGCAATCTTCACGTATTTCTCGAAACTTGGCTTTCAGCTCCATCAGCTCCTTTAAGCCCTTCTCTGCATTGGTTATCTTAGTTATACATTCATCTATTTTCTTTTCAAAGTTTTTAACTTCTTTGCCATTGGTTTGAATTTCCTCCCGTAGCTTGGAGTAGTTTGATCGTCTGAAGCTTTCTTCTCTCAAATTGTCAAAGTCAATCTCCGTCCAGCTTTGTTCCATTGCTGGTGAGGAACTGCGTTCCTTTGGAGAAGGAGAGGTGCTCTGCTTTTTAGAGTTTCCAGTTTTTCTGCTCTGTTTTCTCCCCATCTTTGTAGGTTTTTCTACTTTTGGTCTTTGATGATGGTGATGTACAGATGGGTTTTTGCTGTGGGTGTCCTTTCTGTTTGTTAGTTTTCCTTCTACCAGACAGGACCCTGAGCTGCAGGTCCATTGCAGTTTGCTAGAGGTCCACTCCAGACCCTGTTTTGCTGGGTGTCAGCAGCAGTGGCTGCAGAACAGCAGATTTTCAAGAGACTGCAAATTCAGCTGTCTGATCGTTCCTCTGGAAGTTTTGTCTCAGAGGAGTACCTGGCCGAGTGAGGTGTCAGTCTGTCCCTACTGGGGGGTGCCTCCCAGTTAGGCTGCTCAGGGGTCAGGGACCCACTTGAGGAGGCAGTCTGTCCGTTCTCAGATCTCCAGCTGCATGCTGGGAGAACCACTACTCTCTTCAAAGCTGTCAGACAGGGACATTTAAGTCTGCAGAGGTTCCTGCTGTCTTTTTGTTTGTCTGTGCCCTGCCCCCAGAGGTGGAGCCTACAGAGGCAGGCAGGCCTCCTTGAGCTGTGGTGGGCTCCACCCAGTTCGAGCTTCCTGGCTGCTTTGTTTACCTTAGCAAACCTGGGCAATGGCGGGTGCCCCCCCACCCCCAGCCTTGCTGCCGCCTTGCAGCTTGATCTCAGACTGCTGTGCTAGCAATCAGCGAGACTCCGTGGGCGTAGGACCCTTTGAGCCAGGTGCAGGACACAATCTCCTGGTGTGCCGTTTTCCAAGCCCATTGGAAAAGCGCTGTATTAGGGTGGAGTGACCCGATTTTCCAGGTGCTGTCTGTTACCCCTTTCTTTGACTAGGAAAGGGAACTCCCTGACCCCTTGTGCTTCCCACGTGAGGCAATACCTCACCCTGCTTCGGCTCGCGCACAGTGTGCTGCATCGACTGTCCTACACCCACTGTTTGGCATTCCCTAGTGAGATGAACCCGGTACCTCAGATGGAAATGCAGAAATCACCAGTCTTCTGTGTTGCTCACGCTGGGAGCTGTAGATCAGAGCTATTCCTATTCCTTCTTAGACTATTTTCTTAATAAAAAAATTGTATTTGTAAACTCTTCCTTAGTCCCTTTATTATGCATGTCAATTTTTTGAAAAGCTTACTAAGCCCCTTGCCAGAATTGCAACCTGCCAGTGTTGTGTTAAGGGTAAGAGAGACAACTCTTTGGAAACGAAAATATCAAGAAAGATAACTTCCTATCTCCGTGGGCCCCTTGCTCCAAGCTACGACTGCCTGCTTGTCATAAAGAATGTTAATTTTCCTTGGGATAAAGGTAACTGTCTAGCACAGAAGGATACCCCAATTGCCAGGTGAATTTAGGATGCAGAATGTTATAAAATGTTATAAAAAGAATGTTTGAAAGAATGTTATAAAAAATGGTGGTGTTAGGCCTTATTACATGAAGACCAGTTATCATTTATCTCAAGAAGATGCATGTAAGGATTGTATTTCTTGGCTATATAAAGGGGTGAGATTTCTTTCTGTCTTTGTAATCTCTTTAGCATATTACCCGTGATGCACATTGCAGCCTGGTTTAATGCTTTTTAATATTTATATTTTTATTTATTTGTTTATTTATTTTTGAGACAGAGTCTTGCTCTTTCACCCAGGCTAGAGGATAGTGGCACAATCTTGGCTCACTGCAACCTCCGCCTCCCGAATTCAAGTGATTCACCTGCCTTAGCCTCTCAAGATGCTGGGATTACAGGCACGCACCACCACACCCAGCTAATTTTTGTATTCTCAGTAGAGACAGGGTTTCACCATGTTGGCCAGGCTGGTCTTGAACTCTTGACCTCATGATCCGCCTGCCTCAGCCTCCCAAATTGCTGGGATTACAGGCATGAGCCACCGCACCCAGCCTTAATGCTTTTTTAATAAGAAAATTATTTTCTTTATTTTCTACTTTATAGAGAGGAGTTTTGTAGAATGGCAGGAGATTTCATTTTTAACATTATTCTCCAATATAAAGGAGAACAGACTTGACAGTTGTTGTCCCAAATTAGGTAAAAGATTGAGATTGGAGATCCCCATAGGCCCATAATTTCTACCTTTGGTAACATAATGGAAGACATAGAACAACCCTCCCCTACACAGACTCCTCAATGGGACAGCCCAATTACATCCACTGTCCTGAGCACATGGACCCCCTTTCTCTCTCAATCTTACCCACGTGACTCAGTGAGCAGCTCCAGCCCACATCACAGAACCATATGAAGAATTGAAAACCCCACTTTCTCAAGAGGGCCAAGGGCAGAGCATGGACATATTTGATTAATACCAAGGAGACATGAGAAAAATGAAAATATTGCCATGACTGTATTTTGGTATTCCAGAGTTCCTGCCTCACTGCTATCAAGAACATCACCCTCACCTCAGGTGCTTCTTGTTGGTTTCTTCCTCCTTGACCTCACCCTGTTCTGTGGTTGTAAATCCCCACATGTCTTGGTTGAAGGCAGAGTTGAGCTTGAAGGAAACCAAAATATTTCACTCTTGGGAAAGGAAGATAAATCTTAGGGCCCCAAAATCACTAAGCTAAAGAAAAAAGTCAAGCTGGGAACTGCTCAGCACAAACTTGCCTCCCATTCTATTCAAAGTCACCCCTTTGCTCACCGAGATAATTACATATTTGATTGCCTCCTTTACAGAGGCTAACCAGAAACTCAAAAGAATGCAACTATTTATCTCTTATCTATCTATGATCTGGAAGCCCCCTCCCCACTTCAAGTTGCCCCACCTTTCCGGACTGAACCAATGTTCATCATACATATGTTGATTGATGTATCATGTCTCCCTAAAATGGAGGATACCAAGCTGTGCCCTGACCAAGTTGGACACATGTCCTCAGGACCTCCTGAGGGTGTGTCATGGTCATTTGTCCTCAACCTTGGCAAAATAAACTCTCTATATTAACTGAGACCTCTTTCAGATTTTGGGGGGTACATACTCTAAAAGAAAGAATTTTGACAAATTTCAAGATGGCCATTCAAAAGGGCAGGAAATACAAGAACAGCTGAAAACTGTCTTTTATGAGAGAGGCTTGCACCGGTAGAGAAACTCTGCTTGGATGCAGCCAGCCTTTCTCTGAGGCTTTCCCTTGGATTTAGGAAAGATTAACTGATGGTCTGACATCTTTAAAGGTCTGAAGAAAACATTTTCCATCTCTTCTCTTAAGTGCTGCTATCTATGAGGTTTCATTGACATAATGTGCAAGAAAATTAAATTTTGGGACCCCAAACTCTTTTAGCCAAAGAGAAAATTCTAACCAGGAACTGGGTCACAAAAACCTGCCTCCCTCTTCTGGTTCCTAAATAAGATGGCTACAGGATGAAAGGCTACCCACCTCTCCCGTATTTTGTCCACAAGGAAATTCCTGGTGAGCTGTTGAAACTTCACCATGGTGATGCAAATCCATAGCTTATCTTTACAGTTGCGGTCACCCCACAGACACAAATGCATTTCTGATTGTTCCCCTACCCCATTTTGTCTGTGTTATCTTATGTAAAATGCAGATTCCCCATATTTTTCCTCTGCCCCCTGTTGTTGATGTGAGAACTGTGTGCTTCTCAATATCCCACCCTTTCCCCTTTAAATTTGGAGCCCTCAAAATCATCTTCAGAGAAAGGCATAGACCTGTCTCCTGAGTGCATCCTCAACTTTGGCAAATAAATCTCCTAAAATTACTGAGACCTGTCTCATCATTCTTTGGTTGACAATAACAAGACCTCTGCTAGCCAGACCTCCTCTTTTCTCCTTCCCATAACCTGTGTTGTCACTACAATCTGTTTTGCCAAGATTTAAGCCCCTCTCTCATTTTTTCCATAAACTTAGATGGTTTACACGTTGCTCTGTGGTTCTCCCCTACACATGGTCATAAGTTTGTGTGCCTTTTCTCTTTCTAATCTGCCTTTTGTTAGGTGAATTTTTAGTGAACTTCAGAAGGTAGAGAAAATTTTTTCCCTCGGCCCCCACCAGCATGATCACTCTCCCACAGAAAGACCCAAATGAAGTGGCCCCTACATCTAACGCCATGGCCCCCCTTGAGTGAAGTATTTCTCACTATGTTTTAGGAAATGTCATAAATAAGTTGTTTTTTTTTTTTAACACCCTGTTGGACCATAAAGGATTGATCTACTGGTAGACACTTACTCTCAATCAGAGCTTTTCCCAAGGGAATTTGTCATGTGGAAAAAAGCTCAAGGAATGGCCAGGCATTGTGGCTCATGCCTGTAATCCCAGCACTTTGGGAGGCCGAGGCGGGCGAATCACCTGATGTTGGGAGTTCGAGACCAGCCTGACCAACATGGAGAAACCCTGTCTCTACTAAAAATACAAAATTAGCCGGGCGTGGTGGCGCATGCCTGTAATCCCAGCTACTCGGGAGACTGAGGCAGGAGAATCGCTTGAACCCAGGAGGTAGAGGTTACGGTGAGCCAAGATCATGCCATTGCACTCTAGCCTGGGCAATAAGAGTGAAACTCCATCTCAAAAAAAAAAAAAAAAAATGTAAAGGAATATGGGAGTCATGGAGGCTTGGATGTATTACTGGGGGGCTCTAGAGAGATGGAGGAGCCACGGGTTGCTGGGGCTAAGATATCCTGAGCTGCACTGGTTTCTGAGCTATTCAAATCACAGTTGTTTCACCCTTTTCTTTATTTTTGGAGTCACCCAGGATCCTTTTAGCAACCACCTTTCACTTGCATTTGAGCCTGTTTTTACTGTTGCAAACACACAAAACACACTTAAATAAGATGCTGTAACAGTAGTTCTCAAATCACAGCAACAACTCTAGTAGTTGTATCCTAGGAAATTAAAATTCTGTGTTACTTACTTGCTATGGTTTGATGTGTTCTCCAAAGTCCATGTATTGGAAACTTAATCTTCAATGCAATAGTGTTGAGAAGTGGGACCTTTAAGTGATAATTAGGTCATGAGGGATTTGCCCCATGCATGAATTATTGCTATTATCTCAGAGGCGAGTTAGTTATCAGGGGTTGAAATCCTGATAAGAAGATGAGTTTGTTCTGTCTGTCTGTCTCTCTCTCTCTCTCTCTCGACTCCAGAATTGTAAAAAGCCAATCTCTGTTCTGTATAAATTACCCAGTCTCAGGTATTCCATTATATTAGCAGGAAATGGACTAAGACACTACTTTATAAAATTTTGCAATTTCCAATATTCAGCTTTTCCTTGATCCGGCATCATCTACATTTTTCTTTGCTTGTTACTGATGGTGAAATTTTCCTGTTGTCTCTCACTTATGGCTTACACTATCACATGCTCTCTACTAATTCATGCCTTCTATTTCCTTCTGTTGCTCTTTGGTAAGCATCTCTTTTCATGTGTCTCATTTTTAGGCTAATACATATCGTAAAACTCAGTTGATTCCTCACTATCATGCATAGAGCTCTGTTTGGGGGAAGTTCTCCCTCCTGACCTGCTACGCCAATACCCAGCCAAAGGAGCGCTGCCTTTGCTTTATTTGCACACTCCTGTTTTACACAGTCATGCCCAGAATTGTGTGGCTACTTGGCGCATGTAATGAAAAATCTGGTTTTTGAAGTCATGCATAAAATTAAAATCTCTTTGTATTTGGTTGTCTCACATCCACTGTGGTCCCTGTTTCAGCACCTCATTGGGATTATTAAACTCATTAAATTCTTTACATGAACTTGAATTGTTCATAGAAATCTCTAGCCATTTCCCTGGTTAAACAGGATATTCTTTTTTTTTTCACTAAAAAACATTCGTGGTGGTTTAGTGATGAGGTTAATATTCCCCTCTTTTCCACCTCCACCTTGGAAAAACCACGTTGGACTGAGTTTTGAGGAGCAAAGAACTAATCACGTGACCAAAGGGGCCTTGTATCCCCACAAGCCCTGGGTATTTTTCTGTCATAGAGAGAAGAGGGTCTGTATGGATACCTGAAAATGTGATTTTATATATTCTTGACATCCAGGGGAGAAAAGTCAATAAGCAAAGAAGCTACAGTTATCTCCCTAGAAATTAATGGGTTATGTCAAGACTATAGGTTTTCATTTCCTTCTGTTGCTTGTTAGAATGATGTTCTTGTGCGAAACTGGAGTTCCACAATTCCCATTTCTTCTTGACTCCCTACCCTAGCTAAGTACTTTATTCTTAAGAGACTGGCACCAAGTCACTTTGTCCTATTATGGAAATGCAAGATTTGTCTTTTGGATGGATTTCTGAAGACAATGGGTAAAACATTAAAGTTGATTTAATTGCTTGCCTGTCTGGGCAAGGAGTTTGGTTTTTGCTGAACATTCCCCTTACTAAAATGGCAGGATGGTTTTGATTGCCATTGAAACTAACCGAATATTTAATCTTTTTCCCTTTAGAGAAAAAAGAAAAAAAAAAAAGGTGCAGCTCACCACCAGTGCTCATTTAGTTTTACATTAACATGTTCTTTGAGGCTGAAGCAAATCTGACCGATTTTCAATGTAAAAATAACATATAAAAACTGTTCTCGGAGTTATTTCTAAACAGAACTAAGATCAGAATTGTTTGAATCATCAGAAACATCTCTTTTGAAAAATCGATTCATCAAATGAATCTTCAGCCAACAACTGTTGAAGAAGGATGTGAATATCACAGGTAAGAATTCTACATTTTCTAAGATGTAACATTGTCAGTGATCTGAAAATATGATTACTATATTTTGTGAATGGAAATACCATTACAAAAACAGAAAGCTACAAAAGGAATGATGTCTTTTGTTTCCAAAGTCAACATACTAGAGTGATTCAAAAATAATAATAAGTCAGATGCGGTGGCTCATGCCTTTAATCCCAACACTTTGGGCGGCTGAGGCGGGTGGATCACTTGAGGTTGGGAGTTCGAGACCAGCCTGGCCAACCTCGTCTGGCCAGTGAATGGTGGTGAAACCTCGTCTCTACTGAAAATACAAAAATTAGCCAGGTATGGTGGCATGTGCCTGTAGTCCCCGCTACTTGGGAGGCTGAGGCAGGTAGAATCACTTGAACCTGGGAGGCGGACGTTGCAGTGAACTGATGTTGTGCCACTGCACTCCAGCCTGGGCAACAGAGCAAGAATCTGTCTCAAATAATAATAACCATAATCATAATCATAAAAGCGAGATATTTCGTGGCAAAGTTTTCTCAGGGTAAACTGCCGCCACAAGTGCCACTGGTGAGTATTCTCGGGTCAAATGGAAAAAGGGTTAAATGCAAGGCAGGTCATCAGCAAAGTATAGTACCTGTTTGTGAGTTGATTTTCTCTCCAGTCCAACATATCCCGCAATATGATTTTTAAATAGAATAGGGATCTCACTGGGGGATATGCAAATAATTTAAATTTGTTCATACATATAGGCAGGGCCCAGAGAGATTAAGAGCACATGTGGTTTAAATGCTGTTATCTCTGCTTTTTGAATAGCATGGTAAGTTGAAAATATTTGCCATTGAAGCAAGGGACTATTTGCCTCAAGGTTAAATAAGACATGAAGAGCTTCAGATGCCTGGTCTGCAGTGATGAGTAGAACAGGCCCTTCTGCTGTCGGGTGCAGACATTTCTCCTCTACCTTCTTTAAGGCATTAACATTCACTAGACATGTTCATCTAAAGGTGTCTCAATAGTGTTAACTCCAGTCTCCTTGTGAGTCTTGCTGACTCACCATGACTAGAGGACTTCGATGGCATGCTAGACCTTCCAGTCACTAGGCTGGATCATTGTACTTGTTCTGAGCTGCACAGGTGTTTTACTTTTGTGCCAGGTGGTTGGAAATAGGCACATAAAATGGAGCCATTTGTTTTAAAATCATTTCGTTTATTGATGCTCTTGGCCAGTGTGTCTGAGGGTGGCATCTGCCTTCCCAGGAGGCGGGAGTGGGGCCCCCAGCTGAGGAGCTCATGGTGCTCTCTTAGCTTTCAAGACTTGTCATACAGGGTGCAGTAAAACAAAATATGCCACTCAAAATGTACTTTTTTGGTATATTTTGATCTTGCTGTTAAGAGGGGCTACAGTTCAGAGAGGCTGCAGACACAGAAATAGCCCTGAAAAGCTTTCTTCTCTGGCAGAGATTTGCAAGTGCTGAGGAAATATACATTAGTGAAGTGAACACAGGGTAAAAGCCTTTCTCTGAGGCCCCCACTTATCTGCCTAATTGGATCAAGGAAAGATTAACTCCCAGGAAAAACAGACTAAGATCCTGAGGCTTTAAAGGTCTGACTGAGAAACTTCTCCATAGGCCACCGTCTATCTTCCTGAGGGCAGCTTGGGGAGCCCCTGAGAGACTCACATCTGTGTGGGGATAGCCTTTGCTCACCATGCGTACCTCTCCCTCTCCCCCATTACCTGAGACCCCACCTCCCCGAGAGACCCCAAGCCCCTATTCTCTCTGTAGCCTCAGGATGTGATGAAATCTTCAATCATCTGGTCCTGCTTAGAGTCTCATATTTGCTGCTCCATGTACATGTATATAAATTTATATGCATTTTATGTTAATTATTCCATTGTCAGTGTGTCTTATGTAATCAAGTCACCAAAACTTCAGAAGGGCAAGGAAAGAAAATTCTCTTTGCACCTGCAGGGGTATCTGCATGGTATGCAAACCAGAAAAATTAAAGGGAAATAATGAATCAGAGTCAGGGAATTAGCAAACATGACCTGGACAATGGCAATGAAGGAGTTGTGCACGGCCTCTATACTGGTATTTACGTAACTGAGGCCCATCAGTGCCAAGATCTTTGTCTTTTTTCTTCCCTTCCCTCTCACTGCACGTGTCTGGACATAGGCCAAGGTTTAGTAAGAGCATCTGGTTAAGATGCGGAGATGGGAAACACTGTGTGGGAATGTGAATGAGTGTGTGTGAAAATGTTAACAATTGCGTTGAGAAAAAAATCCTTGTGCAAGTATACTTACTTGCACAATTATCACCTTTAGTTTTGTAATTATAAGATTTCTCAGAACCTGGCTGGGTGTGGTGGCTAATGTCTGTAATCCCAGCACATTGGAAGGCTAAGGCAAGTGGATTGCTTGAGGCCAGGAGTTCATGACCAGCCTGGCCAACATGGTGAAACCCCATCTTTAATAAAAATACAAAAATTAGCTGGGCATGGTGGCATGCACCTGTAGTCCCAGCTACTCATGGGGCTAAGGCAGAAGAATCGTTTGAACCCAGGAGGTGCAGGTTGCAGTAAGCTGAGATTGTACCACTGCACCACTCCAGCCTGGGTGACAGAGTGAGACCGTCTCAAACAAACAAAAAAAAAGATTTCACAGAGCCTGCCATTGAATGTGTAGTGTTTAGGAAGGATAGAAGGATCTTAAGGAAGTCACCATCTGTGTCTCACTTTCTTCTTAGTGTTAGATGAACTTTCTCATTGACACCTGACAGGAAGAGCCTCTCTATTGGACCACCATGTTTGGGCTCACTGTGTAGTAACAAACCAACACACCAAAATAACGGGAGTTGCCACTGACAAAGAGTTGAATAATCAAATGACGGCCAAAGGAGGAGGTAGGATGCAACCTCAAATTCACTGCCCCAAGGAGTTTTAGAATGGGATTTTCAAGGGACTTCTGGCAGATAGAGAGGGCTGAGGAGTGGGGGGTTGCTGATTAGTTAGGATGTGGGGGATGAAAACATAAAGATATAGTAAGTGCATTCTAGGATCGAATCATTTCCTTAAAGTGGGTATTTACACAGGACGGCATCAGTGGATCTGTTGGAATGCAGGATCTGGAAAATGTGGAAAACTTGAAACTTCTTCACATTACAGAAGTTATCTATAGAGGTTAGGGCCTTGTAATACAGGCTATAAGCTGTAAGCAGCTATAAGAAAGCGGCCTGTGGGCCAAGCTGGTTAATGTTTAACTACCCTTCTACTCAAAAACTTACGATTTTGCTAAAAACCTAGACATTCATTCAGTTTTATTGATTCTATAAGGATGGTGTCACCTTCATTAAACACATTTGTTCTGAGGGACAGTTGGGCTGCAGTGGTCATTGACTTATCTGACCAAAATGCTTGCATTGACCAAAAACTTTCTTTCACACGAATAAAAATATTCCTCCAAAATAAGAACTTGATTTTGAGAGTCTCTGAAAAACAATCATTGTATATAAGAAACATATTTTGTGGTTAATGACAACATAATTTTACTTTACTCAGGGAAGGCTGTTTCTCTCAGTACATCGTTCAACTTTGGCACCAGCCAACATTCTCAGGACTCACATAAAGCCAACCAACTAAGCAAAATCCTGAATATTGTTCACTAATCCTGATTCTGCCTCCTTTCTAGGTGTGAATTCAAAGGCAGAATTACTCCCCATTTTCTTCCCTCTCCTGTGTCTCTCCCCTGAGGCTTCTCTGCAAAGCATCACTGCCCAGCTTAGCGTCTGTCCTGGACACTGGTAATAACGTGGTACCATTCATCCTCTCCTAGCATTCGATCACTCATCAGGAGCCCTCAGCTCCATAGGGAAGAGGACAGAAGAAGAAACCAGTGAGATCCCGATTTCTTGATTCTTTCTGTCAGTATTTTTTCTAATATCTCCAAGTTGCAAGAGAGAAGTAGAAGCTACATGGCATTCACCCTAAACCTACTTGCATGATGCATTCTGTTTGTCTTAGAAGGATCATTATACTTTATCATAAAAGGAAAAAACATTCTCCATTCTATCAATTCTCTGGGTGGTTCTGACTTAAATAGAGGGAGTTTTACTGTCTAGGTTGAGCTTCTGCTCCTTGGTCCACTCCTCTTGAAACTTCACTGAGGTTGTTTATTAAATCTGGGAGTCTTTTTGAGGAACCTTTAGGGTTTTCTAGATATACAATCCTGTCATCAGCAAACAAAAATAATCTGACTTCTTATTTTTACTACTTAAATGCCTTTTATTTATTTTCTTTACCTGATTGCCATGAATAGTACTTCCAAGTTTGTGTTGAATATGAGTGGTGGAGTGGACATCCTTGTCTTGTTCCAGTTCTTAAGGGAAAGGTTTTCAGGTTTTCTCCATGCAATATGACATTGGCTGTTAATTTGTCCTAGATGTCCCTTATTATTTTGAGTCATGTTCCCTTGATGTCTAGTTTACTGAGTGTTTTTATAATAAAGTTTTTATGTTGCATTTTGTCAAAACTCGGCATCTGTTGGGATGATCTTTTTTTTTTGCTTTTAATCATGTTTATATGGTGAATTGTGGTGTAATCATGTTCAGAGATTTGTGTATGTGTTTAATCATCCTTGCATCCCTGGAACAAAATCTAGTTGGTCATGACGAATTATCTTTCTGATGTGCTATTGGATTTAGTTTGCTAGTATTTTGTTAAGAATATTTGTGACCATGTTTTTTAAGGGTATGTTCCTGTAGTTTTATTTTTCTGTTCTGTCCTTGCCTGATTTTGGTATCAGGATGATACTAGTTCAGTAGAACAATTAGGGAGGAATGCCTCTTCAATTTTTTAAAATCTATTTCATAAAATTGGTACCAGCTCTTCTTTGCATGTTTGGCAGAATTGGGCTGTGAATCCCTCTGGTCTCATGCTATTTTTCACTAGAAAATTTTTAATTACTGATTTGATTTAATTACTGAGTATTTTTCATTACTCATTATGGGTCTGCTCTGGCTTTCTGTTTCTTCCTGATTCAATGTTGGGAGGTTGTATGTTTCCAGGAATTTATCTATTTTCTCTATATTTTCCAGTTTGTGCACATAGAAATGTTTACAGGAGTCACCGATACTCTCTTGTATTTCTCTGATATCAGTTTTAATGTTACCTTTATCATTTCCTTTTTTTTTTTTTTTTTTTTTGAGACTCACTGTGTTGCCCAGGCTGGAGTGCAGTGGGGCAATCTCAGTTCACTGAAACCTTCACCTCCCAGGTTCAAGCGATTCTTCTGCCTCAGCCTTCCAAGTAGCTGGGGTTACAGGCACACACCACCATGCCTGGCTACTGTTTTTTGTATTTTTAGTAGAGACGGGGTTTCACCATGTTGGCCAGTCTAGTCTCGAACTCTTGACCTCAAGTGACCCTGCCTCAGCCTACCAAAGTGCTGAGATTGCAGGCATGAGCCACTGTGCCCAGCTCACCTTTATCATTTCTGTATTGTATGTTTTTGAATAGCCTCTCTTTTTTTTTCTTTGTTAGCTAGCTATCAATTTTGTTTATCCTTTCAAAGAACCAAATTTTTGTCTCATTGATCCTTTATACCTATTTTTTTCTTGTTTCAATTTCATTTAGTTATGTTATGACCATTCTTATTTCTTTTCTTCTACTAGCTTTGGGTTTGGTTTGCTCTTATTTTTCTAGTTCCTTAGAAGTGACTTTAGGTGGTGAGTTCGAGGTCTTTCTATCTTTTCAGGGAGGCTTTAACACTATAAATTTATCTCTTAGCACTGCTTTCCCATATCCCAGAGATTTTGGTATGTTGTGTGTCTATTTTCATTCATTTCAAAAAATCTTTTGAATTCTGAATTTCATTCTTTACCCAAAAGTTGTTCAGGGACACATTGTTTAATTTTTCATGCACTTGTATAGCTCTGAGAGTTCCTCTTGATACTGATTTCTAATTTTATTCAACTGCAGTCTGAAAAAATACTTGAAATGATTTTGATTTTTTTAAGTTTATTGAGACTTACTTTATAACCAAGCATGTGGTCAATTTTTGAGAATGGTTCATGTGCAGATGAGAAAAATGTGTATTCTGACTTTTAGGTTTTCTGCTGTTAAATCTGTTTAGTATAACAGGATTTTCTTTAGAGGTGATTTGTAGCTTCTCTGTAGCCGCTTTTAAAATTTGTTCTTTCTTGTTGACCTTGGGTAGTCTGGTGACTATATGCCTTGTTGACGTACATTTGGCATAGTATCTTTCAGGTATTCTCTGAATTTTTTGAATCTCAATTTCTAAATGTCTATCAGGATAAAGAAAATATTTCTGCAGTGTTTCTTCTACTATGTTTTTCAAACTTCTTATTTCTCTTCATCTTCCTTAGAAATGCTTATTAGTTGTAGATTTGATGGCTTTATATAATCCCATATTTCTCAAAGGCTTTGTTCATTTATAACAATTATTTACTTTTTTAAATTTCTGACTGGATTAATTTGAAAGACTAGTCTTCAAGGTATGAAATACTGTCTTCTGCTGGTCCAGTCTACTCTCAAAGTTTTAAACTGTATTTTAAAATTCCTTCAGTGAATTTTTTGTTTTCAAATTTTTGGTTTTTTCCCAAAATATGTATCTCTTTTGTTCTTTCCTTGATTGCTTTTGTAGTTTCTTTGTTTTTGACCTTCTCATGGATCTTATTGAGCTTTCTTATAATCCATACTTTGAATTCTATAACTGACATTTCTCAATTTTATTTTGATTAGAGTCTATTGCTGGAGACTTAGTGTAATTTTTTGATGGTACCACAACATTCAGATTTTTTATGGTGCAAGAATTCTTGTACTGGATTTTTTTCTCATTTGGAGAAGCTGAGAGTTCTTGGCTTTGAATTTACATTCATTCCAATGGAATTCTTTTCTCTATTTTTGCTTTATACCTCTGCCCTTGAGGGTGTGATTGTAGAGTATCATGAGTAGTGTATTTTGGCTTTGCTTCGATAGCCCTATGGCACTTTTGTTGGTAGGTTTTACATTGAGTTGTGCAGTTCAATTCACAGGCCAGTAGAGGGTACTTATGGGTAAGAGCCAGCTGTGCCAAACCAGATGGGTATATACTTGATCTTTGTTTACTGTGTGGGGCTTTCCGTTGTTTCAAGTGATGGGATGGACCGTGGAATGATCAGTGCCCTGAGCTTCCTGTTCAGTGTGTGACAGAGATATAGCTGGGTACAGCTGAAGTAGCTTAATTACCTGCAGATACCCCAGTGATGAGCACAGGCACCAGCCCAAAGAGAGGTTACCAGAGAAACTTCTGTTGTAAAGCATGAAGGTCTCTGTGGGGGTTAGGAAACTGCACTGATCCACAACCTGGGTAGTCAGTAACACAATCTGTTTCCCTAATACATCCCTGTCTTGGGCCTTGTGACTCTCAGTTCAGATGCACACTGCTGTCTATCTTCAGGCCACAGTGTAGCTGAGAGCCATAAAAGAAAAAAACTACTGTCCCATAGCTATCTAAGGAAGTGATATTGGGGCAGAACCTCTTCACCCAGTTCAATATAGACAGCTTTGTGGCTCTCCTGTAATGTGATGTGGTAATGCTGCTGCTTCACGGAGATAGAAGGAGGGGCTCCACCTTTCAGCACTTCTGTGTTGGTATCAGCTGGTTGGGTCAGCCCAGTCTCAGGACCCCAGGGAAGTGATTACATGCCAGCATTGTTATACTGGGTTGGGCAATTTTCCAATTTCAAATTTCACATTTCCCAGGCCCCTACATGGTGATGGAATGGCATGTATGAGGAAAGAAGACTGATGAGTGGCGATGAAATTACAAGAGAAAGTGAGAGACTGTTCTGTCCTAGAAGCTAGATGAAAAAATTGTTTTAAGAAGAAAAGAGTCAAATCCTATTAATAGGACAAGTAAGATGGAGTCTCGGCATTGACCATTGGGATTGACTATTGACCTTTACAAAGTCAAGAATGTTTGGATAGCATGATGGAGGCAAGAGTCAGAATAGTGTGCATTCAATAAAGTGTAGGATGAGAGTAATTAGATACAGAGTGTAGAACATGTTCAAATAACGGGCTGTAAATGGGACCAGACAATTGAGCAACCACCAAAGAAGAAAATGGAGTAAAATGACGGTTATTTTTGTGATGACAGCAAAAACAGCATGCATGTGTGCTCTTAGGAAGAATTTAGCAGAGAGAAAAAAACTGGTGATACAGGAGAGAGAGAGAGAAAGAGAATTGCTGAAATTACATTCAAATTAGTTTTCTCTTCCTGCTGTAACGAATTACCACAAATGTTATGGCTTGAAACTCCACAAATTAATTTTCTCAAAGTTCTGGAGACTAGAATTCCAAAATCTGGTTCAATGGGCTAATGTCAACATGGCCACAGGCCTAAACATGTATTTTTCAGAACATATCTCTAATGTTAGGTAATAAATGACTGCAATTACTTTGTCATTTTTTAATTTATGTCTTTAGCTTTTTGTCCTTCATATCCTCATATCCTCAATTAACAATGTTGTTGTGTATGATTTTTAATAATATTTGTATTCCTTTCTCAATTGCTCTTTTGTTCTGTAGTTATTTTCTTTGTAGTTACTCTCGGGATGATACACAGCACCTTATAGTTATAACAATCTACTTTGAAAGCAATGCCAATTTAACTGCAATCCTATACAAAACTTCTTCCACAGCTTCATTTCCACTTCACATTATTGATTTCATGAATTACAAATTTATACATTGTGTACATGTTAACATAGATTTATGCTTACTTGTACACATTTGTATTTTAAATCTTGAAGTGTAGAATAAAACCAAACTTTGAACAATACATATTTTCACATTTTGCCATATGTATACCTTTACTAAAGGGCTTCATACTTCTATATGGTTTTAGGTTACTGTCTAAAATGCTTTTATTTTAAGCTGAATTAGTCCCTTTACCATTTCTTGCAAAGCAGAACTAATGGCAATGGACTCTTGCAGATTTTATCTCACATTGTCTTAATAACTTTCTAATTAAAAAAATAATTTTTGCCAAACATAGATTTCTTGGTTGGCAGTTTTATTTTTACCACATTAAATGTATTACCTATTATGTCCTTCAAATTGTCTAATCAAAAATCTGTTGATCATCTTGAGTAGAATTTATTGTTCTGTACGTAATACAGAGTTATGTTTCTCCTCTTGCTTTTAAGATAGTCTATTTGTCGTTGGCTTTTAGAGTTTGATTTTAATGTATGTGGGCCTTGGTCTCTTTATCTGAACTCCAATTCTTTAAGTTGCTCACATATTTAAATTCATGTCTGTTGCCAGTTTGAGAACTTTTTGATAATTGTTTTCACCACATAATCTCTCCACCCCCATAGGCTCATGTTTCTCCTTCTCAGAATCCAGTGCTGTGTATACTACTTGGCTTGATGGTGTCCTACAAGCCCTTTAGGATCTGTTCACATCTCTTTACTCTTTTTTTTTTTTTTTTTTTACCTTAGATCAATGATGTAAAATATCTTATCCCTAAACATGTAGACTATATCTTCATTCTGCTCAAATTGCTGTTGAACTCTTGTGAGATTTTCAATTCAGTTGTATCGTTCAGCATCAAAATTTGTTTGGTTTATTTTGTATAATTTCTACATCACTGTTGGTATACTCATTTTTCCATATATGCTTTTCCCGATTTCCTGTAGTTCTATTTCCATATTTTTAATTGGAAATTTTAGCATATTTAAGATAGTTGATTTAAAACCTTTCTCTACTAATTTCAGTGCTCATGATTCTTCAAAAATGATTTCTGTCAATTCGTTTTCTTTGTTATAAGGGACTGTGTTTTCCTGCTTCTTTGTATACCTTGTTATTTGAGCATTTCAAAAAATAGACATTTTTCTCACTCTATATAGATTTGTTCTGTGTCATGACGATTATCAACTAATATGCTTGGTATGTTCTTAGTTTTAGCATAAGCCCAACATAAAACCCTAAGGCCTTATCAGCTCTTTTCTGAACATGTATCTGCCTGGAGTGTGTGTGCCCATTATTAGTTCCCCAAATACCTACTGGCTTTTGAATAGCTTACTATTCCAGCTTCCCTTCAATGGGTTAGATGAACTATTGCACGTCTCTTCCCTAATCTCTTGCCCTTGGCATCATGCTACATTTCTATTCAGCACCCCCATAAATAGTTTATTTTAGTCAATTTCAGATCACTTCTGGATGTGTCTATGAGACAAGTAGGGGCCTTTTGACCCACCATGTTGCTGAAATCACTCTGTAAAAGCTTTCAATGATTGTATATTATATTGTATCAATGTATAATAAACTTATTTCTGAACTTACTTTTTGGTTATTGTTTGAGGAAAAGTAAATAGAAGCAATCAGGGCATTGCAAGTTCTGACAACTCCAAGATGCTGATAATGTATTGTGCAAACTACATTCATCATGTTCTAATCTGCCCTCCAAAGGAAGGAACAAGTGAAAACTATCCCACATTAGAATTATTCATCCATTTATATGTAATTAGTTTCCAGTTTTTCCTTATAAATAATGTTTAACAAGATGACAAATTATATAAAATGGTTATCAGTTTTTTGGCTAGTTACTTCTTGATAGTCTCTAATAAGCCTGGTTGAAGAACAAATACTATTAAGGCACTGCTTGCATATATTAAATGATGTCCAAACTCCAAAAACTGTTAATAATTAACACTCCAATAAAAACATCAGAATTTCTTTTTTATTTGCACCCTCATCAGGATTACAGCTTCAGGACTGCACCTTCATCAGAAATGAATCTTTCTCTTATAATGCAAAGAAAGAAAAATCAAAATAAATTTTCTGATAGAAAATGTAAAAAGGCAAATATTTTGACAGTTTTAACTTTAATTTTTTATTGAGGGCCAACTATTTGAAAAATTCCCGTTAGTCATTCCTTTAAATTATGTGTATGTGAGAGAAAGATGTAAGATGGTTATTTCAAATGATGCAGTATAAAGAAGGGGCATTATCGCCGGGCGCGGTGGCTCACGCTTGTAATCCCAGCACTTTGGGAGGCCGAGGCGGGCGGATCACGAGGTCAGGAGATCGAGACCACGGTGAAACCCCGTCTCTACTAAAAATACAAAAAACCAGCCGGGCGTGGTGGCGGGCGCCTGTAGTCCCAGCTACTCGGAGAGGCTGAGGCAGGAGAATGGCGTGAACCCGGGAGGCGGAGCTTGCAGTGAGCCGAGACTGCGCCACTGCACTCCAGCCTGGGTGACAGAGCGAGACTCTGTCTCAAAAAAAAAAAAAAAAAAAAAAAAGGGGGGGCATTATCATGGCAGAAACAAAAAAAGATATTTGTAGCTGGAGGTTTTTATAGTCTAACACATGGTTGCTATTTGTTCTACAAATCTTTTTGAATAATTTAATATACAGAGAGATTTTGAATCGAAAATAATACTTCAGATACAAATTAATGAGTTTATTATAACCATATATTATAATAATTTACTTAGGAATTCTCTTTGATAAGAAACAAATTAACTGGATGCAATTTGCTCCACAGACCGTGTAAGACTGCCTATGTACCTCCTCCTAACATGCCATTGGTTAACCATTAGTCCATTTGCAGGGGGGCGTTTCCTGCCCATTGTTTTTATAATCTCTGAGGGGAAGAAGAAGCAAACATTTGCCAGTCAGACAAGTGACAGGAAATGGATTCTAAACACCAGTGTGTGAAGCTAAATGATGGCCACTTCATGCCTGTATTGGGATTTGGCACCTATGCACCTCCAGAGGTAAGAATAATTTCTTTTAGTTTTGAGATTTCTTCTTTTTTTAATTTAAGTTTTAGGGTACATGTGCACAACGTGCAGGTTCGTTACATATGTATACATAAGATTTCAAAAGAATAAACCTAGTAGAAGTGAAACCCATCTTGGGTTGTAAGGTTCGTGTTCCTACCTTACTCTGGAAGACTCACTGGTCTAGGTTTCCTAGGCTAGAAGAAAAAAAGTAGTCAATCCTTGTTCTGCACTGAGGTCCGTTCCTATGGTCACGTACTGCTTATTTTTAGTTTGTGCACTGTTTCTTTCTTCTGTTCATGTCTAGTTCCCAGCTTGGTAGAATATGTAAAACTTGGCAGAATATGTAAAACTCAGCATTGAAGAACTGTCGGTCAGCTCCCTCTGGTGGAGATTAATTGCAATAGGAGTGACTTCTCTGTTTCTACAACTGAAGAAATCTTTCCAAGAACATACGATCCAGAGAAATATTTATAGCAAAAATTACTGGATATGGTGCACAAAACTGTTGGCAGAGTATCACTGTTCTGATGGGCGGCAGTGAGCGCCACCCAGTATTACTGGACCTGGACTAGAGTTTCCACTGTACTACTTTCACTTTTAAAAAGAACTTCCTGAAAGAAAAAAATACAATCTGATTTTAAGTAAAATCTAGAACCTAACAAAGGAAAGTCTAAATTCTTAGTCCCTTTTTGTATGCATCATATTTGTATCAAAGTGGTAGGAGCGGTCTTCTGACACAAAAATGAACAAAATGGAGACCTCATTTTCTAGATAGAACTACTTCTACTCTGGAAGAAAACTTGTATTCCACGACTGTCCTCAGACTACTAACTGTGTGAATAGGGACTAATTATTGAAATTTGAGTCTCACTTTATCGGTAAGTTGTGATGATCTACAAGGATACATTTTCTAGACCACTGACAAAAGTGGTTTAATTTTTAATATAAATTGGCATGGGAAGGAAGTGAAAATAACGACACCACTGAAGCGCCAGCCTTGGTAAACCTTTGAGTGTTGGCACACACTAAAGACTGCTCTCAAAAAAACAAATTAAAAAAAAAAAAGACTGTTCTCAGGAGATGGCGGTGAGACTGGTATCTAGTTCCTTGTAATTTCAATGAAAAAAGAAAGCTTCTTAAATACATATAAAAATGAAAAACAGTTTATTTATATTTTTGTCATTAAAAAATACCTTTCAAATCTTTATCCAAATTTGGTCAATAAGTCAGTAATTTTAAATTTCACTGGAATTCTCTTCCCTGAAAGAGATAGCCTTATTTTTTATGGCAGAAATGTACCTTACTAAATCCTTACAGATTTCGTGAATTTTTAATGTATAAATCGATATCCTCAGAGTGTATGTCTTTACTCCTAGTGTTCAGTTCTGTTGTGTAGCCAGAATGGCTGTGCAGAAAAGACTTAACATAATAGACTACTATTCACAGATGCATTATTTCCCACGTGAACCCTAGTTGGGTCGATATAACTAGCACCCAGTCAAAATCTCAAGAACTGAGACACCAAAGAACATCTCTTGTAGACAGCATTTCCCAAATATGATGTTGGAGGAAGTCTGGGTGAGCATTCTGTGTGATATCACTGAGAGAGAACTCATATGAGCTTGCACCGTTTCCCTTCTATACGCCATGTGATTTTTACCATGTATAATATCACTGTATTAAAAATAATTAGGACTATTTCAGTCCTGTTAACTTTTACAACAAATCGCTGAATCTGAGGGTGTTGTTTGGTACCTCCATAACAGTGATCAACCAGAGATTGCCTGGGACTGAAGGTGTTTCTGGGATGCTCAACCTTTATTACTAACCAGGAAAGACCCAGGCAAACTGAGATGGGATTTTCACCCCACATACAGACAGGAGCAAAAGCTGATTCTTGTAAAAGTCAATGCTTGTGCCTGAACTACCTCTCAGCCACACTGATCACCAGATACTACCTTTGGTTGCTCCTCCAGGTTCCGAGAAGTAAAGCTTTGGAGGTCACAAAATTAGCAATAGAAGCTGGGTTCCGCCATATAGATTCTGCTCATTTATACAATAATGAGGAGCAGGTTGGACTGGCCATCCGAAGCAAGATTGCAGATGGCAGTGTGAAGAGAGAAGACATATTCTACACTTCAAAGGTACTATCCCTATGATGAGCTTGTGTGCACATATACTTAATGTGATTGTGTGAAGATGACAATTCTATGACTGGATCAGTAGTTGTGGGTGAATTTTGCTTCTGGGTTCAAATTTATTCACACCTATTCACATTAAAACTGAAATCAAAATCAAGGAATGATGATCACTTTTCATTTTGGCTGTGTTCCAATTTATGATCTGAACATCCCTTTACTTTTTTGACCTTCAGCTGAGGTCAGTGTGATTTGACATGTGCTACAGAATCACAGAGAACAATAATCATGTTATGGTTTTTCTTATCTCCTGGGTGATTTTCTAAGATTTCTTATTATTCTCTCAATTGCTATCTTTATCAGTGAGATAGAAAACAATATAAGAAAGCTCTGGGAGTATTAAATAATAGATACTTAAATTGTCCTAAATTGTGTCCAGCACAGTGAGCATGTTCAAAACTTGTTTTACCCCCCTTTTATGTTGCTTTAGTTTCTAAGCAACATAAATAGCTATTCTTAAGCATTGGGTTGAATGGATAGAAGAATTAGACTGTTAAAATGAGTTGTAAACTCTACTGAAGATAATTCAGGTAACATCATAGTTATTACTTAATACAAATTTTTACATTTTAAGAATTTACTCCTATCATTCAGTAGATGTACAAACTACACATCCAACATATAATAAAGTTCATAAGGATAGGTCAGAGCCAAAGGAATCATGAGAAGGAAGAGAATATGTTTGCCAGTGGTCATAAATTTTGAAGCAGTAGGAAAATATCTAAATATTAGATGGCACAAACTAATAAGATTTGCTCAAGCATTCATTCAAAATCACCTCCATTCTTTAACCTCTGCAGCTTTGGTCCACTTTTCATCGACCAGAGTTGGTCCGACCAGCCTTGGAAAACTCGCTGAAAAAAGCTCAATTGGACTATGTTGACCTCTATCTTATTCATTCTCCAATGTCTCTAAAGGTATACAGTTTGTATGAGCATAAAATTGTGCTTCTGCTGTCATTATAAACATTGTTTATATGGATAGTTGAACAGAGCTTTTTCTTAGGAGGATGTAGGGATTATCACACAGAAGAAGAACTGTAAGTGTAACACCTAATTTCCTTTCTTTCGAGTAAATTTTGAATCCTACTTCTCTAATGCACACCTACAAGAGAAGAGAGTACAGCAACCTCAAAGCCTCTTCCTCAAAAACTTGAGGAAACTACAATAGTCTCTTTCAAGGCACTGTCTTAGTTGTGGCTTTTGAGTCCATCTCTTGGGATGTTCCCAGACACAGAGTTTCACGCAGTTGTGGTGCCCAATAAAATTGCTGCACATGTGATGCACAATGAGTTTCCACCATCTCTCCCCATTTCAAGCTGAAGCAGATTTGGTGGAAGCCACTATGCATGGTTCTTAAATCAGAAACCCTTAATGTGGACTTGCAAAGCTTTATTATTCTGCTGCCTCCTCTTTCACAATAGAGTTTGAAGCTGTATTTAGCCAGGAATTACGGTGTGATTTAAAGTTACAGGAAACTACTCAGGCTAGTTAATGCAAAAGAGTTTACTGAGTTATATAAAATGGGAAGTCAAAGACATGGCTACATTTAAGGATATGAAATAGTCTACAAAAATGTATCATTTGTCTATTCTTATCTCTAAACTCCAACACTTTTTTTATTATTGTTGACCCAAACTTTTTCATTGGTGGCGATTATGGCTTTGGAGCAGTTCAGGGCTCATGGTCATCACCATAAGACAGCTCCTCTGGGTCTCCCAACTTCTGCTGACCCTGTGTGATTCACAGTCCTGCCCATAGACTATCAATTCTTCAGGTGGTCTGATAATCCCACCGTGTACAAGAGTACAATCCATTATTTTTGGATATCAAGGTATTTCCAAATCAAAGAGAGGTACTTCAATAGAGGAAATTATAAAGGCAGAATAAAGTGACATAAGTCAACTATGAAACTTGATTAAGGCCTAGAAAATGGTCCTTTTCCATACATATAATATTTGTAAGAGATAAGAGGAAGCCTGTCTCCTGAATACATTCCTTACATCTTCATATGTAAAACACTTAGCACACATCACTTTCTGGAGCATTGTACCACCTGTCTCATGGAGGATTAGTGTCCTTAAAGGTATCTGGGATCACAGCTATGGGTGGAGAAATTAATTTGTGACATCATTAAAATGACTGCTTCTATTTCAGCCAGGTGAGGAACTTTCACCAAGAGATGAAAATGGAAAAGTAATATTTGACATAGTGGATCTCTGTACCACCTGGGAGGTGAGTGCTTGGCAGAGAGGACACAGAGAAGGATGACAAAAAGAGAAAATCTGTTTCCCAGGTTCAATAGGAAAGAATGGAACATGCACCATTAGATCTAGAAATTCAGAAACTTTACAAGAGTAGTTTTGGTGAGATGAAGGGAAAAACACGAGAGGAATGTTTAGAGAGTGAGGCACAAGACTTGGGGGCAAGGAGGACAGGAATCCCTTTCCTTGCCTGTGCACTAATCTATCCAGTTTCCTAAGGAAGAGATAGAAAGTCTTACTCTTGCTACCTCTATCTTCTTCCCCTATTTGCTGTTTGAATTTTTCTCTTCTTGACAATCACTGCTAGCTATGTTCATTGTCATATTTTGAAAGTTGTTGCTCTCACAGTTCTGTCTTGCATTTATCATGATTTGCAGCCAACTGCACAAATAATTCCTCACAACCCCTTTCTCCCCAGGCCATGGAGAAGTGTAAGGATGCAGGATTGGCCAAGTCCATCGGGGTGTCCAACTTCAACCGCAGGCAGCTGGAGATGATCCTCAACAAGCCAGGACTCAAGTACAAGCCCGTCTGCAACCAGGTGAGCTCCCTTGGCCTCCTCTCCTTTTGGTTCTTCATGCCCCTCTTCCTGTCCTATTGCCAAATATGTGTTTTGTCCCACTTATCTTTGTGAAGCAGAAGATTCTAGAGAGCAAAGCTTCTGTCGAGAAAGGCATGAAGATTTATTTGTACCCTGCTTGGAAAAGTATTAGGGAAAAATTGGGATGAGTTTAATGTTGAATCGTGTGTAATATTTAGGGGAGGTCCATTTGATCAGGGAGGCCTAGAATCATCAATTAGAACTCAAGGAAAGGTGGACTTACCTCTAAGCTATGAAAGATGACCAGAGAATGCATGAGTGAAGGTGATTTGGAGGGAATGGTGTATAGATATGAAGCTATGAAAAGATGAAATGAGCTGTACAGAAACAGAGTTAGAATAAGAGAAGAGAGGTACTAGGGGTTTACATGGAATTTGGATGTCTGAATGCCTCTTGATATTTCAACAATTCTTGACCAGGGACATAGATATACTAAAAATTAGCTGCAGACTATGAAAGTCATCCATGTCAGAAAGAGAAAAATTAGGCCGGGTGCAGTGCCTTATGCCTGTAATCCCAGCACTTTGGGAGGCCGAGGCAGGTGGATCACCTGAGGTTGGGAGTTCCAGACCAGCCTGACCAACATGGAGAAACCCCATCTCCACTAAAAATACAAAAAATTAGCTGGGTGTGGTGGCACACGCCTGTAATCCCAGCTACTTGGGAGGCTGAGGCAGGAGAATCGCTTGAACCCAGGAGGCAGAGATTGTGATGACCCGAGGTTGCGCCATTGCACTCCAGCCTGGACAACAAGAGTGAAACTCCATCTCAAAAAAAAAAAAAAAGAAAAATTACCTGTTTATGGAGATAACTGTTCACAGTGGATGAAATCAACACTGAGGAACTTTAGCAGAACATAGACGTGACCTATCACTGCCCATGTCTTAGTCTGCTACTTCTCTTTGGGGTCTGTCATCCAATCAGTTGTTTAAACACATCTATTCTATGCATGGTTTTTTCATAGCTTAGGGATAAGTCCTTTTTTTTCCCCTGAGTTATTGTTAATGATTCCAGGCCTCCTTGATCAAATTGACTTCCCCTAAATGTCACAAAAAAATTCAAAATTAAAGTCACTCTACCTTTTTACTAATTTACACTTTTTTATTCTTACTTTTATACAACTTAGAGCCAATGAGTAAAGATCTACAATTGAAATATGAAGTGTATAAAATCTGTGAATTTGGCATAATGATACAGTTCCATCATATTCAAATAGAAACATTAAGAAAATTAATGCAGTTTTAATATTCCTTCAATTTTTATTATGATGATTTTCAAACTTTCAGAAAATTTGATAAAAATAATACATGATTCAACATTACCATTTATATTCAAAATTGTTAACACTTTGCCACACTGCCAAATATTTATGGCAAATATTTATGTGGGTATATCTGCATAAATACATATAATATTTTCAAAACCTCTTCAAAATAAATTGGAAAGATGACAATTCACCTCTACAGACCTAAATAAAGTATGTCACAGAAATGAAGATATTCTTCCAGTTACAGTATAATTATTGTATCTAAGAAAACTAACTGCAATGCCCTCATGTCGTTTAACATCCAATCTATATTTGAATTTCCCATTGTTTAATGGAAACGTCGTTTATAGCACTCCCTTTTAAAACAGAATGGAAACAAGTTGTGAGCTGATCTGTTTTTTATAATCATATGTTTTCCATTCAGCAATTACTAATAATCCACTGGGTGATAATTCTCAACAGAAGAAGTCATATTCCATGACAAATTTTCACATATGATTGTGTATACATCACTGATACTTTTGTATTTTATGGTTATTATTGTATTTATTATTTTTTGGAGTTTTTAGATAATCATGAAAAAAAAATCCTTCACCAAATCAAAATGAAGAACAAATATTCCTCAAAGACAAAGTAAAATTTAATACTTTCCTCTAAATATCAATTTCCTGAGAAAGAGATTACTATAATAACCACCAATGGTGGAGGCAAATTATTTTGTTCTTGCTTGCTCTCTGATTATCTCACTCATTACTATGGACTTGGACATTTTTCCTTAAGATTTTTAATTAATTTTATTTTTGTTAGTGCTCATTCTTACCCAATGGGTAGATTTTTTTCTTGATGCTGAAATCTATCCAAACATCACCAGTGACACTTCTTTGAAAGTAGTGCTTTTGTCTTTCAGACTTGCCCTCACGAGTCCTTGACCAAATTCTTGCTTTCTGGCACAATCTGATACAAAAGGCTCTAAGAATCTTACTGTATCCCAGATATGGAATTTGTTACATCTCCTTCTAGTTATCAAAGGTCTTTGGAAGCCAGGATCTGATTCATAGATGAGCTTCTGTTCAGAAATGGCATTTCCATTTGTACTTTTAGAAGATAGAGATATAAAATTTATTTCTATGAAAAAGATTATTACTTGACAATAATATCCTCAGCTCAAATATAATGCTATACTGATTATTATTCAGCTTCTTTACTTTCATCTTTTTTATATTAACATAATTATTTCATATAAGTTGATGCTTCTCTCTTTTGGTCAACTGCAGGTAGAATGTCATCCGTATTTCAACCGGAGTAAATTGCTAGATTTCTGCAAGTCAAAAGATATTGTTCTAGTTGCCTATAGTGCTCTGGGATCTCAACGAGACAAACGATGGTAATAAAAACAATGAGACCTTTATGTAAACCTCCATTCTGCAGAAAATTTTTCAGTCAGAGCATCCTCAGTTTCCTGTAGTTAAGTCTCAAGCGGCTCATGGAGAGGAAAGAGAATTGCATTTCTGATGTGATCTCGGATGATGCTGATGGTGATGCTTGGGGGCCTCGCTTGAGAAGCTCTGGTGCAGAGTGGGCGCCTTAGTCTGTTTAGGGAGCCGCCTAACAAACTGTATCCCCAGCCTCTGGGCTTCAGCATTTCTGCCTTTCCTTCCAGGGTGGACCCGAACTCCCCGGTTCTCTTGGAGGACCCCGTCCTTTGTGCCTTGGCAAAAAAGCACAAGCGAACCCCGGCCCTGATTGCCCTGCGCTACCAGCTGCAGCGTGGGGTTGTGGTCCTGGCCAAGAGCTACAATGAGCAGCGGATCAGAGAGAATGTCCAGGTGAGGAGCGGGGCTGTGGGCCTCAGGGCCCCTGCAGTGTCCTTCACACGTGTGCTTCTTGTAAGGCTCTCAGGACAGCCTTAGGCCAGCTCCGTTTCCCTGTATTTCTCATATGAGCGCTTTGCTTGCATCCTGAGGGTTTCTTCTGCTCTACCACGGGAGAGGCAGCACAGGTGGAGAGAATTAGGATGGGACCAAAAATGGAGATTTTTTTCTTTCAGCAATAAGTTGACAATCTACTCTGCATCCCTGCACCAGGAACGTCATTTTTTCATGTTCTTTGTGTTTTTTGAGACAGAGTCTCACTCTGTCTCCCAGGTGGGATGATTCTCCTGCCTCAGCCTCCTGAGTAGCTGGGATTACAGGCGCCTACCACCACGCCCTGCTAAGTTTTGTGATTTTTAGTAGAGTGTGTTTTGCCATGTTGGCCAGGCTAGCTCCAAACTCCTGACCTCAGGCGACCCACCTGCCGTGGCCTCCCAAAGTGGTATTACAGTTGTGAGCCACTGCTCCTGGCCTCCTCTTCATCCTCAGAAATGAGGAGTAGCATTTGGTGTTCTTTAGTCTATTTCTTTATACACTCAGTTAAAATTTCACATATTTATTCACTTAGAGTTTTCTGTTTGTGTACTGCCTACGTCTTTGACTCTTAGTTGCTTGTCTTTTTTTTAAGTATAGGAGACCATAATTATACTATTAAATAGTTGTTAAACAAAATCACCCTCAACATAGGGGTTTAAGATGAAAACCACTGATTTACTCAGGATTCTCTGGTTAGAAAATTAACATGGCCTCAGCCTGGACTTAGTCAAGTTCTGTTCTTGGCTGGGCTCTCCCGTGTCGAGATAGCTCTGCTTCAAGATGTCAGTGGGACATTTGTCTGGGTGCCATTTTCTCCTCCATATAGTTCATCCTTCAGCCATCCAGCCCAGACTTCACCTCAGCACATGGCATGACCCCAAGGCAGTGAGTGGACACATGCAAAGCCCTTTCATGTCTAGGCTCAGGGCTGCCACGCCATTGCTTGTGGCAAGGCAAATATTACCCACTAATGCAAGTTACAGGACAGGCCAGACTCAAGGGATGGGTAAATAGACACCACCACTTATTGGAAGGAGCTAGAAATTCATATAACCAAGCAAGTGGATATAGGGACATGTGAGTGTTGGAGGGAGTGTTTCTTATTAATCTATCTCATATATATGACTGATTAATATATGTTGGGTTAATATATATGATAGATTTATACATATAGTTTAATAAGATATATATATGATAGATTACACATATATACATATATATTCTGGGTATTAATAGTTTAGAGATTCAGATGTATTATTGAAGTACCACCTCCCAAATTGCATCTGTGCTGTGATTTTCTCTGTAGTTATGTTTTTATGAACAAAAGTTGCTACTTTTCATGTAGTTAAATTATTCATGCCTCTTTCCTGTGGTTGATGAGTGGCATGTCATGGGAACATGACAATCTTTTAATATGTTATCTTGAAAAACTGGTAATTATCTTTACTTACAAATTAGTTGTAAATTCAAATGAATTTCTTTTTTAATACTAAGTAAAAAAAAATCCAAATATGCACATGGAATTTCTAAATTGATATCAAAATGTCCCAGCAACAATTATTGAAAAGCGTTCACATTTGCTCACATATCTTGATTTTTTACCTCTACCATAAATGAAACATTCACAAATAATATTCTTGCCTCTCTGTCGTCGTCAATTGATTTATTTACTTTTATGTGCTGTCTAAATAATGAAAGGTCTTGCTACCAGAATGGTACACCTTTTATTCTAACTCTTTATTTTGATTATTCTTGACTGACTATTCTGTTATATGAAATTTTGAAACATCAACATCCATGAAAGAGTACATATTTTAGTCTTTGGTTGATATTGTAATGAAACTGCAGTTCACTGTGAAGAGAACTTTTTGACAATATTGAGACTTTCAACCCATGATGAATTTCCAACTATTTAAATGGCCTTTTAATATATATTTCATTAATTTTATAACATTCTCCACTAAACCATATGTATTTTTAAATATTTATCCATAGAATGCTGAAAATTATTAGAATCTCTTGATAATGTTTTCCTTTTTGTTTTGTGGCTTTTCTAATGTGTAGAAATGTTAAAAGAAAAATGTAATGAACACCTTTTACCTAGACTCATTAATTGTTAACTTGTTAATGTTTTTTATTCTCTCTCATTCTCTGTATCACTATTTCAGAGTGATTTATTCAATTTATAGATGTATTCAATTCCATGTATTAGCAATTAGTGGCATCATCTTGATATTTAAAGTCTCTCAAATTTAGTGAGATACACTTCAAGCCTGTATCTGTTTCCTTTAAACATGAAATTGTTAGTATTTAGACAATTCTTGCCTTGAATTATGTTGAAAACAAATGTTGTTTGCATTATACCTGTTTACTAAAGAGATATAGAAATTCAACAATATCTATCGAACTTACTATATAATCTTCTGTTACTGAAAAATTTGCCTCTAGATTCTTGTGGGTCTTCTAGGTACATGACCCTATCATGTGGGCACAATGGCAGCTCTGTTTCTTCTCCATTTTCTGTTGAAATTTTCTCTTTGTCTGCAGAGTTGTGCAGTTTCAATACATAATATCTAGGAATGGATTTCTGCTTATTTTTCGTGTGATATTCACTGACCACCTGAGTGTTTAGAGATGACTCCTATAACTGTTCAAAACTTGCCAATATCTTAAGTATTGTCTCTGCACCCTACTGTCTAATATACTTGGGGGTTCACAATTAGCAATTATGCAATCTAAAAATAATAAAAGTTTTTTATTTCTGTGATAGGTTTTTGAATTCCAGTTGACTGCAGAGGACATGAAAGCCATAGATGGCCTAAACAGAAATCTCCACTATTTTAACACTGATAGGTAAGTTTCCTTTGTAAATGGGTGACCTAATTTATTTTTGGAGAAGGAATGTAAGATGGGTGTTGAGAGTGACCTCCATACCAGAGGGACAGAGGCCAATGTGAGTCAGAGGTGAGACAGGAAGTTTCCAGAACTCTCCTGCTGGATTCACCCCAGAGCTCTGTTCTCTGGCAGGGTGAGTGGGCGGGGATCAGCATGGGTCAACCTGTGCCTCTGCTCTCCTGACTCCATGGAACTTTTCAGAGCAGCCAACATCATTGCCAAGTCTGCACCTTCCATGTAGGCCTGGTGTTTCTACCACTCGACATGCTGTGGATACTGCCCATGTGACCTCATTAGATGTTTCCAAATCTGTGCTTATATCACATTGTCCCAAACCTGCTCAGCTGCTTATCAAATCAAAAACATTTCCATCAACTTTGTGGTCCAGGTGCCAATTCCCACCTCCTTCATATGGAATTGCTTGCTAGATCCTGTCAATTCAGCATCTTTTATTATTTCAAATGTTTTTCCTCCTCCTCCTTGCATGTTTGTTCACGCCCCAAACTCTGCTTTTGCCTCCAGAAAGGCTTCCTTAGTGGAGTGAATAGGAGCGCTTGTCCTTGATTTCCTGCAATATGGAGATCTCAAGGCAGAGAATTAAAAAACAATTAAAATCAAAGAAAGAGTGTGAGTGTGGAGGCAGAAGCTCCATTGCTGTATATAATTTGTAGCTGATAGAAGATCTTTACTATTCCTTCATGGTCTAAGGTTCTAGGATTCATAGACGGTCATTCATGTAATGAGGGAAAAGCAGGAAGTTATGGCCGGGCGCAGTGGCTTACGCCTATAATCCCAGCACTTTGGGAGGCCGAGGTGGGCAGATCGACTGAGGTCAGGAGTTCGAGACCAGCCTGGCCAACATGGTGAAACCCTGTCTCTACTAAAAATATAAAAATTAGCCAGGCATGGTGACACTTACCTGTAATCCCAGCTACTTGGAAGGCTGAAGCAGGAGAATCACTTGAACCCAGGAGGCAGAGGATGCAGCAGTGAGCTGAGATCACACCACTGCACTCCAGCCTGAGTGACAGAGTGAGGCTCCATCTCAAAAAAAAGAAAAAAAAATCAGGAAGTTATGTAACTGCTGGCAGTGGAGATTTTAACAAGTGATAGGGTGAGATAGTGTGTGAAAAAGCATAAGCACGGTGGCCCTTCATAAGTGCTTAAAAATTGGTAGGTATCATTGTTAATATTTTTTTAGTTTCAAGGAAAATAATAAAAAAGGAAACCATGTAAAAAAAAAAGGAAGAGTAGCAAGCATCAGTAATTCTTATCAATTAAAAATGTAATAAGCTGGTGTTTATCTGTTCCTTTATATTTCATGTTATTTCTATATAAGAATTTTTAATGCATTGGAGCTCCTTGGATATTAGACCCTATATCATATACAGCAATTTACATTTCTGAATCTTACAAAATATATTGCATACAGTAGGCGGTAGCAGGTAATAAGTAACAAAAGAAAGTATAATCAGAGTATCTTTGCTGACAGATGTACAGGAATATGCTTGAATATTTGTGTGTTTTATGTGTTAACTTCCAGATAAGGGAATATGATTGAATAATTATTATTTCGAAATTACATATATTATGAAACCATGTCCATAAAGGTAAGAAAGGCAGATTCTACAACTAGTCAGACAACTTAACATTCACACTAATGACAGCTTCATTGAAATCACTTTACTACTCCCCTAGTAATGGAGTCATTGCATTCATATTATACATTATTCTCTTTTCAGTCTTGCTAGCCACCCTAATTATCCATATTCAGATGAATATTAACATGGAGGGCTTTGCCTGATGTCTACCAGAAGCCCTGTGTGTGGATGGTGATGCAGAGGACGTCTCTATGCCAGTGACTGGACACATCACCTCTACTTAAATCCGTCCTGCTGAGCGACTTCAGTCAACTAGAGCTAAGTCCATAGGCCAGAAAGACAGACAATAAATTTTTATCATTTTGAAATAATTGAATGTTTTCTCAAAGATTCTTCACCTACTCTCTTCTGTTAAATGTATGTGTGTGTGTTCTGGCTCAATAGGGCCCAAAACTGATTTGCCTATAAGTTAGGAGTGGGAGTGGGGGAATAATAATCACTTATAGACATACTGTAGTGGGACTGCAGTAGAGTTTTCAGCCTCTAGAGAAGGAGCAGGTGACAGGTGTGGATCAGTTAGTGCCTCTCTAGCTCTTTTAGGAAGAACACACACACCATGAACTCTGGAAGGTGAGCGATATTGACAGGATGACCAGCAATCCACAGGCTCCCTACAGCAGCGCAAGGGTCAGAGCTCCTGGAGCCGGGGGAGGAGGCATCCCTGTGCGAGGAGTGGTCAGGGCACCCACCAAAGAGAAATAATTGAAAGAAGTTATGGGGGAGGTTAGGAGAAGGGAGTCAAGCACATCTCTACTTGGAAAATATTGGCACTTTTTTTGATAATCATAGTTGTAAATAAAACATTGAACAATGTTTTTAAAAACCCCAGAGCTGAGAGTCCAGCCTTGACCCCTCTATGTGTGCCCTGTAACACCAGTGACCTTTGGGGGGCTGTAGTGGGGCAGGACATCAAAGAAACAATGAACTATATATGCATATATGTATACATATATTTGTATATAATATACAAATATAAATTTGTTATAATTTTTGTTTTATACATAAAATAAGGTACACTATCAAATATGAAACACAAAATGTCCCAAAGTCATTATATATTACTGCCAAATTAATATTAAAATGGCAGGTAATACATCTAATCCAAATTTCAAAAATCTCAAACATCTTTTGAAAGAAAACGTGGAAAATAACATGATGCTTTTAAACTTTGGTAACTTTTAGGACCACTTCTTACAAAGATGTAATTATTTTGCAGTTTTTAGGGGTATAAATTTCATCAGCTAATCATGAGGATGCAAATTTTTATTTCAGATGACTCTTTTTGAAAACTTGGGACAATGTCATGGCCTACTGGTTAAGGCATTTTGAGAAGAACAGTGGTTTTTGACCTGGGCACACTTTCTAACACATTCATTCTCAACTGTTCTTACGCTGTTGGCCACCTTCACCCCATCAAAGAGGCTTTCTCAAGCCATGTCTCTCAGCTGATAAGCATCCCCTCAAGTTTCATAGTAACCACAATCTTTTCTTAAATTATTTGTTCCTGAAAATTGGAAAAGGCCATACGCTTTGGAGTTCCCTATGCCAATTTTTGGGTGATTTTCTGTCTATTGTCATTCCATTGATAATCTTACATATTTTCTGGCTTTACATACCACTTATAAACCGAGAAACCCCCAAACAGTGTCTCTAGCTCTGCTTTTTCCCCCAGACTCCTGAATGGAACATTAAATTATCTACTCTACATCCCTACATTAGTGTCTAACATTCACCCTTGGCATGCCTCAAATAAAATTGATGTAACCCACTGTCATCCTGTTCCAAATCAACTTTTTTACTCTAATGATTATTTCACATCTAATAAAGTTGATTTACATAGTTATTAAAGAAAGATTGATTTTTTCAACTTAGTAGTCAAGTGTATAAGGCCAAAGGAAAATTTTTAATTTCTTTAGCATGCATAACATTTCTTTCTTTAAGATGTGAAATAATTATTAGGGTGGTTATTTATAAATATTAAATTTGCTAGAGGCTTATTCCAATTCTTCACCCTCCATTTCCACTTCTTATTTTTAAAAGAAAGTTTCTCAGAATTTCATAAAGTTCAATGCCGGGCTTCAGGAACCCTTGGAATGTAACAAAATTCTACAGAAACTACCAATCCTGTTTTCTCTACAAGAAATGCTGGAGGGGAATGCTTCAGTTGAATAAAAGGAAGTAGACAGTAACTCAAAGCCATATAGAGCTATAAACACTTCTAGTCTATGTAAATAAATATATGGCAAAATATGAAAATATGTATTTTTTTTTTTTTTTTTTTTTTTTTTTTTTTTTTTTTTTTTTTGGAGACGGAGTCTCGCCCTGTCGCCCAGGCTGGAGTGCAGTGGCGCAATCTCGGCTCACTGCAAGCTCTGCCTCCCGGGTTCACGCCATTCTCCTGCCTCAGCCTCTCCGAGTAGCTGGGACTACAGGCGCCCGCCACCACGCCCGGCTAATTTTTTTGTATTTTTTAGTAGAGACGGGGTTTCACCATGGTCTCGATCTCCTGACCTCGTGATCCGCCCGCCTCGGCCTCCCAAAGTGCTGGGATTACAAGCGTGAGCCACCGCGCCCGGCCGAAAATATGTATTTTTGAAATTTTGGTTTGTACTCTATTTTTCTTCAGAATTTAAAACAGAAATAAGTATGATTATATGTTAATATGTACACAATATATAATGATGTCCTAAAGAGTGACAAAAATAATATGAAGTGGGAAAAAAAAACCTGGGAAAATGAGTTTTTATATGAAATGGAAGTTAAATTGATGTTGATTCAATGTAAATTATTATAACTCTGTGAAGTTGTATGTCATCCAGACAGCAACTACAAAGATGATAACTGTAGAATATACTCAAGAGGAAATGAGAAGGGAATCCACATGTCATTTAAAAAATTACACAATCTCACAAAATACTAGTAATGATGGATATGAAGGACGAAAGCTATAGACATGGAGAAAAAAATTAAAAATGGCAAAAGTAACTTTTTTCCTGTCACTAATGACAGTCATGTGTCATGTAATGCCTGGGCTATCTTCTTGAGAAGGGCTTTGTTAGGTAACTTTGTCACTGTTCAGACATCATAGTGTCTAGATAATTCAAACCTTGTCATGATCTTATCAGTGACCTTTATGTCATATTCTAAATCATTTGTTTTCATTTCAACATTCTTGATAGCATCTTCATCAGAAGTGAAATCCATTTCACCAAACCACTTTCTTTGTTCATTCATAAAAAGCAACTTCTCATTTGTGAAAATTATATGAGACTGCAACCACTCAGTAATAGTCAATCTTCAATTCTAATTCTAGTTCTCTTGCTATTTTCACCACATCTGCAATTATTTTCCCCACTGAAGTCCTGAATTCCCCAAAGTCATCCATCTATGAGGGCTAGAATCAACATCTTCCAAACTCCTGTTCAAGTGTGTACTTTGCCCTCCTTTCATGAGTCATGAATGTTCCTAGTGGCATCTAGAATAGTGTATTAGGGTTCTCCAGAGGGACAGCACTAGTGGAATATATATATTATATATAAAAGGGAGTTTACTAAGTATGAACTCACGTGATCACAAGGTCCCACAACAGGCCATCTGCAGGCTGAGGAGCAGAGAGCCAGCCCGAGTTCCAAAACTGAAGAATTTGGAGTACGATGTTCAAGGGAAGGAAGCATCTAGCACAGGAGAAATATATAGACTGTGAGGCTAGGCCAGTCTCTCCTTTCATGTTTTTCTGCCTGCTTATATTCTAGCCATGCTGACAGCTGATTAGATTCTGCGCACCCAGATTAAGGGTGGGTCTGCCTTTTCTAGCCCACAGACTCAAATGTTAATCTCTTTTGGCCGCACCCTCAGAAACACACCCAGGATCAACACTGTATTCTTCAATCCAATGAAGTTGGCACTCAGAATTAACCATCCCAAGTCTACCCTTTGTTAACTTGAACCCATACACATCTCCTGAGATCATACATAGTATTCAGATAAATACAATAATAAGGTCATAATTATGCCTAACATAATACAACTATCCTTCCTACAACCGGAAACGCACCAATCCCCACCCCAAATACTATTACATAAAGTAAACAATACTTAAATGCTGATGTGAAGTCAATAAATCTTACGTCACATGATAAGGAAATGATTTTTTTTTTAGTACAAGTATATATATGCACAAATATGGTTTTAACAAAAGGAGGAAATACTCATGACGATTACAGTCCTCTTTTCTGCAGCTGGTCACATGGTCATAGCCAGTATTGATGACTACCTTCTTCTACTATCCATTATGTATACCTTTGTATACCTGATACACAAGCACTTCAGCAGATCATGTTTCTTTCCTGGTGGAGTGACCCAAACCTTCATGTTTGAAGGGTCTGGGTCACTTATAGTCCTGCTGGATTGGGCTGTTGTAGTTTCCCATTGACCTTAATCACACAGCATGGTAATACTAAGTGACACCCTAATGCATACTCTTCCTTACCTCTGTTGTGAAGTAGTAGACTGATTTCATCTTGGCAGCCCGCGTCAGTCACCCCAGCCAACACTGTAACTCCCTTCTTTCCCTGTTGACTTAAAAGTAGGAGGAACCCAAAGTGTCCAGATGACTATCTTAACTTTCAGTTTACTGGAATTGTCATTGTGTCTCCTGGTGGCAGCGTTCTTCCCTCTAGAACTAAGATCTCTAGGCCAGCAGAAAGTGATGTCATGGGAACAGGAAGCAAAAATTTTGTTAATGGATCACTAAGAGTTATGCTGAGTGGTGCCACTTCCACCCCTTGATTTCTGGACCATGAATCCTGGCTATGAGAGAAACAGTACTAATACATTGGATGCTGATTCAGGGCATACACAGCCTTCTGGAGAACTTTGCCCCATCCCTGCAAAGCACTGTCACCAACTTTCTAATCATGCTTCTTCCAAGTCCCTGACCATCCAGCCAAAATATTAGCTACGGGCCATGAATCACTATATAATCACATATCTGGTCATTTCTCCTTCCATGCAAAGTGCACAACCAGGTGCACTGCTTGAAGTTCTGCCCACTGGGAAGATTTCCCTTCACTGCTGTCCTTCAGGGATGTCCTACAAAGGGGCTGTAGTGCTGCAGCTATCCACTTTTGGGTGGCCCCTGCATATCATGCAAAACCATCTGTGAATGACTTACAAAATATAGTAATTCTTGATCACTGGAAATGTTAAATCCTGGAACACGTAGCATTCCTATTCATGATGTTAACATCATTTTCCAACACTTGATGGCCAAAGATTCATTTGATTAATCCAATCTCCCCAAAATAGATGATTCTGATGATTCCTACAATTCTGATGTTAGTTCTCTTTAGAAATAACTCCAAGAACAGTTTTTATATTTTTACATTGAAAATAAGTCAGATTTGCTTCAGCCTCAAAAAGTGTGTTTATGTAAAATTAAATGAGCACTGGCAGTGAGCTTTTTTTTTTTTTAAACAGAAAAAGGGTTAAAAGGTGCTTCCTAAACACGAGTCTACAAAATAGCCACATTTAATTCACCGCTTAACCACTTTTAAATGTTAGTTTCCTGAGCCAAAATGAGGATTCAGGAGCAAACAATGAGGTAACGGACTTCAGCTTCCCTCAGAGAACAAGACTATTTGTACATTTGGCTCCAGGGTGGTTTTCAACTATAGGAGATACTGGTTCATGGAGATATGGGAAGAAACATATCCACCCTCAACCGAGGATTCCTGAAGCAAGCCAGGACCTGGGGTAGGATTGATACCCTCCAGATTGTCTCCAATTTGGAAAGCTTTGTCACAAATGGTATGTCTGTGATTACCAGGTATTAAAATCACCCACTCAGGACATGCTGGTTCTAGGTGTGTAGAGAAATTAGAAACTGTCTTAGTCCATTGTGTTGCTATAAAGGAATACCTAAAGCTGAGTATAAAGAACAGGTTTATTAGCTCACAGTCTGGTGGCTGTACAAGAAGCATAGCATTGGCATCTCTTAGGCCTTTGGTGAGGGCTTCAGGCTGCTTCCACTCATGGCAGAAAGGAAAGGAGAGCCAGCATGTTCTGAGTTCACAGAGTGAGAGAGGAAAGTAAGGTGCCAGGCTCTTTTTAACAAGCAGCTATGAAAAAAGTAATAAAGCCAGAATTCACTTGTTACTGCAGGGAGAGCACCAAGCCATTCATGAGAGATCTGCCCCCATGACCATAATGACTTCACTAGGCCCCACCTCCTACATTGAAAATTCAGCATATGGTTAGGAGGGTCAAATATGCCAACCATAGCATTCTGCCCCTGATCCATAACCTCATGTTCTTCTTACATGCAAAATGTAGCCATTTCATCCCAATAGTTCCCAAGAGTTGTGACTTGGTCTAGCACCAACTTAAAATTCCAAAGTATAAAAATTCATATCAGACTCAAGTCAACTTCCTGCCAGTTATCAGCCTATAAAGTCAAAAACAAGTTATTTACTTTCAAAGTACAACCATGTTATCCATTGTGGGTAAACATTCCTTTTTCAAAAGGAAAGTTAAGCAAAAAAAGGCAGGGGTAGGGACAGGGGAAACAGGACTCATGGAAATCAGAATTCCAGCAAAGCAGACATTAAACTTAAAGCTTCAAGGTAATTTCTGTTGACTTTATGTCTGTACAACCTGTGTGTCTAGATTCTTCTTGGCCTAAGTAGCATTCCTTCCTTCTGGCTGTGGGGCAGGGCCTTCTGTGAAATGGGAGTCTTAAGACCTAGAGTCAAACAAGATAGGTCAGATAATTATTTTTATGGCCATAATTTACACAGAAAGGTGGAGGGAAAGTTAGAGTAGTATCTTTAGTTTTTATGGCTGGCTTTGGGAAAAATGGATTCTGATTCCTATGACCTACCTTGGGGAAGAAAGATTCTAGTTTCTGTAGCTAGTTTAGAGGAAAAGAGGATTGAGATATAAGAGGGCGAGAGAAGCTCAGAAAAAAACTTTTGCTTCTGAAGCCTTTATGTGGGGCATTGTTTGCTGAGTCCTGGCATTAATAGAATTGTATGTTGGTTCTCTTATTAATCTGCCTTTCATCAATTGATTTTTAGTGAAACATCAGAGAGCAAAAGGGAAGTTTTCCCTTGGCCCCTATAGCTGCCATTTGACTGGAGGGAGATATTTTGTTTTCTTTCTATTACTGGACAGTAAACATGCCTTCCATTTCCTTGGAGAAAAATACTATCTCTATATGCCAACACTGTTCACTCTATAAATTTCTTTAAAGAAAAAAAGGGTGGAATGCAGGGAAGTCAGTGCCCCCTACTTATCAAATGTGCAGAAATGTGAAAGACCTTGCAGAATGGTCTCCCAATAGGCATATACCAATTTTGATCAATTACACACTCCTGACAGAGTTTGTTTCATTCATAATCTACATCCTCTACCAGACTATAAACTCAAGGCATTTACATTTTTATTTCATTTTTGCCTACTTTATTTATTGACAAAACAGTGTTTGGCACAGAATGAATATTCAATAAAGTTTTGCTAGATGAATAAATGAATGAATGGCACAATATGCAAGAACTAACACCATGCCAGAACATGGGTAGATGATTAAGAACCTTAATAAATTAATGAGATGCACTGCTTTAAAATCAGTAAAATATAATTTTGAAATTTTTGAATAATATTTGATAGCTTGGAAAAATACTTGTTACTTCTGTTATATATAAAAGTACATAATCTACATGTAGAAGATGATTTCATGATTGTAAAAATGCACAAAACAAGCATAAATATTTGCATAGGAAAATTATGAAGAAAAATATACCAAATGTAAAGTATTCTGGAATGGAAGAATTACACATTATTTTTGTTCTCTATCTTTTCTAAATATTTGTTATTTATGCACACTTTTTAATAATTAGAAAAACAAACATCCTCATATTCAAATCTTTGTTATTTCATAAAGTGAAGAAGTGAAAGGCAGGCAAACAGAAACTATAAACTCTGCTTTCTAATCCCCTCACCAAATACAGAGATCCTCTCCAAGATGCCTAAAAGGAAGAAATTCTGCTAGTATGGCTCAATAGCTCATGGTCAATATTCTTCAGAAAATGGATAACAAGGGTGATTAGCAGCATTGAAATAGAAAAAAGAATATTAATTTATAATTCTTTTCCCACTCTGTGAATGCAAGTGTTTTTCCAAAGGTACAGTGAGCGTTTGCTAGCATCCCATAACATGGATCTCTAATATCCAGACATGCAAAAATTGTTGGGAACAGGCCCCCAAATCTGGCCATAGACAGGCCCCAAAACTGGCCATAAACAAATCTCTGCAGCACTGTGACATGCTCATGATGGCTATGACACCCACACTGAAGTTTGTTGGTTTACCAGAATGAGGGCAAGGAACAGCTGGCCCACCCAGGGCAGAAAACCACTTAAGGCATTCTTAAACCACAAACAACAGCGAGCAATCTGTGACTTAAGGACATGTTCCTGCTGCAGATAACTAGCCAGAGCCCATCCCTTTGTTTCCCATTTTAGTTAATCTATAATCTATAGAAACAATGCTTATCACTGGCTTGCTGTTGATAAATATGTGGGTAAAACTCTGTTTGTGGCTCTCAGCTCTGAAGGCTGTCAGCCCCAATTCCCATTCTGTACTCTGTATTTCTGTGTGTGTGTCTTTAATTCCTGTAGTGCTGCTGGGTTAGGGTCTCCACGACCAAGCTGGTCTCAGCAAAAAGTGATTACTGTCTGATTAATTGTAAGAATTCTTGTTATTCAGTAATAGTAGTATTATTTGTTTTCCTTTTCCTGTGTTCTTTTTTCTCATTTTTATAATTTGTCCTTTCCAATTGAATGTCAATAATGAGCACCTTTTCAGCAGTTAGTGTGCCAGGAGCTGTGATATTGAATAGGGTCACAGAGATGAGTAAGACAAGGCTAAACACTCTCATGAGGGAGACCACAGATTTCTACTTAAAGCCTTTCAGTATATAAAAGTCACTTCCCACATTTTTGTTCATTCAAAAATGTCTTCTCTCAGAATCCTGGTGTGGTTTCACAAAAAGAAGAGAAACTGTTCACATATTTTTGGGGGGGACTGAATCTTTATTCTTATAACTAAAATTTTTTCCCTATTTCTGAAATAGTCGTATTTTTATTTTATTTTAGTTTTTGGTAATTATTCTACCAGTTTGGAGTGTAGAAGTGGAAAATACGATGCTATTACATTGCTAAGCAGCAAAATGAGCATATATTTCCAAGCCATGCTAATTACAATATTATATATGTAATGTATAAGTAATAAAATGAGTCAAAGGATTATAAATAGAATTTTAAGTTAATATGCTCTAAAACAATCCAGGTATTTTTTTTTTAAGTGCAGCATAAAAAGACACAGAAGTTTTTCTTTCTTTGATTTTTGCATATAAAATCCCTATCGGGTGCAAACACACATAAAAAATTTCATTTTTTCCCTATTTCTACACTCCCCTCCAAACTTCTTTGTGTTTGATTTCTCTTCTTTTTCCTCAATCCTGAGATCCTGCCACAGTTGATCCAATGGAATGTCATATTTGTGAACAAACCAAAGTCAAGGGATGTTGGGTTCCCCAGAGATGGGATTCAGATGGACAAAGAAGACACTGGAGTAAGAGTCTTGCCTTGAGGATCCAGAGAAACTCCAGAGGATCTTATCTTGGTAGAGGCCATAGGGGACACCTCAGTCACTAGCACTGGGAGTCTATTAATTTCTTAATTCGTTTATCATTCAGGTTGGTGAGATTTATATAGCTGAGCAAATGAGAGTTGTGACAGGCAAAGAAAGCCAAGGAAGACATAAATTTGGGAGATATAAGTGGTGTCCTAAAAAGGTAATGCCACATTAATAAGAAATGCCACTGGACTCTTAGGGGAGGACATGGAAGCAGGGCCCACTGTGACTTCCCTAGGACCTATGCACATTTACCTACCTGGGCCCATCTCCATAAAAATATTAAAATTATGTCTTATGTTGCCTCGGTGGAGACACGAAGATGGACCAGGTTTGAGTCATTATTACATATTTGTTATTATCATATTAATTTTTCTTTTTTTAGCATAAATTAAGACAGCCCTGTGCCTTCTAGTCTAAAGGGTAAGAGGGTCCAAAGTGTAGGACCCAGGTACAGGTAGTAAGGGCATCAAAAACAGTGGATTCACAATGGTGCAGACATAGGCAGTGTTACTTACAGATCGACATTCCTGTTGGGTCAGAAATTAAGCCCTGGAGGAAACCTGTGGTCTGAGGGCTACAATGAATCTCCTGTTTCACCCCATACCTGAATTCAGGCCTGTCTTCCTGAGGTAGGAAAGATGTGTCCCTCTGTTTCTGTGCATCCTGCAGAAAATGGTCTGTGAAAAGATCTGCAAGCATCACTTACAATTGTAACTTAGCATGTCGGAGATTTCCATTGAGGCCATCAATGGCTTTTATGTCCTCTGGAGTCAACTCAAAGTCAAAAACCTGAAAGGCAGGCAATACTCACATTAACCTTTCCCAGGACAGCACCTTCTACCTGGGAATCCAAGGACTTCGCAAGGGGCAAAGGCAAGGATGGCATTAGGGGAGGCATTTCTATCCTCATCGGCTTCCAGGTGCACCTGGCCTGGGACCTCTTCCACCTGAGCTCTGCCTCTTCTCCATCCCACCCCTCTTCTACTCTGCACCACTTCTCAAAAGAAAGATGTGCACTCATCAATCTAAAATATTTCTAGAAAATTGCTTGAGACAGAAAAAGGAAATCACTTGTTTTAAAATGGAAAATAAAGTGTAGACACAATACATGCCACCTGAACTTGACTACACTTGGTCAGGCTCTTGTTTCCCCACTTCCTAGGGAACTTGATCCAGCCTTAGACTGAGCAAGCCTTGAAACACGGAACAATCCCATTCAAGAAATGAACCTAGACTTAGAGAAATTTATTCAAAGGGTAGAACTCTGAGCATAACATCTATGTATCTCAAAGATTAGTCAGAAAACATTTTTTATAACGACAAGCAAACACAGCTGCAAATAGACAGTATTCAGGGGTCATGAGGTGAGCAAGTAGAACAGTTGATCAGGAAATGCTTTTTCTGGGACAAATGTATTAGTATAATCATGGTCTTCTACACATAGAAAAAGACAAGCAACCTAATAAAAATACCCAACGACTTCAACATGCACTACTATAAAGAAAACTCTAAGAGAATATATGAAATTTATACTAAGTAAACAAGCAAATGAAAAAAATCAGCAATGATTTGGAGACTAGAGAACACCTAATCCCACTCCTCATTTCAGAAAATCAAGAAAAGCAGATGTTCCTAGCACAGGGATGCATAATAAATTGCCAACTTAATGTTGAAACACAAATCTCTGGTTTTGGTCCCATCCTAATTCTCTCCACCCATGCTGCCTCTTCTGTGGTAGAGTAGAAAACCTTTAGGATGCACACAAAGCATTTGTGCATAGGAAACGCCCAGGAAATGGACTTAGTCCAACAGTATCCTGCTCTTGCCTTACAAGAAGCACATGTGTGAAGGACACGATGCAGGAGTCCTAATGCCCACCCAACTCCTCATCTGCATGTTCTCTCTGATCTGCTGTTCATTGGAGCTCTTGACCAGGACCACAGCCCCACACTGCAGCTGGTAGCACAGGGCAATCAGGGCTGGGGTCACTTGGGCTTTTTTGCCATGACACAAAGAACTGGGTCCTCCAAAAGAACTGGTGAGTTCTGGTCCACCCTGGAAGGAAACCCGGAAATGCTGAAGCCCTGAGGCTGGATTCAGTTTGTTAGGCGGCTCCCTAAACAGACTAAGGTGTTCATTCTGCACTGGAGCATCTCAAGTGAGGCCCCTGAACAGCAGCAGCAGCATCACGTGGGATCTCATCAGAAATGCAAATTCTCACCTTACCTTGACTCACTGAGAGTGAACTCCAGGAAAGAGAGTACCATATAATTAAAATACTTCATAAAAATGGCATTTTAGGTAAACTTCCTGATGCTCTTATTACCATAGTTCATGTGTTGGGTTCCCAGAGCACTATGGGCAACCAGAGCAATGTCTTTTGACTTGTGGAAATCCAGCAGTTTGCTTAGTTGAGGTAAGGATGACATTCCACCTGCAGATGACAAAGATAGAAAAACATCAGATAATATGAAACCGTTATGTTAATATAAAAAGATTACAGATTAAAGTAAAAAAAGGTGAATAAATATGTGTAGCATCAAATTTGAACTGACAATATCACTGTCAAGTAATTATCTTTTCCATCAAAATAAATTTTATATTGCTGTTTCCTAAAAGTATACATAGAAATGTCATTTCTGAGCACATGCAACTCCATGGACCAGATCCAGTATCTAACTACCTTTGACCACTAGAAGGGCACGCAGCCAATTCCAGCTCTGGGATAGGGTAGGATTCTGAGCTTTGGACATCAAATTGTGCCAGAAAGTAAAAATTTCTTCAAAGACTCATGAGGCCAGGTTTAAAATGCAAAAGAAATAGTTTTATAGGAATATTACTGGTAATGTTTGTACAGATTTGAACATCAAAAACAATAATAAGTAAAATCAATCATAAATTATAGCAAAAACAATTCATGGGTTCATAATCATGAGTGATTAAAAGAGAGAGCAAAAATATTTGCCTCCACTGAAGGTGATTATTGCAGTAATTTCTTTCTAGGATAGAATAATTAAAGGGAAAGAGTTAAGCTTTTAGCATTTCTGAGAGGAATAACTATTTCTTTTCTTGGTGAGGGATTATTTTTCATAATAAAATGTAAAGTCAGAATAACAAAACTAGTAGTTAAAATTGAAAGTAATTACTTTAAAGCCCCAAGGAAAGAACAAATACAATAAAAAAATAGTAATACAATAAAAAAATCAAAACATCATTGCTATATACTCAATCATTATGTGGAAATACGTTGTGGAATATAACTTCCCCTCTTGATAATTATCATCCAGCAGATTACTAGTAATTGCAAAGGGGAAAACACATCTCTATGAAGATTAGATCTGGCCACCATTAACTTAATCAAATGATCAAAATTAGCATGACTAATTGTGGGGCAATCTGTCATTTCATGCTGGCTACTGTGGTGTAATTTCAGGGATACAGCAAGGTAGAGACAGTTTATCTCCAAAAATGTTTAACCTCGATGATATAAAGCATTCAAGTATAACTTCTAATTTATAGAAAAGTACCTTTGAAAACATAAAAAAAAAAGTTAACTGATCAAAGTACGGTAAGATGAAAGTCACAATTGGATTTTTTTCATGATACATATTTATTTACCACTTATTTAACATCTCTCATTGTTTTATAATTTTCTCTGTAGAAGTTGTACACATCTTTTATTAGGTGTACTTTTAGTACTTAATATCTTTTTATATTATATGGTATCTTTAATTTTTTTCATCTGCTGTTTATAGTTAAAAATAAGAGTTATAAAAGACCATTCAAGGAAACAATGGTAAATCTCAATACAGACGGGGTATTAAATAATCTGAGGTCATTATTGGTACTTCCTTAGATATAACAGCTGTACTGTTACTGGGAGAATATCTTCATTCCTATGCTAGCTTTGAAAGGTCTGTAGAGGTGAATTGTGATCACTAAAGTTAACTTTGAAGAAATTCAACAAATACTACATGCAGGCATATATATTCACATATGTATGCCTATATATTTATCAGGTTGGTGGCAAAGTGTCAATAATTTTGGATATAGATGGTAACATGGATGTCCTATATTATCCCTTCAAATTTATCACAAGTTTGAAAATTGTCATAATAGAGGAAAATTAATATTAAAACCACATTAATTCCTTAACTTTTTAATTGAAAATCGTGACTTTGTATTATTATATTACCAAATACATACATTTTAAATACTACATGTTTCATCTGTAGACCTGTACTCATTGACTCTAAGTTGTAAAAAAGTAAGTCAGAAAACAAAACCATAGCGGGGTGGAGCCAAGATGGCCAAATAGGAAGAGCTCCAGTCTACAGCTCCCAGCATGAGCCACGCAGAAGACTGGTGATTTCTGCATTTCCATCTGAGGTACTGGGTTCCTCTCACTAGGGAGTGCCAGACAGTGGGTGCAGGACAGTGGGTGCAGCGCACTGTGCACGAGCCAGAGCAGGGCAAGGCATTGCCTCACTTGGGAAGCACAAGGGGTCAGGGAGTTCCCTTTCCTAGTCAAAGAAAGGGGTGACAGACAGCACCTGGAAAATCGGGTCACTCCCACTCTAATACTGGGCTTTTCCGACAGGCTTAAAAAACGGCAAACCAGGAGGTTATAGCCCGCACCTGGCTTGGACAGTCCTACGCCCACAGAGTCGAGCTGATTGCTAGCACAGCAGTCTGAGATCAAACTGCAAGGTGGCAGCGAGGCTGGGGGCGGGGAACCTGCCATTACCCAGGCTTGCTTAGGTAAACAAAGCAGCCAGGAACCTCGAACTGGGTGGACCCCACCACAGCCCAAGGAGGCCTGCCTGCCTCTGTAGGCTCCACCTCTGGGGGCAGGGCACAAACAAACAAAAAGACAGCAGTAACCTCTGCAGACTTAAATGTCCCTGCCTGACAGCTTTGAAGAGAGTAGTGGTTCTCCCAGCACACAGCTGGAGATCTGAGAACAGGCAGACTGCCTCCTCAAGTGGGTCCCTGACCCCCGTGCAGCCTAACTGGGAGGCACCCCCCAGTAGGGGCGGACTGACACCTCACATGGCCGGGTACTCCTCTGAGACAAAACTTCCAGAGGAACGATCAGGTAGCAGTATCTGCGGTTCACGAAAATCCACTGTTCTGCAGCCACCACTGCTGACACCCAGGCAAACAGGATGTGGAGTGGACCTCTAGCAAACTCCAGTAGACCTGCAGTGGAGGGTCCTGTCTGTTAGAAGGAAAACTAACAAACAGAAAGGACATCCACACCAAAAACCCATCTGTACATCACCATCATCAAAGACCAAAAGTAGATAAAACCAAAAGATGGGGAAAAAACAGAGCAGAAAAACTGGAAACTCTAAAAAGCAGAACGCCTCTCCTCCTCCAAAGGAATGCAGTTCCTCACCAGCAACAGAACAAAGCTGGATGGAGAATAACTTTGATGAGTTGAGAGAAGAAGGCTTCAGATGATCAAACTACTCTGAGCTACAGGAGGAAATTCAAACCAATGGCAAAGAAATTAAAAACTTTAAAAAAAAATTAGACAAATGTATAACTAGAATAACCAATATAGAGAAGTGCATAAAGGAGCTGATGGAGCTGAAAGCCATGATGCGAGAACTACGTGAAGAATGCAGAAGCCTCAGGAGCTGATGGGATCAACTGGAAGAAAGGGTATCAGTGATGGAAGATGAAACGAATGAAGTGAGAAGGGAAGTTTAGAGAAAAAAGAATAAAAAGAAATGAACAAAGCCTCCAAGAAATATGGGACTATGTGAAAAGACCAAATCTACGTCTGATTGGTGTACCTGAAAGTGACGGGGAGAATGGAACCAAGTTGGAAAATACTCCACAGGATACTATCCAGGAGAACTTCCCCAATCTAGGAAGGCAGGCCAACATTCAGATTCAGGAAATACAGAGAATGCCACAAAGATACTCCCCGAGAAGAGCAACTCCAAGACACACAATTGTCAGATTCACCAAAGTTGAAATGAAGGAAAAAATGTTAAGAGCAGCCAGAGAGAAAGGTCGGGTTACCCACAAAGGGAAGCCCATCATACTAACAGCTGAACTCTCTGCAGAAACTCTACAAGCCAGAAGAGAGTGGGGGTCAATATTCAACATTCTTAAAGAAAAGAATTTTCAACCCAGAATTTCATATCCAGCCAAACTAAGCTTCATAAGTGAAGGAGAAATAAAATACTTTACAGACAAGCAAATGCTGAGAGATTTTGTCACCACCAGGCCTGCCCTAAAAGAGCTCCTGAAGGGGGCACTAAACATGGAAAGGAACAACCGGTACCAGCCACTGCAAAATCATGCCAAATTGTAAAGACCATCGAGGCTAGGAAGAAACTGCATCAACTAACGTGCAAAATAACCAGCTAACATCATAATGACAGGATCAAATTCACACATAACAATATTAACTTTAAATGTAAATGGACTAAATGCTCCAATTAAAAGACACAGACTGGCAAAGTGGATAAGGAGTCAAGACCCATCAGCGTGCTGTATTCAGGAAACCCATCCCATGTGCAGAGACACACATAGGCTCAAAATAAAAGGATGGAGGAAGACCTACCAAGCAAATGGAAAACAAACAAAGGCAGGGTTGCAATCTTAGTCTCTGATAAAACAGACTTTAAACCAACAAAGATCAAAAGAGACAAAGAAGGCCATTACATAATGGTAAAGGGATCAATTCAACAAGAAGAGCTAACTATCTTAAATATATATGCACCCAATACAGGAGCACCCAGATTCATAAAGCAAGTCATGAGTGACCTACAAAGAGACTTAGACTGCCACACAATAATAATGGGAGACTTTAACACCCCACTGTCATCATTAGACAGATCAACGACACAGAAAGTTAACAAGGATACCCAGGAATTGAACTCAGCTCTGCACCAAGCAGACCGAATAGACATCTACAGAACTCTCCACCCCAAATCAACAGAATATACATTCTTTTCAGCACCACACCACACCTATGCCAAAACTGACCACATAGTTGGAAGTAAAGTACTCCTCAGCAAATGTAAAAGAACAGAAATTATAACAAACTGTCTCTCAGACCACAGTGCAATCAAACTAGAACTCAGGATTAAGAAACTCACTCAAAACCACTCAACTACATGGAAACTGAACAACCTGCTCCTGAATGACTACTGGGTACATAATGAAATGAAGGCAAAAATAAAGATGTTCTTTGAAGCCAGCGAGAACAAAGACACAACATACCAGAATCTCTGGGACACATTCAAAGCAGTGTGTCGAGGGAAATTTATAGCACTAAATGCCCACAAGAGAAAGCAGGAAAGATCCAAAATTGACACCCTAACATCACAATTAAAAGAACTAGAAAAGCAAGAGCAAACACATTCAAAAGCTAGCAGACAGCAAGAAATAACTAAAATCAGAGCAGAACTGAAGGAAATAGAGACACAAAAAACCCTTCAAAAAATTAATGAATCCAGGAGCTGGTTTTCTGAAAAGATCAACAAAATTGATAGACCGCTAGCAAGACTAATAAAGAAGAAAAGAGAGAAGAATCAAATAGACGCAATAAAAAATGATAAAGGGGACATCACCACCGATCCCACAGAAATACAAACTACCATCAGAGAATACTACAAACACCTCTATGCAAATAAACTAGAAAATCTAGAAGAAATGAAAAAACTCCTCGACACATACACCCTCCCAAGACTAAACCAAGAAGAAGTTGAATCTCTGAATAGACCAATAACAGGCTCTGAAATTGTGGCAATAATCAATAGCTCACCAACCAAAAAGAGTCCAGGACCAGATGGATTCACAGCCGAACTCTACCAGAGGTACAAGGAAGAACTGGTACCATTCCTTCTGAAACTATTCCCACCAATAGAAAAAGAGGGAATCCTCCCTAACTCATTTTATGAGGCCAGCATCATCCTGATACCAAAGCCTGGCAGAGACACAACCAAAAAAGAGAATTTTAGACCAATATCCTTGATGAACATTGATGCAAAAATCCTCAATAAAATACTAGCAAACCAAATCCAGCAGCACATCAAAAGGATTATCCACCATGATCAAGTGGGCTTCATCCCTGGGATGCAAGGCTGGTTCAACATATGCAAATCAATAAATGTAATCCAGCATATAAACAGAATCAAAGACAAAAACCACGTGATTATCTCAATAGATGCAGAAAAGGCCTTTGACAAAATTCAACAACGCTTCATGCTAAAAACTCTGAATAAATTAGGCATTGATGGGACGTAACTCAAAATAATAAGAGCTATCTATGACAAACCCACAGCCAATATCATACTGAATGAGCAAAAACTGGAAGCATTCCCTTTGAAAACTGGCACAAGACAGGGATACCCTCTCTCACCACTCCTATTCAACATAGTGTTGGAAGTTCTGGCCAGGGCAATCAGGCAGGAGAAGGAAATAAAGGGTATTCAATTAGGAAAAGAGGAAGCCAAATTGTCCCTGTTTGCAGATGACATGATTGAATATCTAGAAAACCCCACTGTCTCAGCCCAAAATCTCCTTAAGCTGATAAGCAACTTCAGCAAAGTCTCAGGATACAAAATCAATGTACAAAAATCACAAGCATTCTTATACACCAATAACAGAAAAACAGAGAGCCAAATCATGAGTGAACTCCCATTCACAATTGCTTCAAAGAGAATAAAATACCTAGGAATCCAACTTACAAGGGACGTGAAGGACCTCTTCAAGGAGAACTACAAACCACTGCTCAATAAAATAAAAGAGGATACAAACAAATGGAAAAACATTCCCTGCTCATGGGTTGGAAGAATCAATATCGTGAAAATGGCCATACAGCCCAAGGTAATTTACAGATTCAATGCCATCCCCATCAAGCTACCAATGACTTTCTTCACAGAATTGGAAAAAACTACTTTAAAGTTCATATGGAACCAAAAAAGAGCCCACATTGCCAAGTCAATCCTAAGCCAAAAGAACAAAGCTGGAGGCATCATGCTACCTGACTTCAAACTATACTGCAAGGCTACAGTAACCAAAACAGCATGGTACTAGTACCAAAACAGAGATATAGATCAATGGAACAGAACAGAGCCCTCAGAAATAACGCCGCATATCTACAACTATCTGATCTTTGACAAACCTGACAAAAACAAGCAATGGGGAAAGGATTCCCTATTTAATAAATGGTGCTGGGAAAATTGGCTAGCCATATGTAGAAACCTGAAACTGGATCCCTTCCTTACGCCTTATACAAAAATTAATTCAAAATGGATTAAAGACTTACATGTGAGACCTAAAACCATAAAAACTCTAGAAGGAAACCTAGGCAATACCATTCAGGGCATAGGCATGGGCAAGGACTTCATGTCTAAAACACCAAAAGCAATGGCAACAAAAGCCAAAATTGACAAATGGGATCTAATTAAACTAAAGAGCTTCTGCACAGCAAAAGAAACTACCATCAGAGTGAACAGGCAACCTACAAAATGGGAGAAAATTTTCGCAACATACTCATCTGACAAAGGGCTAATATCCAGAATCTACAATGAACTCAAACAAATTTACAAGAAAAAAACAAACAACCCCATCAAAAAGTGGGCAAAGGACATGAACAGACACTTCTCAAAAGAAGACATTTATGCAGCCAAAAAACACATGAAAAAATGCTCATCATCACTGGCCATCAGAGAAATGCAAATCAAAACCACAATGAGATACCATCTCACACCAGTTAGAATGGCCATCATTAAAAAGTCAGGAAACAACAGGTGCTGGAGAGGATGTGGAGAAATAGGAACACTTTTACACTGTTGGTGGCACTGTAAACTAGTTCAACCATTGTGGAAGTCAGTGTGGCGATTCCTCAGGGATCTAGAACTAGAAATACCATTTGACCCAGCCATCCCATTATTGGGTATATACCCAGGGGACAATAAATCATGCTGCTATAAAGACACATGCACATGTATGTTTATTGCGGCACTATTCACAATAGCAAAGACTTGGAACCAACCCAAATGTCCAACAATGGTAGAATGGATTAAGAAAATGTGGCACATATACACCATGGAATACTATGCAGCCATAAAACATGATGAGTTCATGTCCTTTGTAGGGACATGGATGAAACTGGAAATCATCATTCTCAGTGAACTATCGCAAGGACAAAAAACCAAACACCGCATGTTCTTACTCATAGGTGGGAATTGAACGATGAGAACTCATGGACACAGGAAGGGGAACATCACACTCCAGGGACTGTTGTGGGGTGGGGGGAGGGGGGAGGGATAGCATTAGGAGATATACCTAATGCTAAATGACGAGTTAATGGGTGCAGCACACCAACATGGCACATGGATACATATGTAACAAACCTGCATATTTTGCACATGTATCCTAAAACTTAATGTATAATAATAATAAAAAAGAAAAAAATAATAAAATAAAAAGGAAAACTGCTTATGTCTAAGCAGTTGATTTGATGACAGAAAGCAAAAAGGAGCATTTGAATAAGACGTGGGCAGTCACAATGTGAGCTCAATGTTCTGTTAAGTTTTCCTCAGTGTTGGTTTCATCCACCAAAACCAGTTATCTCCATAAACAGGTAACTTCCTTTTTGTCACTCTTTAAAGTTTTATTTCACAAACTTAACATCAAATTTCCACAGTTGTGTTCTGGTCAATTTACTATACTTGCTTGACTTCCCAAAATGATTGTACAAAATATTTGTGGGCTAGGGAGAAGAGATGACTTCAAGCATCACTGCATTTACACATCTTCCACAAACCCACAGAGCTGGGCATCTGATTCTTCAACAAGACGAAGTGTTAATAGCACCCAGGAGGGAACACAGGAAAACTAGGCAGTAGACACTCTTCCTTTTGTCAAAGTCAGACCAGAAAAAAATCTATTCCACATATATAGAAAAAGTATCATATTCATCTTCTCTTTTTCTATTACTGCAACATTTTTCTTCTTTTAAGCATCATATCATGGAGTTTCTCAACTCCTTCATTTCATGTCCTATGATTGCACAGGTAGGCTGCAAATGCCAAGCAGTTGATGAGCTCAGTTCAGCCATTGCTAACAATTTCTCAATTTCTGAGAGAGACAAGTTCTTCAAGTCTTGTTTCTTAGCACCTGTAAGTACAGGGACATCTTGATTTTCTTATATCCCAGTTATTTTACAAAGTTCAGCTTTGGATTCTTCCCTTCTTTCAACATCAACAGAGTCCACAAGAAACATAATGCCATCTGTGCATCTGGTATATGACTTCTACAGTGTCCCTAATTTCTCCTGACCACCTACATCCCAGAAGTAAAAAGTGACTGTTTTAGGATTTTCCAAGGTTATTGTAATTATCTTAGTTTTAACGCCTTTGGTAGGTATGATATTTACAAATTTATTGGATACCAGTCTGAATAAGACAGTTGTTTTTCCAGAACAGTTCAAATGCCAAATAACAATGTGGAAGTGTTGCGGGAATCAGGAGGATAAGAGAGACCTCGGAGTAAAGCAGGAGGATCCTTACTGAGTGCACTCAAACCCAGCAGACTTAACATCTGAAAAACTGGGCCCAGAACAAAGACACCACTTGACTTTTATACACACTTCAAAAAGAGGGTGTGTTAGCTTGAAGCAGGCTTACACTGCCATGAAAGCGGGATACAAAGGCAGGACAAAGACAGTTAATCAAATTGTAACAGGTTCATAACTTAGGATTACACATGACCGTTGCTATGCAAACAAGGTGTCTGTTATCTAGGTTTTGCTCAAAAGAGCCTTGCACTGTTTATCCCATAACCTTCACTATGGTGCCCAGACAGCTGTAGTTCAGGCCTGCTCAGGCTTCTCATGACCTTTGCTGTACTTCTTAGATAAAACAGGATACTTGAAGTTACGAGTTACGGAGAACAAGAATCTATAAACTCATACTATAAGACAAAGGAAAATTTGTTTTTCTTCTCCCTTTGTTGAGGGAGTACTGGGAGAGTCTCCAGAGAACATTGCTTTGTGTCCTAGCTTTTAGATAATATTATCAAGATTATTCCTGGGTCTGGGCTGTGCCTGTTGCTACCACTGAGACAAGTCAGCCTAACACAGGAAATCTTATTTCTCTTTTTTTAATTTAATTTTTTATGTCTTTAATTTCCCACCTCATTCCCCTCTTTGATGCCTCCTATAAATGAAATTTAATAGAATTCATCACTATTACTTAGTTCTTCGTGACAAGTTAGCTATTCTCTGTTTGGTATGGGTTGATACTTGGTTAGGGTCATTAGTTGAGTGGAGATGGTTATGTTAACTATGGCTTTTATGGTTGATTGGATGCTTCTGATGAGGAGGGGTAAGAGGCAAGGGAGTATTAAGCAACCTCTTAATGTACCCAACACTACCCCTAATGTTTTAAAACCACCAAAGGATGAAAACCACCCTCTGAAGAGGGAATCTGGAGATCATTTGTGTTTCCAGGTCTGAACTGGGACATGAGCTAACTTCCACATCCTTGCACTTATTTCCATGATGGCTTTCTTGTTATTATTAATTTCTAGGCAGCAATTAGTTAGATTGAACTTTTCACATACTCTTTCCTGGGCTAGGAGGTAGTCCAAGGCTAACCTGTTTTGGTAAATGGCAGTTCTCATTTTTGTTGCTTGCTGTGCCAGCAAGTTTATTACATTTGTTGTCTCATTAGTGATGATTTCAAGTACCGCCTGCAACCTTATGATGCAATTAAGCATGGAAATAGGGGTATGGTACCCCCATAACATATCTTGTGCCCAGGTACCCATAGTATGTGTGGTACGATCAAGTCTTAACTACTGTGTTTCTTATCCATGTAGTGTGCATGCAGTGAGGGCCCTTCTATGGGCCCCTCTTCTTCTAGCATAGATATGGGGATCATCAAAAGTAAAGCAAAGAGTAGCATTCTTATACCCAGCATGGGCAGAAGAGAGGTTTTCCCAGAGGAGGCAGTTGACCAAAGTGACAGAACAACAAAAGTAAAATTAATAATATAAGAAAGATTATTGGGCCTAAGATTTCTGGCCACATTTACTCATCTGATGATGACTGACTCTTCAAGATTCGGCCCTGCATAGACTAGTCATCTTCCGGGGTGACTAGAGCAGGGCTTGCTGTTTCCTCAAGCTTCCACCATGCATAGACTGGTCAGCCTCTGGAGTGACCAGAGCAGGGCTGTTGTTGTCTCTACTGGCAATGTGGTCTCGTCGCAGGATCAGTCTGATTGGATGGTCTGGGTCCTGCTGGCCTGGTCCACTGGTCCTGGGCTGCCAGTTTCAGCTGACTGTGGTGGATCCAAGGCATGATACCTACAACTTTAATAGCAGCGGGAGTGGACAAGATTACAGTAAGGGGCACATCTCATATGGGTCCCAGAGTAGTTGGATTCCTAAACAAAGTCCTCAGGTTTGAAAGGATGTACTGGGTCAGTTAGACTTACAGGCATTCGTTCTTGCACCCAGCCATGCACTTTCTGCATGGCCATCCCTAAAGCCTACATTTGCCTCCTTAAAGTTAGTTCTCCTAGCTCATAGACATCACCTTTAAACTGACTTATGACTGGGGGTGGCCAGCCAAACAAGATCTCATAGGGTGAATACCCAGTTTGTTTTGTGGGGGTGCACCTGACTCGGAGGAGGACCATGGGCAAGACCTGATGCTACCTCAGGTGAGTTCCCTGACAAAATTTCTTCAACAGCTGCTTGAGCATCCAGTTCATGTGCTCCATTTTCCTGAGTTCTGCGGCCAGTAGGCTGTGTGTAATTTGCATTTTATTTTTAATAGCCAACTTAAGTCCTGAACTATTTCAGCCACAAATGCTGGTCCATCTTCTGATTCTAGAGTCAGGGGTAGTCCAAATCTGAGAATAATGTCTCTTAACAACACCTTTGTTATCTCTCGTGCCTTCTCTATCCAGGTGGGGGAGGTCTTGACCCACCCTGAAAAGGTACAGACAAGCACAAATATGTACCGATAGCCCCCTGCTCAGGGCAATTCATTGAAGTCCATAAGCAGATTTTCATAGGGCATGGCTCCTGTTTCCTGAATTCCCGGGGGCCAGGTAGGCCTTTGTCAAGGATTGTTCTGAGCACAACTTAAACACTGTTCATAAACAGCTTGTGTAATAGCAGTGAAATGACCCCCTAATAATATCTTTAGTGCTATTTTTCCCACTTGAGTCCCCTGGTGGAACCGTTTTACAAATCTGGGGGCCACCATTTCAGGTATGGCTAGCCTCCCATCAGAGAAGTTCTACCATCCTCTTTCAATGTAGCTCCTATTTTCTTGGGCAAACCCAGCCTTTTCATTTGGAGTGTAGCTTGGGGTCTCCAGGAGGAGAATCTCCTAGAGGAGAGGCATAGCTAAGTCTTCCTATTTAGAAGGTGGAGTCACCATTGCAGCCCACTTTGCCTCTTTGTCTGCCTGTTTCTTCTTGCCTCTGATGTTCCTGCCCTCTGGTGCCCCATACGGTGCATTACAGCCACCTGCTTCAGGGCCCACACAGCATCTAAGAGCTATAGAATGTCTTCCTTGTACTTTATTTCTTTCCCTCCTTCAGTCAAAAATCCTCTTTCTTTGTAAATAGACCCATGAACATGCAAAGTGGCAAAAGCATATTTAGAGTCTGTGTAAATATTTGCCTTTTGGTCTTCTGCTGGCCAGAGAGCCCTTATCAGAGCTATTAGCTCTGCTTTCTGAGCAGAAGTTCCTGTAGGCAAAGACTGCACCTCTACTACTGAGTCCAAAGTCACCACTGCATACCCAGCTTAGTGGACTCCCTCTAGTATGAAACTGCTTCCATTAGTAAAATACTCAACGTCCAGGTCCCCCAGGGGTCAATCTGTCAAATCTCTCTGGCTTGAGAACACTTCATCTATTACATCCACACAGCAATGAAGGGGGCTTCCTGTCACTGACTCGATGGGGAGCAAGGTAGCCGGGTTTAGGGTATTCACAGTCTCTAAAGTTATGCAGGGATTTTCACATAAGAGTGCTTGGTATTGAGTCATCCTTGGATCTGATAACCAATGGTGCGCCTTTTTGTCCATCAAAGTTATAATGGAGTGTGGTACCCGGATTGTCAGTTGCTGTCCCAAAGTCAGTTCATTAACTTCTTGTGCCAGCAAAGTAGGGGCAACTAGTGCCTTAAAACAAGGAGGCCATCCAAGCGCCACAGAATCCAATTGCCTGGATGAGTATGCCACCAGGTGACGCCATGACCCAATGGCTTGAGTTAGAACTCTTATGGCCATTCCATTTTGCTCATGGACATACAAAAAGAAAGGCTTAGTTAGATCTGGCAGCCCTAAAGCTGGAGCCTGAGTCAAGGCTCCTTTGATTTCTTTAAAGGCCTTCACCTGGTCAGCCTCCCAGAGGAAAGGGGTCCTTCTCTCCCCCCTTTGTGTCTTCATATAATGGCTTAGCCATGAGAGAGAAATTTGGGATCCAGATGCAGCAGAACCTTGCTGCTCCTAGGAACTCTCTTATCTGATGCCAGGTGGTTAGAGTAGGAAGTACACAAACAGCCTGATTTCATTCACTACTGAGCCATCTTTCCCCTTAGATTATATAGAAGCCTAAATACTGGACACTTTCAAGCAAATTTGAGCCTTTCTCCTTGACACTTTATATCCTGCCTTTCACAGCACATGCAAAAGGTCTTGGGTTCCTCTCAGGTGCAGTAGCCCTCAGCCAGCAGCTTTCTCATACCATGGCTAGCCCTGACCATTCTTTTTATTATAATTCTCTGGACATTCATCCTTTCAGTGTCCTCTCCTTTGCACCATGCACATTGATCTTTTTCTAGCCTTGGCCAGCTCTCAAATCCCTGTCCAGACTGGCTACCTCCATGACCACATTCACACCCACATCTGCATCCCCTTGCAAAGCCAGCTTCCCTTCCCATGAGGGCTGCTGCTAGCAAATCAGCCTTTTCCTTAGCCTCTGTTCAGCCTCCTTCTTTGCCTCCTCATCTCAGTTAACATACACCTTGGTAGCCACCTTAATAAGTTGAGTATCATTCATGCCTACGGAGCTTGTCACTTCTGAAATTTTTTGCCTGATATCTCCCTAAGCCTGCCCTAGAAATGTCCATGCACTGATTTTCAGCAGCCTCAGAGTTAAACAGAGTGTACAACTGAAATGCTTTACAAATTCTTTCATAAAACTGGCTGGGACTCTCATCTACACCCTGGAGCACCTCTGAGATTTTTATTTATTATTATATATAATTTTTAATAGAAACATTTTTAAAGCTTTTTTTTGTTACATATGTATCCATGTGCCATGTTGTTTTGCTGCACCCATTAACTTGTCATTTAGCATTAGGTATATCTCCTAATGCTGTCCCTCCCCCCTCCCCACACCCCACAACAGTCCCCAGAGTGTGATGTTCCCCTTCCTGTGTCCATGAGTTCTCATTGTTCAATTCCCACCTATGAGTGAGAACATGCAGTGTTTGGTTTTTTGTCCTTGCGATAGTTTACTGAGAATGATGTTTTCCAGTTTCATCCATGTCCCTACAAAGGACATGAACTCATCATTTTTTATGGCTGCGTAGCATTCCATGGTGTATATGTGCCACATTTTCTTAATCCAGTCTACCATTGTTGGACAATTGGGTTGGTTCCAACTCTTTGCTATTGTGAATAGTGCCACAATAAACATACATGTGCATGTGTCTTTATAGCAGCATGATTTATACTCCTTTGGGTATATACCCAGTAATGGGATGGTTGGGTCAAATGGTATTTCTAGTTCTAGATCCCTGAGGAATCGCCACACTGACTTCCACAATGGTCGAACTAGTTTACAGTCCCACCAACAGTGTAAAACTGTTCCTATTTCTCCACATCCTCTCCAGCACCTGTTGTTTCCTGACTTTTTAATGATGGCCATTCTAACTGAGATTTTTCTTATATTGATTGCCTTTCTCCTACCTTCCCTTAAACCTTGCAGGAGTGCCTCCCGGTATCTCTGCAGCTGCTGTAGTTGGGCTGCCTCATTTGGGTCCCAGAGAGGGTCCTCTTGTTTCCCTGAGAGGCATTTCCATAACTAAGGTGTGGCAAGAGCTGAGATGGCCTGGTTGACTTTCTGAGCTTTTTACTTTAATTTCCTGGAGTTTTGATTCCTCTCTCTTGGGTGAGACTGGGGGCATGTACCCGTTTGGACTTGACTCCTCAGGGGCAGTTAGCCTTGGTAAAGGAGGTAGATTGGAATGTAGGGAGGATGGGGTCTCTCTTCCCTCCAGTGGTTCTTGCAAAACTGGTTTTTCCTGTGGCTTTCCTTTTGTCTCTATGTTTGCCAGTGAAGCTTTCACTTTTGGCTGGGCTCACACTACAAGCTCCTGTGACTTTCCTTTTAACTCTGTGTTTACCAGTGAAGCTTTCACCTTGTCTTTTAGACAAGTGTCTTGTAGAAAAGGTGTTTTTTCACCTTGTCTTTAGACCTGCCAGCACAGCTGATTTCTCTTGGCTCGAGCTGTGAGCATTCTGCATTCCCTAGCGAGCTGCTAGGGAATCCTGCATCCAGCCATGAGTCTCTGAATGCCCTGACTGTCCTCCAACCTCAGTCACCACCTTAAACACACAGCATATTGTTTTCCTATCTATAGTACCTTTGGCCGGCCAGCTGACACCAAAAGAGAGCCATTCTAATTCACAGAGTTTTCAACCTTTGGGGGGTCAGTTTAATTCCATAATCCCCCGCAAAACCTTTCCTAAGGTTCTTTAACATACATCCTAAGGGGTGGGTTTCGGTGATTTTCCTCTCACTTCCCCCCAGTAATGATGCAAAACATTCACTCTTCTTTTCACTTCAGACCGATTGGACCTCGTTAGTCTTACACTTTGCACAAAGCATACGATCTCTACTAAGAGACCTGTGTCCCCCTACACGTCAATCCTCACATTGGTTCCTCCTGGAACCATCTCTTTCACAGGTATTCACACACTTCCCCACTCCAAGTTCCCTTCCTGGCTGGGGCAGTGAGTTACTCTCACTGCCTCCAGTTTCCTCCTGAACTGACTTAGCAAGCCACTCTCACATCCTGTGTTCGTTGGGGGTGTGAGTTTCACCCAAATTGGTGAGCCACTCTTGCCAGCCCCAGCCTCTCTGAGTCAGATTAGTAGTCACTCCCCAGGAGGTGATCAGGCTCCCCTTCCATCCTTATGGGACAGGTCTTGCCTTGGGCCCCAAAACCTTACCGCTGTTTTGAAGGAAGCATGCCATTCCTGGAATCATCCTGCAACTCCTCTGTGTTCGCTTGCCCTGTGAGGAGAGGAGCAATGGGGCATGGGAGAGCTGCTCCTTTCTCTGGGCTTAAGTTCTCCCAGCGGCACCTGAAGTTATGGGTGTCCTGTGGTCGGGGACCCCAGACCACCCACAGGCAAAGGAGACAGCCAACCTGTCTTCTCCACCTCCTGGCTGGCCCTCCAGAAACACTGCAGGAATCAGGAGGACAAGAGAGACCTCAGGGTAAAGCAGGAGGATCTTGATTGAGTGCACTTCCAGACCCAGTGGATTTAACATCAAAAAAACTGGGCCCAGAACAAAGACACCACTTCAAAAAGGGGGTGCGCTAGCTTGAAGCAGGCTTACACTGCCATGAAAGCAGGAACACAAAGGCAGGACAAAGACAGTTAATCAAATTGTAACAGGTTCATAACTTAGGATTACACATGACCGTTGCTATGCAAACTAGATGTCAGTTATCTAGGTTTTGCTCAAAAGAGCCTTGCACTGGTTTATCTCATAAGCTTCACTATGGTGCCCAGAAAGCTGTAGTTCAGGCCTGCTCAGGCTTCTCATGACCTTTGCTGTACTTCTTAGATAAAACAGAATACTTGAAGTTACTACTTATGGGGAACAACAATCTATAAACTCATACCATAAGACAAAGGAAAGTTTGTTTTTCTTCTCCCTATGTTGAGAGAATGCTGAGAGAGTCTCCAGAGCACCTTCCTTTGTGTTCCAGCTTCTTAGATAGTATTATCAAGACTATTCCTGGGTCTGGGCTGTGCCTGTTGCTGCCTCTGGGACAAATCAGCCTAATACAGGAAAGGTTATTTCTCTTTTTTAAATTTTATTTTCTTTATTTCTTTAATTTCCCACCTCATAAGGACTAAAATGAATGCAGGCTGGACAGGACAGTAGTTTAGGCTGATAGTCCATTCCCCATTTTCAGCTGCAAGTAAGTGTCCCAAATTGAAATGCTTTCTTTTTTTGTGCTTTAGAACCTCTCTTCCTTAGTGATCCAGCTGTAAGTCTCCTGTTTTGGAGTCTGGGTCTAAATGAGGCAACATTGGCAGGCTTTTCTACACAAGGCAGAGGTGGGGATAGAACCCCACTTCCTTTCAATTTATCTCTCAAAGCAGCTCTCATAAATGGGTAACTTCCTCTCCCTAACCTGAATGACTTTCATTGTTTCCAGTTAATTTTTAGTACCTGCTCAAGAACTGTGAAAGCAAAGATACCAAGAAAAAGGATTCAAATATCTAAACCCCATTTAAACCCATAGTACCTAAATTCTCTCATTCTCACTCTCCTTATTTACTGCTCATGCCATTTTTTCATGCCTTCTATCATTATACACATTTTTCTCCGTCTTGACCTATCCACTCTCTGGTGGTGTTTCATAGCTTTGAGATAAGTCCACCTTCTCCCTGAGTTCTGATTAACCATTTCAGTCCTCCTTGATAAAAATTTATGTCCCAAAATATTACACACAATTCAGCATGAAGGTCTCTGCACCTTCTTCACTAAGACTTCTCCAAGGAGAGGTACAATTAAGGGTACTCCATGTTCTTCCAGACAGAAGCTTTGCCTTCTAGAATCTTTTGTTTCACAAAAGTAAATAAAACAAAACAAATGGAAACCAGGCAGTAGGACAGGAAGATGGGCATTGAGAAGAGAAAGGAGAGGAGGCTGAGGCCCCTCACCTGGTTGCAGACAGGCTTGTACTTGAGTCCTGGCTTGTTGAGGATCATCTCCAGCTGCCTGCAGTTGAAATTTGACACCCCGATGGACGTGGCCAATCCTGCATCCTTACACTTCTCCATGACCTGGGGAGAAAGGGGTTGTGAGGAATTATTTGTGCAGTTGGCTGCAGATTATGATAAATGCAAGACAGAACTGTTAAAGCAACAACTTTTAAGAGATGACAATGAAAATAGCAGTGATTCTCAAGAAGACAAAAATTAAAATGGATAACAGAAGAGGATAGTGACCACAGGAGGAAGAATTTCTGTATCCTCTTTAGGAAGCTGGAGAGATAAATGCACATGGAGGGCGAGGAGTACCTGTCCTCCTTGTCCCCAGTTTATCTCCTTCATTTCTCTCTATTCTATTTCCGTCATGTGTTCTTCCTTACCATTCCGCAAAACTTCCTTTGTTAAGCTCCTTAATTTCTAGATCCAGTAGTGCATATTCCATTCTCGGACATGGAAGCTGAGAAACAGGTTTCCCCCTCTTGTCTTCCTTTTCTGTACTCTGTCCTCCAAGCACTCACCTCCCATGTGGCACAGAGATCCACTCTGCCTAATATTATTTTTGCATTTTAATTTTTTGGCATTAGCTTCTCACCTGGCTGAAGTAGAAGCAGTCATTTTAATTGTGTCACAATTTAACTTCTCCACCCACAGCCATGCTCCCAGGTATAATTTAGGATACTAGTCCTCCATGAAGAAGGTGGCCCAATGTTCTGGAAAGTGATGTGAGCAAAGTGTTTCACATACGGAGTTTTAAGGAATGTCTTTAGGAGACAGGCTTCCCTTAATCTCCTACTTCTATTATATGTATTAATAAATAACCATTTTACAGGTGTAATGGGGTTTCACAGGTGACTTTTGTCTGCTCCCATCATTTTCTCTCGGGTAACGTCTCTCATTGACTGGAAAAGCCTTGATATCCAGCAATATAGAATTGTACTCTAGACCCTGGAAATACAATAAGAGCTCCTTATCCCCCTGAAGACTTGATAGTCCATGGGCAGGATCATAAACTAAACATGGTCAAATGGAAGTTCTTTTCAATATTAATTTGAAAGTCGTAAGACTGAAAGAGGCTTTCTTATGTTAATCACCACAAGCCTTGAGCTGCCTCTAAACTATCATTGGCAACAATGAAAAAGGCTGGGATAAAAATCCAGGAAACCTCTTGGAGTTCACAGATAATTACGGAGAAAAGGTCACATTTTTAGAGTCTGTGTCAAATCTTTAAATGTATTCATAATAAACTAGACTGGGTTTTTTTCTATAAATTTAAAAGTTATACACAACCGAAATTCATGACTAAGCAAAGCTACAAACTCCATTGTGAAACAGGCCTTAGTGAAAAAGGCAAGGATTCTCAGGTCCTATTATGGTTTCCTTTTTAAGACTCACCCAGAGTGAATTCCACCAAATCTACTTCAGCTTAAAATGAGGAGAGATGATGGAAACTCACTGTGCACCACATGTGCAGCAGTTTTTTGGAGTACCACAGCTGCATGGATCTCTGTCTCTGTGGACATCCTAAGAGATGGACTCAGGAACCCCAATTAAGACAGAGCCTTGAAGGTGGCTACTGTTACTTTCTCGAGTTTTTGAGGCAGAGGCTTTGAGGTTGATGCATTGTCTTCTATTGTCATCATACATTAGAGAAGGAAGGTTTCACTATTTATTCAATAAAACAGGGGTTAAGCATTATACTTAGGACTCTTCTCTCATGTAATAATACCTACATCCTCTTAAGAAGGAGCTTAATTGAACCATTAATGTAAAGGATGGTCATGCTGACAACAGAAGAGAAAGAAGTTTGATCTCACAAACTGCCAATCTTGAGAGCCATTGGGAAATGAATAAGATAAAGGTCAACAGAGTCCAGTTGAAGTTTTTTCAGTGAGCTTTCCAAGGCTGGTTGGACAAACTCTGGTCAATGGAAAGTCCACCAAAGCTGCAGGGTAAAAGTAAAGAATTGTGTTGAATAAAAATATGACCCAGTTTTATTAGTTTGCCCCACCTAATATTTAGACATTTTTCCACTGCTTCAAAACTGATGACTGCTATCAAAAAATATTCGCTTTCTTGTTGTATTTTATTTTGATATGACCTATCCATGTAAATACTACTATCTATTGCATAAATAGTACAATTGCTGAACAATGGAATTAAAATTTTCAATAAGTGAAAATTGATATCAATAGTTATGCTCATTATCTGAATTGTGTTTGATAGAATTTATAAAACACTTGAATTGTCTAATTTTCTCATCCATTGAACCCAATGGACAATAATAATTATTCCTGTTGTTTAGAAATTAAAGAGAATAACATTTTTAATATGATAACATTTATGGAACTCCATTCAAGATACTTTAGTTATACATTGTTTAATACTCATAGTGCTCCATTATTTTGTACTTTACCCCCTCACACTCTGGTGAAAGGGACAATTGAGATTCAGAATAATAAGATATTAAGGAAAGTCATCCAAGATATAACAAAAACTAATATGATTATAGTTCTCTATGATTTTATAGCCTATGTAAAATCATCCTGATCAGACTTTTTTCCCCAAGATTGTGGATGAGGCAGTGTTATCATGTCCCTCCCACTTGGAAGGACAGAATAATGTGTAGATATTCACACTGTGAACTTTTTTCCAAGAAGCAATGCAGGAACTTAATAGAAAAACTGAAAGAATTCACAGACCCTTTGAAAGAAGTGGCAGGCTGCAGCCTACACTGTAAGACAGATGAAAAACTGTAAGTGCCCAGAGTGTGAGAAGAGGAGAAACTGCCTCCAGAATACCCTTTCCCACCAGGGATTCTGAAAATTTAGACTATGGGGAAAGCCTTATCCTACCGAGACCTGGAACTGACGTAGGGAGAGGTGAGAAATAAAGTAGAAGCTGCGGTGACAAATGCCACAAAGGCGTTCCCAATCTCCAGCATGGACTGAAGGAGGCCATTTCTTATTTTATCTCACAAGGGACCTCGGTGAAGTCAGCCAACTAGTTCAGGCAGGGGTCGCAGATTGAAAGAAGCTCCCAACTGGCTAAAAACCGGGGGGCAAGAAAGAAGTGTGCTGCAGACACATATGCCAAAGACTTGTGCCCGGACTTGCAGTTGGATGAAGAGGGGCATAGCTTGAAAGCCACAGTTGCTATCTCTACAGGAAAACTTTTGGCCCAGGGCAGTTCTGAGTTCTGAGCACAGGCTACTTGGAACTCAGTCCAGTGCTCTTAGCACCTTCACTCAGCAGCCTGTGCAACAGAGCGCTGTGGAACTGAGATCTGCCTTGCCAACTGTATGGGATCTCAATGAGGCTTACTGCCACCTGCTACTCCCCACTCCCTGTGTGAATGCTTCTATGCAGCAGAGTTATACTCCCCTCTGCAACATTACTCTATTGGCCTAAGAACCATCTCCTTGCCCTCAGAGCAGGTGCAGCTAGCCCCGCTCCAGGAGAGTCAGAGTGCAGACCTGCCTAACACTGACCCAACCTGGTTATGCCCCTCCACCCACCCTGGTAGCTTAACACAAAGGACATAAAATTTTGGGAACTCTGTGACCCTGCCCATCACCTGAGAAACCAGAATACCTCCCTAGGGCAACATGAGGCAAGCCCAAATCTCACAACCGGTGCTCTGTTGCAAGAGCTGGAGGCCAACGAACACAGTTCATTACAGCATCCCTAGGTAGAATAACATTGCACACAGGAAGAAGAAAACTTGTTTGTAATCTCAGCTGTCCCCGTTGCCTGCAACTACTTGACTAACAAGAAGTCCTGAGTCTGGCCCTGAGACATGTTCACTACTATTATATCCAGCATTTGAGAAAGCCAACACAAAATGGCTATCTGTAACCAAGGAATCTCACAGAGTCTATGTCCCTTCCCTGACACCATCATGAGAGCTGGTGCTGGTATCCACTGCTGGGAGACATGAAGACGGGTCACATCACAGGATCCCTTGCCAATATTCCCCAGCACTAGCCCAGAGTTGGGCAACCCCACTGGGTGGCTAGACCCAGAAAAGCAATAGCAATCTATCACTGTAGTGTGGCTCTCAGGATCTTCTACTCCTAGTGTAATGGAAAGAGCATCACACCAAGACAACATCCTGTAGGACAAAAATATCCAGATAGCAGGACTTGAGTTCCAGATCTTTACACTGGCGGGAAGTTTCTTTCAGCAGAGACACAATTTCAGTGCTAGATTTAGTAGGGAAAGTCTAAACCTCTACCACCAACAGTCCAGTGGCCTTGGTGCTCATGAAGGGTCTTGGAGAAGGGGTCTTCTTTCCCCCCTTGTCCATCAATGCAGACATAGCTAGGGCTTCTCCTAAAGAAGCTCTGCATGGGTACACCTATACACAGCTTTCCTGGACCACTTCAGAATGACTGCATCCCCACAGGAGGAGCACTCCTCGGGTTCAGGCTTGCATGAGAGGCAGTCACAATTTCTCCCAACTTGGAACATCAACATTTCTATAGATGAAAAGAGGTACCTGTCTGATCTCAAGATTCTGAACACTGGGACAAGAGTGAGGCTGGGAAGTGCATAGCTTTCCTGTCAACCTGGTATGGGAGCTGAGGTAGCTTCCACCCTTTACGTTGATAAGAGAGTGAATCCAATTGAGAGCTCTCCCAACCACATTGGGTACTTCATTTATCCACCTGCTTTAACTACAAATGGTTCCTATCCAGAGATACCACCTCTACTGGTCTGGGGTGGTATCTCTGGGTAGGGGATACTCAATAAATAAAATAAACTTGATAAATAAAATACTGGGAAAAAATTGAATAAATAAAAAAGTGCACACAACAGGAGAATAAGATAAGCTTCAAGACACTGCTGCCATTCCAATCCTATAGGAGACAGTGAACTTGCCCACACACTGAGTATATAGCTACTACAACCAGCATCTGAGGAAGCCGTGATACAAAGACTCTCTATAACCAAGGAATTCATGTAAGTCTTCACACCTAATAGCACTAAGAACCCAATTAGGCTATTATAAACTATAAACATTAAAGTCAGATCCTTAAAAGGGAAAAAAGAAATTAAAGAAAAACAGGGAAATCAAAAATAAATTCAAGAACAATTAGAAGAAATAGTCTATCAAAATGAGAAGACATCAGAAAAGTAATTATGGTAATATGACAAAACAAGATTTTGTCACCCCAAAACCCTGGGGTCACACAAATCACCTCAAAAAGATCACACTAGCTCCCCAGCAATAAATCCAAACAAAGATAAAATATTTAAAATACCAGATAATGAATTCAGAAGGTTCATTATTAAGCTACTCAACAAGATATCACAGAAAAGTGCAAAACAACCTAAAAAATTAAAAAAAAAAAATTCAGGATATAAATGAAAAATTTTCCAGAGAGATAGATATCACAAAGAAAAACCAATCAGAACTTCTAGAAATGAAAGGCACATTTAGGGAAATACAAAATGCAGTGGAAAGTTTCAACAATAGACTAAAACAAGTAAAGGAAAGAATTTCAGAGCTCAAAGACGAGGCTTTTGAATTAACCTAATCAGACAATGATAAAGAAAAAAGGATCAGGCTGGACGGGTGGCTCACACTTGTAATCCCAGCACTTTGGGAGGCCGAGCTGGGTGAATCACTTGAGGTCAGGAGTTCAAGATCAGCCTGGCCAACATGGTGAAACCCAGTCTCTACTAAAAATACAAAAATTAGCCTGGTATGGTGGCATGTGCCTGTAATCCCAGCTACTCAGGAGCCTGAGGCAGGAGAATCGCTTTAACCTGGGAGGCGGAGGTTGCAGCAGTGAGCCAAGATCACGCACCTGTACTCCAGCAGCCTGGGCAACAAAGCAAGACTCTGTCAAAAAAAAAAAAAAAGAAATGAACAAATTATCCAAGAAATATGAGATTATGTAAAACAGCCAAACCTAAGAATAACTGGTGTTCCTGAGGGAGAAGAGAAGTCTGAAAGTTTGGAAAACTTACCTGAGAGAATAATTGAGAAAAACTTCCCTGGCCGGCTAGAGATTTAGATATCCAAATAGAAGAAGCTCAAAGAACTCCTTGGAAATTCATTGCAAAAATATTACCACCAAGTCAGATAGTCATGAGTCTATCTAAAATCAACATGAAGGAAATAATTCTAAGAGAGGTGAGAAGAAAGCATCAGGTAACATAAAGAAAAATCTATCAGACTAACAGGAGACTTCTCAGCAGAAACCTCACAAACTAGAAGGGATTGAGGTCCTATCTTTAGCCTTCTTAAACAAAATAACTGTCAGCCAGAAATTTTGTATCCAGAAAAATTACATTTCACAAATGAAGGAGAAATACAATCATTTTTAGAAAAACAAATGATGAAGGAATTTGACATTATCCAACCAGTTCTACAAGGCATGATATAAGGAGTTCTAAATCTTCAAACAAAAGATTGTTATACACCACAATGGAACCTCCCGAAAGCATAAAACTCACAAATCCTATAAAATGATAACACAACAACAGCAACCAAAAGTATTTAGGTAACAACTGAAATGATGAAAAGAACAGTACCTCACATCTCAATATTAACATTGAACATAAATGGCCTAAATGCTCCACTTAGAAGATACAGAATGGCAGAATGGATAATAAATCAGAAACAAAATACCTACTATCTTCAAGAGACTCACCTAACACATAAAGATTTGGATAAGCTCAAGTTAAAAAGGTGGGAAAAGAGATTCCATGCAAATGGAAACCAAAAGTATGCAGGAGTTGCTACTCTTATATCAGACAAAACAGACTTTAAAGCAACAGCAGTTAAAAAAAAAAACAAAGAAAATCATTATATAATGATAAAAGAATCAATCCAGCAAGAACATATTACAATCTTAAATTTATATGCACCTAATACTGGAGCTCCCAGATTTATAAAACTACTACTAGCAGACTTAATAAATGAGATAGCAACACAATAATAGTGAGGGACTCAATACTCCACTATACAGCGCTAGTCAGATAATCAAGGCAGAAAGTAAATAGGAAACAATGGATTTAACATACTATAGAAAAGAATTTACTAAACAGATGTTTACAGAACATTGTACCCACTAACTGTGGAATATACATTCTTCTCATCAGCACATGGAACATTCTCCAAGATAGACCATATGATAGGCCACAAGTCTCAATAAACTTGAGAAAATCCAAATTATATCAAGTATCTTCTCAGAACACAGTGGAATAAAACTAGAAATTGACTCTGAAAGGGACCTTCAAAACTATACAAAATACATGGAAATTAAATAGTCTGCTCTTGAATGATTTTGGGTTAACAATAAAATCAAAATGGCAATTAAGTAATTTTTGAAATAAATAATAGTGACACAAATTATGAAAACTTCTGGAATACAGGAAAAGCAGTGCTAAGAGGCAAGTTCATATCATTAAATGCCTACATCAAAAAGTCTGAAATAGCACAAATTGACAACCTAACATCACACCTCAATGTGCTAGAGAAACAGGAACTAACTAAACCCAAAGATATCAGAAGAAAAGAAATAATATCAGAGCAGAACTAAATGAAATTGAAACAAAACACCCCCACAAAAGATCAATGAAAGATAAAGCTGGTTCTTTGAAAAGATGAACAAACTTGATAGACCATTAATGAGATTAACCAAGAAAAGAAGAGAGAAGATCCAAATAAGCTCAATTAGAAACGAAACTGGACACATTACAAATTATATCACAGAAATACAAAAAATCATTCAAGACAACTAAGAACACCTTTATGTGCACAAACTATAAAATCTAGAGTAAATGGATAAATTCCTGGAAACATACAACCTTCTTAGATTAGATCAGGAAGAAATAGAAACCCAGAACAGACCAATAACAAGCACCAAGAATGAATCAGTAATAAAAAATTGCCAACAAAAAAAGCCAAGGATCAGAAGGATTCACAGCAGAATTCTACTTGACATTCAAAAAGAAATTGGTACAAATCCTACTGAAAATATTCAAAAAGATAGAGTGGGAACTCTGCCTAAATTATTCTATGAAGCCAGTATCACCCTAATATCAAAACCAGGAAAGGACATAACAAAAATAGAAAACTATAGACCAATATCCCTGGTGAACATAGATTTAAAAAAATCCTCAAGAAAATATTAGCTAACCAAATGCATCAGCATATCAAAAAGATAATACATCATGATCAAGTGGGTTCCATCCCAAGGGTGCAGGGATGGTATAACATAGGCAAGTCAATAAATATGATATATAACACAAAGAGAATTAAAAAAGAAAAACCATATTTTTATCTCAATAGATGCAATAAAAGCGATTGATAAAATCTGCCGTCGCTTTATGATTAAAACCCTCAACAAACTAGACATAAAAGGGACTTGCCTGAAAATAATAAAAGCCATATATGACAAACCCACAGCCAATATCATACTGAATGGAGAAAAGTTTAAAACATTCCCCTGAGAACTGGATCAAGACAAGGATGCCCAATTTTACCAGTTCTATTAATATTGAACTTAATCCTGGAGGTCCTAGCCAGAGAAATCAGGAAAGAAAAAGTAAGAGAGGGCATTGAAATTTGAATAGAGGAAGTTAAAGTATTGCTGTTTGCCAATAATATAATCATATACCTACAAAACCCTAAAGACTCATCCAAAAGTCTCCTAGATTTGATAAAAAAATTCAGTAAAGTATCAGGTTACAAAATCACTGTACAGAAATTGATTTCTGCCATAAACCAACAACAACCATGCTGAGAGTCAAATTAAAAAATCAAGCCCTTTACAACAGCTGTAAATAAAATAAAATAAAATCCCTAGGAATATACTTAATCAAAGAGATGAAACATCTCTATAAGAAAAACTATAAAACACTGCTAAAAGAAATGATACATAAAACAAACAAATGGAAAAACATCTTATGCTTATGGATAGAAAGAATCAATACTCTGAAAATGGCCATATTCTAAACTCATATGGAACCACAAAAGAGCCACAATAACCAAAGCAATACTAAGCAAAAAGAAGAAATCTAGAGGCAGTACATTACCAGACTTTGAATTATACTGCAAGGCTGTAGTTAGGAAAGAAGCATAATATTAATATAAAAATAGGCATTTAGATAAACGAAACAAAATAGAGAACCCAGAAATGAAGTCAAATACTGATCTTTGATAAAGCAAACAAAAATATAAATTGGGGAAAAGACTCTATTCAATAAATGGTGCTGGGATAACTGGTAAGCCACATGTAGAAGAATGAAACTGGATACCATCTCTCCTTATACACAAATCAACTCAAGATGGATAAAAACTTAAGTCTAAGACCTGAAACCATAAAAATTCTAGAAGATAACATTGGAAAAACTCTTCCTTACATTGTCCTCGACAAAGAATTTATCTCTAAGACCCCCAAAAGCAAATGCACAAAAAACAAAAATAAGTAAATGGGCCCTAATTAAACTGAAATAATTCTGCACAGCAAAAGAAATAATCATGAGAGTAAAGAGACAACCTACAGAATGAGAGAAAATTTTTGCAAACTACGCTTCCAGCAAAGGACTATTGTCCAGAATCTACAAGGAACTCAAACAAGTCAGCAAGATAAAAACAAATAATCCCATGCAAAAGTGGGCTAATGACATGAGCAGACATTTCTCAAAAGTAGATACACAAACAGCCAACAAACATACGAAAAAAGGTTCAACATTACTAATAATCAGGGAAGCACAAATTAAAACCACTGTGAGATACCACCTTACTCCTGCAAGAATGGTTATAATTTAAAAGTAAAAAAAAAAAAAAAAACAACAACACTAAAAGTTGGCATGAATGTAGTGAAAAGAGAACACTTTTACATTGCTGGTGGGAATGTAAATGAGTAAAACTCCTATGGAAAACAGTATGGAGATTCCTCAAAGAACTCAAAAGTAGATCTGCCATTTGATCCATCAATCCCGCTACTGGCATCTATCAAAAAGAAAATAAGCTTGCATGAAAAAGACACATGCACACACGTGTATAGCAGTGCAATTCACAATTTCAAAAATATAAAACCAACGTAAGTGTCCATTGACCAATGCATGAATAATGAAAACGTGTTATATATACATCATAGAATGGTGTATATGTAAAAAGGATTGAAATAATGTCTTTTGTAGCAACTTGGATGGAGATTAAGGCCATTATTCTAAGTAATTCAGGAATGGAAAACCAAACACTGTACCTTCTCACTTATAAGTGGGAACTAAGCTATGAGGATGTGAAGACATACAGATGATATAATGGACTTTCAGGACTCAGTATTGGGGGAGGTTGGGAGTAAGGTGAGGGATAAAAGCCTATATATTGAGTACAGTGTCCACTGATCGCCTGATGGGCTCGCTTAAATCTCAGAATCATCACTATAGAATTCATTCATGTAACTAAAATCCACTTGTACCACAAAAGCCACTGAAATTAAAAAATCAGTGCATAAAAACATTTTACTGATCTGAGCTGCAGCTCAAAAAAGTAAAGTGATTTTCAAGTAACAAATTTGAACACAACAATGAGAAAGACATCATCATTTGCCACCTCTTATTTTAGTTTTAATACCTGAATATGTGTCAATAAATTGGAACCAATAAGCACAATTCACCCACCTACAGATCCAGTTACAGAATTGTTATCTCCACACTATCACATTAAATACATGTGTATGCATGCTTATCATAGGCACAGTACATTTGAAGTGTAGAATATGTCTTCTCTCTTCACACTGCCATCTGCAGTCTTGCTTGGGGTGGCCAGTCCAACTTTCTCCTCATTATTGTACAAATGAGCAGAATCAATATGGCAGAAACCAGCTTCTATTGCTAATTTTGTAACCTCCACAACTCTATTCCTAGGAAACCGGAGGAGCAATGAAAAGTAGTATTTGGTGATCAATGTGCTCAACAGGTAGTTCAGACACAAACAATGACCTTCACAAAAATCACATTATTCTTGCATCTTGGGTTAGTTCTATATATGGGGTGATAGATAAATCCATCCCAATTTGCTTTAGTCTTTCCTGCTTAGTAATAAATGTTGGGTATCCCTGGACCTCTTCAATCCCAGGTAATTCCTGGTTGATCACTAGCATGGAGTTTCCCAAGAACAATCTCAGATTCAGACACTTGTTGGACAAATTAACAAGACTCAAATTACAGTTATAAATATAGTCTTTATTATTACTATTATTATTTGAGACAGAGTCTCACTCTGTCACCCAGGCTGGAGTACAGTGGCACAGTCTCAGCTCACTGAAAACTCTGCCCCTCCCACACTTCATCTCGGGCTGAAACAATCCTCTCACCTCCGTCTCCCCAAATAGCTAGGACCACTGATGGGCGCCATTATGCCGGTTAAATTTTTGTATTTTTGGTAGGTACGGGGTTTACCTATGTTGCCCAGGCTCAAGCTCCCAAACTCAAGGGATCCACCTGCCTCTGCTGCCCAAAGTGCTGGGATTACAGGCGTGAGCCACTGCAGGAAGCCTCCTAATTATTTTTAATATAGTGAAATTAACACATGGAAGAAGGCACATGGAAGGAACTACAGGAAGAATACAGTGCACATTCCTATGATTCCCCTCTCAGTGATGTTGCACAAAACACACTGACTTCCTCCAGCATTACATTTTGAGGATATAGGGGAAATGTTGTCTACAAGGGATGCTATTTGGACACTTCTTTCCCAAGATTTTAACTGGGTACTGATTACATTGACCCAGTCTGTATACCACACACACAACTCCCACTCTTGTAAACAAAGCAGATATGTAGAAACCCCACACTTTGTACAAGCAGTTAATTATAGACAGCACCCTTATTAGTTAGGAAATGGTGAGAAATTCTGGCCTCCAACTTTGAAAACAGGTACATCTACGGGTGGCAGTCTATCATGTTCACTCCTTTCTACACAGCCATTAGTCATTCTGTGTGCATGACAGAACTAAATATGAGGAGTAAAGACATACACTCCAAGGATGTAGATTTATACATAAGAAATTAACTACAACCTGTAAAAGATTAGTAAAGTATGCTTTAGTCTTAAAAAATAAGGACAACTTTTTAAGGAAAGATATAATTTCAGTAAAATTTAAAATTATTGACTTATCTACCAAATTTGGATAAAGATTTGAAAGGTACATTTTTTAAACAACAAAGCCATGAATAGAACAATTTTCTATTTTAATATGAGTATTTCAGAAGCTTTCTATTTCCAATGATATTAAAAGGAACTAGATGCCAGGTCTCACTGCCTTCCCCTGATACCAGCCCTGATCTTCTCTTTGCTGTGGAGGCACTCAAGATTTACCAAGGCTAAAGCTTCCGTGTTGTGCTTTTCCTTACTTCCCCTTCATGCCGATTTTCATTACAAAGTAAACCACTAGTGTTGATGGTCTTCAAGGTGTCTCTCTGTAAATTCTTACAATGTACAGTTGAGAAAAGTGAGACAAATTTTATATGACTAGTCCTTATTCAAGCACTTAGTGGCCTTGGAATACACGTTTTCTTCCAGTATAGAAATAGTTCAGTCTAGAAAATAAAGTCTCCATTTTGCCTACTTTCATGTCAGGGGACCACCCATACCATTTTGATACAAATCTGACGCATATTAACATGGACGAAAAATTTAAAATTTCTCTTTTGAGGTTCTAGTTTTTTCTTAAAGTTATTTTTCCTTTTACATAATTTTCCTAGAGGTGAAAGTTGTACATGGGAAATTGTATTAAGTCCGAGACCAGTATTATTACTCTGTCATGCTCAAGGCCACACGGCAGCTCAGCAATACACTGTGTAAGAGTTTTCATACACCCTATCTCTAGACACTGTTACCACAAAGATTTTTTTCGATCGTGCGTACTTGGAAGAATAAACGATTTCTTCAATTATAGAAAGAAACGGAGAAACCATTACACTGCAGTCAATCTCCTACAAAAGGAAATGCCAGGCAGTGTTCTTCACTGTTGAGTTTTAAATATTCTGCAAAGCTGGGAACACCCATAAACAGAAGAAAAAAACAGTGCATAAAATAAAAGTGAGCAGTACATGACCATATGACCAGACCTCAATGCAGAACAAAGATTGACTACCTTTTCTCTTTGAACATGGAATAGCTCTGTCCTATTAAAACAGACCAGGTGAGTCACGCAGAGTAACACAGGAACACAAAGCTAAAACCCAAGTCATCTACTTATTCTAGCTTTGCTCTTTTAAATGCTCAACACTGAAAATATGATTATGTTACCTCTGGAGGTGCATAGGTGCCAAATCCTAATACAGGCATGAAATGACCATCATTTAGCTCCACACACTGATATTTGGGATCCATTGAATGTCATTCCTTTCGCTAAGCAGACACGGTTTCCTCCTTCAACATCCAGCATTTATATTCACAGGTTGTATAAACAATGGGCAGGCAATGCTACACTGCCCACTGTCTGGGGCTGACCAATGGCATGTAGGAAGAAGCAAGTGATGGTATATTACACAGGCTATGAAGAAAATTGAATCCAGTGCACTTGTTTTTTATCAAAGAGAATTCTTAAGTACATTTTAATATAGTTAGAATAAAATTATTATTTTCTTGCTAAAGTAAAATTTTCCATCTGGAATCTATCTATCTATTATCTATCTATCATCTATCATCTGTCTATCTATCTCATACATTCCTTCAATAGATTTATAGAATGATTAATTATCATATGTTAGACTACAAAACACCTCCAGCAACAAGTCTCATTTTTGTTCATGCCGTGATGATGTTTCATCTTTATGTCATATAAATGATCAATCATTTTACATCTTTCTCTCACACGACACTATTTAAAGGAATGACTGGTAAGCATTTTTTAACAAGTGACAATAAAAAAGTTAAACATTAAAACCAAAAGAAAATTTCTCCTTTTACCTTTCCATCAGCAAATATTTTGGGTTTTTTTTCTTTGCATTGTAGAAGGAATATTCATTCCTGATGAAAATGCAGTCCTGATGATGTTGTAATCCTAACAAGGGTTCAAAGGAAAAAGATAACGCAGAAATTATGACATGATGTTTATTGGAGTATTAATTATTAACAATGTTTGGTCTTTGGACATCATTTGCAATACGCAAACAGTGCCTTATAGTATTTGCATCTTTCATATAGTTTTATAAGAAACTATCAAAGGTAACTTTCCAAAAAACTGGTAACTATTTTACATAATTTGTGATCCTGTTAAATGTTATTCATAAAACTGGAATCTAATTACAATAAATTGGTGAATAATCCTCACATGCCCTAATTTTTACTTGTGTCTCTCTTTGGAGGGCAAATTTGAACGTAATGATTGGACCAGACACGTTGGCTCACACCCATAATCCCAGCACTTTGGGAGGCTGAGGTGGGTGGATCACTTGAGATCCAGTGTTCAAGACCAGCCTGGCGAATATGACGAAACCTCGTCTCTACCAAAAATACAAAAATTAGCCACGTGTGGTGGCAAATGCCTATAATTCCAGCTACTCAAGAGGCTGAGGCAGGAGAATAAGTTGAACCCAGGAGGCAGAGGCTACAGTGAGCCAAGGTCGTGCCACTGTATTCCAGTTTGCATGATCCATGATTAACATCCCTGATGAATCCACACCAATATCTGTTGTTTTTTGACATTTTAAGAATAGTCATTCTCACTTGTGTAAAATGATATCTTAATGTGCTTTGCTATGTGTTTCATAAGTGTACATTAAATGTAAATGGCTTAAATTTCCACATCAAAGGGACGATTTGCAGAATGGGTTTTAAAAAATCCAGGATGCAACTATATGTTCTGAACCAGAAACTCTCTTTAGATGAGGACATAAATAGTGTGAACATGAAGGACAAAAATAAGTATTTTAAGAAAATAGTAACCAAAGAAAAGGTGTGATAGCTATACTAGGATCAGACAAAATAAAATTTAGTCAAAAACTCTGACAAGAGATAAACAAGATATAAAACACAGGCATATTTTATAGCTATCAAAAGTCAGATTCCAGACCACCAACATAAAGCAAATACCACAATAAAATGAATCACATAAATTTTTAAATTTCAACTGTATGTAAAAATTATGTTTACACTATTCTATATTAGGTAAACAATAGTATCTATCTAAGGAAACAACATACATATCTTAATTTAAACTTTTTGTTACAAAATGCTAACAATTATCTGAACCTTCAGCAGGATGTAATCTTTTGGCTGCTAGAAATTATTCCCTCACTGGGAGTCCATTCCAAGATAGCCAAATAGGAACAGCTCCTGTCTGCAGCTCCCAGCATGATTGACACAGAAGACAGAGGTCAGCATCATCCTGATACCAAAGCCTGGCAGAGACACAACAAAAACAGAGAGTTTTAGACCAATATCCCTGATGAGCATCAAGGCAAAAATCCTCAATAAAATACTGGCAAACTGAATCCAGCAGCACATCAAAAAGCTTATCCACCAAGATCAAGTTAGCTTCATCCCTGGGACGCAAGACTGGTTCAACATACACAAATCAATAAATGTAATCTATCAAATAAACAGAACCAACAACAAAAACCACATGATTATCTCAATAGATGGAGAAAAGGCCTTTGACAAAATTCAACACCCCTTCATGCTAAAAACTCTCAATAAACTAGGTAATAAGAGCTATTTTTGAGAAACTCACAGCCAATATTATACTGAATGGGCAAAAACTGGCAGCACTTCCTTTGAAAACTGGCACAATATTGGGGGAACTTGCCCCCAGTATTTCAATATAGGTTCTTTCTATTTTCCAAAAGTGTCAGCCAGCTGAGAAATAAAGAGAGACAGTATAAAGAGAGGAATTTTACAACTGGGCTGCCAGGGGTGACATCACATATCGGTAGGACCGTGATGCCTGCCTGAGCCTCAAAACCAGCAAATTTTTATTAAGGGTTTCAAAAGGGGAGGGGGTGTAATAACAGGGAATAAGTACAAAGATCACATGCTTCAAAGGGCAAAAAGCAGAACTACTAATAAGGGTCTAACAAAGATCACATGCTTCTGAGGCAACAGGACAAAGGGCAAAAGCAGAACTACTGATAAGGGTCCAACAAAGATCACAAGGCAAAGGGCAAAAGCAGAACTACTGATAAGGATCTATGTTCAGCGATGCACGTATTGTCTTGATAAACATCTCACACAACAGAAAACGGTTCGAAAGCAGAGAATGGTCTGACCACAAATTTACCAGAGTAGAGTTTTTCCACACCCTAGTAAGCCTGAGGTTACTGCAGGAGACCAGGGCGTATCTCAGTCCTTATCTCAACCGCATAAGAAAAACATTCCCAGAGTGGCCGTTTATAGACCTCACCCCAGGAAGGCATTCCTTTCTCAGGGTATTAATATTAATATTCCTTGCTAGGAAAAGAATTTAGTGATATCTTCCCTACTTGCATGTCCATTTATAGGCTCTCTGCAAGAAGAAAAATATGGCTCTTTTTACCTGACCCTACAGGCAGTCAGACCTTATGGTTGTCTTCCCTTGTTCCCTAAAAATCACTGTTATTCTGTTCTTTTTCAAGGTGCACTGATTTCATATTGTTCAAACGCACAAGTTTTACAATCAATGTGGACCCTTAACAGAATTATCACAGTGGTCTTGAGGTGATACATATCCTCAGTTTATGAAGATAACAGGATTAAGAGATTAAAGTAAAGACAGGCATAAGAAATTATAAAAGTATTATTTGGGAACTGATAAATGTCCATTAAATCTTCATAATTTATGTTCCTCTGCCACAGCTCCAGCCGGTCCCTCCATTCAGTGTCCCTGACTTCCCACAACAGCACAAGACAGGGATGCCCTCTCTCACCACTCCTATTCAACATAGGAGCAAGAGAAATCAGGCAAGAGAAAGAAATAAAGGGTATTCAATTAGGAAAAGAGGAAGTCAAATTGTCCCTGTTTGCAGATGACATGATTGTATATCTAGAAAACCCCAACGTCTCAGCCCAAAATCTCCTTAAGCTGATAAGAAACTTCAGCAAAGTCTCAGGATACAAAATCAATGTGCAAAAATAACAAGCATTCCTATACACCAATAACAGACAGAGAGCCAAATCATGAGTGAACTCCCATTCGCAATTGCTACAAAGAGAATAAAATACCTAGGAATCCAACTTACAAGGGATGTGAAGGACCTCTTCAAGGAGAACTGCAAACCACTGCTCAACGAAATAAAAGAGGACACAATGGAAGGACATTCCATGCTCATGGATAGGAAGAATCAATATCGTGAAAATGGCCATACTGCCCAAGGTAATTTATAGATTCAATGCCATCCCCATCAAACTACCAATGACTTTCTTCACAGAATTGGAAAAAACTAAAGTTCATATGGAACCAAAAAAGAGCCCGCATTGCCAAGACAATCCTAAGCAAAAAGAACAAAGCTGGAGGCATCACGCTACCTGACTTCAAACTATACTACAAGGCTACAGTAACCAAAACAGCATAGTACTGGTACCAAAACAGAGATATAAACCAATGGAACAGAACAGAGCCCTCAGAAATATCACCACACCTCTACAACCATCTGATTTTTGATAAACTTGACAAAAACAAGAAATGGGGAAAGGATTCCCTATTTAATAAATTGTGCTGGGAAAACTGGCTAGCCATATGCAGAAAGCTGAAATTGGATCCATTCCTTACACCTTATACAAAAATTAATTCAAGATGGATTAAAGACTTAAATGTTACACCTAAAACCATAAATACCATAGAAGAAAACCCAGGCAATACCATTCAGGACATAGGCATGGGCAAGGACCTCATGACTAAAACACCAAAAGCAATGGCAACAAAAGCCAAAATAGACAAATAAGATCTAATTAAACTAAAGAGCTTCTGCACAGCAAAAGAAACTACCTTCAGAGTGAACAGGCAACCTACAGAATGGGAGAAAATTTTTGCAATCTACCCATCTGACAAAGGGCTAATATCCAGAATCTACAAAGAACTTAAACAAATTCACAAGAAAAAATCAAACAACCTCATCAAGAAGTGGGCAAAGGATATGAACAGACACTTCTCAAAAGAAGACATCTATGCAGCCAACAGACACATGAAAAAATACTCATCATCACTGGTCATCAGAGAAATGCAAATCAAAACCAAAATGAGATACTATCTCACACCAGTTAGAATGACGATCATTAAAAAGTCAGGAAACAACAGATGCTAGAGAGGATGTGGAGAAATAGGAATGTTTTTACACTGTTGGTGGGACTGTAAACTAGTTCAACCACTGTTGAAGACAGTGTGGCGATTTCTCAAGGATCTAGAACTGGAAATACCATTTGACCCAGCGATCCCATTACTGGGTATATACCCAAAGGATTATAAATCATGCTACTATAAAGACACATGCACACATATGTTTACTGCGGCACTATTCACAATAGCAAAGACTTGGAACCAACCCAAATGTCCATCAATGATATACTGGATTAAGATAATATGGCACATATACACCATGGAATACTATGCGGCCATAAAAAAGGATGAGTTCATGTCCTTTGTAGGGACATGAATGAAGCTGGAAACCATCATTCTGAGCAAACAATCTCAAGGACAGAAAACCAAACACCACGTGTTCTCACTCATACATGGGAACTGAACAATGAGAACACTTGGACACAGGGCGGGGAACATCACACACAAGGACCTGTTGTGGGGTGGGGGGGTTGGGGGAGGGATAGCATTAGGAGAAATACCTAATGTAAATGAGGAGTTAATGGGTGCTGCAAACCAACATGCCACATGTACACATATGCAACATACCTGCACATTATACACATGTACCCTAGAACTTAAAGTATAATTTAAAAAAAAAGAAAGAAAGAAAGAAATTATTCCCTCACTGTCGATTGCTGCTGACTGATCAGGGTCATTGTTGCTGAGTTCTGAAATGACTGTGGCAATTTCTTAAATAAAATACGACAATGAAATCTGCCTCATTGATAGACTTCTTTCATGAAAGATTTCTCTGTAGAGAGATTTCTCTGCTGTTTGACAGCTTACACAGTGTAGAACTTCTTTGAAAGTTGAAGTCAGTTCTCTGTAATCCAGCCACTGCTTTATCAACTATCTTTTCATAATATTTTAAATCCTTTGTTGTCATTGGAGCAATATTTACAGCATCTTCACCATCTCACAATGGTTAAGAAAAGAGTAGATTTCAACCCAAGAACAACTTTTTGTGCATTCATATGAAGGAACTCTTAATCTCAAAGTTTTATCATGAGATTACAGCAATTCAGTCACGTATTAAGGCTCTACTTCTCATTCTACCTTTCTTGCTGTTTCCATTACATCTGCAGTTACCAAAGCCTTAACCTTACCCTTAAAATCATCCATGAGAGTTGTAATTAACTTTTTCCAAACTTCTGTTCATGTGGATATTTTGACATTTTCTTATGAATTACAAATTTTCATGATGGCATTCAGAATGCTGAATTCTTCCAGAGAGCTTTCCATTTACTTTTCCTAGATTCATCAGAAGAATCCTTATCTATAGCAGCTATAACTGATTGAAATGTATTTTATGAACAATAAGACTTGAAAGTTAAAATTACTCCTTTATCCATGTACTGAAGAATAAATGTTGTGAAAGCAGTCATAAAAACAAAAGTAATCTTTTGGTACCCCTGCATTAGAACGCTTTGTTAACCAGGTGCATTGCCATTGAACAGTAATATTTTGAAAGGAATCTCTTTTTATTTTTTGAGCAGTTTTCAACTTCTGCTTTTTATTTTAAACAGTAGACTTGAAATATTCAGTAACCATGCTATAAAGAGCTATGCTGTAAGACAGCTTTTTCTATTTATAGAGCATGGTTTTGAAATTATAATAAAGCATTGGTTTTATCCTGAAATCACCAGGCATGGGAGTTACTAACACAAGAGTCAACCTGTCTTTTGAATCCAGGCATTGACTTCCTTCTAAATATGAAAGTCCTAGATGGCACCTTTTTTGATACAAGGCCCTTTCATCTACATTCAAAATCGATTGCTTATTGTAGTCACTTTCATTAAAGATCTTCCCTAAATCTTCTGGCTGACCTGCTGCAGATTCTCCATCAGTACTTGCTGCTTTATTTTGCACTTTTTTGTCATGGAAATGGCTTATTTTATTCAACCTCATGAACCAACCTCTACTAGATTCCAACATTTTCTCTGCAGCGTCCTCACCTCTATGAGCCTTCATACACTTGAAGAGAGTTAAGGTCTTCTTCTGGATTAGGCTTTGGCCTAAGGGAATGTTGTGGCTTGTCCACATCATTAAAACTTTCTTCTTATCAGCAGTAAAGCTTGTTTTGCATTCTAACCATTTCGTATTCACTGGAGTAGCATTGCAGTTTCCTCAAAGAACTTTTCCTTTGTATTCACAACTTGGCTAATAATTAACACAATAGACCCAGCTTTCAACCTACCCCAGCCTTCAACATGCGTTCCTCAATAAGCTTAATCATGTGTAGCTTTTGTGCTTAAATGAAAAATACATTATTCTTTCTTTCATGTGAACATTTAGAGGCCACTGTAGGGTTACAATATGACCTAGTTTTAACATCGTTATGTCTTAGGGTATAGGAAGGCCTGAACAGAGGGAAAGAGATAGGGGAACCACCTGTCACTGAAGCAGTCAGAAGACACACAATTATCTATTGCATTCACTGTCTTATACGGGCACAGTTTAGGGTATTCCAAAACAAGTGTAACAGTAACATCAAGATTACAGATCAGAGATTACCATAACAGATATAATAATACAGTGCAAGTTTGAAATATTGCAAAAATTACTGAAATGTGGGAAAAAAACACAGAGTGAACATGTGCTATTGGAAAAATGGTACTAACAGGCTTGTTCAATGCAGGATTGCTACAAATGTTCAATTCCTTTTTTTAAAAAATACAGTATCTTTGAAGGACAAAAAAGTGAATAACAAAATGAGGTGTAATGTGTTCATAAATGGGTTAATTTATAAGGAATATATCAAGTGTAACCGTTAATTTTAGGTGCCAACTGGATTGGATTAAGCAGTATGCCAATACACGGTAGGGCATCATTTCTGGGTGTACCTGTGGGGATGACTCTGGATGATATTGACATTAGAATCAAGGGACCAACTGAAAAAAATTGCCCTCATTCAATGTGGGAAACAACCCTGCTATTAGCTGCCATTTCTGATAAACAAGCAAGCACAGGAAAAGTCAGCTTGCTCTCTCTCTTCTGAAGCTGGGTCACCCATCTTCTACCCGTGGACATCAGAACTCCAAGCCTTCTGATCTTTGAACTCTAGGACGTTCACCAGTGCCTTCTACCCCTGGATGTCAAAAACATCAGAACTCCAGGCCTTCTGATCTTTGCACTCTAGGACTTTCACCAGTGGCCCTCAGATTCTCAGGCTTTCAGCCTTAGACTGGAGGATACTTTGATGACTCCTCTGATTTCAGGCCTTCGCAGTTGGATTTGGCCATGGCACTGGCTTTCATGGTTCTACAGCTTTTGAAAGGTGCTTGGTAGCGCTTTTCAGAAAACATAATTGAAATGAGGCAATCACTCAAATGTATTCCTGTTCATACATAAAATTATAAAAATGATTTTATACATTTATATATGAGATGACACACATACACATGTATATATAATACATGTGTAAACATATGGATCTAACATATACTAGATATATTATTAAATATATTTAGATATATATTATATACAATATATATTTATATCTATATATATATTTTAGATTTCTGTTTCTCTGGAGAATTTTAACCATATTGATTTTGGCAGTGGAAGTGGTTCTAGAGGAACAGAATTTATGCTGAGTTTTCTGAATTCATTTTGGAGTTTATGGAATGACCACTCTAATCTAACCAAACTTGAGAATACTAAAGACTCTATTTCCAATAATACAGAAAGTGCTAATAGTTTACAATATGAACTGTTCTTAGAGATGCATAAACTATCCACATTACCATATTCCACAATTTGCAAAAGGCCAGGAAATTAGTAACTTTATATATGATACTTTTGAATAGTTATGGAAAACTATTCAGTATAATAATGTTGCTTGGTTGTAACTAATGTTGATTGGTAAAGTTAAAAAAAAATTGATTAGCTCAGGTATTTGAAATAACAGATTAAGCAATGTATCCATGACCTAAGAGCTTCTAGATGTCCCCTGAGAGAGAAGCTTATATCTTGTAATACAGAAAGTGCTAATAGTTTACAATATGAACTGTTTTTGCAGATGCATAAACTATCCACATTACCATACTCCACAATTTGTGAAAGGCCAGGAAATTAATGACTCTACATATGATACTTTTGAATAGTTACAGAAAACTATTCAAAATAATAACCCACTCTGTGGGTTGTCTGTTTACTCTGCTGACTGTTCCTATTGCCATGCAAAAGCTCTTTAGTTTAATTAGGTCCCAGCTACTTATCTTTGCTTTTATTGCATTTGCTTTTGGGTTCTTGGTCATGAAATCATTGCCTAAGCCAATGTCTAGAAGGGTTATCTTCTCGAATGGAAAGCTTTGTCACCAATGGTATGTCTGTGATTATCAGGTATTAAGATCACCCACTCAGGATGTACTGGTTCTAGGTGTGTAGAGAAATTAGAGACTGTCTTAGTACATTTGTGTTGCTATAAAGGCATACCTGAAGCTGAGTAATTTATAAAGAAGTCTATTTGGCTCATGGTTCTGCATACTGTACAAGAAGCATGGCACTGGTATCTGGTAGGCCTCTGGTGAGGGCCCCAGGCTGCTTCCACTCATGGCAAAAGGAGACGTGGAGTTAGCATGTGCTGAGGTCAGATGGTGAGAGAGGAAAGCAATAGAAGGGGAGTAAGGTGCCAGGCTCTTTTTAACAAGCAGCCATCAAGAAAAAAAATAATGCAAGAATTCACTTACTACTGCAGGCAGAGCACCAAGCCACTCATGATGGATCTGTCCCAATGACCATAACAACTCCACTAAGCCCCACTTCCTACATTGAGAACTCAGCATATGGTTTAGAGGGTCAAATATCGCAATTACAGCATTCTTCCCCTGGCCCATGAACCTCACACCCTTCTTACATGCAAAATGTAATCATTTCATCCAAATAGTCCCCAAAAGTTTTAACTTGGTCCAGCACCAACTTAAAATTCCAAAGTACAAAAGTTCATCTCAGACTCAAGGCAAGTTCCTGCCAGTTATGAGCTTGTGAGATCAAAAACAAGTTATTTACTTTTGAAGTACAACATCGTTATCAGTTGTGAGTAAACATTCCTTTTCCAGAAGGTAAAAAATTAACCAAAAAAAAAAAAAAATGGTGTGGGTAAGGTCAGGAGAAACAGGACCTGTGGAAGCCAGAATCCCAGCAAGGCAGACGTTAAACCTTATAGCTCCAAGATAATTTCCGGTGACTTTGTGTCCTGCATCCAGGGCACATTGGTGCAAGGGGCCAGCTCTCAAGCATTTGGGCAGCCCTGTCTCCATGGCTTTTCTGGGCACAGCCCACATGGCTACTCTTACAGGTTGGAGTTCTATGCCTGTGAGACTTTTCCAGGCAGAAGTTTCAAGCTGCCAAAGGGTCTGTGATTCTGGGGTCTGGAGGGCTGTGGTTCTGCTCCCACATCTCCACTAGGCAGAAACAGCATGGTTTCTGCCATGACTTCTGATCCCACATTTCTACTTAGCATTGCCCAAGTAGAGACTCTGGGTGGGGACTCCACCCCTGCATTAGGCTTCTGCCTGGCTTGGAGAAGCTGCCAAATCTCAACTACTCTTGTGCTACAGAGATATCAGGTTTGAAACTCTCCTCCTTTTTTTGTATTTTTCTACTCAGCATTTCCTCCAGTGACCAGGTGTGAGGCCTCTGGCTTCACAAGGCTCAAGGGACTAGGTGGCTGCTATGTGGGGGCTTCTGCCTGAAGATTGTATACAATCTGGCTGAATGAGAAACTGATCTCAGGAGGCCAGGAGAATGTTCAGTAGTATAGGAGATAGAAAGGAGGAGGAACATAGAGAAGGGGAGAAGCAGGGAAGGAGGAAAGTAAGAATAAGAAGTGGGAAGGAGAGATGCAGGGTGTCCTTGAGTCAGCAATAACACTCATGTGCCTCAAATAAATAATTGATCTTATTGTAAACCAAAAAGTAACTGAGGCAGATATCAATCTATTAGAGGTTTATTTTGGCAAGATTGAGGACACACCCCAGAAAGAAAAATGCAAGTCACAGTAAGATCTTTGACCTGAACTTTTTTCAAAGAGGATTTTGGGAACTGCAATATCTAAAGGATAAAGAACAAATATTTGAGGATAAAAAAAAGCAGGGCAGGTACACAATGAGGCAAGTGATTACATTCTTGTGAGCCTCTTATTAGCGCTCACTGAATCTACATCTTACATGTGAAAAGAAAGCAGTAGGGAAAAAATTCAATTGTGCATTTGTCTTGCACTCAGTAAATCTACATTTTACATAGGATATAGTAAGCATGCAAAATTACAGCTATCTGTTTGGAAATAAAAGGAAGGCAGCTTTTGGATGACTCCATTACCAAGCTTAACTTTCCTTCTGGCATAGTGAGTTTGGGGTCCAGAGAATATATTTTTCTTTCTTTCCTTTCTTAGTAAGGCTCATTCCTATGTCATGCCAGGAAGTCTAATTCCTGGGAGTTTGTGAAGTCTTGTGTCCTATGGAAGAAAGCAGGGACAGAAAGAAGGAAAAAAATAGAAAAAAAGATACCAAGGTCAGATTATAACAAGAAAAGGAAAGGAATCCTGGAAGACAGATTCTGTCTTTACTACTAAAAACTCTACAGTCAGTAAGCACAAATATATAGATAGCTGGTATATATATTTAAATGTTTCGTGATTCCAAGTAGGGCAAGTAGTAGAAAAAAATGAAAACATAATTTTGTTGACTTGTAGCCGGAAAATAATTTAGGATTCAGACCATATAAATTGTAGTAACTAATAAAAACTGAGAAGCAATGGACAAGTGTAGACTCTAATAACAGGTGTACTATAGTTTCTTTTGAAAAATATTTTTTCTCTCCAGTCCCTAGATTTTGTCAAAGACAAATAATGATAGAAACAATTTATTTGCAAAATATGTCATAGTCTTATTGTTTTTGGCCTGATTATTTGCATACATTGCAACAAGAATAATTATTGTTCAATAGGCTCTTCATAAATTGGCTTTGCTGAAGCTATTTAAAAGAATCTCAGATTAGACTTTTAAAGACCTATCTCAGCCATAAATGTATCTGTGCCTTCAGATAAATTGCATAAATTGGTTTATTTTCTCTTTTTTGTGGTTTCAAAATAACTTGAAGTTCCCGGGCCTGTCATAAAGTGGCATTCTTTATTTTTCACAGGTAAGAAACCCTGTAGATGGCATAAGCAAGGTAAAGGACAGTCTTTCCAAGGGACTTTCATTGGCTTTATAAAGTTAACCTCCATTTCTCAAAGTAATATGTTCATTTCCGCAAATATGTCATTCCAGTTAAAGCTTTGATAAATTACTAGTGTCTTATTCCAAAAACAAACACATTCTTATTAAACTTATGTGAATAAACTATGTTGCTATAAATTAAGAATACTCACAAATATGTTTCAAATTCTGGAAGAATTAGGTGAAGAGAAAATATATTTTTCAAATTTTGTTTCAAATTTTGCTCAAAATAGAATATTTTACTCAGTCACTGGAAGCTATCAATAGCTTAAAAGAATAAAGTTTTCTGGACTTTGAAAAAAAAAAACAAAAAGAATCAGCAATAATTTAAACAAAATGTCATAAAATTGTTTTAGTCTTCTATTAGTTTGGTCCCATGCAATAAACTCATGTTGTTTGATATTGGAGCTAATAATTTTATGAACATATTAGCTCTTCACTGAGGGGATTCCAGGATATTTTCTTTAGTCCAATGGCACAATTTCCATGGTTACTACAAAAATGCATTTAAATGTACCCATTGGACTCCTTTCTGCGAATGTATTTAAAGAAGCAAGTCTTGGACAACAGGTGATTATAAATTGCTTTTTGAGAAGGATCAAATTAAGACAACAATTGTCTTTGGATGACAAAAATCTTAGGATAGCCATGATCAAAGACACAATTGACAAAGGAATATTTTATGCCATACACCAATTTAACATAAAAATTATAATAATTATTAAGAATATATACTAAGATATATCAGAATTATAGAAATCTCATATAATTCCTTATATAAGTCACACTCAAAAGAAAGTTAAACACTATTTCATATTTGACAATGCTTCCTGTATAATTTTAACATCTCAAATATGTAAGTTTTGGACTTTAGGAGCCCTAATATTTATAAAAGTTAATGAGGTAAAAAAGACTAAATGTGTAACTTGAACTTTTGATTTTTGGAAAGTTTGTCAAATATCAAAGCCTCAAGACATTTTATACCACAAAATAAAATCAAAGGTCACTGTAAAATAAGTCATTCATTTAGCCACATAATAATGCAAAGATTTAAAAAAAAAACCTCTACTTTTGATAGAAAGGAGACTCAGTTTCCCAAGAAATAAGACTTAATCAAGACAACATTGCAACTGCCCAATGGGTTCTCCTTGCCACTGCCTAGAATGAGCTGATCTATCAATACAGGGGAATTGCAATAGAGAAAGAGATTAATTCACACTGTTCTAGCTATATAGAAGAACAGAGTTTTATTACTACTCAAATCAGTCTCCCTGAAGACTCAGGTATTGGAATTTTTAAGAATAACTTGGTGGGTAGGGGACCAGTGAGTCAGGAGTGTTGATTGGTTGGGTTGGAGATTAAATCATACGGAGTTGAAGCTGTTCTCTTGCACTGAGTCAGTTCATGAGTAGGGGCCACAAGACCAAATGAGCCAGTTTATTAATCTGGGTGGCGCCAGCTGATCTATCAAGTGCAGGGTCTCCAAAATATCTCAAGCACTGATCTTAGGCTTTACAATAGTGATGTTATCTCCAGGAGCAATTTATGGAAGTTCAGAATCTTATAGCCTCCAGCTGCATGACTCGTAAACCATAATTTCTAATCTTGTGGCTAACATATTAGTCCTACAAAAGCAGTTTAGTCCCCAGGCAGGAAAGGGTTTGTTTTGGGAAAGGGCTGTTATCATCTTTGTTTCAAACTACAAACTAAGTTCCCCCAAAAGTTAGTTCAGCCTATGCCCATGAGTGAACAAGAAGAGCTTGGAGGTTACAATCAGGATGGAGTCAGTTTGTTTCCTTCTCTTTCACTGCAATAATTTTCTAATTTATAATTTTGTACCAGTGGTTTCAATTCTTCCCTTTGGGTTTTTTTTTTTTTTTTAAGACAGAGTCTTGTTCTGTCACCCAGGCTGGCATACAGTGGCACAACTTAGCTCACTGCAACCTCTGCCTCCTGGGTTCAAGTGATTCTCCTGCCTCAGCCTCCTGAGTAGCTGGGATTACAGGCACACACCACCATGCCCGGCTAATTTTTGTATTTTTAGTAGAGATGGGGTTTCACCATGTTGGCCAGCCTGGTCTTAAATTCCTGACCTCAGGTGATCCGCCCGCCTCGGCCTCCCAAAGTGCTGGGATTAAAGGCATGAGCCACTGAACCCAGCCCCTTTGAGTTTTATAACACCTTATTCTTAAGGTGTGGGCTATAAAGATGGGAAAAGGCCGATGACCACTCTGGCTTCTTCCTGCTGACAGAGGTCATAGTAGGAATAGAGTTGACCTCAAGGTGAGGTCTGTACTTATGCAGGCTGGGCTGGGATTCTAAGGTTTGCACGACAAAGGCATTATTATTGTCATCTATAATTTTAGTATAGCATTTAAGCAAACAGCATACTATCAGGTAAATAATGAGTTCTAGGATAAAGAGTGCAATTTCCAGTTTTAAAAGTAAAAATTTGAAAGCACTAGTTTGGGGACTTGTAGCCCACAAAGAATTTGGGATTTAGTGCAAATTACAGAAAATAATAAAAACTCAAGAACAACTAACAGCAGGTGTGCTATAGTTTTTTGAAACATAATTTTTGTCTTTCCAGTCCCCATTTGGGAATGCCACTGTTTGCTTGAATCATACATAGAGGTCTAGCCCATTTTTGCTGTTACCGCCAAAAATGGACACAATTTTTTAAGCAAACTGATCTATGTGGCTCAGAATAAATCATCACAGCAACTTGTATAAGTGGCTTTGTGACTGTTGATGTATAAACTTCTCAGAAAATTTACTGGAACACCAGGATCAAACTACAACTCAGAAAAATTGTCAGATTGCCATTGCAATTTAAAAATACTTCAAGGACTCTAGAAAACCTCATCTGTGGACTATTTCAGATATTAACATTTTTCTTCATGGAAATGCTGTGGGGAAGAGGGATTCTAGTTTCTGTGGCTAGCCTTGGAGAAGAATGGGACTGAGAGACAGCAGGTTAGGAGAAGGTCAGAGAAAACCTTTTGCTTCTGGGGCCTTCATTTGAGGGTATTGTTTTACGAGTTCCAACATTAATTAAATTGTATGCCTTTTCATAATGAGTCTGCCTTTCATCAGGTGATTTTCATTGACTTCAGAGCTCAAAGGGAAAATTTTCTCTTAGACCCTAAAGCTGTGATTTTAATGTGGGGAGATATTTTCTTTTCTTTTTATTACTGGACAGTAAACATGTCTTTCATTTTCTTGGAGGGAACTACCACCTTTATATGGCAAAGCTGTTTAATGTACAAATTTCTTGAAAAAAAGTGTGGAATGGAGGGCAGTCAGTGGCCTTCTTATCAAATGTGCAGCAATGTTAGACATCTTGCAGAAGGATCTCCCTACAAGCACTTAGCAATTTCTAACAACTACATACTTATATGTTTCTTGCATTCATAGTTGACATTCTCCACTAGACTACAAACTCAGGGAATTTAAAATTTTTATTTCGTTTAATTTTTGCCTATTTAATTTACTGCTAAAACAATGTCTGGCATAAAATGGATACTCAATAAAGTTTTGCTTGATTAATAAATGAATGAATGGAACAATATAACAGAAATAATAAAAATGCCAAAATGTGGGTAGACAATTAAGAAACAAAATGCATCGAAAGATATACTGCTTTACAACAAGTAAAATATAATTCTGTAATTTGAATAATAGTTGCTAGCTTGGAAAAATATGGTAGTTATTTAAAAAGAATACAAGCTGCACATTGATTATTTCAAGTTTATAAAAACACATATGTAAATAAGTGAACATTGTGTTAGTCCGTTGTCACACTGCTATAAAGGAATACCTAAGACTGGGTAACTTTTATAAAAGTTTAATTGGCTCACAGTTCTGCAGGCTGTGTAGGATGCATGGCTGGGTAAGCATCAGGAAACTTACGGTCATGGTGGAAGGCAAAGGGGAGGAGACACGTCTTCATGTGGCCAGAGCAGGAGGAAGAAGGTGAAGGGGAGATGCTACACATTTTTAAACAACCAGATTTCATAAGAACTCACTATCACCAGAACAACAAGGGTAAAGACTGCCCCTATGATCCAATAACCTCCCACCAGATCCCTCCTCCAATACTGGGGATTATCATTGACATGATATTTGGATGGGGACACAGATCCAAACCATATCAGACATTTTGTTCAGAAAAATCATGAAGGAAAATGCACCAAATGATAAGTATTCTGTAAGGAAAGAATTACAGGTCATTTTTGTTCTGTATTCTTTTTTATTTTTCATTTTTTAAAATTTATAGGTATCACTTTAATAATCAGGAAAAACAAACTTCTTGTTAAAGTCTTCATTTCATAAAATAAAGAAAGGAATGGCAAGCAATCTGCAACTACAGATCCTACTTCCTACTCCTCTATCAAATACAGAAATCCTCTCTATGTCACCTAAAAGGAGGAAATTGTGGTACTAATGTTCAATAGCTCATGGTCAATATTCTTCAGAAAATGTAAAATAAGGATGATTAGCCGCACTGAAAGAGAAAAAATAATATTAATTTAGTAACTTTTTTCCATTCTGTCAAAGAGTTTTTCTGAAGATGCACTTGGGATGGGCTAAAATTCCGGAATTTACCACTACATCCCTACTTGTACCTCAGCACACATGGTTTAATCTACAGAGGAGATGAGATGCATTTCTAATACCCATACCTAAAAAACACAATTATGACTTACTTAAATGTAATTATAAAGATACTTGTTAGTAATTAAAATTACTGTTTATTTTCGTTTTTATGTTCATTTTTCTTATTTATAATTTGTTCTTTTAAATTGAGTGACACTAAAGAGTACCTTCTAAGCAGTTAAATGTGCCAGGAGTCATACTGACATAGGGCCACAGACATGAGTAAGACAACGCATTCACAGTCTCATAAGGCAGATCACAGACTTATACTTAGCCTCTGGGTATAGAAAAGTTACTTCCCACATTTTTCTCATTGAAACTGTTTCCTCTCAGAATCTTGGTGTGGTTTTACATAAGGGAGGATTCTTCAGATCTTTTTTGGAGACTGAGTCTTTACTCTGGCAACCAAAACTGTATTTCCCGTTTCTAAACTCTCCTCTAAACTCCTCTCTATTTAGCCTTCTCTCTCCTTAGTCCTGAGATCCTGCAGTAGTTGAGCAACTGGAACGTCACGTTTATAAATAAACCAAAGTCAAGGGATGTTGGGTTCCCCAGAGGTGGACTTCAGGTGGACAAAGATGACACTTGAGTAAGAGTCATGCCTTGAGGATCCAGAGAAACTCCAAAGGATCTTAACTTGGTAAAGGCCATTGACACCTCAGTCACTAGCATTTGAGGGTCTATTAATCTCGTAATTCATTCATAGTTCAGCATGGTGAGATTATATAGCTGAGGAAATGGAAGTTGTGGTAGGTAAAGAGGGCCAAGAAAAACATAAATTTTTGCAGGAATAGTTGGTATCCTGAAGAGGGAATAACCACATAAAGGCTTCCCTAGGACATAGGCACCTTTGTCTTCATGAGCCCATCTTGTATTAATACTTAAATTATGTTTCCATTGCCATGATGGAAACACAAAGATAGAGCAGGATGGAGTCATTATTACATATGCATTATTATTGTATTCATTTTTCTTCTGATTTTAATATAAATTAAAGAGAACGTTATGATGGGCCCCTATAGGTTTGTAGGTCCTACACACTGAGCCTTCTAGACTCATAGGCAGTGGGCCCTGAGTGCTAGACCCAGGCACAGATAGTAAGGGCATTCAAGAATTGGATTCACAATGGTGCAGACATTGGCAGTTTCACTTACAGACACATTTCTGCTGGGTCAGAGATTGAGTCCTGGAGGAAACCTCTGGTCTGAAGGCTACAGGGCATCTCCTATTTCACCCCATGCCTGAATTTGGGCCTGTCTTCCTGATATAGGGAAGATGTGCTCCCCCATTTCCCTGCATACTACAGAAAACAGCCTGTGAAAGAATCTACAAGCATCACTTACAATTGTAACTTATCATATCGGAGATTTCTGTTGAGGCCATCAATGGCTTTCATGTCCTCTGGGGTCAACTGAAAGTCAAAAATCTGAAAGGAAGAAAACACTCACATTAACCCCTCCCCAGGGCAGCAGCTTCTACATGGGAATACAAGGACTTTCCAGGAGGCAGAGGCAAGGATGGCATTGGGGGAAGCATTTTCATCCTCATCGGCTTCCAGGTGCACCTGGCCTGAGACCTCTTCCACCTGAGACCTCTTCCACCTTCATTCTGCCTCTTCTCCATCCCAACCCTCTCCTACTGGGCTCCGCTTCTCAAAAGAAAGGAGTGCACTCATCAATCTAAAATATTTATTGAGAATTGCTTGAGGCAGAAAAAGGAAATCCTTTATTTTAAAATAGAAAATAAAGTGTGCAAAATAATTGCCACCTGGACATGTCCACACTTGGTCAGGCTTTTGTTTCCTCACTTCCCCTGGAACTTGATCCAGCCTTGGAATGAGAGAGCCTTAGAACACAGGAAATTCCCACTCAAGAATCTGTTTGCCTCAGAAAAAGCATTTTTTTCTGGACAGCTGTTTTACTTCCTCACCTCAGGACCCCTAAATACTGTGTTTGCTCTTCCTTATAGAAAATGCTTACTAATTGCTGTGTTTGCTCTTCCTTATAAAAAATGTGTTTACTCTTCCTTATAAAAAATGCTTACTAGCTGTGTTTGCTCTTCCTTATAAAAAATGCTTACTAATTGATCTTTGAGACACTTAGATCTTATTTTCAAAGAGTTCTGCATTTTAAATAAATCTCTCTTACTGAAGTCCAGAGTAGTTTTCATTTGTCAACACATAGTCCCTGATGAGGAGTCCATTAATAGTAAAACAGATATTTTTCGTAAAAAAAAAAAAAAAAAATACTACTTTCATTATGTGATTCAGGAGACAATTTCATGAGAGACTCAGATATATCTATCTATCTATCTATCTATCTATATCTATCTATCATCTATCTATCATCTATCTATCTATCATCTATCTATCTATCTATCATCTATCTCTATCTATCTATCATCTATCTATCATCTATCTATCATCTATCTATCTATCTCTATCTATCTATCATCTATCTATCATCTATCTATCTATCTATCTATCTATCATCTATCTATCATCTATCTATCTATCATCTATCTATCTATCATCTATCATCTATCATCTATCTATCTATCTATCATCTATCTATCTATCTATCTATCATCTATCTATCTATCTATCATCTATCTATCATCTATCTATCATCTATCTATCTATCATCTATCATCTATCTATCTATCATCTATCTATCTATCTATCTATCATCTATCTATCATCTATCTATCTATCATCTATCTATCATCTATCTATCTATCTATCATCTATCTATCTATCTATCATCTATCTATCTATCATCTATCTATCTATCTATCATCTATCTATCTATCATCTATCTATCATCTATCTATCTATCATCTATCTATCTATCTATCTATCATCTATCATCTATCTATCTATCTATCATCTATCTATCTATCATCTATCTATCATCTATCTATCTATCTATCATCTATCTATCTATCTATCTATCATCTATCTATCTATCATCTATCTATCTATCTATCATCTATCTATCTATCATCTATCTATCATCTATCTATCTATCATCTATCTATCATCTATCTATCTATCTATCATCTATCTATCTATCTATCATCTATCATCTATCTATCTATCATCTATCTATCTATCTATCTATCATCTATCTATCATCTATCATCTATCTATCATCTATCTATCTATCATCTATCTATCTATCTATCTATCTAATGTATTTATCTCTTTCTCTATATATATCTGTCCATCTTCTTTCTATCAACACATTTATCCACCACTCTTTTTAAAAATGTACTTCAGAAGTTATATGATTGTCATGAGAGCAGGTATTAACATTTTGATTTGGATCAAAAAATAAAATAGGCATTTTTTCTTTAAGTTGTCACAATGAGATTTAGATTTACCTATTTAATTTTTCTACAAGTTAATATACTTAATCTATAACTACAATATTTTGAAATAAATACATTATATATGACTCAAATGTCATCTCTTATGGATATTAAACTCATAATAAAATTTGTAGCTGTCATTTTAAAATGAGAAACAGCTTACATATTTTTTCAAAATTCTTGTGGGATTCAAAACAAAATAAGTTGCAGACCTGTGATTAATATAAGGTCCAGAGTGGATGTGGAGAAGGGTTTACAAAATAACTTCACTCATCAATTTCTTAGTTTGGTTAGTCTATAAACTTATACCTAGTTTCATACCTGCTAGAGTCACTGCCGGCGGAAAGGTAATAAAAGACAATCCAGAAGGAGCCACTGTATTTAGGTTCTCACAGTCCAGAGAGCACACTGAAGTATTAGCAAATGATGTAAAATTAATACACAAAAAACTCACTAACAGAGTCATGCCAGGGGCTTTTGTGGTGAAAACTGGGCTGGGGTGTCCCAGTAGTTTAACAGAGCAGCTAATTTTATTTGGGTTTGATTTTAAAATACAAATAGGCATTTGTAGGTAGAGAAGGTGAAGGAGAAGAATCAGGGTCCTTAAAGTTCATTACCCTGTAGAAGAACTCTTGAAACGGATGAAAATAAGTGAGTTGAAATTTGCTTAGTGTCACCCAACTAGTAAGTGGCAAAGCCGAGCCTAGAGATGATAAACCTGAGGACTCTGAGTTCAGTGCTGTCTCGTCAATCCTTCCACACTGCCCTCCTCCCTTAGCACACAGTGGAGACCACAGGAATGAATGACACGTGTTGCATTCTCCCATGTAAGGGAGATCGCCCAGATCAGCGCCCATGGCTCACTCTGGAGCGACTCTGCTCAATCTGTACCCGGAAGTTCTCTTTGATTCTCTCCTGAGAGAAGCTCTTGGCCAGCACCACCACTTCCCGCTGCAGCTGGTAGCGCAGGGCGACCTGGCCTGGGCTTCGACTGTGTTTCTTGGCAATGGATTTTAAGATTGGCTCCTCCAAGAGATGTGGGCAGTCGGGATCCACCCTGTTGGGGACGGAACAGACACAGATGTGAAGGATGCAGGATGCAAAATCTAGAGTGTGCTGCTCCTTTTCCCCAAATTCTCCAGAGAGTTGAGAGGAGTGGGCACAATACAATTTGATTTAAAACGGTCTCATAACTATTCATATGGATTCATTCATAAATGCAGTGAACTGGAAACAATAAGGCTGTCCATTAACAGGTGAATGGACAAACAAGTTATCCATACCCTGGAATAATACCCAGCAATAAAGTGGAAAGAACTACAGATACTCACAGCTACACGAATGCAGCTCACAGATACGGTGAAAGAAGCCAGGTGCAAACTGACATGCATGATCCCTTTCATAGGAAATTTTAGAGCACACAAAACTAATCTAAGGTGAAAAAATCAGAAAATAGTTTCCTAGCAATGAGAAGTTATTGTCTCAGAAGGAGCAAAAAATAACTTTTTTGGGAAATAACAAGTTTGTGTACCACATTAGGGATGTGGGTTACAGAGTATGTCCATTTGCCAAAATTGTACAGCATTACAGCCTATGCAAATTTTACCTAAAAATCACTTTAAAATTTATTTTAGGAGTGGGGTTGGGAGTAAGTAGTCACATAGACAAAACAGGAAGGAAAGAATGTTGGTGACATTAAAGCTCAGTGGTGATACATGGGAACAAACTACACCGTTGCTTTTCGTTTTTAATCTTTGAGCTTTTTTATAATACAATTTTAAAACAGCGTTAATAGGGATTTTTCAGCATCAGCAGAATTCCCACCATAGGTTAACTCTTTGATATTCTTATTACCACTGTGGGTCTCTTTTAGATCCCAGGGCACTGTAGGCAACTAGAACAATGTCCTTGGACTTGCAGAACTCCAGGAGTTTGCTCTGGTTGAGGTAAGGGTGACATTCCACCTGTAATTTTTCAAGACCAAAAGGTGTCACAATATATGAGCCAATAACCACATGCAAATTTAAAACTAGTCTGAAGGAATGTGTAATACCACATTAATAGATGTACTCTACTTTTCATGTTGGACCTTCTCCCCATGCACCTTCTGAAGCACCTTCAAATCCCATCATTTGCCATACTGATACAGTAATTTTCTTATTCCTTTTCTATTCATGTTTGAAAATTATTAAAATACCTTGTGCCCCAATTATAGCCTCTAAAAGCCATTCTTACTGAAAGAAACCAAGATTCCTTAGAGGAAGGGCATATTCCAGTTCTGAGTGTGAAAGTTTCCATTTGAGCCTAGAAAAGCTTGCACTCTAGAAAGGAGAGAAGATAAGAATGACAATGACATATGCTGCCAAAGGACACAGGATCTTACTTGAAGAGGCTCCTGCTGGTCAAAATATGGAAATTTGAGTATCAAAAAAAATAGTAATTATGATGAATGGAAAATGACATATTGGCTAAAATTCATAAATTCGCATGGCATTAATCAAATAAGATCAGATCTGTAGCACTAAGCTTCAATTTACAGGAAGCACAAAAGAAACATGTCAAAGTGTGTCACATGGATCAATGAGTAAGCCATTAGTAAGTGATGTGGAAATCTTTATAGGACAAATGACTTGATTTCTTTCATAAAACTGAAACTTTCACTGGATTCCTGACACCACCCTCTCCTGGTTGTCTCCACCTGTCTGGCAGCTTCTGTTCAGTCTCTTTGCCAGTGCCTCTCTGCCTCACCCTCTCCTGTGGATTTTCCTGCCTGTTCCTTTTCATCCATGAACTTTCCCTAGGAGAACAAATCCATGTCTGTGAGTTTAGTTATCATCCATAAAGCAATGACTCCAAACATCTGTATCGCTACCTGGACCACCCCGAGCTTCAGACCAAAGCTGCCACTTCCCAACTCAGCACCTCCACATGGCTGTCTCATAGAAACTTTCACCCGCTCTGAAGAATTGTGCTCTTCCACTCCACTCAAATTGCTCTTTCTCTGGTATCTCCTTTTTCTGAGAGAAAAGAACTCTCATCTACACAGATGACATCAAAGCAGAAACTTGGAGACATGATTAAGCACGAAATGTGTGAAGAGCACAAAGTCAGAGAAGGCCCCGGTGGGCTAAGGGCTCACCTGGTTGCAGGTGGGTTTGTACTTGAGCCCTGGCTTGTTGAGGATGAGTTCCAGCAGCTTGTGATTGAAGTTGGACACCCCGATGGACTTGGTTAAACCTGCGTCTTTGCACTTCTCCAGGGCCTGGGGAGGAAGGATATGGGTGGTAGACCTTCAGGGTAAATTTTTCTTTTCAATTGGCATTTGACTTTGTAAATGCTGGAAATCTGTTTTAACATATATAAATATTAGACTGAATTAAACAGTTTTATCACTTGAATATACAATTTCCTAATGCATTACTTTGCTATGCATATATGTTTGTCTCCTTGATTCTATTACATGCATACTCAGAACAGCAAGCAGACATATTTGTTGTCTCCCACTTATTTCAATGGTACCTATCTGGCTTGAGACATGCAGTAGTTCCTTAACAAATTATACCAGAGTCATAAGCAAACGAGACTCTTGGGTTTTCTGTTAGTAGAGGGTTTTTTGCTACCTCTATTCTAGAATGGAAAAAAAAATGAAAAAAAATCAATCAAATGGGTTTTTCAAAGGCAGGTTCACTGTTCTGCACCTTCCACCCTCCTGCTGAGTCAGTCCACAGCTGTCCCTCCTCCATGATGTGTCTCTATCCGAGGAAAACATGCTGACTCCTTTTGTGCTTCTCTATCCTGACCCCTCTTATAGGGCTCACATCCTCAACCTGATCTCAACGTCAAAGATGCTTCTATGTCTACTTAGAACCTTAGAAGTTACAATTAAAATGAACTGTAGAGGCCATCTCATTCCACTCTTTCACTTCACAGATGAGAACACAGAGGCACAGAGAAGTTCCACATCTGAGGTCAGACAACTGCTGGAGCAAAATCCCATCTCTTCTGACCCCTCCTCCTGCGATTTCAACCTCACTACACAGTGCTGCCTGGTGTCTGCAGCAGAACATACCTCCCAAGTGTCACAAAGGTCCACGGTTTCTAAAATAATCTCCCCACTGGCATCCTTTGGCAGTAATTCTTCCCCAGGCTGGAAAATAGAAAAGAAGATAAAGAAGGACGTTTTCTATGGAATTCTCCTTTCTGGTGCCTAAGGAGCTCAGCCAAACAACCTTCAAGAGTTTCAGGAGGCTGTGATTATTAATCTGAGTGTGCATATTTGTGCCTGCATGTGCATGCATGTGTGCTTGTGTATGTATATATATATGTGTGTGGGTATGTGTGTAAATGTGTTTGCATGTGTGTGTTTGCATGCATGTGTGGATTATGTGTACATATGTGTATGTGTGTGCAAACAAAGACATGAGTGGAAAGAAAGATAACCTCCAGGCTCCACCCTCCACACATCCCTACTCATCACTAAGAATGAGGTCCCTACTGTTGGAATTCATTTTGTCTCCCAAGGACAAGCTAATGTGGAGGACAGCACTTAATATAGCTATTCATCAGTGTGTTTAGCCCCAGTTTAGGCTCACCCAACTCAGACAGTGAGGACATCAGATGTGCTCAGCCAATGTCCACTGTGATGAGAGGTTGGATCAGTGAAGCCCAAAGGAGCCCAGTTGTGCCACATGCACCATCCCAGGTATCTGTCTTTTGTTGGGCTGAAGGGTACGTACGGGAGACCCTCCCACTAAAGAGGTGGGGGTTCTCATTGTATCTCTGCAGTCTGTGGTAACTCAACATTCTTGAGGATCCTAATGGCTCAGGGCCTCCATTCAGGAACACAAGCACGGAGAAATACGGGGCAATGCCCTCAACTGTCTAGGGTAGAGGAAGTGAGATCATTCAATCTGAATCCCCCTTAAGGCTGGGGGACAAGGATAGACAGATAACCTTGAAGGTAGAGTCACTCAATTGTGAAAGATACTCATGAAAGTTTTGGCAATCCTATGCACCTCACTCAAGTCTGCCTCTCTCAGGAAGAACCCAGGAAACAAAGCTAGAATGAGATAATTCAGGTGCTTATAACCATGATGAAACAGTATTGGGCATAACAAGGAAAAACAAAAGCTGACCTTCATAGCAAATGGTACATGAATAATGAAGAGATCTACATAGTCCAGTCCCAGTTTCTTCAGTGACCTTTCTAGGGCCGGTCGAACCAATTCTGGCCGAAAGAAAGTAGCCCAAAGCTGCAGTGACCAAAAGAAACAAAAATGGATTATAATTTCACACATTTGAGGACCAAAATTAAACTTTATGGTCAGACATTGAGATGTGCATCTTAAAACACTGTGGTCCAAAGCTAAAAGAGCTGGGACTAAATATATGCTACTCAGTATAAATCAGGTCTTTGATGGGGTACTGAGATTTCCTTGAATGACTGCAATGTAAGAAAACTGTGAGTAAAACTAATAAGGGGCAGGAAAATCAACTTCAACGTATCAAGGATTAGAGGATTCATCAACTGAAATGAGTCAAGAAATGGCAGGACAGGGAGAACAGAATCTCTTGTCCTGTATAATAAATTCCTAGAAATAATTATTCTGAGAGACCTACATCCTAAAAATAAGTTGTTATCGATGTAAACACACACAGGGTGCATCCCTGCAGACCTCAGCTCTGTTTACATATGAAGCATGGATTTCCATCTAGGATAATTTTAAAGAGTTCAGAAAACTCAATGCTGATTTGAGAAAAAGTGTTTTCTTGTCTGGATCGCTTTTCTGATTAATATCTGACCTTACTTACTACATCCTAAGAGCTCCTACTGAAGAACTGAAGGAGTGGACCCATAGTGGCTTGGTTAATCCGTACAACAGTTAAAGGAGATAAGTATTATTATTTCCATTTTATATATGAATACTGTCTGATGCTCAGAGACACTGAAGAATTGTGTTCTACCAGTAAAATATTTCAGAGTAAGCAAGTCATTTCTGTTTCTATAATACACCTTCATAATATTAGGAGGTAAATAAAGAATTCAACTTAGACCATATTTTCACTTCAAAATAATATATCTGAACTTATAGTGGCCTCTGGCCACTGTACACACAGAACTTTTCACCTTGGTAGTGTAGAATATTTCCTCTCTCTTGACGGTACCATCAGCAATCTTCTCCCAAATGGCCTGTCCAACCTCCTCATTTTGGTGTAAGTATGCTGAATCAATATGGCGGAAGCCTACGTCAATAGCCACTTTGGTGGCCTCGGCAGCCTGGCTTTTGGGAGTCTATAAGACAGGAATAAAGAGTTGTTGATCTGCCCAACTCAGAGAAAATCAATGCATTTCCCCCAATAGCATTTTCACCGGCGGTTTCTGCTGGCCGCCTCCTCCAATTTTGATGACACGGGTTTCAGTGATAGACCTGTACTCTGAGGACATTGATTAAACTCCAGTATAACTTCTATTCCCAAATAAATTAGAGAAATCGGCTTCACCCTGGAGCATGGAAAAATCATGTCTCATTCCATATCAATCAACTGTAGAAATTCAATATAACATATGTTAGACACGCCTTATACTTACTGGATAAAATGGATAATTATGCCATTGAAAGCAACTGGCCCTGTCTGACAGCTGTTGTAAATTGACTTCTCTTGTTATAGTTCTACCAAGATTAAGCACATTGTTCTGTCATTTTTAGAGCAATTCTTGCAAAGCAACCCTAAAGCTGCCCCTACCTCACTGTGACCAATGTGACACTTTAAATTCCCTTCAGTAAACTGAGTGGATGGCTGAATAGTGTATTTCATGAGAAGCACAATCTAGTCCCCATTATGACATTATGCCTCCTAAGTCTTCCCTTCTCATTTCCTAATGTGTGGAATTGAGATAAAAAAGTCAGTTAGGGTGGGTTCTTGGTAAAACTCCTTTAAACAGAGAAATGGCCTGAAAAATCAGGCTGCAGACATAGATAAGGAAACTTAAACAAATCTCTGGCCCATTCGGATAAAAGACAAAGGCCCAACATAAAAACACATTTGTCCTTTATGCCTAAGACATACCAACAACCACACTAATAAGAGAACAAGACTCACCGTAGATATGCCTTTGTCCCAACATAAAAACGCCTTTGTCCTTTAAGCCTAAGACATGCTCATGACTACACTAATAAGAGAACAAGACCCAACATAGAAATGCCTCTGTCCTTTGTATAACCAACAGACTTCTAGAAAGTGGTCTCTTCTCCTTTCGTGGATATGTACACTGTGGGCTACAGTGGCTTCCAGTGGACACTTTGCTTTTTTGGACATACCTTTGACTGTGAGCCGAGCCTCTAAGAATCATCACTACAGCCTCTGATTGCTCCTGGGCCAAGGTCCTTGGTCAAGCTTTTACTTCAACTCTCTATTAGTCTTGGACCAAGGTCCTGGACAAAACTTTCACTTCGGTCTCTGATTGGTCCTGGGCCTAGGTCCAAGGCAAAGCTGAGTAACACTTTCTCCAAGTCCACTCAACATATTCCTTCCTTCCCAGTTCAGAACACCCCAGACACAATCTCACAGGTGACAACCCATTCAGGCCCCCTCTCTACTACAGAGAGCTTTCTTCTTTCATTTATTAAACTTTCCTTCTAACCTCACCCTTTGTGTCCACAATTTTCTTGGTGGTAAGTCAAAAAACTTTGGGTGATACTTCACGAGAGACTACTACATTTTTGATACATTGATGAGACTGTAACATATTTTTGGTACATGGGTTGGGAATGGGATTCATGGGAAGGGTGAGCAGGAGCCAACCTCCAAACTCTTTACTTTCATTTTAGATTTTTTTTTTCTCTCAAGGGCAAACAAAACAGTGGGCCCCTGTCAGTGAATAGGGCAGCTGCCAGCCTTACAAGACTCAGGGGACAGGCTTCCTGGAGAGGACTTTGTCAATCCCCATCATCCTCAGGTGTTGGGAATGTTGATTCTGTTCCACTCCAGTTTTCTTTCATGGAGGACCTAGCTGTCGCATGCAGCTGAAAACAGGTCCTAAGACAACTGAAAGTTTCTGGCCAAGACTACACCTCGGTATTATCTGAAGGCTCCTGCACTAACTCCAGTTTCCAACAGCCTGTCAGGGCTTTGACACCAGAACTTCTAGCCTTTCCTACTGCATTTTCTTTCTCTCTTTTCATGGCTATCATGTCTTCTGTTCCTTCTTTGTATACAATGTTATAGCATTTTTACAAGCTGTGGATATATTCTTATTGGGTAAACTCAGCCAGTGTTGTAGTAATCAGGAATGTAATCCAAATAGGTACTGATTCCCTAGAAACAAGGGGAATTCAACATTTCTGTCTAAATTTTCACCTAATAAGGGCATTTTTGTCCCTACTGATAGACATTCATGACACTCTATAGGGGGTTATTTCACCACAAGTGAATACCCTCCTCCCTCTCCATTTGGGTTGTCTTTCCTCCATCTAAAAATTCACCACTGCCCAGTGAATTTTAACAGTTGCTTTATGAAACAAATTAGTTTTTTTTTCCACTGTGGGGCATATTATAGGAACAGCCTTTTAAGCCTCAAACCTCTAACTTCTGCCTAGAAAAAATCTGGAGTCAGAGTTTTTACCTAACATTTCAGACCCTACAACACCACCTAGAGGGATAGGATTTTTTCTCCATGGGGAGCCTTGTCAGCCCTTGGCTCAAAACCTCTGGTTTCCCAATTCCTCTCCCTCCTATGTCCCTCTAACAGTGATCAAACTTCATACCCCATCTGTGAACAGAAAAATGCCACTTTCAACAATCAGAAAGGAACTTCTCTTGAGAAACAAATTCTAGCCTCAGTGCTGTCCCCATCAGAGGGAGGACAGCCATTCAATCCTCAGGTTCTTTTGAGATACCTGTTCTACATCCAGTTACACTGACATTTAAAAAAAAGAGTATTTTATGTTTAATAGTCAATCAGTCTCATTCTCTAGAAATGCAAGGCTTTACCAGGGCCATAGCTAGAAAAGACAGAGATGAGGTTAGAACAGTCCCTTCATTAAAGGGTCTTACCCAAATCTGACTACTGTACGATGTCTCCCAGACACCTGGGGTACTTCCAGGGAGGCTTATGATCTAAGAAACCTAGAAAAACACAGAACTAGTACCTTACACAGGTGAACATGACTACTACTAACGACTAACTTGTTCAGATCTATGGGTGAAGGTGACACTTGCATCCATGGGTGACTCCTATAACAGTCACTGTGACCAGGAGGATGAGAGAAAAGAGGAAAAAGGGGACACCCTTTCTATCTTTCTCTCCAAACTGGGTCACTCTAAAAGGAAGAAAGAGACTAAGGGACATCTTTTCTCCTCCCTTTTCTAGATGAGTAACAAACCATCTTCAGCATGCACTCTTCTCAAGTGCATTCTGAAGCATTGAGATTCCTTTGACCCCGAGACTCTGAACAAAAAAAATGGCCATAGTGCCCAAGGTAATTTATAGATTCAACACCATCCCCATCAAGCTACCAATGACTTTCTTCACAGAATTGGAAAAAACTACTTTAAAGTTCATATGGAACCAAAAAAGAGCCCGCATTGCCAAGTCAATGCTAAGTCAAAAGAACAAAGCTGGAGGCATCATGCTACCTGACTTCAAACTATACTACAAGGCTACAGTAACCAAAACAGCATGGTACTGGTACCAAAACAGAGATACAGACCAATGGAACAGAACAGAGCCCTCAGAAATAATGCCGCATATCTACCACCATCTGATCTTTGACAAACCTGACAAAAACAAGAAATGGGGAAACGATTCCCTATTCAATAAATGGTGCTGGGAAAACCAGCTAGCCATATGTAGGAAGCTGAAACTGGATCCATTCCTTATACCTTATACAAAAATTAATTCAAGATGGATTAAAGACTTAAATGTTAGACCTAAAACCATAAATACCATAGAAGAAAACCCAGGCAATACCACTCAGGACATAGAGAGATATTATGTTACTCTTAAACAAAACCCTAACTACTACTGAGAAACAGAGAGCTCTGCAGACAACAAAGAGATTCAGAGATGAAAACATGTTTCCTGTAACCAGCTGAAAAAGAAAACCAGTAAAAAGGGGAAAGAGAATGAAAAAGAGACAAGATCTCCATTCCCAATAACAGGAGAGACAATATCCCTTGAAAACCCTAATGAGAGTTCCAGTGATCCCACAGAGATGTGAAAAAGAAAGCACTTTCTGATGTACATATTAAAAGACTGACAAAAAAATCAGTTTTTTCATAAATTGAACATTGAAATAAAAACACAACAAGGTTTTCTTAAGAAGCTAATCTACTCTAACAAAATGTATAAAGAATTATTAAAGGTTTATAAAAATCTCATCTCATGGTCAAATTGGTTGAGATTAAATAGAATTATCTATAAAGTTTCATTAAAAATTGAGATTGACATTAATAAAAAACTAATAAAAGGGTGAAATTCGACTTTCTTTGGAACAAGATTTTCATGTCATAATAAAGACTAATGAAAAGTTTTTCCTTTCTCAAATTTTTGAATCATTTTAACAAAACAAATGACTTATGGTAATCTGAAATTCTGTATCATAATATCAAGTGGCTTTAAACTTCTAACATATTCGACAGGCTTCCCAAAATCAAACTTGAGTTTCAAGATTGTCTTCCCTGACCCCTAATGTTTAAATACTACAGAAGGCCCCTAAAACAACCCCAAAAAAGTAAACAGGATCACCAGACATATTTAAATATGTGAGACTGTCAAAATGATATTTAATCTTCCTCAAGTTATATTTCAGTCAATAATATTAATATCTGTTCCAAAATCATATAAGATGTCTAAGATTCTAATGTCTAAATATATACTGTCAATCATAATTAAGTTTATTGTGTTAAACTATTGTAAACCACAGAAATAACCAAATTACTTTGTCAATCATATTCTTAACTACAACTACCCTGGACATTTTGTCATTCACAGGCAATTGTTATCTTGTTTTAATCCACTTCAAAAGATGATTTATAATCAACTATAAGACTTTAACAAATACTCTCAAATACAAGTTTCTAATAACAAAAAAATGGAAGACTCACAAAAAACTAAAATGTTTATAAATATCAAACAGAACAAGAGTTAACAAAATAAACTAATAGAAAACTGAAGTAATCCTTTTTAACTTTTTACTAAAAAATTACTGATCATCATTTTGTTTTTTTCAGAGTCAAAAAAACTTTTGAAAGAACTACAACTTTTAATGATTGAATAACATACACTTCAGTGAACAAAATTTAAAACATATTTATTTATCTCTACCTGGTTCCTCTGAAATTCAGAAATTATAAATATCCAAGACTTATAACAATATAATTGCTTACATCAGTACAATAAAAATCCATTTTCTTTTACAAGACACAATTTTTAAAAATGATTATTTTACCAAGACTTTGACTGGAAGGATATATTTCCCTTTGAATAATAAAACTTAACTTCCTAAACCAATAAAATCCTCTTAGAAAAACTGGCCTCATACCTTGTCTATGCAGTTCCCAAACAGAGTTCCTAACCTATAGTAAATAAAGAATGTCACTTTCTAACAGGCCCAAGAACCCCATATTCTTGGGACCTCAAAAAGAGAAAAATTGACCCAACTCATAAATATTTGAGAGTACAAACCCATGACTAGACTCAACTTTAAACTGAGGTATTATCTGAGGTTACTTATGGAATAGAATTCCATCAAAACCAATTTAAAAACCCTATATAAAATAATTATTGTAAGGCCAGGTGTGGTGGCTTATGCCTGTAATCCTAGCACTTTGGGAGGCCAAGGCCGGCAGATTGCCTGAGCTCAGGAGTTCGAGACCAGCCTGGGCAACATAATGAAACCATGTCTCTACTAAAATACAAAAAACTAGCCGGATGTGGCAGCATGCACCTGTAGTCCCAGCTACTCAAGAGGCTGAAGTAGGAGAATTGCTGGAACCAGGGAGGCGGAGGTTGTAGTGAGCCGAGATCATGCCATTGCACTCCAGCCTGGGCAACAGAGCGAGACTCTGTCTCAAAAAAAAAAAATTATTCTTACTACTCTTTATACAAATAATCAGACCAAATATGAAACTAAAATGTATTTTACAAACAACTCAGTCCTATACTATCATGATTTGTTTTTGACAAAAATAAGAACTAGAGAGAAAAATAGTGTGTCAAACTTGCCATATATTTGTCATTAAATTCTAGTCTCACTAATTACTTTTAAATGTTTACCTACATTTTAGACTAACCCTACTTATTCTTATGAACTAACCAACAATCTCTGATGACAACAAAAAATACAAACAGTAAAAGATAAATAATATAAAATTTAGAACAATATTCTAGTTCTGAATAATTATCCCACAAATCCTACCAGGGCATAAGAATATATAGAATACCCATGATCCAGAGATTATTTGAGAAAAGATGACCAAAAAAACTAACCAAAACCAAGCTCCATACACCAAAATCCTAACAGACATAATTATAACTACCAATTATCAGCACATATCAACAACCTGAGAATTTTTAAACTGTCCTTATCCCCCTTGTTTCATTTTAATACATGTACTCTAATAGCCCAAATTATTTCTTCTCACCTAAAAACTATCAAACTCTAAATGATAATACTAATAACACCACACATAAACATATCTTTCTTCCAAAGATCATAAACCAACCCCAGGAAGAACTCTCTACTGTTCCCCACATGACACCACCATCCGACAAAAAAATAGCCAGAAAAGTCAACACCCAATCTCCCTAACGACAATTAGGGACTTCACTCCTGAGGGTAAAAATGAGAGAAAAAACTTAAATAGTTAGACAGAGTTCTTGGTAAAACTCCTTTAAACAGAGAAACAGTGTAAAAAAAAAAATCACACTACACACACAGATAAGGAAACTTACACAAACCTCCAGCTCACTCAGATAAAAAAACAAGGCCCAACGTAAAAATGCTTTTGTCCTTTAGGCCTAAGACACGGCAACAACTGCACTAATATGAGAACAAGAACCAACAGAGAAACACATTTGTCTTTTGTATAACCAACAGACTTCTAGGCAAGTCTCTTTTTCTTTTGTGGGCACGTATATGGTGGGCTCCAGTGGGTTCTGGTGGGCACTTTCCTTTCCTTTTGTAGATATGTGGACTGTGAGATGAGCCTTTGTGAATTATCATTCAGCATCTGACTGCTCCTGGGCCAAGGTCCCGGGCCAAGCTATCACTTCAACTCCTGATTAGTCCTGGACCAAGGTCCTGGACCAAACTCACTTTAGTCTCTGATTGGTCCCAGACCAAGGTCCCAGGACAAGCTGAGTTACACTTTCCTTACACAATCCTTAATTTTCTCAGTCATAAGACAAAAAACTTCAGATAATCCCTCTAAATGAAAGACTACTATATTTTTAATACATTGATGAGACTGTAACAGAATCACAGTGGCTTCTTATATGGCAAAAAGTTTGGATGGTTGAAACTCTCTGGCAAATACTTCCAGCCCCAGTAACCACACAGCAAAGCTGCCACTAAGTATTCATTTTGGCTTTTGATTCCTCCTGGGCCCTTGGCCCTTCACGTGTCTAACCAAGAGTAGAGTGGCTCTGACCAGAGCAAAAGATGAGAACAGCCTGAGCTTGCATTTTTTAAATGTAACAAATTTTAATGAGTACTTACCTAGGCCAGTTGTTAAGGAATTAAATAAGATAATGCATGTAAAACACCTAAAATACATGGAAAGCATTTGATATATTAGGTAACATTGATACTTTTAATAAAGATAATATACCCACAAAATTATCAATCTCAGAATCCCCACAATCAATAACTTGCCATGCCACTTAATGCAAAAAAGATCTCTGTGACCTTGAGAGGGGCAAGTTAGAGACAGTTAAATGGAATCCCAGATGAGTCCTTCCAAGCATCCACTGTCTACCAAGTGCAGGGCTCTTGCCTGATGACGGCCCTGCAAGTACAGCTGACCTAAGAAACTTCAGCCTCTAGGCCGGGCGCGGTGGCTCACGCCTGTAATCCCAGCACTTTGGGAGGCCGAGGTGGGCGGATCACGAGGTCAGGAGATCGAGACCATCCTGGCTAACACAGTGAAACCCCGTCTCTACTAAAAATACAAAAAATTAACCAGGCGTGGTGGCAGGTGCCTGTAGTCCCAGCTACTCGGGAGGCTGAGGCAGGAGAATAGTGTGAACCCAGGAGGCGGAGCTTGCAGTGAGCTGAGATCACGCCACTGTACTCCAGCCTGGGCAAAAGAGCGAGACTCCATCTCAAAAAAAAAAAAAAAAGAAACTTCAGCCTCCTGGGGTCCACTTACGTGATCAGGAGCATAAGTGCCAAATCCCAGCACTGGCATGAAGTGTCCATCATTCAGCCTCACTGAATGACTTTGCTTCAGATCCGTCATCAACCCCAGCTAATCTGTCTTTCCTCCTTTTCCTCACTGACAGCCCAGTAGGAGACAAGGCTCCTGCGTTCTTTATTTGCACCAAATACAGGATGGGCGGGTTGGAGATGACAGCTGCCAATGATTTCAAAATGAAGCTGGAATCAGTCCAGTGCCTTTTCTCTGATTCTTGTGTCTCTGTGGGAGTATTTTACAGAAAACTCATTCAGAAGTGCTGTGAATGCCAGAGGACTTTGATTTTCTCCTCCATGTTGTTCACACTTGATTCTTTAGTTGAAAGATGAACCATGCCAATTTGTCCTTGATAAGAACACTAGACTTCCTTTACAAGATGCAAAGTTATCATTAGGGTGCTCACTTCAAAACACTAATTCTACTACAGAACTGAAGTTAACTTTCTCACTTATATTTGATTGTTAATCCCTTTAAAAACAGCTTATTAGAATTCTTTGAATAAAACTTGAGGCCTGGTGCCAGCCACGCATGTAATGAAATTCCTTAGGAACATCCACCCCTACTCCCAGTGTATTTCCCTTCTGTGTCAAGCCCCACTCCATTTTCTCTGACTTGTTTCCTTGAATGTTTTGCAGAAAAAGCTTGTCTGAGATCATGGATAAATTTCTATGCTCTTGCCTTTGTTCCAGCCATTGCCTCTTTCTAGAACAGCCTGCTCAACTCCCTCCTGGTCTCCAGCGGGTTTCTGATCTTTTACTTATCCTAAAAGCACCTCCTACAGTCTAACATCCTTTACGACTCCTTCTTTTTGTTGTTTTTTGTTTGTTTGTTTTGAACAAAGATAGGAGACAGCAAAGCAGCCTGGGTCCTAACAGAACAGCTTGGAATTCCAGGGCCTAAATTGCTTTTGCAAACATAAACACACACACAGCAACCATGAGAAAAATGAAAATTAAAAATGGCATCCAATTCAGATGCCAAGAGGCTCAGCCTAAATGGACTTCTGCATAATTCACTTTGGATACTTTCATCCTCTATAGGTGAGGGCAACAGGTCTGGACTAAGGTTAATACCTTAAATGGTTCAAAATAACTGACTTTGGGCCGGGTGCAGTGGCTCATGGCTGTAATCCCAGCACTTTGGGAGGCCGAGGTGGGTGGATCATGAGGTCAGGAGATCGAAACCATCCTGGCTAACACAGTGAAAGTCCGTCTCCACTAAAAATACAAAAAATTAGCCGGGCATGGTGGCAGGTGCCTGTAATCACAGCTACTCGGGAGGCTGAGGCAGGAGAATCACGTGAACCCGGGAGGCGGAGCTTGCAGTGAGCCAAGATTGCACCACTGCACTCCAGCCTGGGCGACAGAGCAAGACACCTTCTCAAAAAAATAAAATAAAATAAAATAAAATAAAATAAAATAAAATAAAATAACAGATTTTGAAATAATCAGCAGGGTCACCAGTTATTGCTAAAAACACCTCTTCATCTTTTTTTTATTTTTTTCAAATTTTAAGTAATAGATTTAATTACCACATTATGAAATATTATAAAAAGAGAAGATGACTTCTTCTATAACCTCCCTGGGTGAGGTTGACCAACCTTCTCTGTGTGCCCTTTATTCTCTTAGCCTCTATGAAGCAGGTCAAAAAAATCTCATCATTGAAATCACACTCTCCACCAATAAGGAGCTTCGGCTAGATAAGATGCCTAAGTGGTATTTTCTTTGGTGTTTTTATTATGTGGTGCTTTCTCCAACATGTATTTGTGCCATTGGTATTTTAGAGGCAATCCTGAAACATGACATTGTCATTTATCTTATTTTGAACCCATAGCTCTGGCTAGGCAAGGTCCGAATTCGGCTTGATTCTGATTCCCTGTAGTTTATAATTATCACAACATTGTATCAGCTATGAATCTGGTAAGTATACTATTTATATTACACTGGTAAAACTGTAGAACCCTACAGAGATGGGGCTAAGTTCTGTGTCAAGTCACAAGAAGAGCATGTCTATTAATGGTAATAGCCTGAAGCTCATCATTCACTAGATTAAAAATTTGTCTAACATGTTTGCAGTATTAACCTGTATTTTGCACTAAATGGTTTACCCAAGTAAGAGACATTTCTCTCTCACTTCCCTAATTTAGCAGTCTAGGAAATTTGTTAGTGAAAGAGAGTGGGCCAATTTTATTCTTAGTAAATCCAAAGCAGGGCTTCATGCTCCCTTAAACTTGCCTTAAGCATTATCCTAAAACATTTATAGATTTGACGTCATGCTTTGTAGCAAGCACTTTTCAGAATCCATCTTCCCTAACTGGAAAGGTGTTCGTCCGTGGCTTCCTGGCACTATTTTTACTTCCTCAGGTTTTCAAAAGCTACCAAGGATATAAGATGCTCTCAGGGAGCTCATGGTTTATTGGATAAGAGGTGGGCAGATGGCAAATTGTTCCCCTGTGATCCCTGCCTCCTGGTATTTATGGCCCTGTATAATGTGTGTGATGCCCTCTCATCAACTGTGACTAGTACTCGTGTCTTTATTCTAAACAATTGGCTATTGTAAAGAAGAGTGATATTATTTCCATCATTAGGAAATACAAAATTGTAATTTCCATTGTGCCAGGAAACTCTGTTTTCTCAGTTTTCAAACTTTGATAAAATTGGTGGCAACATAGGAGAGGCTCACATGGAGAGGAGCTGAGTGGGGCCTCTGGTCACCAGCCAGCTCGAAACTGAGGCTTTCATTCAGACAGTCCAGAAGAAACCAAACCCTGCCAGTTCCCCCCGACCTTGGAAGCAGGTTATTCCCCTCTAAGCCTTCAGGAGGCCCTGCTTTAGACTTATGCCTTTACTGCAGCCCATTGAGGATCTGAGCAGAGGTACTAGATCAACTCTGTGTGGCTGCACACAAGTCACTACAACCTTAGCAGCTTAAAACCTACACAAGGTGACAGAGTGCAAATGGCAATTATAATACAGCACGGCACCCAAGGAAACAGAAGGACACGTGCAATTCTGGAAAAAGGGGTGGAAGGAGTGCCAGAAAATATGTTGCAATGGCCTCCATGGAACACATTCAAGAATTATATGAAAGTGTATTCCATTCAAAAGTAAATAGTGAGTAGCTATAATGTGCAAGATACTGTTGTAGGCATTAAAAACAGACAAAAATCTAAGCCTGCATTGAACTCACTTTCAAGGAGACAGAAATGGACAAAAAACTAATAATTACATAGAATGAAAACCATGTTGTATGATAGGAAGCACTGTGAAGGGAAAAAAGCAGGGAAAGGGGTAGAGTACGGAAAGAGTGCAGGGACAATTGAAATTACAAATAGCTTAATAGCTTAAGCAGGGAATCCTCACTGAGACAGAGAGACATTTGAGAAAAGACCTGAAGGAGGAAAGGAAGCCAGCCTTGCTGACAGCTGAGGGAAGAGGGCTTCAGGCAGAGGGATCCTGAAGGGCATAGTCCCTGCAGCCAGGGAAGGCCACATGTGATCTGGGAACAGCAGGATTAGGAAAGAGGTCAGAAAGGAAGGGAAGGCCATGTTTAGGCAGAGCCATGTAGGCCACTGCAAGCATTTGGCTTTCACTCCAGGACAGATCAGCAGACACTGGATGAAACTGAGCTGCTGAGTAGAGAGTAGAATGTAGGTTGGTAAGGGATAAAAGTGGAAAACTAGTTAGGAGGCTATTTATTTTTTTATTTATTTATTTTTTTTTTTTATGAACAGTAAATGCTATACCAGCCTTAGTTGTTTTTTTTTTTTTTTTTTCCACGTATGCTGGTACTTTATTTATGACAAGGGTGACACAGAGCAGTAGAGAAAGGTGGATATTTTTAATAAATGGTGCCGAGTCAATTGGATATTCATTGGGAAAAAATGAAACTTCACCCATACAAAAATCAATTCCAGGTGGATTTTAGATCTTAATGTAAAAGGCAAAATAATAAGGCTTTTAAAAGATAACATTGGAGAATATATTCGTGACTTGATGTAGGCAAAGTTTTCTTAAGCAGGACTAAAACACACTAACCATCAAGAAAAAGATGAATAAATTGGACTACACTAAAAATAAGAACTTCTATTCATGAAAAGGCACTATTAAGAGAGTAAAAAGGCAAATCACAGAAATGGAAATGATGTTTGCAATATCTATAGTCTTAGTAATTAAAGGGTAAATTTTAAATGTTTTCACCACAAAAAATGTTAAGTTACCTGAGATGATGAATATGTTAACTAGCTGACTTAATTATACACATTGTATTAGTAAATTATAAAATCACTTTGTACCCCATAAATTTATATAATTATAAATTGGCAATTTACAATAAAAAATCTATACTTCACAAATAACCTATACCTAAAATATAAAAGGGACACTTATATATTAGTTTGTTTTTTTTTTTTTTTTTTTTTTTGCAGTTCTCTTTATATATATTTGTTTCTTTATTACATTGTTGCTTGGGGGCAACAGTTATGCTCTATTTATCTTTATTTATTTATTTTTTTTTTATTATACTTTAGGGTTTTAGGGTACATGTGCACAATGTGCAGGTTTGTTACATATGTATCCATGTGCCATGTTGATTTCCTGCACCCATTAACTCGTCATTTAGCATTAGGTGTATCTCCTAATGCTGTCCCTCCCCCCTCCCCCCACCCCACAACAGTCCCTGGAGCGTGATGTTCCCCTTCCTGTGTCCATGAGTTCTCATTGTTCAATTCCCACCTATGAGTGAGAACATGTGGTGTTTGGTTTTTTGTCCTTGCGATAGTTTACTGAGAATGATGTTTTCCAGTTTCATCCATGTCCCTACAAAGGACACGAACTCATCATGTTTTATGGCTGCATAGTATTCCATGGTGTATATGTGCCACATTTTCTTAATCCAGTCTATCGTTGTTGGACATTTGGGTTGGTTCCAACTCTTTGCTATTGTGAATAGTGCCGCAATAAACATACGTGTGCATGTGTCTTTATAGCAGCATGATTTATAGTCCTTCGGGTATATACCCAGTAATGGGATGGCTGGGTCAAATGGTATTTCTAGTTCTAGATCCCTGAGGAATCGCCACACTGACTTCCACAATGGTTGAACTAGTTTACAGTCCCACCAACAGTGTAAAAGTGTTCCTATTTCTCCACATCCTCTCCAGCACCTGTTGTTTCCTGATTTTTTAATGATGGCCATTCTAACTGGTGTGAGATGGTATCTCACTGTGGTTTTGATTTGCATTTCTCTGATGGCCAGTGATGAGGAGCATTTCTTCATGTGCTTTTTGGCTGCATAAATGTCTTCTTTTGAGAAGTGTCTGTTCATGTCCTCTGCCCACTTTTTGATGGGGTTGTTTGTTTTTTTCTTGTAAATTTGTTTGAGTTCATTGTAGATTCTGGATATTAGCCCTTTGTCAGATGAGTAGGTTGCAAAAATTTTCTCCCATTCTGCAGGTTGCCTGTTCACTCTGATGGTAGTTTCTTTTGCTGTGCAGAAGCTCTTTAGTTTAATGAGATCCCATTTGTCGATTTTGGCTTTTGTTGCCATTGCTTTTGGTGTTTTAGACATGAAGTCCTTGCCCACGCCTATGTCCTGAATGGTATTGCCTAGGTTTTCTTGTAGGATTTTAATGGTTTTAGGTTTCAACAACCCTTCATGCTAAAAACTCTCAATAAATTAGGTATTGATGGGACGTATCTCAAAATAATAAGAGCTATCTACAACAAACCCACAGCCAATATCATACTGAATGGGCAAAAACTGGAAGCATTCCCTCTGAAAACTGCCACAAGACAGGGATGCCCTCTCTCACCGCTCCTATTCAACATAGTGCTGGAAGTTCTGGCCAGAGCAATCAGGCAGGAGAAGGAAATAAAGGGTATTCACTTAGGAAAAGAGGAAGTCAAATTGTCCCTGTTTGCAGATGACATGATTGTATATCTAGAAAACCCCATTGTCTCAGCCCAAAATCTCCTTAAGCTGATTAGCAACTTCAGCAAAGTCTCAGGATACAAAATTAATGTACAAAAATCACAAGCATTCTTGTACACCAATAACAGACAAACAGAGAGCCAAATCATGAGTGAACTCCCATTCACAATTGCTTCAAAGAGAATAAAATACCTAGGAATCCAACTTACAAGGGATGTGAAGGACCTCTTCAAGGAGAACTACAAACCACTGCTCAATGAAATAAAAGAGGATACAAACAAATGGAAGAACATTCCATGCTCATGGGTTGGAAGAATCAATATCGTCAAAATGGCCATACTGCCCAAGGTAATTTATAGATTCAATGCCATCCCCATCAAGCTACCAATGACTTTCTTCACAGAATTGGAAAAAACTACTTTAAAGTTCATATGGAACCAAAAAAGAGCCCGCATCGCCAAGTCAATCCTAAGCCAAAAGAACAAAGCTGGAGGCATCACGCTACCTGACTTTAAACTATACTACAAGGCTACAGTAACCAAAACAGCATGGTACTGGTACCACAACAGAGACATAGATCAATGGAACAGAACAGAGCCCTCAGAAATGATGCCGCATAGCTACAACTATCTGATCTTTGACAAACCTGACAAAAACAAGAAATGGGGAAAGGATTCCCTATTTAATAAATGGTGCTGGGAAAACTGGCTAGCCATATGTAGAAAGCTGCAACTGGATCCCTTCCTTACACCTTATACAAAAATTAATTCAAGATGGATTAAAGACTTATATGTTAGGAGGCTATTTAATAACCAATGTAAGAAATTGAGTAATTTGGAACAGGATGGTTGTAAAGCAGGTGAGGAGAGGTGATCAGATTCTGGGTAATTTTTAAGGTGAACATCGGAGGCCTTCTTCACAGATTTTATATTGGTTATGAGAGAATTTTAGAAGGCAAGAATCACTCCCCAAATTTGGTTCTTTATGATGGAAAGAAAGGAATCATTGAGACTGTGAAAATTTAAGGTGGAGCTGAATTGCATGGAGATTAAAGAAATTTTTTTCTGGGGCATCCTGAGCTTGAAATGCCCATTAGACCCTCAGGAGGAGGTGCAGAACAGACAATTTGTCATTCCAGTCTGAATTATTGGGAAAAGGTCTGAACTGGAGTTCAGATTACAGCCTGCTGAAGGTTCAGATGATTGTTAGCATTTTGTAACAAAATTTTTTTTAAATTAAGGTATGTACATTGTTTCCTTAGATACTATTGCTCACCTAATGTATTACAGAATAGTGTAAACATATTTTTTTTTGCTTTGTGACAAACATCATCAATAAGTGTTTTATTAGAAATATATTTGCATTAATAATGCTTCTTTTTTTTGTTTTTATTATTATACTTTAGGTTTTAGGGTACATGTGCACAATGTGCAGGTTTGTTACATATGTATCCATGTGCCATGTTGATTTCCTGCACCCATTAACTCGTCATTTAGCATTAGGTATATCTCCTAATGATATGCAGTTGAAATAAAAAAATTATGTAATTCATTTTTGTGCTTTTTTTATGTTGGTGGCCTGGAAGCCAACATTTAATATCTATAACGTATGCCTGTGTACTATGTCTTGACTATCTCTTGTCAGAGTTTTTGACTAAATTGTATTGTGTCTGGTCCTAGTATAGCTATCACGGCTCTTTTTTGGTTACTACTTTCATACAATACCTATTTCTGTCTTTCATGTTCACATTATTTATGTCCTCACCTAAAGTGAGTTTCTAGTTCAGAACATACAGTTGGGTCCTAGATTTTTTAAAATCCATTCTGCAAATCTTCCTTTTAATGTGAAAATTTAAGCCAATTTCATTTAATGTACAGCTATGAGACACACAACAACATTCTGATAAAGGATGAAACACAGAAACAATGGTGGCTTCCCCCAATTAAGTAGGTGTTATCCCTGGGATTCAAGGTTGACTCAACATATACAAATTAAAAGTGTGATTCATCACATTAACATAACTAAAGACAAAAACCACATAATCATCTTCATAGATGCAGAAAAGGCTTTTGATAAAATTCAACGCTACTTCATGTTAAAAACTCAATAAACCAGATATTGAAGGAACATGCCTCAAAATAATAAGACCCATATATGACAAACCCACAGTCAATATCATACTGAATGGGCAAAATATAAAAGCATGCCCTTTGAAAAGTGGCACAAGACAAGGATGCCCTCCGTCACCATGCCTATTCAATGTAGTATTGGAAATCGTGGTTAAGAAATCAGGCAAGACAAAGAAATAAAGGGCATCTGAATAAGAAGAGAGAAAGTAAAACTACCCCTGTTCGCAGATGACATGATTCCATATCTAGAAAACCCCCTAGTCTCATTCCAAAAGCTCTTTAACAAACTGATAAACAACTTCAGTGAAGTCTCAGAATACAAAATCAATGTACAAAAATCACTAGCATTTCTATACACCAACAACTGTCAAGCCAACAGCCAAGTCAGAAACACAATCCCATTCACAACTGCCATAAAAAGAATAAAATGCCTATGAATACATCTAATCAGGAAGGCGAAAGATCTCTACAATGAGAACTACAAAACATAGCTCAAAGAAATCAGAGATAAAACAAACAAATGCAAAAAACATTCTATGCTCATGAATAGAAAAAATTAATGTCATTAAAACGGCCGTACTTCCCAAAGCAATTAATAGAGTCAATGCTGTTCCTATTAAACTACCAATGGCATTCTTCACAGAACTAGAAAAGAACTATTTTAAAATTCATATGGTACCAAAAAAGAGCCCAAATAGCCAAGGTAATCAAAGGAAAAAGAACAAAGCAGGAAGCATCAGACTTCAAACTATACTACAGGGCTACAGTAACCAAAACAGCATGGTACTGGTACAAAAACAGACATATAGACCAACAGAAGAGAATAAAGAGCCCAGAGGTAAGGCCACACACCTACAACCATCTGATCTTCAATGAAGCTAAGAAAAACAAGCAATTGGAAAAAGACTTCCTATTTCACAAGTGGTGCTGTGATAACTGGCTAGCCATATTCATATGATTTAAATCAGACCCCTTCCTTACACCATATTCAAAAATGAACTGAAGGTGGATTAAAGACTTAAATGTAAAGCCCCAAATTACAAAAACTCTAGAAGACAAGCTAGGCAATACCATTCTGGACACAGGAATGAGCAAAGATTTCATTACAAACACACCAAAATCAATTTTTATAGTATTTTTTTTAATATATAATAATGGAAAACAAAAGTGAACAGGAGTAGCCATTCTTATATAAGTTGAAAGTGACTCTGAACTGAAAACAGTAGAAAAACACAATCTATCCTAAATATATATGCATTCAACTCTGAAGCATCCAGATTCATGAAACAAATACCACTAGACATATGAGAAAACATTTGCTGCTATACTTCCACACACACACATAGATAACATCTGACAGGTCATCAAGGCAGAAAGTTAAAAAGAAACTTCAGATATAAACTAGCCTCTAGACTAAATGGATCTAGTGAGTATTTACAGTACATTATACACAACAACCACAGAGTATATATTTTTCTTATCTCTGCGTGGAACATTCTGCAAAATCAAACATATGCCTGACCACAAAGCAAGTCTCAATAAATTAAAAAAATTGATGTTATATCAAGTATCTTCTCAGTCTACAAGAGAATAAATTTAGAAATCAATACCAAGAGGAATTGTCAAAATTATACAACTACATGGAGGCTAAAAACTTGTCTTCAATGACTTCTGGGTAAACATTAAACAAAGGCATAAGTCAAAAATACATTTTTGAAAACAATGAAAATAGAGACACAACTTACCAAAACTTCTAACATACAGCAAAAGCAGTGCTAAGAGGTAAGTTTATAGTATTAAATGTCTACATCAAAAAGACAGAAACAGGCCAGGCACGGTGGCTCATGCCTGTAATCCCAGCACTTTGGGAGGCCAGGGTGGGTGGATCACAAGGTCAGGAGTTCGAGACCAGCCTGGCCAAGATGGGTGAAACCCCATCTCTACTAAAAATACAAAAATTAGCTGGGCATGGTGGTGGGTGCCTGTAATCCCAGTTACTCGGGAGGCTGAGAAACGAGAATCACTTGAACCCAGGAGGCAGAGTGTGCAGTGAGCCGAGATCATGCCACTGCACTGTAGCCTGGGCAATAGAGCAAGACTCCATTTCAAAAAAAAAAAATAGAAACATCTCAAATTAACCACCTAATGTCACACCTCTAAGAACTAGAAAAACAAGAACAAATCAAACCCAAAGCTAGCAGAAGAAAAAAATAAGAAACATTAGAGGAGAACCAAATGAGATTGAGACTAAAACAATGATGCCAGGATCAAAGATATTAAAAATTTGTTATTTGAAAGGTTAAACAAAATTATAGACTGCTAGTTATATTAACCAAGAAAGACAGAGAAAATTCAAATGAGCAAAATCAGAAATGACAAAGGCAACATTGCAACTGTTAGAACAGAACACAAAAACTAACAAATATTACTGTGAACATCTCCGTGCACACAAAACAGAAAACCTAAAAAAAATGATTGAAGTTTTGGAAATACCCAAGTTCTCAAAATTGAACCAGAAATAAATAGAAATTCTAAACACACCAATAATAAGCAAGCACATTTAATCAGTAAAAGAGCAAGAACAAAAAAATCCCAGGACGAGATGAATTCACAGCCAAATTTTATGAGATGTACAAAGAAGATCTGAAACAAACCTTCCTGAAGCTATTTCATAATATCCCTCAATATAGGAAACAAGTGTCACCTTGATACCAAAATCAGGCAACAACACGACTAAAAATGAAATCTAAAGGCCGATATCCCTGATGAACATGGACGCAAAAATTCTCAACAAAATACTACCAAACTGAAACAAAGAGCACATCGAAGAGATAATTTATCATGATCAAGTGGGTTTTGTTGCAGGAATAAAGGATGTTTCAACATTCACAAATTAATAAATTTGATTCACCATATAACCAAAATTTAAAACAAAAAGCATATGATCATCTCAAAAGAGACACAAAAGCATTTCATAAAATCCAACATTTCTTTCTCATAAAACCCTTAACAAACTATGTATTGAAGACGTATCTCAAAATAATAAGTCATACATAACAAACCTGCAGCCAACGTCTTCCTGAATAGGAAAATGTTGAAAGCATTCACCCTACGAACTGGCAAAAGACAAGAATGTCCACTGTCACCACTCTTATTTAACATAGAACTGGAAGTCCTCACCAGAAAACCCAGGCAATAGAAAAAAATAAAAGCCATCCAAGTTGGAAAAGAGAAATTCAAATTATCAATTTTTTTCTGATGACATGATTTTATACCTATCAAACTATAATGACTCCTTCAAAGGACTCCTAGACTTGATTGAAAAAAAAAACTTCAATAAAATTTGCAGATACAAAATCAATGTAGAAAAATAAGTAGCATTTCTATACACCAATAATGTTGTAGCTAAAACTCAATTAATAATTCAGTCCCATTTGCAATAGACAAAAACAGAATAAAATATCTAGATATAAATTAAATTAAGCAGGTGAAAGGTCTCTACAAGGAGAAATACAAAATACTGATGTAAAAAATCATGGATGAAACAAACAAATAAAAAGATTACCATGCTTATGGACTGGGAAAATCAGTATCATGAAAATGATCATACTGCCCAAAGCAAACTACTGATTCAATGCAGTTCCTAACAAAGTACCAACATTATTCTTCATATAATTACAAAAAAATCTAAATTTCATAAAAAGACAATCCTAAGCAAAAGAACGAAGTCACAGGTATCACTTTACCTGACTTCAAATTATACTAACAGGCTATAGTAACTAAAATAACATGGTACTGATACAACAGTAGACACGTGGATAAATAAGAATAGAGAACCTAGAAATAAAGCTACATACATACAACAAACTGATCTTTGACAAGGTTAAAGAAAAGCAAACAATGAGAAAAGGACACTGTAATCATTAAATGGTATTGAGAAAATTGGCTAGCCAAAGCAGAATAATGAAACTAAACCCCTATCTCTTACCATTGGCAAAGTTAAGTCAACGTGGATTAAGGACCTGCAAGGAAGATCTGGAACTATGAATGTCCTAGGAGAAAACCTTGGAAAAACTCTTCTGGACATTGAGCTAGGCCAAGATATAATGATGAAGATGCCAAAAAGGAAATGTAACAAAGACAGATAAATGGGAATTAAACTAAAAAACTTATGGGCAGCAAGAGAAATAATCGACAGAAAATCTACAGAATGGGAAAAATATATTCAAATTTAGGCTCCAACAAAGGACTTTTATTTAGATTCTAAAAGGAACTCAAACCAACTCAACAAGTAAAAAACAAACAATCCCATTAAAAACTAGGCAAAAGACATGAACAGACATTCATCAAATGAAAACATACAAGCAGCTGACAAATATACAGGAAACTGTTTTTAATAATCATCAGAAAAATGCAAATTAAAAGCACATTGAGATATCATCTTGTACCAGTTAGAATGACTATTATTAAAATGTCAAAAAACAACAATATCAGTGTGGATGTGGAAAGAAGGCAAAATGGGCATATACATACTAATATGCATATATATATATATATATATATATACTAAATGTACATACATATACTAAGCATATATGCTTATGGAATACTAAGCATCCACTAAGAAGAGTGAAATTATGTCCTTTTCAGCAACATGGATGGAACTAGAGGATATTATTCTAAGTTAACTAACTTAGAAGCACAACAAAATACCACGTATTCTCATTTACAAGGGGAAGCTAAACAATGGGTACACATGGACATAAACATGGAAATAATAGACATCAAGTACTTCAAAAGGGAGAAAGGTGGAGACAGGGGCGAAGATTACAAAACTTCCTATTGGGTACAATGTTCACTATTTGAGTGATGTGTACACTAGAGGCCCAAACCTCACCGGTATGTAATGTGTCTACATAACAAACCTATACATGTGCCTATTTAATCTAAAATAATTTTTAAGATTTTAATAAGAAATAAAAATATAAAGTCTTTCCTTACTAATATCAATGCCTATAATTCTTCACAGTTTCTGTCAGTTTATTTTCTTCCTCATAATGAACCCTGTTTTCCTGTTTCTTTGTAGCTTTGTTATTGTTTTTATCGCACATTTGAAAAACAGCCACATTTCATTATATATATTCTGTGTCATGACAATGATCAGCTAATATGCTTGGCATATTCTCAGTCTCGACATCAGCTCTACATGAAAACTTAAGGTCTTCTCAGTTCTTTTGTGAACGTGCATCTGCCTGGACTCTATGTGCCCTATTTGATTTCTCCAAATACCCAATGGCTTTTGAATACCTTATCAAGTCAAAAATTCACAGCTCAGCTTCTCCTAAGTGCCACAGATGGCCTAGTGTATGTCTCTTCCCCCTAATCTCTTGCCAGTGGCATCTGTGCATCTATAGTCACCCTGCATCTCTACCGAGCCACTCTATAAATAAATGAGTTTATTTTAGTTCATTTCAGATTGTTTTTTGATAATTCCATGGGAGATTTGAGAGCTTTCTAATCTACCATCCTGCTGATGACACTCTGTGTGAAAATTTTTAAATGACTCTATTATATTCCATTGCTTTAATGTGTAGTAATTTACCTAATTATTTTCTTTTATTGTTTCTTTTAGGAAGAAGTGAATAGAAGAAAAGAGGGTGTTGCAAATCAAAAGCACATAGAGATATCATCTTACACCAGTCCACCAGTCAGAATGGCTATTCTTAAAATGTCAGACAACAACGGATATTGGTATAGATTCTTCAGAGATGTTAATCATTTTCCTTTTTTTTTTTTTTTTTTTTTTGAGACAGTCTTGCTCTGTCGCCCAGGCTGGAGCACAGTGGCCCAATCTTGGCTCACTGCAACCTCTGCCTCCTGAGTTTAAGCAATTCTCTTGCCTCAGCCTCCTGAGTAACTGGGATTACAGGCATCCACTACCACGCCAGACTAATTTTTGTATTTTTTTCATAGAGACAAGATTTCACCATGTTGACCTTGATTGGTCTCAAACTCCTGACCTCAAGTAATCATACTGCCTTGGCCTTCCAAAGTGCTGAGGTTACAGGCGTGAGCCACTGCTCCCGGCCTAATCATCGTGTTCTAATCTGCCCTCCAATGGGAGAAACAAGTAAAATTATGCCATGTGAGGATTAGTCACCAATTTATTTTAATTACTTTTTTCTTCATAACATTTAATAAGATCACAAATTATATAAAATAGTTATCAGTTTTTTGGGAAGTTACTTTTGCTGGTTTCTTATAAAACTGATGGAAGATACAAACACTATTAAAGAACTGTTTGCATGTTGCAAATGATGTCCAAAGTCCAAACATTGTTAATAATTAATACTCCAATAAGCATCATGTCAGAATTTCTGTTTTCTTTTCCCTTTGAACCTTTGCAGGATTGCCACATCATCAGGACCGCACCTTCATTAGGAATGAATATTCCTACTACAATTAAATAAGAAACAAAATTAATTTGCTGGTGAAAAATGTAAAAAGAGAAATTTTCTTTGGTTTTGTTTAATTTCTTTATTGAGGGTCACCATTAAAAAAAATGCTCACTGGTCATTCTTTTGAAAACTGTCTGAGAGAAAGATGTAAGATGGTTGATTATTTCAAATGACAGAAGATAAAGATGGGATATCATCATGGCATGAACAAAAATGAGATTCGTAGCTGGAGGTATTTTATAGTCTAACATGATCACCAATCATTCTATAAATCTGTTGGATGAGTTTATTAGATAAGTAGAGAGAGAGATTGATTGATACTGAATAGAAAATTTCACTTTAAAAATATATTTTGACTATATAATAATGTACGTAAAAATTCTCTTTGATAAGAAACAAGTGAACCGGATTCAATTTTCTTCACAGCCTGTGTAATACACCATCACTTGCTTCCTCCTACATGCCATTGATTAGCCCCAGGGAGCAGTGCAGCATTGCCTGCCCATTTTTTACATAACCCCTGAATATAAATGCCAGATTTTGCTGAAGGAAACAGGATCTGCTCAGTGAAAGAAGTGGCATGCAATGGATCCCAAATATCAGCGTGTGGAGCTAAATGATGGTCACTTCATGCCCGTATTGGGATTTGGCACCTATGCACCTCCAGAGGTAATAATCACATTTTCAGCATTGAGCATTTAAAAGAGCAAAGCTAGAATAAGTGGACGATGACCTGGGTTGTTCAGCTTTGTGTTTCTGTTACCCTGAGTGACTCACCTGGTCTGTCTTACTGGACTAGAGCTATTGTATGTTCAAAGAGAAAAGGTAGTCAATGTTTGTTTCGCACTGAGGTCTGTCATATGGTAATTTACTGCTTATTTTTATTTTGTACACTGTTTTTATATGCTGTTTCTGTGTATTGCCCAGCTTGGCAGAATATATAAAACTCAACAGTGAAGAACACTGCCTGGCAGTTCCCTTTCTAGGAGATGACTGCAGTGAGAATGGTTTCTCCATTTATTTCTGTGGTTGAAGAAATCTTTTCTTCTTCTACTAGATGTGATCAAAAGAAACATTTGTGGTAACAGCACCTAAAGATGGGGTGTATGAAAACGGTTGGGAGAGTACCACTGAGCTGCCGTGTGGCCTTGAGCATGACAGAGTAATACTGGTCCTGGACTTAATACAATACCTTGTACAACTCTCACCTCTAGGAAAATTGCCTGAAAGGAAAAATAACTTTATTCTAAGGAAAACCTAGAACCTCACAAGAAAAATTTTAAATTTTTGGTCCGTGTTAATATGCATCAGATTTGTATCAAAATGATAGGGGTGGTCCTCTGAAACGGAAGTGGGCAAAATGGAGACTTTTTTTCTAGACTGAGCTATTTCTACACTGGAAGAAAACTTGTATTCCAAGACTACTAAGTGTGTTAATAAGGAGTAGTCACATAAAATTTGTGTCTAAATTTGATCAACTATACGTTGTAAGAATTTACAGAGAAACACCTTGAAGACCATCGACAGGAGCAGTTCACTTTGTAATGCAAATTGGCATGAAGGGGAAGTAAGGAAAAGCACAAAACAGAAGCGCTAGCCTTGGTGAACCTTGAGTGCCTGCACAGCAAAGAGAGGATCAGGGTTGGTATCAGGGGAAGGCAGTGAGACCTGGCATCTAGTTCCTTTTAATTTCACTAGAAAAAGAAAGCTTCCGAAATGCTTATATTAAAATAGAAAATTGTTTCATTCACGGTTTTGTCATTTAAAAAATATACCTCTCAAATCTTTATCCAAATTTGGTAGATGTCAATAATTTTAAATTTCACTGAAATTATATCGTTCCTAAAAGAGTTGGTCTTATTTTTTAGGGATAAAGTGTACCTTACTAATCTCTCACAAGTTGCAGTTAATTTCTTAGGTATAAATCTACGTACTTGGAGTATATGTCTTTACTCCTAGTATTTAGTTCTGTCATACACACAGAATGGCTAATGGCTGTGTAGAAAGGAGTTAACACAATAGACTGCCACCTGTAGATGCACCTGTTTTCAAAGTTGGAGCCTGTCTGGTATCTGAGAAGCTGAATTTCTCACCCCTTCCTAACTGATAAGGGTAGCGGCTATAATTAACTGGTTGTACAAAGTGTGGGGTTTCTGTATACCTGCTTTCTTTACAAGACTGGAAGTTTGGTGTGTGCTATACAGACTGGGTCAATTTAACCAGCACCCAGTTAAAATCTTGGGAGTTGAGTCTCCAAATAGCATCCCTTGTAGTCAACATTTCCCCTATGTTGCCAAAATGTGATGCTGGAGGAAGTCAGTGTGTTTCCTGAAACATCACTGAGAGACGAATCATAGGAACTTACACAGTATTCTTACCATAATTTCTTCCATGTGCCTTTTTCCATGTGTTAATTTCACTATATTAAAAATAATTAGGAGTGTGTATTCAGTGACTCATACCTGTAATTCCAGCACTTTGGTAGGCCAAGGCAGGTGGATCCCTTGAGCTCGAGAGTTTGAGCCTGGGTAACATAGGAAATCCCATCTCTACCAAAAATACAAAAACTTAACCAGGCATCATGGTGCCTGTCTGTGGTCCTAGCTATTTGGGAGGCTGAGGTGGGAGGATCACTTGAGCCCAAGATAAAGAAGGTGGGGGTGAGGGCAGATTTTTTTTTTTTTTTTTTGAGACGGAGTCTGGCTCTGTCGCCCAGGCTGGAGTGCAGTGGCCCAATCTCGGCTCACTGCAAGCTCCGCCTCCTGGGTTCACGCCATTCTCCTGCCTCAGCCTCTCCGAGTAGCTGGGACTACAGGCGCCCGCCACCACGCCCGGCTAATTTTTTGTATTTTTAGTAGAGACGGGGTTTCACCGTGGTCTCGATCTCCTGACCTCGTGATCCACCCGCCTCGGCCTCCCAAAGTGCTGGGATTACAAGCGTGAGCTACCGCACCCGGCCTTTTTTTTTTTTTTTTTTGAGACGGAGTCTAGCTCTGTCCGCCAGGCTGGAGAGCAGTGGCGCGATCTCGGCTCACTGCAAGCTCCGCCTCCCGGCATCCACTACCACGCCCTGCTAATTTTTTATATTTTCAGTTGAGACAAGGTTTCACTGTGTTAGCCAGGATGGTTTCCATCTCCTGACCTTGTGATCCGCCCGCTTCGGCCTCCCAAAGTGCTGGGATTACAGGCGTGAGCCACCGCACCCGGCCCGGATTTTGTAGTGAGCCAAGATTGTCCCACTTTACACCAGCCTGGGTGACAGAGACTCTGTCTCAAATAATAATAACTCTTTATAAGTTGAGTCTTGTTAATTTTTCCAACAAATGACTGAATCTGAAGTTGTTGTTGGGAAACTCCATGCTAGTGATTAACTCGTAGCTGCCTGGGACTGAAGAGGTCCAGGGATACCCAATCTTTATTACTAACCAGGAAAGACTTAAGCAAATTGGGATGGGTTTATCACCCCACATACACAACCAACCCAAGACACGAGGATAATGTGATTTTTCTGAAGGTCAGTGCTGGTGCCTGAACTACTGATAGGGATGTGCTGGGAAGGGAAAAGCGTGGTTCCTTTAAATGATACAGAAGGCGGGAAGGGAAGTGCTGGTTAGAGGAGGACATGGTCCCTGGCTATGGCTCCACCTCCACGGACCTAGGTGAGGACAGGCATTTTTGTTTTCCTGCCCAAATGTTGCATTTCCCAAGACCACCCTGGCCTGCCATGCCCCCATCCTGTTCCTATAAAAACCCCAAATCCTAGTAGCAAGGCAGAGACAGAACCGGATGGACTTTGAGAGGAGCACATTGGCAGAGGAACACACAGGCAGCTGGACGTCCAGAGGAGCACATCAGCAGAGGAACACACGGGCGGCTAGACATCTAGAGAAATGCACCAAAAGGCACCAGCACGCCAGCGGGCCACCTACTGGCAGAAGCAGAATGACGCTGAGTTTGGCTTGGGCAGTCAGAAGACAGTCCAGGCTGCTGAGCAGCCGGACTTCAGGGGAAAACGTTCCTACTCCATCCCCTTCTGACTTCCCCCCAAGCTACCTCCACTCAGTGAAACCCTGCACTCATTCTGCAAGCCCAGGTGTGATCCGATACTTCTGGTACACCAAAGCAAGAACTCAGGATACAGAAAGCCCTCTGTCCTTGCGTTAAGGTAGAGGGGTCTAATTGAGCTGGTTAACACAAGCCTGTAGATGGCAAAACTTAAAGAACAAAACTAAAAGAGCACCCTGTAACACACGCCTGCTGGGGCTTCAGGAGCTGTAAACATCCACACCTAGACACTGTCAAGAGGTCAGAGCCCCACAACCTGCCCCCATCTGTATGCTCCCCCAGAGGTCTGAGCAGCAGAGCACTGAATAAGTGAGCCACACCCCCATCGCACACCCTGTGAGGACAAGGGAACTTTTCCTGTTTCACTACCTCTCAGGCACATTGATCACCAAATACTACCTTTCATTGCTCCCTCAGGTTCCGAGGAACAGAGCTGTGGAGGTCACCAAATTAGCGATAGAAGTTGGCTTCCGCCATATTGATTCTGCTCATGTATACGATAATGAGGAGCAAGTTGGACTGGCCATCCGAAGCAAGATTGCAGATGGCAGTGTGAAGAGAGAAGACATATTCTACACTTCAAAGGTACTGTGCCTATGATAGGCATATATGCACATGTATTTAATGGGATTGTGTGGAGATGACAATTCTATAACTGGTTCAGTAGTTGTGGGTGAATTGTGCTTATTAGTTCCAATTTATTCACATATTCATGTATTAAAATTAAAATAAAAGGCAGAGAATGATGATGCCTTTCTCATCATTGTTGTGTTCAAATTTACTACTTGAAAGTTACTTTAGGTTTTGAGCCTCAGCTCAGATCAGTATAATTTTTTTATGAATTCATCTTTTAATTTCAACAGGTTTGGGGGTACAGGTGGATTTTGGTTACACGAATCAATTCTATATTAGCGATTCTGAGATTTAAGTGAAGCTGTCAGGCGATCACTGGACATCGTACTTACTATGTAGGCTTTTATCCCTCACCTCACTCCCAACCTAACCCACACTGAGTCTTGAAAGTTCATTATATAATCTGTATGTCTACACATCCTCATAGCTTAGTTCCCACTTATAAGTGAGAATGTACAGTGTTTGGTTTTCCATTCCTGAATTACTTTACTTAGAATAATGGCCTCAAGCTCCAAGTTCCTGCAAAATATATTATTTCATTCCTTTTTATATATACACTATTCCATGATGTATGTATGTATGTATGTATATATATATATATATATATATATATACCACATTTTCATTATTCATGCATTGGTTGATGGGCACTTGGTTTCATATTTCTGCAATTGTGAATTGTACTGCTATAAACATGTGTGGGTATGTTTTTTTTTATATAATGACTTCTTTTCTTTTTGGTAGATACCAGTATTGGGATTGCTGAATCAAATGGTAGATCTACTTTAAGTTCTTTAAGGAATCTCCATACTGTTTTCCATAAAGATTATACTCATTTACATTCCTACCAGCAGTGTAAAAGTGTTCTCTTTTTACTACATTCATGCCAACTTCTACTGTCTTTTCAACTTTTTAATTATAACCATTCTTGCAGAAGGTGATATCTTATTGTGATTTTAATTTGTACTTCCCTGATTATTAGTTATGTTGAGCATTTTTTCATATGTTCATTGGCTGTTTGTATACTTCTTTTGAGAAATGTCTATTCATGTTATTTGCCCACTTTTCAACAGGGTTATTTGTTTTTATCTTGGTGACTTGAGTTCCTCGTAGATTCTGGATAATCAGTCCTTTGCTGGATGCATAGTTTGCAAAAAGTTTCTTCCATTCTGTAGGTTGTCTGTTTACTCGCATGATTATTTCTTTTGCTGTGCAGAATCTTTTTAGTTTAATTAGGTCCCATTTATTTTTGCTTTTTGTGCATTTGCATTTTGGGGTCTTAGAGATAAATTCTTTGCTGAGGCCAGTGTACAGGCCAATGTAAAGAAGAGTTTTTCCAATGTTGTCTTCTAGAATTTTTATGATTTCAGGTCTTAGATTTAAGTCTTTGATCCATCTTGTGTTGGTTTTTGTATAAGGTGAGAGATGGCTTCCAGTTTTATTCTTATACATGTGGCTTAACAGTTGTCCCAGCACCATTTATTGAATAGGGTTATTTTCCCTAATTTATGTTATTGTTTGCTTTGTCGAACAAAGATTAGTATTTGGCCTAATTTCTGGGTTCTGTATTCTGTTTCATTGATCTAAGTGCCTATTTTTTATACCAGTACCATGCTGTTTGTATAACTATAGTCATGTAGTATAATTTGAAGTCTGGTAACGTAATGCCTCCAGATTTCTTCTTTTTGCTTAGTATTGCCTTGGCTATTGAGGCCCTTTGTGGTTCCATATGAATTTAGAATATGGCCATTTTTATACTATTGATTCTTTCTATCCATAAGCATGGGTTGTGTTTCCATTTGTTTATGTATCATTTCTTTTTAGTAGTGTTTTGTATTTTTTTGTAGAGATCTTTCATCTCTTTGGTTAAGCATATTCCTAGGCATTTTATTTGCAGCTGCTGTAAATGGAATTCTTAATTTGACTCTTAGTATGGTTGTTGTTGGTGAATAGCAGTGCCACTAATTTCTGTAAAGTGATTTTGTAACCTGAGACTTTATTGAATTTGTTTGTCAGAGGAGCTTTTTGGATGAGGCTTTGGGGTTTTGTAGGTATATGATCTTATTACTGGCAAACAGCAATACTTTGGCTTATTCTTTTCCAATTTGGATGCTCTTTATTTTTTTTTACCTTGCCTGATTACTCTGGCTAGGACTTCCAGTACTATGTTTAATAGAAGTGGTAAAAATTGGGCATCCTTGTCTTGTTCCAGTTTTCAGGGGAATGCTTTCAATTTTTCTCCATTCAGTATGATGTTGGCTATGGATTTGTTATATATGCATTTTATTCCTAGTTTGTTGAGGGTTTTTATCATAAATGGATGTTGGATTTTATTAATTGCTTTTTTGCATCTATTGAAATGATCATATGGTTTTGGTTTTTAATTCTCTTTGTGTGATATATCATATTTATTGGCTTGTGTATATTATAACATCCCTGCACCTATGGGATGAAACCCACTTGATCATGATATATTTTTGATGTGCTGATGGATTTGGTTAGCTAGTATTTTCTTGAGGATTTTTGCATCTGTGTTCATCAGGGAGATTGGTCTATAGTTTTTTCTTTTTTTTTTTTTTGTTATGTCCTTTCCTGGTATTGGTATTAGGTAATACTGGCTTCATAGAATAATTTAGGCAGGATTCCCTCTTTCTCTGTATTTTTGAATAGTTTCAGTAGGATTGGTACCAATTCTTTGAACATCTGGTAGAATTCAGCTGTGAATATACCTGAACCTGGACTTTTTTGTTGGCTATTCTTTATTGCTGATTCAATCTTGCTGCTTGTTGTTGGTCTTTTCTGGGTTTCTATTTCTCCCTGATTTAATCTAGGAAGGTTGTATGTTTCCAGGAATTTATCCATTTACTCTAGATTTTCTAGTTTGTGCACATGAAGGTGTCCTTAGTTATCTCAAATGATTGTTTTGTATTTCTGTGCTATCATTTATAATGTGTCCAGTTTCATTTTTAATTGAGTGCTTATTTTGATCTGCTCTCTTCCTTTCTTGGTTAATCTCACTAACAGTCTCAATTTTCATCTTTTCAAAGAACCAGCTTTTAGTTTCATTGATCTTTTGTGATTTTTTAATTTCAATTCATTTAGTCCTGCTCTGATAGTCATTATTTCTATTCTTCTGCTAGCTTTGGGTTTAGTTTCTTCCTGTTTCTCTAGTTTATAGAGGTGTGACATTAGATTGTCAATTTGTGCTATTTCAGACTTCTTGATGTAGGCATTTAATGTTATGAACTTTCCTCTTAGCACTGCTTTTGCTGTATCCCAGAGGTTTTGATAACTGTGTCACTATTATCATTTATTTCAAAAAATTACATATCATTTTTATTTTATTGTTAACCCAAAAACATTCAAGAACAGATTACTTAATTTCCATGTATTTTTGTGGTTTTGAGGGTTCCTTTCAGAGTTGATTTCTAGTTTTATTCCACTTAGTTCTGAGAAGATACTTGATATAATTTGGATTTTCTTAAATTTATTGAGACTTGTTTTGTGGCCTATCATATGGTCTATCTTGGAGAATGTTCTATGTGCTAATGAGAAGAATGGATATTCTGCAGTTGGTGGGTAGAATGTTCCATAAACATCTGTTAAGTCCATTTTTTAAGAGTACAATTAAATCCATTGTTTGTTGATTTTCTGTCTCAATTATTTGACTAGTGCTGTACAGTAGAGTATTGGGTCCCCCACTATTATTGTGTTGCTACCTTATGTATTAGGTCTGGTAGTAATAGTTTTATAAATCTGGGAGCTCCAGTGTTAGGTGCATATAAATTCAAGATTGTAATATCTTCTTGTTGGATTGATTCCTTTGTCATTATATAATGGCCTTGTCTTTTTTTATTATTTTTGCTTTAAAGTCTATTTTGTCTGATATAAGAATAGCAACTGATGCCCACTTTTGGTTTCCATTTGCATGGAATCTCTTTTTTCACCCTTTTACCTTGAGTTTATACAAATCCTGATGTGTTAGCTGAGTTTCTTGAAGACAGAAGGTATTTGGTTTGTGGTTTATTATCTATTCTGCCATTCTGTATCTTCTAAGTGGAGCACTTAGGCCACTTATGTTCAATATTAGTATTGAGATGTGAGACACTTCTATTTACCATTTTAGTTGTTATATACTTTGGTTTTTTGTTGTTGTGTTATTAATAGGCTTCGTGAGTTTTGTGCTTTCAGGAGGTTCTATTGTGGTGCATAATGAGGCCTTTGTTTCCGGATTATAACTCCTTATAGAATTTCTTGTAGTGCTGGTTTGATAGTGGCAAATTCCTTCAGCATTTGTCTGAAAATCCCTTTATTTCTCCTTCATTTACGAAATGTAGTTTTGCTGGATACAAAATTTGATAATTGTTTTGTTTAAGGGGGCTAAAGATAGGACCTCAATCCCTTCTAGCTTGTAGGGTTTCTGCTGAGAAGCCTCCTGTTAGTCTGATAGATTTTTCTTTATAAGTTACTTGATGCTTCTGTCTTACAGCTTTTAGAATTATTTCCTTCATATTGACTTTGGATAGCCTCATGACCTTGTGCCTTGGTGGTGATATTTTTGCAATGAATTTCCCAGGGGTTGTTTGAGCTTCTTGTATTTGGATATCTAAATCTCTAGCTAGGCCAGGAAAGTTTTCCTCAATTATTCTCTCAGTTAAATTTTCCAAATTTTTAGACTTTTCTTCTCCCTCAGGAAAACTAATTATTCTTAGGTTTGGCTATTTTACAAAACTCCCTATTTTGTGGAGATTTTGTTCACTTCTTTTGATTCTTTATCATTGTCTTATTGTGTTAATTCAGAAGCCGCCTCGTTGAGCTCTAAAATTCTTTTCTCTACTTGTTCTATTGTTGAAACCTTCCACTGCATTTTGTATTTCACTAAATGTGCCTTTCATTTCCAGAAACTCTGATTTTGTGTGTGTGTGTGTGTGTGTGTGTGTGAGACAGAGAGATAGCTATCTCCCTGGAAAATTTTTCATTCATATCCTGAATTTTTAAATTTCTTTAGGTTGATTTTCACTTTACTATGGTATCTCCTCGAGTAGCTTACTAATGAACCTTCTGAATTCATAAACTGTTATTTCAAAGATTTTATCTTGGTTTGGATCCATTGCTGGGGAGCCAGTGTGATGTTTTGGGAGTATTTTGGGTGACCCCTGGGTTTTGGGTGACAAAATAATGTTTTGTCATATTACCATGATTACTTTTCTGGTTTACCATTTTGATAGACTATTTATTCTAATTGTTCTTGAATTTATTTGCATTTTTTTCTCTTTTAAGGATCTGACTGTAATGTTTATACTTTATAATAGCCTAATTTGATCCTTAGTGCTATTAGATGTGAATACTATTATGAGTTCTTTGGTTATATGGAGTCTTTGTATCATGGCTTCCTCAGATGCTGGGCGTAGTATCTACATACTCAGCATGTGGGCAGGTTCACTGTCTCCTATGGGATTGGAATGGCAGTGGTCTCTTGAAAGCTCATCTCATTCTCCTGTTGTGTACATTTTTTATTTATTCAATTTTCCCAGTATTTTATATTAAATTTATTTATCGAGTATTCCCAACCAAGGATATCATCCCAGGCCAGTAGAGATTGTATCTCTGGATAGGAAACATTTGTAGCCAAAGAAGGTTGCTAAATGCAGTACCCAATGGTGGGCGGAGGTCCCAGCCTTGATGAAGATAGTAGAGAGAGCTCACAATTGGACTCAGTATCTTATCAGGGTGAAGGGTGGGAGCTACCTCAGCTCAACTGCCAGGCTAACAGGAAAGCTATCCACCTCCCAGCCTCTCTTTTATCCCAGTGTTCTGGATATTGAGATCAGACAGGCACCACTTTTCATCTGTAGGAATGCTGATGTTCCAAGTAGGGAGAAATCATGACTGCCTTTCATGCAAGTCCAAACCTGGGAAGTGCTCCTCCTGTGGTGATGCAGTCATGCTGAGATGTTCCAGGAAGGCTAGCTGTAGGTGACCAATGCTGAACTCCTTTGGGAGAGGCCTTAGGTATGTCTGCAGTGATGGACAAGTAGGGAAAGACCTCTTCTCTAAGAACTTTCATGAGCACCAAGGCTGCTTGACTGTTATGGGTAGAGGTTTAGACTTTCTCTACTGAACCCAGCATGGCAATTGTGTCTCTGCTGAAAGAAACTTTCCACCTATGGAAAGATGTGGGACTCAAGGCCTGCTCTCTGGATTGCTTTGTCCCACGGAATGTTCCCTTGATGTGATGCTCTCCCCCTTACCCTGAGAGTAGGAGTTCCTGAGAGCCAGACTACAGTGATTGATTTTTATTGCTATTCTGGGTCTAGCCACCCAGTGGTGGGATTGCCTCACTCTGGGCTAGTGCTGGTGAATATCTGCAAGGGATTCAGTTATGTGACCTGTTTTCAAGTCTCCCAGAAGTGGGTACCAGCTCCAGCTGTCATGGGGGAGGCAGGGAAGTGACATAGATTCTGTGAGATGCCTTGATTATAGATAGCCCTGGTGTGCTGGCTTTCTCAAATGTTGGTTATAATAGTAGTAAACTTGTCCCATGGACACACTCAGGACTTCTGGCTAGCCAGGTAGTTGCAGGCAATAGTGGTAGCTGAGATCATGCACAAGTTTTCTCCTACCTGGGTGCAGTGTTACTCTACCTGAATATTCTGTGATGGACTGTGTTGGTTGCAAGAGATGGCACTTGCAAAAGAGCACCAGCTGTGGTAGTAGCAGTGAGATTTGAACTTGCCTTATGTTGCCCTGGGGAGGTATTCTGGTTTCTCAGGTGATGGGCAGGGCCATAAATTTCCTAAAAATTTATTGTGTGTTAAGCTACCAGGGTGGGTGGAGGGGCACAACCAAGTTTGGTCAGGGTTAGGCAGGTTTGCACTCTTTCTGGAGACTAGCTTCAGCTGCTGTGAGGGTCAGGGGATGGTGCTCAGACCACTGGGGTAATGTTCCAAAGGGGATCATAACTGCCTTTGCTGCACAAAAGTGTTCACACAGGGAGTAGGGAGTAGCAAGTGGCAGTAAGCCTCACTGAGATCACCTGCAGTTGGCAAGGCAGATCTGTCCCACGGTGCTCTGCTAAGAGCACTGGACTAAGTTCCAAGCAGCCTGTGCTCAAAACTCAGACTTGCCATGGGCCATAAGCTTTTCCTGTGGTGATAGCAACTTTGGCTTTCAAGCTATGCCCCTCCCCATCCACCTGCAAAGCCAGGTGCCAGGCTTCTGCATTTGTCTGCAGCATACTTCCTGCTTTCCCCTGGGGTTCTGGCCAAAGGAGCTCATTCCCACTTAATATTAATATCATGAAATTCAGTTAGGAGCTTCTTTTGATCTGGACATGTGCCTGAACTCCCCAAGTTCAGGTTGGCTGACTTCGCTGATATCCCCTGTGAGATAAAATAAGAAATAGCTTCCCTCAGTCCATGTTGGAGATTGGTAATACCTTTGTGGCACTTGTCACTGCTGCTTCTACTTTATTTCTCACCTGTCCCTAAATCAGCTTTGGGCCTGGGTAGGGTTAAGGCCTTACCCATGGCCTGAATTCTCGGATTCCCTAGTGGGGAAGGGTATTCTGGAGGCAGTTTCTCCCCTTCTCACACTCTGGGCACTTACAGTTTTTCATTTGTCTCACAGTGTTGGCTGTAGCCTGCCACTTCTTTCAAAGGATCTGTGAATTCTTTCAGTTTTCCTATTAAGTTCCTGCATTGCTTCTTGGAAAAAAGTTTGCAGTGTGAATCTCTATACACTATTCTGTCTTTCCAAGTGAGAGAGGCATGCTAACACTGCCTCCAATCCACAATCTTGGGAACAAAAAACTTAGACCAGGATGGTTTAACATAGACTATGGATTCATAGAGACCTATAATCATATTTTAGTTTTTCTTATGTCTGGGATGACTTTCTTCAATATCTTATTCTGAATCTCAATTGTCCTTTTCACTGAAGAGTGTGGGAGGCAGGGAGATGCAATATAAGAGATGTTATGAGTATGAAACAACAGATAACAAAAGTTTCTTGAATGATGCTCAACACATGTCAGCATGTAAAAACTTTTTGCTCTTCAGTTTCTAAACAGGAATGATTATTCTTGCCCATCGGGTTCAACGGATGAGAAAGTTAGACTATTCAAATACTTATAATTTCTCTCAAACACAATTCAGATAATCAGAATTACTTGATATCAATTTTTACCTATTGAAAATTTTAATCCCATTGTTCAACAGTTGTACTAACTACATATGCAATATATAGTAGCTTTCATATGGGTAGCTAATGTCAAAATAAAACAAAGGGAATTTTTGCCAGAGGTCATCTGTTTGGAACGGTGAAAAACGTCTAAATATTAGGTGAAGCAAACTAATAAAACTAGCTCATGTTTTTATTCAACATAAATCCTTTATTTTACCATGCAGCTTTGGTGCACTTTCTTTCGACCACAGATGGTCCAACCAGCCTTGGAAAGCTCACTGAAAAAACTTCAACTGGACTATGTTGACCTCTATCTTCTTCATTTCCCATTGGCTCTCAAGGTAGGGAATTTGTGAGATCAAACTTCTCTTCTGTTCTCAGCATGACCATCCTTTATGACGGTTGAATTGAGCTTCTTCTAAGGAGGGTGTAGGTATTATTACATGGGAGAAGAGTCCTAAGTATAACACCTAAGCCATTTTATTGAAGAGTAAAACCTTCCTTCTGTAATGTATGATGACAACAGAAGACAGTACATCAACCTCAAAGCCTCTACTTCAAAAACTCAAGAAAATAACAATAGCCACCTTCAAGGCTCTGTCTTAATTGGGGTTCCTGAGTCCATCTCTTAGGATGTCCACAGAGACAGAGATCCATGCAGCTGTGGTACCCCAAAAAACTACTGCACATGTGGTGCACAGTGAGTTTCCATTATCTTTCCTCATTTTAAGCTGAAGTAGATTTGGTGGAATTCACTCTGGGTGAGTCTTAAAAAGGAAACCATAATAGGACCTGAGAATCCTTGCCTTTTTCACTAAGGCCTGTTTCACCATGGAGTTTGTAGCTTTGCTTAGTCATAAATTTCGTTTGTGTATAACTTTTAAATTTATAGAAAACAACTCAGGCTAGTTTCTTTAAAAAAGATTTTAGGAGCCAAGATGGCCGAATAGGAACAGCTCCGATCTACAGCTCCCAGCGTGAGTGACACAGAAGACGGGTGATTTCTGCATTTCCGCTTGAGGTACCGGGTTCATCTCACTAGGGAGTGCCAAACAGTGGGTGCAGGACAGCCTGTGCAGCGCACTGTGCATGAGCCAAAGCAGGGCGAGACATTGCCTCACTCAGGAAGTGCAAGGGGTCAGGGAGTTCCCTTTCCTAGTCAAAGAAAGGGGTAACAGACGGCACCTGGAAAATCGGGTCAGTCCCACCCTAATACTGTGCTTTTCCAATGGGCTTGGAAAATGGCACACCAGGAGATTGTGTCCCACACATGGCTCGGAGGGCCCTATGCCCATGGAGTCTCACTGATTGCTAGCACAGCAGTCTGAGATCAAACTGCAAGGTGGCAGTGAGGCTGGGGGAGGGGCACCCACCATTGCCCAGGCTTGCTTAGGTAAACAAAGCAGCCAGGAAGCTCGAACTGGGTGGAGCCCACCACAGCTCAAGGAGGCCTGCCTGTCTTTGTAGGCTCCACCTCTGGGGGCAGGGCACAGACAAACAAAAATTCAGCAGGAACCTCTGCAGACTTAAATGTCCCTGTCTGACAGCTTTGAAGAGAGTAGTGGTTCTCCCAGCACGCAGCTGGAGATCTGAGAACGGACAGACTGCCTCCTCAAGTGGGTCCCTGACCCCCGAGCAGCCTAACTGGGAGGCACCCCCCCAGTAGGGACAGACTGACACCTCACTCGGCCAGGTACTCCTCTGAGACAAAACTTCCAGAGGAACTATCAGACAGCTGAATTTGTGGTCTCATGAAAATCCGCTCTTCTGCAGCCACTGCTGCTGACACCCAGCCAATCAGGGTGTGGAGTGGACCTCTAGCAAACTCCAACAGACCTGCAGCTGAGGATCTTGTCTGGTAGAAGGAAAACTAACAAACAGAAAGGACATCCACACCAAAAACCCATCTGTACATCACCATCATCAAAGGCCAAAAATAGATAAAACCACAAAGATGGGGAAAAAACAGAGCAGAAAAACTGGAAACTCTAAAAAGCAGAGTACCTCTCCTCCTCCAAAGGAACGCAGTTCCTCACCAGCAACAGAACAAAGCTGGATGGAGAATGACTTTGACGATTTGAGAGAAGAAGGCTTCAGATAATCAAACTACTCCGAGCTACGGGAGGAAATTCAAAACAATAGCAAAGAAGTTAAAAACTTTGAAAAAAAAACGAGACAAATGGACAACTAGAATAACCAATGCAGAGAAGGGCTTAAAGGAGCTGATGGAGCTGAAAGCCAAGTTTCGAGAGCTACACGAAGATTGCAGAAGCCTCAGTAGCTGATGCAATCAACTGGAAGAAAGGGTATCAGTGATGGAAGATGAAATGAATGAAATGAAGGGAGAAGGGAAGCTTAGAGAAAAAAGAATAAAAAGAAACAAACAAAGCCTGCAAGAAATTTGGGACTATGTGAAAAGACAAAACCTATGTCTGATTCGTGTACCTGAAAATGATGGAGAGAATGGAACCAAGTTGGAAAACACTCTGTAAGATATTATCCAGGAGAAATTCCCCAATCTAGCAAGGCAGGCCAACATTCAGATTCAGGAAATACATAGAATGCCACAAAGATACTCCTCGAGAAGTGCAACTCCAAGACACATAATTGTCAGATTCACCAAAGTTGAAATGAAGGAAAAAATGTTAAGGGCGGCCAGAGAGAAAGGTCGGGTTACCCACAAAGGGAAGCCCATCAGACTAACAGCTGATCTCTCTGCAGAAACTCTACAAGCCAGAAGAGAGTGGGGGCCGATATTCAACATTCTTAAAGGAAAGAATTTTGAACCCAGAATTTCATATCCAGCCTAACTAAGCTTCATAAATGAAGGAGAAATAAAATACTTTACAGACAAGCAAATGCTGAGTGATTTTCTCACCACCAGGCCTGCCCTAAAAGAGCTCCTGAAGGAAGCAATAAACATGGACAGGAACAACTAGTACCAGTCACTGCAAAAACATGCCAAATTGTAAAGACCATTAGACTAGGAAGAAACTGCATCAACTAACGGGCAAAATAACCAACTAACGTCATAATGACAGGATCACACTCACACATAACAACATTAACTTTAAATGTAAATGGGCTAAATGCTCCAATTAAAAGACACAGACTGGCAAGTTGGATAAGGAGTCAAGACCCATCAGTGTGCTGTATTCAGGAAACCCATCTCACATGCAGAGACACACATAGACTCAAAATAAAGGGATGGAGGAAGATCTATCAAGCAAATGGAAAACAAAAAAAGGCAGGGGTTGCAATCCTAGTCTCTGATAAAATAGACTTTAAACCAACAAAGATCAAAAGAGACAAAGAAGGCCATTACATAATGGTAAAGGGATCAATTCAACAAGAAGAGCTAACTATCTTAAATATATATGCACCCAATACAGGAGCACCCAGATTCATAAAGCAAGTCCTGAGTGATGTAAAAAGGGACTTAAACTCCCACACAATAATAATGGGAGATTTTTAACACCCCACTGTCAACATTAGACAGATCAACAAGACAGAAAGTTAACAAGGATACCCAGGAATTGAACTCAGCTCTGCACAAAGTGGACCTAATAGACATCTACAGAACTCTCCACCCCAAATCAACAGAATATATATTTTTTTCAGCACCACACCATACCTATTCCAAAATTGACCACATAGTAGGAAGTAAAGCTCTCCTCAGCAAATGTAAAAGAACAGAAATTATAACAAACTGTCTCTCAGACCACAGTGCAATCAAACTAGAACTCAGGATTAAGAAACACACTCAACACCGCTCAACTACATGGAAACTGAACAACCTGCTCCTGAATGACTACTGGGTACATAACGAAATGAAGGCAGAAATAAAGATGTTCTTTGAAACCAACGAGAACAAAGACACAACATACCAAAATCTCTGGGACACATTCAAAGCAGTGTGTAGAGGGAAATTTATAGCACTAAATGCCCACAAGAGAAAGCAGGAAAGATCCAAAATTGACACCCTAACATCACAATTGAAAGAACTAGAAAAGCAAGAGCAAACACATTCAAAAGCTAGCAGAAGGCTAGAAATAACTAAAATCAGAGGAGAACTGAAGGAAATAGAGACACAAAAAACCCTTCAAAAAATTAATGAATCCAGGGCTGGTTTTCTGAAAAAATCAACAAAATTAATAGACTGCTAGCAAGACTAATAAAGAAGAAAAGAGAGAAGAATCAAATAGATGCAATAAAAAATGAAAAAGGGGATATCACCACCAAGCCCACAGAAATACAATCTACCATCAGAGAATACTACAAACACCTCTATGCAAATAAACTAGAAAATCTAGAAGAAATGGATAAATTCCTCAACAAATACACCCTCCCAAGACTAAACCAGGAAGAAGTTGAAACTCAGAATAGACCAATAACAGGCTCTGAAATTGTGGCAATAATCAATAGCTTACCAACCAAAAAGAGTCCAGGACCTGATGGATTCACAGCCAAATTCTACCAGAGGTACAAGGAGGAACTGGTACCATTCCTTCTGAAACTATTCCAATCGATAGAAAAAGAGGGAATCCTCCCTAACACATTTTATGAGGCCAGCATCGTCCTGATACCAAAGCCTGGCAGAGACATAACCAAAAAAGAGAATTTCAGACCAATATCCTTGATGAACATTGATGCAAACATCCTCAATAAAATACTGGCAAACTGAATCCAGCAGAACATCAAAAAGCTTATCCACCATGATCAAGTGGGCTTCATCCCTGGGATGCAAGGCTGGTTCAACATATGCAAATCAATAAATGTAATCCAGTATATAAACAGAACCAAAGACAAAAACCACATGATTATCTCGATAGATGCAGAAAAGGCCTTTGACAAAATTCAACAACCCTTCATGCTAAAAACTCTCAATAAATTAGGTATTGATGGGATGTATCTCAAAATAATAAGAGCTATCTATGACAAGCCCACAGCCAATATCATACTGAATGGGCAAAAACTGGAAGCATTCCCTTTGAAAACTGGCACAAGACAGGGATGCCCTCTCTCACCACTCCTATTCAACATAGTGCTGGAAGTTCTGGCCAGGGCAATCAGGCAGGAGAAGGAAATAAAGGGTATTCAATTAGGAAAAGAGGAAGTCAAATTGTCCCTGTTTGCAGATGACATGATTGTATACCTAGAAAACCCCATCGTCTCAGCCCAAAATCTCCTTCAGCTGATTAGCAACTTCAGCAAAGTCTCAGGATACAAAATCAATGTACAAAAATCACAAGCATTCTTGTATATCAATCATAGACAAACAGAGAGCCAAATCATGAGTGCACTCCCATTCACAATTGCTTCAAAGAGAATAAAATACCTAGGAATCCAACTTACAAGGGATGTGAAGGACCTCTTCAAGGAGAACTACAAACCACTGCTCAATGCAATAAAAGAGGATACAAACAAATGGAAGAACATTCCATGCTCATGGGTTGGAAGAATCAATATCGTCAAAATGGCCATACTGCCCAAGGTAATTTATAGATTCAATGGCATCCCCATCAAGCTACCAATGACTTTCTTCACAGAATTGGAAAAAACTACTTTAAAGTTCATATGGAACCAAAAAAGAGCCTGCATCACCAAGTCAATCCTAAGCCAAAAGAACAAAGCTGGAGGCATCACGCTACCTGACTTCAAAATATACTACAAGGCTACAGTAACCAAAACAGCATGGTACTGGTACCAAAACAGAGACATAGATCAATGGAACAGAACAGAGCCCTCAGAAATAATGCCGCATATCTACAACTATCTGATCTTTGACAAACCTGACAAAAACAAGCAATGGAGAAAGGATTCCTATTTAATAAATGGTGCTGGGAAAACTGGCTAGCCATATGTAGAAAGCGGAAACTGGATCCCTTCCTTACACCTTATACAAAAATTAATTCAAGATGGATTAAAGACTTACATGTTAGACCTAAAACCATAAAAACCCTAGAAGAAAACCTAGGCAATACCATTCAGGACATAGGCGTGGGCAAGGACTTCATGTCTAAAACACCAAAAGCAATGGCAACAAAAGCCAAAATTGACAAATGGGATCTAATTAAACTAAAGAGCTTCTGCACAGCAAAAGAAACTACCATCTGAGTGAACAGGAAACCTACAGAATGGGAGAAAATTTTTGCAACCTACTCATCTGACAAAGGGCTAATATCCAGAATCTACAATGAACTCAAACAAATTTACAAGAATAAAACAAACAACCCCATCAAAAAGTGGGCAAAGGACATGAACAGACACATCTCAAAAGAAGACATTTATGCAGCCAAAAAACACATGAAAAAATGCTCATCATCACTGGCCATCAGAGAAATGCAAATCAAAACCACAATGAGATACCATATCTCACACCAGTTAGAATGGCCATCATTTAACAAGTCAGGAAACAACAGGTTCTGGAGAGGCCGTGGAGAAATAGGAACACTTTTACACTGTTGGTGGGACTGTAAACTAGTTCAACCATTGTGGAAGTCAGTGTGGTGATTCCTCAGGGATCTAGACCTAGAAATACCATTTGACCCAGCCATCCCATTACTGGGTATATACCCAAGGGACTATAAATCATGCTGCTATAAAGACACATGCATACGTATGTTTATTGTGGCACTATTCACAATAGCAAAGACTTGGAACCAACCCAAATGTCCAACAACAATAGACTGGATTAGGAAAATGTGGCACCTATACACCATGGAATACTATGCAGCCATAAAAAATGATGAGTTCATGTCCTTTGTAGGGACATGGATGAAACTGGAAAACATCATTCTCAGTAAACTATCGCAAGGACAAAAAACCAAACACCGCATGTTCTCACTCACAGGTGGGAATTGAACAATGAGAACTCATGGACACAGGAAGGGGAACATCACACTCTGGGGACTGTTGTGGGTTGGGGGGAGGGGGGAGGGACAGCATTAGGAGATATACCTAATGCTAAATGACGAGTTAATGGGTGCAGCAAACCAACACGGCACATGGATACATATGTAACAAACCTGCACATTGTGCACAGGTACCCTAAATCCTAAAGTATAATAATAAAATAAAATAAAATAAATTAAATAAAAAAGAGTTTATTGCGTGATGCAAATGGGTAGTCACTGCCATGAATACATTTAAAGATTTGACACAGACTCTAAAAATGTGGCCTTTTCTCCATAATTATCTGTGAACTCCAAGAGGTTTTCTGGATTTTTGTCCCAGCCTTTTTGATTGTTGGCAATGACAGCTTTGAGGCAGCTCAATGCTCATGGTGATTAACATACAAGAGCCTCCGTGGGTCTAACAACTTTCAAATTAATATTGAAAAGAACTTCCATTTGAACATGTTTAGTTTATGATCCTGCTCATGGACTATCAAGTCTTCAGGGGCATAAGGAACTCTTATTGTATCACCTGGATCAAGAATACAATCCCTTATTGCTGGGTATCAAGGGCTGTTTGAGTCAAAGAGAGGCATTTCCCCAGAGAAAATTATAGGATCAGACAAAAGTAACAAAAGTCGACTCTGAAACCCCATTAAAACCTGTAAAATGGTTATTAATATATATAATGGAAGTAGGAGATTAAAGTAAGCCTGTCTCCTAAAGACGTTCCTTAAAACTCCGTACGTGAAACACTTGGCCCACATCACTTTCTAGAACATTGCAGCACCTACCTCACGGTGGATTATTATCCTAAAACGTACATGGGAGCATGCCTATGGGTGGAGAAGTTAAATTGTGACATTAAAATGACTGCTTCTACTTCAGCCAGGTGAGACGCTACTACCAAAAGATGAAAATGGAAAAGTAATATTCGACACAGTGGATCTCTGTGCCACATGGGAGGTGAGTGCTTGGAGGACAGAGTACAGAAAAGGAAGACAAGAAGAGGTAAACCTGTTCCCCAGCTTTCATATGCAACAATGGAATATGCACCACTGGAACTGGAAATTAAGTAGCTTGACAAAGGAAGTTTTGCTGAGTGGTAGGGAAGAACACATGACTGAAATAGAATAGCGGGAAATGAAGGAGATAAACTGGGGACAAGGAAGACAGGTATTCCTCCCCCTCCATGTACATTTATCTCTCCAGCTTCCTAAAGAGGATACACAAATTCTTCTTGCTGTCACTATCCTTTTGTTATCTGTTGTAATTTTTTCTCTTGAGAATCACTGCTATTTTCATTGTCATATCTTAACAGTTGTTGCTTTAACAATTCTGTCTTGCGTTTATCATAATCTGCAGCCAACTGCACAAATAATTCCTCATAATCCCTTTCTCCCCAGGTCATGGAGAAGTGTAAGGATGCAGGATTGGCCAAGTCCATCGGGGTGTCAAACTTCAACCGCAGGCAGCTGGAGATGATCCTCAACAAGCCAGGGCTCAAGTACAAGCCTGTCTGCAACCAGGTGAGCGCCCTCAGCCTCCTCTCCTTTGTCTTCTCAATGTCCATCTTCCTGTCCTACTGCCTGGCTTCCATTTGTTCTGTTCCACTTTCACTTGTGAAACAGAAGATTCTAGAAAGCAAAACATCTGTCTAGAAGAAAATGGAAGACCCTTAATTGCACCTCTCCTTGGAGAAGTCTTAGTGAAAATGGTACAGAGACCTTCATGCTAAATTGTGTGTAATATTTTTGGGGGAGGTAAATTTCATCAAGGGGGACTGAAATGGTTAATCAGAGCTCAGGGAGAAGGTGGACTTATCTCTAAGGTATGAAAGACCACCAGAGAGTGGATTGGTAAAGATGATTTGGAGTATAATGTGTATAATTATAGAGGCCATAAAAACATGGGATGAGCAATAAATCAGGAGAGAGTGAGAATAAGAAGATAGGTACTACGGGTTTAAATAGGGTTTCGATGTCTGAATGCTTTTTCTTGGCATCTCTGTTTTCATAGTTCTTAAGCAGGTACTAAAAATTAACTAGAAACAATGAAAGTCATCCAGGTTAGGGAGAGGAAGTCACCCGTTTATGAGAGCTGCTTGAGAGATAAGCTGAATGGACGTGGCGTGCTACCCCCACCCCCGCCTTGTGTAGAAAAGCCTGCCAATGTTGCCTCATTTAGACCCAAACTCCAAAACGGGAGTCTTATAGCTGGACCACCTAGGAAGAGAGGTTCTAAAGCACAAAAAAGAAAGCATTTCATTTTGGGACACTTATTTGCAGCTGGAAATGGGGGAATGGGCTAACTTGGCTAAACTACTATCTTGTCCATCCTGCCTTCATTTCAGTCCTTCCACATTGCTATTTGGTGTTTGGACTGTGCTGGAAGAACTGTTTTATACAGGCTGCTATTCAATAAATTTGTAAATACCATACCCACCGAAGGATTTAACACTGAAAAGATTAAGGTAACTTTGGAAAATTCTAAAAGTCACTTTTCACTCCTGAGATGTAGGTGGTCAGGAGAAATGAGGAACACTGTAGAAGCCATATGCAAGATGCACAGATGGCATCGTGTTTGTTGTGGACTGTTGATGTTGACAGGATGGAAGAAGTCAAAACTGAACTTTATAAAATAGGGTATAAGAAAACAAAGATGTCCCTGTACTTACAGGTGCTAAGAAACTAGACTTGAAGAACTTGTCTCTCTCAGAAATTGAGAAATCGTTAGCAATGGTTGAACTGAGCTCATCAACTCCTTGGCATTTGCAGCCTACCTGTGCAATCGTAGGACATGAAATAAAGGAAGGACTTGAGAAACTCCATGATGTGATAATGAAAAGAAAAATATTGCAGTAATATAAAAAGATGAATATGATACCTTTTCTATATATGTGGAATAGATTTTCTCTGGTCTGATTTTGACAAATGCAAGACTGTCTACAGCCTAGTTTTCCTGTATGCCCTCCTGGGTGCTATCAAACCTTCATTTCATTGAACAATCAGATGCCCAACTCTGTGGCTTTGTGGAAGATGAGTAAATGCAGTAATGCTTGAAATGGTCTCTTCTCCCTAGCCCACAAATATTTTGGTACTATCATTTTGGGAAGTCAAGCAAGTATAATAAATTAACCAGAACACAATTGCGGAAATTTGATGCAAAGTTAGTGAAATAAAACTTTAAAGAGTGAAAAAAAGAAAGTTAACTATTTATGGAGATAACTAGTTATGGTGGATGAAATCAACACTGAGGAAAATTTAGCAGAACACTGAGCTGACCTTCTGCCTGCCCACATCTTATTCTGATGCACTGCTTTGCTTTCTGTCATCAAATCAACTGTTTAGAAGCATCTATTCTGTGTATGGTTCTGTTCTCTTACTCTTTTACTACTTAGAGTCAATGAGTACAGGTCTACAGTTGAAACACGTATTTAAAATTTATGTATTTGGCAATATAATACAAAATCATGATTTTCAATTAAAAAGGAATTAATGTGGTTTTAATATTAGTTTTACTCAATTTTTATTATGACAACTTTCAAATTCTAGAGAAATTTGAAGGGATAATATAGGACATCTAAATGTTATCATCTATATCCAAAATTGTCAACGCTTTGCCAACCTGGCAAATATATAGGCATATATGAGTATATCTGCATCAATACATGTAGTATTTGTTGAATCTCTTCGAAATATATTCCAGTGATCACAATTCACCTCTACAGACCTTTCAAAGCATGGCATAGGAATGAAGATATTCTCCCAGTAACAGTGCAATTATTATATCTAAGGAAATAACAATAATGCCCTCATATCATTGATTATCCAGTCAATATTCATATTTCCCATTGTTTTATTGAAAGATCTTATACCTCTATTTTAACCATAAATAGAAGATGAAAAAATTTAAAGATACCATATAATAAGATATTAAGTACCTGAAATTATACCTAATAAAAGATGTGTATGACCTCTAAGGAAAGAATTATAAAACAATGAAGAGTAAATAAATAAAAGATGTATCATGAAAACAAAAACAAAAAAAACCATCCAATTGTGACTTTCAATTTGTTGTACTTTGGTCAGTTAACTTGTTGTTCCAAGTTTTTAAAATGTAAGTTTGTGTAGATTAGAAGTTATACTTCAATGCTTTATATCATAGAAGTTAAACATTTTTGGTGAGAAACTGCCTCTACATTGCTGTATCCCTGAAATTATACCACAGTAGGCAGCATGAAATGACAGATTGTCCCACAATTAGTGATGCTAATTTTGATCACTTGGTTAAACAAGTGGTAATCAGATCTAATTTCCAGAGACCTGTGTTCTCCCCTTTGTAATTACTAGTAATCTGCTGGGTGAAATAATCAAGAGGGAAAGTTATATTACACAGCAAATTTTCACATGATGATCAAGTATACATCAATGATGTTTTAAATTTTTGTATTCTATTATTGTATTTGTTCTTTCCTTGGGGCTTTAAAGTAATTAACTTTCGATTTTAACTACAAGTTTTACTATTCTTACTTTATGTTTTATTATAAAAACATTTTTTTCATGAAGTCAAGAAAAGAAACAATTACTGCTCTCAGATATGCCAAAAGCATAAACTCCTTCCCTTTAATTATTCATGTCCTAGAAAAAAATTACCGTAATGATCACTGTATTAGTCCATTTTCATGCTACTGATAAAGACACATCCAAGACTGGAACTTATAGTTCCAATATGGCTGGGGAGGTCTCACAATGATGGCAGAAGGCAAGGAGGAACAAGTCACATCTTACATAGATGATGGCAGGCAAAGAAAGAGCTTGTGCAGGAAATCTCCTCCTTATAAAACCATCAGATCTCATGAGACTTATTCACTATCTCAAGAACATCATCGGAAAGATATGCCCCCATGATTTAATTATCTCCCACCAGGTCCCTCCCACGACACATGGGAATTATGGGAGCTACAAGATGATATTTGGGTGGGGACACAGAGCCAAACCATAACATGCCACCCCTGGCCCCTCCCAAATCTCATGTCCTCACAATTCAAAACCAATCATGCATTCCCAACAGTCTTCCAAAGTCTTAACTCATTTCAGCATTAGATCAAAAGTCCACAGTCCACAAAGTCTCATCTGAGACAAGGCAAGTCCCTTCCACCTATAAGCCTGTAAATTCAAAAGCAAGTTAGTTACTTCCAGGATACAATGGGGGTACAGGCATTGGGTAAATACAGCTCTTCCATGTGGGAGAAATTGGCCAAAACAAAGGGGCTACAGGACCCATGCAAGTTTAAAATCCAGCAGGGCAAATTTTAAAGCTTCAAAATGATCTCCTTTGACTCCATGTTTCACATCCAGGAGTCAATGGAACTCCATTTACATCCATGCTGATGTAAGAGGTGGTTCCTATGTTCTCGGGCAGCTCCACCACTGTGGCTTTGCAGGGTACAGCCTCCCTTCTGGCTGCTTTCATGGGCTGGCATTGAGTGTCTGCAGCTTTTCCAGGTGCACAGTGCAAGCTGTCAGTGATCTACCATTCTAGGGTCTGGAGGATGGTGGCCCTTTTCTCACAGCTCCACTAGGTGGTGCCCCAGCAGGGACTGTGTGGGGGCTCTGACCCCAGAGCACTGCCCTAGCAGAAGTTCACCATGAGAGTGCAGGCTTAGCGGTAAACTTCTGCCTGAACATTCAGGCATTTCTATACATCCTCTAAAATCTGAAATCTAGGTGGAGGTTCCCAAACCTCAATTTTTTTTTTTTTTGAGATGGAGTCTCGCTCTGTCACCCAGGCCCAGGATGGAGTGCAGTGGCGCAATCTCAGCTCACTGCAACCTCCGCCTCCCAGGTTCAAGTAATTATCCTGCCTCAGCCTCCTGAGTAGCTGGGATTACAGGTACATGCCACCACGCCTGGCTAAGTTTTGCATCTTTAGTAGAGACAGGGTTTCACCATGTTGGTCAGGCTGGTTTTAAACTCCCAACTTTGTGATCTGCCTGCCTCAGCCTCCCAAAGTGCTGGGATTACAGGTGTAAGCCACCGTGCCCGGCCCCATACCTCAATTCTTAACTTCTGTGCACCCATAGGCTCACTACCACATAGAAGCTGCTAAGGCTTGGGACTTGTACCCTGTGCAGCCATGGCCTGAGCTGTACCTTGGCCCCTTTTAGTCACGGCAGGAGAGATTGAGATGCAGGGCACCAAGTCCCTAGACTGCACACAGAATGGAGACCCTAGGTCCAGCCCATGAAACCATTTTTTCCTCCTAGACCTCCACCTCCCTCTGGGCCTGTGATGAGAAGGGCTGCCACAAAGGTCTCTGACATGCCTTGGAGGCATTTTCCCCATTGTATTGGTGATTAACATTTGGCTCCTTGTTACTTATGCAAATTTCTGCAGCTGGCTTGAATTTCTTCTCAGAAAATGGGTTTTTAATTTTTACTGCAAGTTTTCTGAACTTTTATGCTGTTTCCCTTTTAAAACTGGATGCTTTTAACAGCACCCAAGTCACTTCTTGAATGCTTTGCTTAGAAATTTCTTTGACCAGATATCCTAAACCATCTCAAGTCCAAAGTTCCACAAATCTCTAAGGCAGGGACAAAATGCCACCAATCTCTGCTAAAACATAACAAGAGTCACCTTTGCTCCAGTTCCCAACAAGTTCCTCATCTCCATCTGAGACCACCTCAGCCTGGATCTTATTGTTCATATTACTATCAGTATTTTTGTCAAAGACATTCAACAAGTCTCTAGGGAGTTCCAGACCTTCTTATACTTTTCTGTCTTCTCCTGAGCCCTCCAAACTGTTAGAAACTCTACATGTTACCTAGTTCCAAAGTCACTTCATTTTCAGGTATCTATCTTTCAGCAACGCCCCACTCTACCATATTAGTCCATTTTCATGCTGCTGATAAAGACATACTCAAGAGTGGGGAAAAAGGGGGAGTTTAATGGACTTACAGCTTCACATGGCTGGGGACACCTCACAATCATGGCAGAAGGCAAAGAGGAGCAAGTCATATCCTACATGGACAGCAGCAGGCAAAGAGACAGCTTGTGCAGGGAAACCCATTTTTAAAATCATTAGATCTTGAGAGACTTATTCACTATCATGAGAACAACACAGGAAAGACCCATTCCCATGATTCAATTATCTCCCCTGGGCCCCTCCTACAGCATGTGGGAATTATAAGAGCTACAAAATGAGATTTGGGTGGGGACACACAGCCAAAACATATCAATCACCATTGGTGAAGGCAAATACTTTTGATCACTCTGTCTTTTAACCACTCAACACTTTGAAGACATGGATTGTTTTGCTATAATTTGTGACTCATTTTATTCATTATTGGTTTTTGATGCTCAAATCTATACAAATGTTACTGGGATTCCTATAAAACTACTTTCTTTTAAACCTGCCCTTATGAGTCTTTAAAGAAATTCTTACATTCTGGCACAATTTGATGTTCAAAGCTCAGAATCTTAACCTATCCCAAGTCTGGAACTTGCCATGTGCACTTCTAGTGGTCAAAGGTTGTTAGAAACTGGCCCTGGTTCATAGAGTTGCTTATGCTCACAAATAACATTTCTATATATACTTTTAGACCAGCAATATAAACTGTATTTTTATAAAATGATTGTTACTTGCCAGTAATATTCTGTCCAAATTTAATGTTATGCTTTATTCAGCTTATTTTAATCTTTATATTAACATATCTGTTTTGAATTATCTGATGCTTTTCTGTCTTGATCATCTAAAGGTAGAATGTCATCCTTACCTCAACCAGAGCAAACTGCTGGATTTCTGCAAGTCAAAAGACATTGTTCTGGTTGCCTATAGTGCTCTGGGAACCCAACGACTATGGTAATAAAAGCAACAGGAAGTATACCTAAAATGCCATTTTTATGAAAAATTTTAGTTATACCGTGCTCAGTCTCCTAGAGTTCACTCTCAATGGGTCAGGGTAAGGGGATAATTTGCATTTCTTACAAGATCCCAGATGATGCTGCTGCTGTTCAGGGGCCTCACTTGAGAGGCTCTGGTGCAGAATGAACACCTTAGTCTGTTTAGGGAGCCTCCTACCAAACTGAATCCAGCCTCAAGACTTCAGCATTTCTGGCTTTCCTTCCAGGATGGTGGACCCGAACTCCCCAGTTCTTTTGGAGGACCCAGTTCTTTGTGCCTTAGCAAAGAAACACAAACGAACCCCAGCCCTGATTGCCCTGCGCTACCAGCTGCAGCGTGGGGTTGTGGTCCTGGCCAAGAGCTACAACGAGCAGAGGATCAGAGAGAATGTCCAGGTGAGGAGTTGGGTGGGTATCAGGGCTCCTACAAAGTGTCCTTCACACGTGTGCTTCTTGTAAGGTTCTTAGGACACCCTTGGACTAAGTCCACTTCCTGGGCATTTCCTATGCACAAATGCTTTGTGTGCATAAGGGTTGTCTACTCTACCACAGGAGGAGCAGCATGGGTGGAGAGAATCAGGATGGGACCAAAACCAGGAATTTTGGTTTCAACATAAAGTTGGAAACTTAACTCTATCCCTCTGCTAGGGACATCACCTTTTCTTCATTTTCTGAAGTGAGGAGTTGGGTTAGGTGTTCTCTAATCTTCAAAAATCATTGCAGATTTTTTTTTCATGTCCTTGTTTACTCAGTATAAATTTCATATATTTATTCTCTTAGAATTATTTGTTGAGTGCCTGTTGAAGTCTTTGGGTATTTTATTAGGTTGCATGTCTTTTTCTATGTGTAGAAGACCATAATTATACTAAGTAAACTTATTAAACTTCTCAACATAGAGGTTTAATACAAAACCATTTATTTAACTGACAATTCCATGGTTTGAAATTTAGCCTAAGCTCCACCTGAACTCAGTCTAGTCCTGTTTCTGGCTCAGCTCTCTCACATGTGTGCAGGGTAATCAGGCAGCTCTACAGAATTAATCCAGAATTCATATTCTGGATATTCTTTAAGAGCTTCAAATGTATTGTTGAAATACCCTCTCCCAAAATGTACCCGTATTTTAATTCCCTTTATGGTGGTTTTAATAAGCAAAAGTTTCTACTCTTAATGTAGTCAAATTATTTATGACATTTTCTTGTAGTTGCTAATATCATGACTTTTTCTACATTGGAAACATGACAATATGTTACTATATTATGTAGTAAAATATTATATAGTCATACAAAGTAATATACTATTTTCTATTAATATCTTATAAAAGTATTAATGTACTTTTATAAACTGGGATAGTAATTTGATTTTTAATATGTGAAATAAGGGTACAAATGTACATATACATAATCTTCACTTGATACTAAAATGTCCTACTAAGAATTATTGAAAAGTCTGTATTTGCTCACTTATCTTGATTTTTCATCCTAAGTGTCCATAAGTACTTCACTGACATTTCCCCCCTTTCAGAGTTAACTTTCCTGCACTGTCTAGATTATGTCGAATAGAAAGTCTTACTACCATAATAGTAACAGTATTTTTCTGACTTATTCTCTTATATAATAATGGCTTGGCTAGTCCTGAATGAGTGTTCTGTTACATAACATTCAGTATTATCAACTTCAACAAAAGGGCTAATATTTTGTTCTCTGGCTGAAATTGCTATGAAACTGCAGATCAGTTTGGTAAGAACTGATTGAGACTTCCAGTTTATGACCATAGACCCTATGAATATTCAGTTATTTATGTGATATTTTAAGATATGCTTCAATTAGTTACATACCATTCTTTATTAAGGCATTTGTGTATGTTTTCCTAGATTTATTCATAGAAAAATTATACTTTTAATAGTCTTTAGATAACTGAGAATTTTCTAATCTATGCAAATATTCTAAGAATACAATGAATGCTTCTTACCTAGATTCATCAATTGCTAAATTGATGACATTTTAATTCTCTTTTCCTCTCATTCTCTGTATCATTAGAGTATTCCATTAAAATTTAGTAATTTAGCTGCATAAATGTCTTCTTTTGAGAAGTGTCTGTTCATGTCCTTCACCCACTTTTTGATGGGGTTGTTTTTTTCTTGTAAATTTGTTTGAGTTCATTGTAGATTCTAGATATTAGCCCTTTGCTAGATGAGTAGGTTGCAAAAATTTTCTCTCATTCTGTAGGTTGCCTGTTCACTCTGATGGTAGTTTCTTTTGCTGTGCAGAAGCTCTTTAGTTTAATTAGATCCCATTTGTCAATTTTGGCTTTTGTTGCCTTTGCTTTTGGTGTTTTAGACATGAAGTCCTTGCCCACACCTATGTCCTGAATGGTATTGCCTAGGTTTTCTTGTAGGATTTTAATGGCTTTAGGTCTAACATTTAAGTCTTTAATCCATCTTGAATTAATTTTTGTATAAGGTGTAAGGAAGGGATCCAGTTGCAGCTTTCTACATATGGCTAGCCAGTTTTCCCAGCACCATTTATTAAATAGGGAATCCTTTCCCCATTTCTTGTTTTTGTCAGGTTTGTCAAAGATCAGATAGTTGTAGATATGCAGCATCATTTGAGGGCTCTGTTCTGTTCCATTGATCTATGTCTCTGTTGTGGTACCAGTGCCATGCTGTTTTGGTTACTGTAGCCTTGTAGTATAGGAATCTAGAACCAGAAATACCATTTGACCCAGCCATCCCATTACTGGGTATATACCCAAAGGACTATAAATCATGCTGCTATAAAGACACATGCACACGTATGTTTATTGCGGCACTATTCACAATAGCAAAGAGTTGGAACCAACCCAAATGTCCAACAACGATAGACTGGATTAAGAAAATGTGGCACATATATACCATGGAGTACTATGCAGTCATAAGAAATGATGAGTTCATGTCCTTTGTAGGGACATGGATGAAACTGGAAAACATCATGCTCAGTAAACTATCGCAAGGACAAAAAACCAAACACCGCATGTTCTCACTCATAGGTGGGAATTGAACAATGAGAACTCATGGACATAGGAAGGGGAACATCACACTCCGGGGACTGTTGTGTGGTGGGGGGAGGGGGGAGGGACAGCATTAGGAGATATACCTAATGCTAAATGACGAGTTAATGGGTGCAGCACACCAACATGGCACATGGATACATATGTAACAATCCTGCATATTGTGCACATGTACCCTAAAACTTAAAGTATAATAATAGTAATAATAAAAATAGGACTAAGAATACTTATGTGACTATATGTTAGGAATCACTAAGATTATGTATGTGAAAGAGGCTTGTAAACTACAAAGGTAGTATACACTGAAGTGTTAATATTTGTATATAATAAAGTGAAATAGAAAATGGACATACAAAAAAAAAACAAGAAAGAAATTTCTTCCACCAGATACCCTTAATCATCACTAAGTTCAGACTTCTACAACGTCCTGGAATGGACATAATGCAGCCAAGTTCTTTCCTAAGGTATAACAAGGGTGATCTTTGTTCCAGTTCTTAGTAAGTTTCTCATTTTGATCTTAGACTTCATTAGCGTAGACTTCATTGGCCATTTTTTTTTTTTTTTTTTTTTTTGAGATGGAGTCTCACTCTGTCGCCCAGGCTGGAGTGCAGTGGCACAGTCTCTGCTCACTGCAAGCTCCGCCTCCTGGGTTCCCGCCATTCTCCTGCCTCAGCCTCTCCGAGTAGCTGGGACTACAGGCGCCCGCCACCACGCCCGGCTAATTTTTTTTTTTTTTTGTATTTTTAGTAGAGACGGGGTTTCACTGTGGTCTCGATCTCCTGACCACTTGATCCGCCCGCCTCGGCCTCCCAAAGTGCTGGGATTACAAGCGTGAGCCACCGCGCCCGGCCCGTTGGCCATATTTTTAGTCAGCATTTTGGTCAGAATCATTTAACCAATGCCTAACAAGTTCCAGACTGTCCCTTATCTTCCCATTTTCTTCTGAACCCTCCCGACACTTCCCAACTGTGCTAATTACCCAGTTCTAAAGCCACTACCACATTTTCAGACATTTTTAGCAATGTCCCACTCCTAGTAACGATTTTCTGTATTAGTCCATTGTGCGCTGCTATAAAGAAGTACCCGAGGCCAGATAAAATATGCCAAAAGTTGTTTTGACTTACCATTTTGCAGACTGTACAAAAATCATGGCACCAGCATTTCGTTTTGGTGAGGCCTCAGGAAGCATTTACTCATGGTAGAAGGTGACAGAGGAGGAAGTATATCGAATAACAAGAGATGAAGAGGGAAAAAAGGAAAATGTCAGGCTCCTTTTTAAACCAGATTTCATGTGAACTAATGCAGTGAACACTCATTACCATGGGGAGGGCACCCAGCCATTCATGAGGGATGCCCCCATGGCACAAACACCTCCCACCAGGACCCACTTCCATCACTGGGGAATTACATTTTAACATGAGATTAGGAGGGGACAAATATCCAAATTGTATCACCATCAAACTGTCTAAATTATATATTTCAGAATTTCTCTAGATTCTTCTGAATCTAAGTACATGAACCAATCATGGGCACACAAGGTCAACTTCGTTCCATCTTTAGTTTCTGTTGAGATTTTGTCTTCAGTTTTGTGCAGTTTCAATATGTAATATCTAGGAATATATTTATATTTTATCTGATATTCTTTAATCACTTGAGAGTTTAGAGATGGTCTTTCATGACTTTTGGAAACTTATCAAGTATTTTACATATTGCCTCTACACCCTACTGTGTGATATACTTGGCTATTCCAAGTTGACCATTATTCAATCTAAGAATAAAAATTTTCTACTTCTTTGGTAGGTTTTTGAATTCCAGTTGACATCAGAGGATATGAAAGTTCTAGATGGCCTAAACAGAAATTATCGATATATTGTCATGGATTTGTAAGTAACTTTGGAAAATGGGTTGCCCAGTTTATTTTTAGAGGAGGAACGTCAGATGGGTGTTGAAAGTGACCTCAAAACCAGGGAGACAGAGGCCAGTGCAAGCGAGAGGTGACACAGGAACTCTCTGGAACTCTCCTTCTGGATTCACTCCAGAGCTCTGTTCTCTGACAGGGTGAGTAGACCCAGGGTCAGCATGGGTCAACCTGTGCCTCTGCTCTCCTGACTCCATGGAAATTTCCAGAGCAGCCAATATTATTGCCGAATCTGCAACTTTCATGTAGGCCTGGCATTTTTGCTACGGCCTAGTGGACAGTAGATATTGCCCATATGGCTTCATCAATGTTTTCCAAAATCTGTACTTATAGCTTTTTCTTCCAAATCCACTCAGTTCCTTATCAGATAAAAAACATTTCCAACAACATTGGTGTCCATGCCAGAAATTCTCATCTCTTCCATATGGAATTGCTCACTAGATCATGTCAATTCAATATCTTTAATTGTTTCAAATTTCTTTCTTCCTTCTCCTTAGACATTTGCTCATGACCCAAACACTGCATTTTGCCTCCGGGAAGTTTGCCCTTAGTGGGCAATAGAACTCTTGGCTTTAATTTTTGCAATATGGAAATCTCAATGCAGAGTATAAAGAAGTTTTAGAGAAGATAGATTAAAAATCAAGAGAAGAGCCAGGCTCAGTGGCTCATGCCTGTAATCCCAACACTCTGGGATGCCAAGGCAGGTGGATCACTTGAGGTCAGAAGTTTCAGACCAGCCTGGCCAAAATGGCGAGACCCTGTCTCTACAAAAAATACAAAAATTAGCCATGCATGGTGGCACACACCTGCAAATCCAGCTACTAAGGAGGCTGAGGCAGGAGAATCCCTTGAACCCGGGACGCGGAGGTTGCAGTGAGCCAAAATTGTGCCACTGCACTCCAGCCTGGGCAACAGAGCAAGACTCAGTCATTTAAAAAAAAAAATCAAGGGAAGAGTTGGAAAGTCCCATCGTTGGGGATAATATATAGCTGACAAAAGATCTTACTCTTTCTATATGCTCCAAGGTTCTAGGATTCACAGAAAGGCACTCATGTGATGAGGGCAAAACAAGTTATGTCACTGCCTGCGGTGGAGATGTTAACAAGTAATAGACATGAGATAATGTATTAAAAAGGATAAGCACAGCAGCACATCATAAGGACTCAAACATTTTTAGATATCATTGTTTATATCTTTATTAGTTTAGAGGAAAATAGTAAAATAGAAAATCATGAAAAGGAAAGGAAAAGTGGCAAACATCAGTAATTCTCACCAATCAATTATTCAATATTAATGAATCATTTATTCATTCTATTTTGTGTGATTTTCACCTAAAGATTGCCCTTAGCATATTGTAGGTTTTGGATATGGAACCCCATATCACATATGACAATTTACATGTCTGAATTAAAGAAAATATTTTCCATATGGTAAGCAGCTAGTCAGTAATGAATACATTTTTTAAAAGGAAATGTGATTGCTAGCAATAACATTTAACCCTCAAAACTTTTTGTTAGTGATGAACATATAGCTGGCTTATTTCTATTCAAAACAATGCAGGATGAGTTCCTGCTTTCATTGAGAATTTGAAGTAGAAAAGGTCAGAATATCTCTTTGCTCTGTTGACAGATATGGAGGACTATGTTTGAACAATTGACCCTGTGTAGTTTGTGTGATAAATTCCAGGCAAGGGAATGTAAGTTGAAAATTTTCTTATTTTGAAAAAAAAAAAAAACACCCATTATAAACTCATGTTCATGAAAGACATATTCTACAAATAGTCCGAAAATAAACTTCTTAACATTCACACTAATGGCAGCTTCATATAAATCACTTTGCTACCAGCTTTTTAATAGAGTCATTTCATCCATATTTATGTACTATCCTTTCTCTTTTCAGTCTTATGGACCACCCTGATTATCCATTTTCAGATGAATATTAGCATAGAGGGTGTTGCACGACATCTAGCAGAAGGCCCTGCGTGTGGATGATGATGCAGAGGATGTCTCTATGCTGGTGACTGGACACGCAGCCTCTGGTTAAATCGCTCCCCTCCTGCTTGGCAACTTCAGCTAGCTAGATACATCCATGGTCCAGAAAGCCAACATAATAAATTTTTATCTTGAAGTAATTGAATGTTTTTCCTTAAAGATTCTTTTCCTCCTCATTTCTCTGTTACTTGTGTGTTTCTTTTCCTTCTAGTTCTTTAGGGCCAAAAATTGATTTGCCTATAAGTTTGGGGCAGAGAGTAGATGATAACAAATATTTTATAGACATTTTTGAGGTGAGAGTAGGTAGAGTTTTCAGCCTCTAGAGGAGGAGCAAGTGACATATTTGTTAGTCTGTCTTTAGCTCTTTCAGAAAGAAGAAAACACACAGCATAGAGCCTGAACGTGAGCCATATTGACAGGATGACCAACAATCCAAGGCCTCCCTCCAGCATTGCAAGAATGGGAGCTCCAGCAACCTAGGGATGCAGCATCCCTGTGGGGTAATGGTTAGGGAGGTGGGAGGGCACCCATCCAGGAGAAATAATTAGAAGTCAGATATGGGAGAGGTGAGAAGGGAGTTGAGCACATTCTGCTTGGGAAATACAAACACATGCTCTTTTGTTAATTACATCTTGGGCATAAAAGGAAACTTCCCACATTGTTTTAAGGCTGAGAGCCAGGCCTTGACCTCCTCTGTGTGCTCAGTATCAGCAGTGACCTTGCTGGGCTGTGGTGGAGCAGGACATCAAAGACACCAGTGACTGGCCACATTCTCCTGAATATCAGCTCCATTTAGAACAAATATTAGGTTCTAAAAATATACTCTTAATTTGTTCTACTCAGTCTTTTGAAATATTTCATACATTCACAAAGGCACACTTACTCATATAAAATATCTGAAAGCCATTACGTGTTATCAAATTAATTTCAAAATTGCAACTACATCTAATTATCCAAAATTTCAAAACTCTTCTGAAAACAGTGTATGTGAAATAGCATGATGCTTTCAAACTTTGTAAGAATTATTCCTGAAAGTTACTAAAAACACCTAATTGTTCGTATAGTTTGTAGGGGTACAAATTTAATCAGCTAGTCAAGAAAATAAAATTTCATTCCAGACAACTTTTTGAAAAGTTGGGACAATGTTACGGGCTACTGGCTAAAGCGCTTTGAGACTGACAGGTGTTTATAACCTATGCACATTTTCCAGTGCTTTTACCCTCCACTGATTTAACCCCATTAGAGGGGTTTTCTTAAGCCATGTCTTTCAGCTGAGAAATACCCTGCCAAGTTTTGTAGTTTACAATATTTCCTAAAATGATTTATTTCTTAGAATTGGAAGAAGCCATGAACTTTGGAAGACCCTTGGGTGATCTTCGGACTGGTTTTCTGTCTTCACTCATTTCCTTGATGATGTCAAATATTCTCATGGCTTTAAATACAACCTCTAGGCCAAGAAACCACAAATCAATTTCGGCAGGTCAGCTTTTTCTCCAAAACTCCAGAATGAAACATCATATTGTCTGCATCTCTACATTAGTGCCTAATGGACTTTCACACTTAGCATGACTCAAACAATTATTTCACATCACAAAGTTGATTGACATAATCAAAAATTAATGTTTTTTTAACTTATTAGTCAAGTATGTAATGCTATAGAATTTCAGATTTTCTTAGTATGCATGACATTATTTTCCCCAAGATGTGAATAATTAGAACAGTCATTTACAAATAGTAAATCTAAAAAAATAAAAAATAAATAAACAGTAAATCTGCTACAGGCTTATTCTACTTGTTTACCCTTCATTTTCACAGAAATCTAATTTTAAAAAGAAAGTTAGGCCAGGTGCTCTGGCTCACACCTGTAATCCCAGCACTTTGGGAGGCCAAGGTGGGCAGATCACGAGGTCAGGGAATCGAGACCATCCTGGCTAACACGGTGAAACCCTGTCTCTACTGAAAATATAAAAAATTAGCCAGGCGTGGTGGCGGGCACCTGTAGTCCCAGCTACTCAGGAGGCTGGAGCAGGAGAATGGCGTGACCCCGGGAGATGGAGCTTACAGTGAGCAGAGATCCTACCACTGTACTCCAGCCTGGGTGAAACAGCAAGACTCTGTCTCAAAAACAAAAACAAAAAGAAAGTTACTCGGAATTTTTTAAAGCTTAAATTGGGAACACACGGAGGTTATAGAATTTTGTTAAATCCAATTCCTCATTTCATTATATTTTTTCTATAAGAAATGCTAAAGCGAGGCTGGAACAGTGGTTCACGCCTGTAATCCCAGCAACTTGGGAGGCCAAGGTGGGCAGATTACTTGAGGTTAGGAGTTTGAAACCACCCTAGCCAACATGGTGAAATCTCATCTCCACTAAAAATGTGAAAATTAGCCAGGTGTTCTGTCATGCACCTGTAATCTCAGCTACTCAGGAGGCTGAGGGAAGAGAATTGCTTGAACCCGGGAGAAGGAGGTTGCAGTGAGTCAAGATCAAGATCACGCCATTGCACTCCAGCCTGGGCAACAGAGTGAGACTCTGTCTCAAAAAAAAAAAAAAAAAAAAAAAAAAAAACAGGAAAAAGAAAAAAGAAGAAATGCTAAAGTCAGTACTTCAGGTTGAAATAAAAGACAGTAACTCAAACCCATAAAGATGTATAAAGACTGCTTGTTTCTATATATAAGACAAAATGAAAAAAATGTATTTTTGAAGTTCACATTTTTACTCCATTTATCTCAAGATTTGAAACACAAATGTATGCAAATAACACTAAATTAATATTTACATAGTGTGTAATCTCACTGAAAAAAGTAATGTGAGGTGAAGAGAAAGAAACCCTGTGGAAATATACATTTTTTTCAACACCACACCACACCTATTCCAAAACTGACCACATAGTCAGAAGTAAAGCACTCCTCAGCAAATGTAAAAGAACAGAAATTATAACAAACTGTCTCTCAGATCACAGTGCAATCAAACTAGAACTCAGGATTAAGAAACTCACTCAAAACCGCTCAACTACATGGAAACTGAACAACCTGCTCCTGAATCACTATTGGGTAAATAATGAAATGAAGGCAGAAATAAAGATGTTCTTTGAAACCAGTGAGAACAAAGACACAACATACCAGAATCTCTGGGACACATTCAAAGCAGTGTGTAGAGGGAAATTTATAGCACTAAATGCCCACAAGAGAAAGGAGGAAAGATCCAAAATTGACACCCTAACATCACAATTGTAAGAACTAGAAAAGCAAGAGCAAACACATTCAAAAGCTAGCAGAAGGCTAGAAATAACTAAAATCACAGCAGAACTGAAGGAAACAGAGACACAAAAAACCCTTCAAAAAATTAATGAATCCAGGAGCTGGTTTTTTGAAAAGATCAACAAAACTGATAGACTACTAGCAAGACTAATAAAGAAGAAAACAGAGAAGAATCAAATAGACGCAATAAAAAATGATAAAGGGGATATCACCACCAAGCCCACAGAAATACAAACTACCATCAGAAAATACTACAAATGCCTCTATGCAAATAAACTGGAAAATCTAGAAGAAATGGATAAATTCCTCAACACAAACACCCTTCCAAGACTAAACCAGGAAGAAGTTGAAACTCTGAATAGACCAATAACAGGCTCTGGAATTGTGCCAATAATCAATAGCTTACCAACCAAAAAGAGTCCAGGACCAGATGGATTCACAGCCGAATTCTACCAGAGGTACAAGGAGGAACTGGTACCATTCCTTCTGAAACTATTCCAATCAATAGAAAAAGAGGGAATCCTCCCTAACCCATTTTATGAGGCCAGCATCATCCTGATACCAAAGCCTGGCAGAGACACAACCAAAAAAGAGAATTTTAGACCAATATCCTTGATGAATATTGATGCAAAAATCCTCAATAAAATACTGGCCAACGGAATCCAGCAGCACATCAAAAAGCTTATCCACCATGATCAAGTGGGCTTCATCCCTGGGATGCAAGGCTGGTTCAACATATGAAAATCAATAAATGTAATCCAGCATATAAACAGAACCAAAGACAAAAAGCACATGATTATCTCAATAGATGCAGAAAAGGCCTTTGACAAAATTCAACAACCCTTCATGCTAAAAACTCTCAATAAATTAGGTATCGATGGGACGTATCTCAAAATAATAAGAGCTATTTATAACAAACCCACAGCCAATATCATACTGAATGGGCAAAAAACTGGAAGCATTCCCTTTGAAAACTGGAACAAGACAGGGATGCCCTCTCTCACCACTCCTATTCAACATAGTGCTGGAAGTTCTGGCCAGGGCAATCAGGCAGGAGAAGGAAATAAAGCGTACTCAATTAGGAAAAGAGGAAGTCAAATTGTCCCTGTTTGCAGATGACATGATTGTATATCTAGAAAACCCCACTGTCTCAGCCCAAAGTCTCCTTAAGCTGATAAGCAACTTCAGCAAAGTCTCAGGATACAAAATCAACGTACAAAAATCACAAGCATTCTTATACACCAATAACAGACAAACAGAGAGCCAAATCATGAGTGCACTCCCATTCACAATTGCTTCAAAGAGAATAAAATACCTAGGAATCCAACTTACAAGGGACGTGAAGGACCTCTTCAAGGACAACTACAAACCACTGCTCAATGAAATAAAAGAGGATACAAACAAATGGAAGAATATTCCATGCTCATGCATAGGAAGAATCAATATTGTGAAAATGGCCATACTGCCCAAGGTTATTTATAGATTCAATGCCCCATCAAGCTACCAATGACTTTCTTCACAGATTTGGAAAAAACTACTTTAAAGTTCGTATGGAACCAAAAAACAGCCCGCATTGCCAAGTCAATGCTAAGCCAAAAGAAGAAAGCTGGAGGCATCACGCTACCTGACTTCAAAATATACTACAAGGCTACAGTAACCAAAACAGCATGGTACTGGTACCACAACAGAGACATAGATCAATGGAACAGAACAGAGCCCTCACAAATAATGCTGCATATCTACAACCATCTGATCTTTGACAAACCTGACAAAAACAAGCAATGGAGAAAGGATTCCCTATTTAATAAATGGTGCTGGGAAAACTGGCTAGCCATATGCAGAAAGCTGAAACTGGATCCCTTCCTTACACCTTATACAAAAATTAATTCAAGATGGATTAGAGACTTACATGTTACACCTAAGTCCATAAAAACCCTTGAGGAAAACCTAGGCAATACCATTCAGGACATAGGCATGGACAAGGACTTCATGTCTAAAACACCAAAAGAAATGGCAACAAAAGCCAAAATTGACAAATGGGATCTAATTAAAATAAAGAGCTTCTGCACAGCAAAAGAAACTACCATCAGAGTGAACAGACAACCTACAAAATGGGAGAAAATTTTTGCAACCTACTTATCTGACAAAGGGCTAATATCCAGAATCTACAATGAACTCAAACAAATTTACAAGAAAAAAGCAAACAACCCCATCAAAAAGTGGGCAAAGGACATGAACAGACACTTCTCAAAAGAAGACATTTATGCAGCCAAAAAACACATGAAAAAATGCTCATCATCACTGGCCATCAGAGAAATGCATATCAAACCCACAATGAGATACCATCTCACACCAGTTAGAATGGCCATCATTAAAAAGTCAGGAAACAACAGGTGCTGGAGAAGATGTGGAGAAATAGGAACACTTTTACACTGTTGGTGGGACTGTAAACTAGTTTAACCATTGTGGAAGTCAGTGTGGCGATTCCTCAGGGATCTAGAACTAGAAATACCATTTGACCCAGCCATCCCATTACTGGGTATATACCCAAAGGACTATAAATCATGCTGCTATAAAGATACATGCACACATATGTTTATTGCGGCACTATTCACAATAGCAAAGAGTTGGAACCAACCCAAATATCCAACAACGATAGACTGGATTAAGAAAATGTGGCACATATACACCATGGAATACTATGCAGCCATAAAAAAGGATGAGTTCATGTCCTTTGTTTGGACATGGATGAAACTGGAAATCATCATTCTCAGTAAACTATTGCAAGGACAAAAAACCAAACACCACATGTTCTCACTCATAGGTGGGAATTGAACAATGAGAACACATGGATACAGGATGGAGAACATCACACTCTGGGGACTGTTGTGGGGTGGGGGGAAGGGGGAGGGATAGCATTAGGAGATATACCTAATGCTAAATGATGAGTTAATGGGTGCAGCACACCAACATGGCACATGTATACATATGTAAGAAACCTGCACATTGTGCACATGTACCCTAAAACTTAAAGTATCATAATAATAAAATAAAATAGAATAAAAACCCTAAAATGTTATGTTCCTAAAAGAGTTTTGATAAAAATTATGGAGAAAAAATTGGAAATCATCAATAACCCTAATTCTAAAAACCATGACCAATGTAATATGTTACTGAAGTTTCTTTTGGTCTTTTTCATATGTGCATATGTATAAGTCCATTCTTGCAATGCTAAAATGAAATACCTGGGACTGGGTAATTTATAAAGAGAGGAGGTTTAATTGGCTCATGATCCTGTGAGCTGTACAGGAAGCAAGGTGCTGGCATCTGCTCATCTTCTGGGAAAGTCTTAGGAAACTTATAATCATGGCGGAAGGCTAAGGGGGAGCTGGCATTTTGCATGGCTGGAGCAGGAGGAAGAGAAAGAGAGGGGAGGTACTACACACTTTTTAAACAACCAGATCTCACGAGAACTCACTTTTGCAAGGGCAGTACCAAGGGGGATGATGCTAAACCATTCATGAGAAATCCACCGCCATGATCCAATCACTTCCCACCAGACGCCGCCTACAACATTGGGGATTACAATTCAGCATGAGATTTGGTGGGGACACAGATTCAAACCATATCAGTATATAATTATTTCTAAGTTTTTAATGTGGAAAATTCCAAACATACAAAAAAGTAATGGAAAGAGTATAATGAGCCTCATGTATCCATCATCCAATAATTAACTTGTGGCCAATTTGTTTCCTTTGTAGTCCCTTTCATTATATCCACCCCCCTGAATCATTTTGAATCAAACCCTAGACATTGTATACTTTCATTTGTAAACAGTTTAGTGTAAATCTCTAAGAGATAAGGATGCTCCTTCTAAATGTACCACAATACCTTCATCATACCCACCTCTAAATCAGCAATAATACCTAAATCACAGAATATCCAGATTATGTTCATATTTTCCAATTTATCCTTTAAGTTCTCTTGTTTCCCTCAACTGTTGGAATTAGGATCCAAACACGACCCACACCTTTCAGCCAGTTAATATGTAGCTGAAATCTCTTTAAAAGAAAAAAATCAACTTTACTAAGGTATAATTTACATATAATAAAATGTAAAAAGGCAAAAAAAAAACCCTGTGGAAAGGTTTATGAAATACTGGTAGATTGGTATTGATTCAAAGTAAATTGTTATAACTTTACAAAGTTGTATGTCATCCTCACAGCAACCACAAAGAAAATAACTATAGAATATACTTAAGAGGAAATGATATGAGAATCCCAATGTCACTTTTAAAAGTCATACAAACACACCAAAAAAATAGTAACTGTGGATATGAAGGACAAAAAAGCTATGGACAGAAAGGAAAAACTGAAAATGGCAAAAGTCACATTTTCCCTGTCACTAATTCAATCATGCATCACATCACACCTCTTCTGAAAGAGGCTTTATTAGGCAATTTCATCTTTCTTTGTGCAAAGATGAGGGAGTATAATTACACGAACCTGGATGGCATAGCTTACTGTGCATTAAAGCTATATGATATAGAATATGGGGCCAGACACGGTGTTTCACACCTATAATCCCAGCACTTTGGGAGGCTGAGGCAGGCGGACCACTTGAGGTCAAGAGTTTGAGACCAGCCTGGCCAACATGGTGAAACCCTGTCTCTACTAAAGATACAAAAATTAGCTGGGCATGGTGATACACACCTGTAATCCCAGCTACTTGAGAGGCTGAGGTAGGAGAACCACTTGAACCAGGGAGGTTGCAGTGAGCCTAGATGGCACCACTGCACTCCAGCCTGGGCGACAGAGCGAAACTCCAACTCAAAAAAGAAATTTATAGAATAAAAATATGGGTCCCAGGCTACAAACCTGTACAGCATGGTCCTGCACTGAATACCATGGGCAAGTGTAGCACAATGGATAGTATTTACATATCCAAATACATTTTAACATGGAAATGGTACAATAAAAATAAGCTATTAAGTTATGAAACTGCTGTTGTATATGTGGTTTGTCATTGACCAAAATATTATTATGTGTGCTGAGAAGGGAGGTGGTCTGAGAGGGTAGTGAGCCTGAGGAGGAGGTGTTCTGAGAGGTGTGTGATTCTGAGGGGGGAGGTGGTCTGAGGCAGGGCCCTGGGTCTGAGGCAGGTCCAGGTGAAGGGGGGCGTGGGTCTGAGAGAGGAGGTCGGCTGAGAGGGGTGTGGGTCTGAGCAGGGAGGGCCACCGAGGGGGCTTGGGTCTGACGGGGGAGAGCAGAGGAGGCAGGCACTGGTCTGAGGGGGGAGGTGGACTGAGGGGCATGTGGGTCTGTGAGAGGCATGTGCTTAAATGGATTAAATTTCTATTTCAAAAGCAAATTGATTGGCAGAATAGATTTTACAAATATAGGACCAAATTTAGTCAAAAACTGTGACAAAAGATAAACAAGACATTAAATATAGGCATACCCTAGAAATATTGCAGCTTCAGTTCCAGACTACCCCAATTAAGCAAATAACCCAATGAGTGACAAAAGTTGTTTGAATTCCTAGTGCCCATAGAATGTTTACACTGTATTGTAATTAGGTGTACAGTAGCATTCTGTCTAAAGAAAATACACATACCTTAATTCTAAAATATTTTATTATCAAAAGAGCCATCAGCAAAGGAAAATTTCTTTGCTGGTAGAAAGTCTTTCCTTGATGTTGACTGCTGACTGATTAGGGTAATTATTGAAGGTTGGAGTTGCTGTGACAATGTCTTTTTCTAAAGGCAAAAATGAAGGCTGCTGCACTAATTGACTCTTCCTTTCCTGAAATATTTCTCTGTCACATTATGCTGTTTGATAGCACATTACCCCTAGCAGAACTTATTGCAAACTCAGTCAATTCTATAATCCTGTCATTGCTTTATTAAATATGTGTATGCAATATTCTAAATGCTTTGTCATTTCAACAATGCTCACAGCATCTTCATCAGGAGTAGAATCCATTTTACCAAACCCCTTTCTTTGCTCATCCATAAAAAGCTACTCTTCATTTGTTAAAATTGTATCATGAGATTACAATTCCATAACATTCAAGCTCCAATTCTAATTCTAGTTCTCTTGCTATTTCCACCACATCTGCATTTACTTTCTCCATTGAAGTCTTGAATCCCTTAAAGTCATCCAGAAGGGTTGAAATCAATTTCTCCCAAAACTCCCATTAACGTTAATATTTCGCCCTCGTCCCATGAATCATGAATGTTTCTAATGGCATTTAGAATAAATCTCTTCCAGGTTTTTCATTTACTTTGTCTACATTCTTTGTAGGAATCACTATCTATGGCAGCTATAGCTTTATTAAATATATTTTGTGAACAGCAAGACTAGAAAAAAAAATCAAAATTGCTCCACAATCCATGGGACACAAAATGGATGCTGTGTTGGCAGGCAGAGACACAACAGTAATCTCTGTATACATCTCCAACAAAGCTCTTGGGTGATTAAGTGCATTGTCAACAAACAACAAGCAATATTTTCATAGAAATTTTTCTGAGCAGTGGGTCTTAACAATGAAATTAAAGTATTCAGTGAGCTATTATTTAAAGAGATACACTGATATCCAGGCTTTCTTGCTCCATTTACAGAACACTTGCAGGATAGATTTAGCTTAAATCTTAAGGACCCTAGGATTGTTAGAATGGTAAATAAGCATTGGCTTCACTGAACATCACCAGCTGCATCATCTCATAACAAGAGAGTCAGCCTGTCCTTTGAAGATTTGAAGCCAGCTATTGATTTCTCTTGAGCCATAAATGTCCTAGATGGCATCATCTTTCAATAAAAGGCTATCTTTTCTACACTGAAAATCTGCAGTGTAGCTACCTTCATTAATGATCTTGGTAAGTCTGGATAACTTGCTACAGCTTTTCCAGCAGCACTTGCTGATTCACCTGGCATTTGTTATAGAGATGGTGTCTTTCCTTCAATCTCAAACCAATCTCTGGTAGATCTCATGTTTTCCTCTGCAGCTTCCTCATCTCTATCAATCTTCCTAGACTAGAAGAGTGTTAGGAATTGCTCCAGACTAGGCTTTGGTGGAAGAGAATGTTGTGGCTGGTTGACCCACACCACCAAAACTTTCTCCATATCAGCAATAAGGCTGTTTTGTTGCTTTCTAATCATTTGTGTATTTACTGCAGTAGTATTTGAATTTAAGAACGTTTCCTTTGCATTCATGATTTGGCTAAAAATTAGTGCAACAGGCCAGATGTGGTGGCTCACAGCACTTTGGGAGGCCGAGGCAGGCAGATCACAAGGTCAGGAGTTTGAGACCAGCCTGACCAACATGGTGAAACCCTGTCTCTACTAAAAATACAAAAATTAGCCAGGCGTGGTGGTACATGCTTGTAATCCCAGCTACTCAGGAGGCTGAGGCAGGAGAATCGCTTGAACCCAGAAGGTGGAGGTTGCAGTGAGTTGAGATCGTGCCACTGCACTCCAGCCTGGGTGACAGAGCGAGACTGTCTCAAAAAGTTAGTTCAACAGACCTAGCTTCCAGCCTATCTTAGCTTTCAGCATGCCTTCCTCAGTAAGCTTAATCATTTGTTTTCAAGTTAGAGATGTGCAATTCTTCCTTTCACTTGAACACCTAGAGGCCATCGTAGGATTACTAATTGGCCTAATTTCAATGTTGTTGTTTCTCAGGGAACAGGGGAGGATTGGTGCTGAGGAGAAGGAGAGAGACTAGGAAACAACAAGTCGGTGGAACATTCAGAAAACATTTATCGAATGTTCGCCATGTTATCTGGTCACAGTTCACGGCTCCCAAAAACAATTATAATAACATCGAAGATCACTGATGACAGACCAGTAAAACAGGTAAAATAATAAAGTATGAAATATTGTAAGAAGTACCAAAATTTGACCCAAGGACATGAAGTGAGCATGTGCTGTTGGAAAAATGCACCCGTGGACTTGCTCAAAAGGGATGTCACTAATCTTGAATTTGAAAAAAAATAAAAAAATAAAAAAAATAAAAAGTAATATCTGCAAAGTACAACAAAGTAAAGAATAAAATGGGGTATCCCTTTTTGATAAATGGGTCAAATCATGAAAAATATAACATGTGTAATGGTTCATTTTATGTGTCAACTGAGTTGTATTAAATGGTACCTCGACTGCTGGTAAAGCATCATTTTGAGGTGTATCTGAGGATAATCCTGGAAGATACTGGCATTTGAATTAGTGATTAACTCAGGAAGTGCCACCATCACCACTATGGGCAGGCACAATCCTATTGGCTGAGGGCTCAGAAGAAAGCAGAGGAAAGGTGAATTTGGCCTCTTTCTCTTTCATGGAGCTGGGACACAACTTTTTTCCTCCCCTTTGACATCAGAGCCCCAATTTCAGTGGTCTTTGAACTCTAGGACATCCACCAGTGGCTCCCCGGGCTTCAGGCTTTCAGCTTCAGGCTGAGAGATAAAGTATTGGCTCTGCTGGCTCTCAGGGCTTCATATATGGACTGAGCCATGTTACTGGGTCCCTGTTTCTCCAGCTTGTAAATGGTATATGGTGCCTCCACATGCCTCTATAATTACATGAGCTAATGCTCCTGATAAATCCCCTCTCACATACACATACACACACACACAAACACCAACACACAATTGGTTCCGTTTTTCAGGAGAACCCTAACTAATAGATTTTGGTAACAGGAGTGGTTCTAGAGGCACAGGAATCTAAGTTTTCTGAACTGGATGATTGGTTGTGGGGTTTCTAGATTGTCTCCCTAAGATTAGACTTGAAAACACTGAGGACTATTTTCAGTAATACAGAAGACAATGATAGTCCATGGCCTGAATTGTTTATAGAGATGTACAAGACATCTGCAATCATACTCTACTTAATGACCCATAGGAGGCGAGGAAATTGGTGACTCTACATGAGATACTTTTTCACATTAGTGGAAAAACTAAAGAATATAATTAGTTGGTTGGTGGCAGCTAATGTTGCCAGACAGTGTTAAGGGGAAGACAAGGATGAGCTCATGGGTGAAATTCCTGGATCAAGCAATGCATGGGTTTGTTGGGAAAGAGAATCTTATGTCCTGTAGCCACAGGGCTAAAATTGCTGAAAATCAAACACAAGTGACAAAAAAGCACAATGAAAGGAGAAAAAAAGATAAATTGGACTTCATAAAAATTGAAACATTTTTGCATCAAAAGAAACTACAAAGAGAATCAGAAGGCAACCCACAGAATGAGGAAAATATTTGCAAGTCCTATTTCTGATTAAGCTGAATTTGACAGAATTACATAAAATAGTTTATTTGATTACATACACGGGAAGGTCAAGACATTATTAGACTTAATTCCAAGTTGTCTTCAAAAACATCCTCCTTTTTTCTCTTGTATCTCTGCATTTTATAGCTTGCTTTTTGTCCCAGCATTTACATTGGTGGAAAATATGACCACGGGACAGTTTAAGACTCAAGGTCATTAATACATGAGAGTTCTCTAGACCTTCCAATATCCACTGGGTGGGGGGACTGAAAAGAACATTGATTGACACTGTTATGCTCTTTTATCTGCCTTTGGACCATCACACGTCCAAAGGTGTAAGAAACTGGTTGTCTACCCTGGGTCAAAACTGCAATCCAATATTGCTGAACTTTAAGGTCAGGTAACTACTGCCTTTCCCAGTGAAAAGAAGCATTTCCACAAAGCAACATGCAGGGAGCAAGAAAAAGTAACTTAATTCAACTAAGAGACCCCATAAGAAAATGGTATTTATTAGTGCATATAACAGATGCAAGATGTTAGATAAACCTGTCTTCTAAAGACAATTCTAACAATTCTATATGTGAAACACTTTGCAAACACCAGTATCTGAATCACTGCACCACTTTCCTCATGGAGGTTTAACATCCCAGGCCTAGATTTAGCTGGGAATACAGCTATAGGTGGGGACATCAATTTATGATGGTGGTAAAACCACTGCTTCTAAGTATTCGTTATTCTGTTCCAAGTGTGATATTGGCCCTTCAATTTCCACAGTGGAGTCGAGCTTCAGATGTAACTTTTAGTAAGAATTTAAAGATAGTTTGGAGAATCACAGAGAACAAAGCAGAAAATAACTTAGAACTACCCAGTGTGGCCATGCTCAGAGCTCAGTTTCGTTCACTTCAAATATTTACTGAGCATTGACTATGCATTAGGTGAGTGCAAAAGTAATTGTGGTTGAGCAATTGGACTTGGCAGCCTGTCTTGACACACCACTGCACTGAGTGCTTGAAGAAGTGTTTCAACAGATGGCTGCAGTTAGTGTGTGTCATCACATTCAAGTGGGGATTAAGAGAAGGCAGGCTGCCTTGCTGGAGCTGTGTGGTCTCCAAGTGAGAGTTGCAGGCAATAGAACTACTTTCCTTTTGGAGTAAAAGGAGGAATTCATTTTCAGTAGCCACAAGAAAAGTTTTTTTTTTTTTTTCAGGGTGGCTGGCAAAATGGCCAAATAGTAACAGCTCCAGTCTGCAGCTCCCAGTAACATCAAAACACAAGGTGGGTGATTTCTGCATTTCCAACTGAGGTACATGGCTCATCTCACTGGGACTTGTTAGACAGTAGGTACAGCCCACAGAGGGCAAGCAAGCAGGGTGGGGTGTCGCCTCACCTGGAAGTGCAAGGGGTCTGGGAACTCCCTCCCCTAGCCAAGGGAAGCCGGTAGGGACTATGCCTTCAGGAATGGTGCATTCTGGCCCAGATACTACGCTTTTCCCCCCGTCTTTGCAACTCACAGACCAGGAGATTCCCTCGGGTGCCTATGACACTAGGGCCCTGGGTTTCAAGCACAAAACTGGGCAGCCAATTGGGCAGACACTGAGCTAGCTGCAGTTTTTTTCATACCCCAGTGGCGTCTAGAATACCAGCGAGACTGAACTGTTCACTCCCCTGGAAAGGGGGCTGAAGCCAGGGAGCCGAGTGGTCTAGCTCAGTGGATCCCACCACCCAGAGCCCAGCAAGCCAAGATCCACTGGCTTGAAATTCTCACTGCCAGCACAGCAGTCTGAAGTCAACCTGGGATGCTCAACCTTGGTGGAGGAAGGGACATCCACCATTACTGAGGCTTGAGTAGGCAGTTTTCCCCTCAGTGTAAAACAAAGCCACTGAGAAGTTCGAACTGGGCAGAGCCCACTACAGCTTGGCAAAGCCGCTATAGCCAGACTGCCTCTCTAGATTCCTCCTCTCTGGGCAGGGCATCTCTGAGAGGCAGCAGCCCCAGTCAGGGGCTCATAGATAAAACTCCCATCTCTCTGGGGACAGAGGACCTGGGGGAAGGGGCTGCTGTAGGTGCAGTTTCAGCAGACTTGAAAGTTCCTGCCTGCCGGCTCTGAAGGAGCAGATCTCCCAGCACAGTGCTGGAGCTCTGCTAAGGGTCAGACTGCCTCAAGTGGGTCCCTGACTCCCATGCCTCCTGACTGGGAGACACCTCCCAGCAGAGGCCAACAGATACCTCATACATGAGAGCTCTGGCTGCCATCTGGCAGGTGCCCCTTTGGGATGAAGCTTCCAGAGGAAGGAACAGGCAGCAATCTTTGCTGTTCTTCAGCCTCTGCTGGTGATACCCAGGCAAACAGGGTCTGGAGCAGACCTCCAGCAGACCTGCAGCAGAGGGGCCTGACTGTTAGAAGGAAAACTAAAACAGAAAGGAATAGCATCAACATCAACAAAAAGGACATCCACAAAAAAACCCCATCCAAAAGTCACCAGCATTAAAGACCAAAGAGAGATAAATCCACAAAGACGAGAAAAAAAACACAGCAAAAAGGCTGAACATTCCATAAACCAGGACACATTTTCTCCTCCAAAGGAGCACAACTCCATGCCAGCAAGTGAAGAAAACTGGATGGAGAATGAGTTTGACAAATTGACAGAAGTAGGCTTCAGAAGGTGGGTAACAGCAAACTCCTCCAAGCTAAAGGAACATGTTCTAACCCAATGCAAGGAAGCTGAGAACCTTGAAAAAAAGGTTAGAGGAATTGCTAACTAGAACAAACGTTTAGAGAAGATCATAAATGACCTCACGGAGTTGAAAAACATCGCGTGAGAACTTCGTGAAGCACACATAAGAACCAACAGCTGAATTGATCAACCAGAAGAAAAGATATCAGATTGAAGATCAACTTAATGAAATAAAGTGTGAAGACAAGATTAGAGAAAAAAAGAATGAAAAGGAACAAAGCCTCCAAGAAATAGGGGATTGTGTGAAAAAACCAAACCTACATTAGATTGGTGTACCTGAAAGTGACAGGCAGAATGGAAACAAGTTGGAAAACATCCTTCAGGATATTATCCAGAAGAAGAGTACCCAACCTAGCAAGACAGGCCAACATTCAAATTCAGGAAATACAGAGAACACCACAAAGATACTCCCTCGAGAAGAACAACCCTGAGACATAATTGTCAGATTCACCAAGGTTGAAACAAACGAAAAAATGTTAAGGGCAGCCATAGAAAAAGGCTGTGTTACCCACAAACGGAAGCCCATCAGACTAACAGCTGATCTCTCTGCAGAAACCCTACAAGCCAGAAGAGAGTGGAGGCCAATATTCAACATTCTTAAAGCAAAGAATTTTCAACCCAGAATTTCATATCCAGCCAAACTAAACTTCATAAGTGAAGGAGAAATAAAATTGTTTACAGAGAAGCAAATGCTGAGAGATTTTGTCACTGCCAGGCCTACCTTACAAAAGCTCCTGAAGGAAGCACTAAATATGAAAGGAAAAACGAGTACCAGCCACTGCAAAAACATACCAGATTGTAAAGACCACCAATACTGTGAAGAAACTGCATCAACTAATGTGCAAAATAACCAGCTAGCATCATAATGACAGGATCAAATTCACACATAACAATATTAAGCTTAAATGTAAACAGGCTAAATGCCCCAATTAAAAGACACAGTCTGGCAAATTGGATAAAGAGTCAGACCTACCAGTGTGCTGTATTCAGGAGACCCATCTCAAGTGCAAAGACACATATAGGCTCAAAATAAAAGAGATGGAAGAATATTTACCAAGCAAATGGAAAGAAAAAAAAGCAGGGGTTGCAATCATAGCCTCTGACAAAAGAGACTTTAAACCAATAAAAATTAAAAAAGACAAATAAGGGCATTACATAGTGGTAAAGGGATCAATGCAACAGGAACTAACTATCCTAAATACATATGCACCCAATACAGGAGAAACCGGATTCGTAAAAGAAGTTCTTAGAGACCTTCAAAGAGACTTAGACTCACACACAATAATAGTGGGAGACTTTAACACCCCACTGTCAATATTAGACAGATCAACAAGATAGAAAATTAACAAGGATATTCAGGACTTTGAACTCAGCTCTGGACTAAGCAGACCTAACAGACATCTACAGAACTCTCTACCCCAAATCCACAGAATATACCTTCTTCTCAGCACCACATCATACGTTTTCTAAAATTGACCACATAATTGGAAATAAAAGACTCCTCAGCAAATGTAAAAGAACGGAAATCATAACAGTCTCTCAGACCACAGTGCAATCAAATTAGAACTCAGGATCAAGAAACTCCCTCAAAGCCACACAACTACATGGAAACTAAACAACCTGCTCCTGAATGACTACTGGGTAAATAATGAAATTAGGGCAGAAATAAATAAGTTCTTTGAAACCCATGAAAACAAAGACACAATATACCAGAATCTCTGGGACACAGCTAAAGCAATCTTTAGAGGCAAATTTATAGCACTAAATGACCACAGAAGAAAGCAGGAAAGATCTAAAATTGACACCCTAACATCACAATTCAAAGAACTAGAGAAGAGCAAACAAATTTAAAAGCTAGCAGAAGAACTAAGATCAGAACAGAACTGAAGGAGACAGACATGAAAACCACACACACCCCCAAACCCACAAAAAAAATAAAAACAATAAAAAAAAACCACACACACACACAGAAAAAAACAAAAACAAATAAAAAAACAATGAATCCAGGAGCTGGTTTTTTGAAAAGATCAACAAATATACAACTAGCCAGACTAATAAAGAATCAAATAGATACAATAAAAAATGATAAAGGAGATATCACCATTGATCCCACAGAAATATAAACTACCATCAGAATACTATAAACACCTCTATGCAAACTAGAAAGTCTAGAAGAAATGGATAAATTTCTGGACACATACGCCCTCCCAAGACCAAACAAGAAAGAAGTTGAACCCCTGAATAGACCGATAATAAGTTCTGAAATTGAGGCAGTAATAGCCTACCAACCAAAAAAAAGACCAGGACAAGACAGATTCACAGACAAATTCTACCAAAGGAACAAAGAGGAGCTGGTACCATTCCTTCTGAAACTATTCCAAGCCATAGAGAAAGAGGGACTCCTCCCTAACTCATTTTACGAGGCCAGCATCATCCTGATACCAAAACCTGGCAGAGACATGACAAAAAATTCAGGCCAATATCCCTGATAAACATCGATGCAAAAATCGTCAATAACACACTGGCAAACCAAATTCAGCAGCACATCAAAAAGTGTACCTGCCACAATCAAGTCGGCTTCATCCCTGGAATACAAGACTGGCTTAACATATGCAAACCAATAAACATAATCCATCAAATAAACAACCAATGACAAAAACCACATTATTATCTCAATAGATGCAGAAAAGGCCTTCGATAAATTTCAACAGCCCTTCATGCTAAAAACTCTCAGTAAACTAGGTACTGAAGGAACATCTCAATAAGAGCTATTTATGACAAACCCACAGCCAATATCACACTAAATGGGCAAAAGCTGGATGCATTCCTTTTGAAAACTGGCACAAGATAAGGATCCCCTCTCTCACCCCTCCTATTCAACATAGTATTGGAAGTTCTGACCAGGGCAATCAGGCAAGGGAAAGCAATAAAAGATATTCAAACAGGAAAACAGGAAGTCAAATTATCTGTTTGCAACTGACACGATTTTATATTTTAAAAAACCCATTGTCTCAGCCCAAAATCTCCTTAAGCTGATGAAACAACTTTAGCAAAGTCTCAGGATACAAAATCAATGTGCAAAAATCACAAGCATTCTTATACACCAATAATAGCAGAGCCAAATCATGAGTGAACTCCCATTCACAATTGCTACAAAGAGAATAAAATACATAGGAATACATTTAAAAGGGATGTGAAGGACCTCTTCAAGGAGAATTACAAATCACTGCTCAAGGAAATGAGAGGACACAAACAAATGGAAAAACATTCCATGCTCGTGGATAGGAAGAATTAATATCATGAAAATGGCCATACTCCCCAAAGTAATTTATAGATTCAGTGCTATCCCCATCAAGCTACCAATGACTTTCTTTGCAGAATTAGAAAAAACTACTTTAAATTTCATATGGAACCTAAAAAGAGCCTGTACAGCCAAGACAATCCTAAGCAAAAAGAACAAAGCTGGAGGCATCATGCTACCTGACTTCAAACTATACTACAAGGCTACAGTAACCAAAACAGCATGGTACTGGTACCAAAACATATATAGACCAAAAGAACAAGAACAGAGCCCTCAGAAATAACACCACACATCTACAACCATCTGATCTTTGACAAACCTGAAAAGAACAAGCAATGATGAAAGGAATCCCTATTTAATAAATGGTGTTGGGAAAACTGGCTATATGCAGAAAACAAACTGGACCCCTTCCTTACACCTTATACAAAAATTAACTCAAGATGGATTAAAGACTTAAACGTAAGACCTAAAACCATTAAAACTCTAGAAGACCTAGGCGCCATTCAGGAGACAGGCATGAGCAAACACTTCATGACTAAAACACCAAAAGCAATGACAACAAAAGGCAAAATTGACAAATAAGACCCAATTAAACTAAAGAGCTTCTGCACAGCCAGAGAAACTATCAGAGTGAACAGGCAACCCTGGGAGAAAATTGTAATCTATCCATCTGACAAAGAGCTAATACCAGAATCTACGAGGAACTTAAATTTACAGACAAAAAAAAAATCAAAAAGTGGGCAAAGGATATGAACAGACATTTCTCAAAAGACTACATTTATGCGGTCAAACATGAAAAAAGCTCAACATTACTCATTAGAGAAACGCAAATCAAAACCACAATGAAATACCATCTCACGCCAGTTAGAATGGCAATCATTAAAGTCAGGAAACAACAGATGCTGGAGAGGATGTGGAGAAATAGGAATGCTTTTACACTGTTGGGAGCATAAATTAGTTCAACCATTGTGGAAGACAGTGTGACAATTCCTCAAGGATTTAGAACCAGAAATACCATTTGACCTAGCAATCCCATTACTGGGTATATACCTGAAGGATTATAAATCATTCTACTAAGACAACACATGCGCACATATGTTTATTGTGGCACTATTCACAATAGCAAAGACTTGGAACCAACCAAATGTCCATCAATGATAGACTGGATAAAGAAAATGTGGCACATATACAGCATGGAATACTATGCAGCCATACAAAAGGATGAGTTCATGTCCCTTGTAGGGACATGGAAGAAGCTGGAAACTATCATTCTGAGCAAACCATCGCAAGGACAGAAAAACCAAACACCACATGTTCTCACTCATAGGTGGGAATTGAACAATGAGAACACTTGGACACAGGGTGGGGAACATCACACACCGGGGCCTGTTGTGGGGTGGGGGAATGGGGAAGGGATAGCATTAGGAGAAATACGTAATGTAGATGGATTGATGGGTGCAGCAAATCACCATGGCATGTGTATACCTATGTAACAAACCTGCACATTCTGCACACATATCCCAGAACTTAAAGAATAAAAAAAATTGTGGTTTTTGCATTGTTGGAATTTGCTGTTTGATACTAGAATACATTCTTAAATAAATGTGATTATATTATGTATCATTTTAATGGGCATTTCTCACTTTATTTTGCTAGTGACTTATTACTTGCTGTTTATTTTATGTTTATTTTAGACTGGAAATTACATTAGACAAAAAGCAAATTCAAGTGATTTTCTTATTCAAGTTCAAAATGGTTTGTAAAGCAGCAGAAACACACAACAACAAAAACACATTTAGCCCAGGAACTGCTAACTAATATACAGTGCAGTGGTCGTTCAAGAAGTTTTACAAAGACAAGAGCCTTGAAGATGATGTATGGCCGGCCATCGGAAGTTGACAACTACAAATTGAGAGCAATCAAAGCTGATCCTCTTACAAGAAGTTGCCAAAGAACTCAACATTGATCATTCTACAGACGTTTAGCATTTAGAGCAAATTGGAAAGGTGAAATAAGTGGTACCTCATGAGCTGAGCAAAAATCAAAAGAACCATGATTTTGAAGTTTCCTTTTCTCTTATCCTATGCAACAACAATGAACCATTTCATAATTTGATTGTGACATGCAACAAAAAAGTGAGTTTTATAAGACAACTGATGAGGATCAGCTCAATGGTTGGACCAAGAAGCCCCAAAGCACTTCCCAAAGCCAAATTTGCACCAAAAAAGGCCATAATCACTGTTTGGTGGTCTGCTGCTGGTCTGATCCACTACAGCTTTCTGAATCCCAGCAAAATCACATCTGAGAAGTATGCTCAGCAGATCTATGAGATGCACCGAAAACTGCAATGCCTATAGCAGGCACTGGTCAACAGAAATGGCCCAGTTTTTCTCCACAACGCCCAGTCACACGCCACACAACCAACACTTCAAAAATGGAAAGAATTGTGCTACAAAGTTTTGACTCATTCACCATATTCACCTGACCTCTCACCAACCAACTACCACTTTTTGAAGCATCTGACAACTTTTTGCAGGGAAAATGCTTCCACAACCAGCTTGATACAGAAAATGCTTTCTGAGAGTTCATAGAATGCTGAAGCATGGATTTTTATGTTATAGGAACAAACTTATTTCTCGTTGGCAAAAATGTGTTGGTTGTAATCGTTCCTATTTTGATTAACAAAGATGTGTTTAATACTAGGGAGTTTTTCTCGGTGTGGTAGTTAGAGTTGGAAGATTCAGAAAATAATTATGAAAACACACCATGAAATAAGTGAATAAATCAAATAATTACTAATAGTGACAATTCTTAAGAAACTGAAACAGAGGGTTGAGAAGGAGACAGATAATGGGGACTGGGAAGCTACGTTGAATAGAGTGACACAGGGATGAAGACCTCACTGAGAAGATGAGACTGAAGCTAAGAACCAAATGATGAGATAGAGGGGGTGACATGGTGCTCTAGGGAACCTCTGCTCAGACAGGTACAATTCTTGGTGTGACTCAAGTACTTTCCTAAAGCAGAACTTGACAAGGACATGGTCACGTTGTTGCGGGGGCCGGGGGGGAAGGGGAGTGAGTCTCAGGAGATTCGATTAGGAGCCAGTGCCTCCGCTGGACTTCTCCCAGGACCTGGGAGAAGTAAGCCAGAGACAGGAGATGAGATTTTGCAGTGTGACTTAGATTTGCCCATGCTCTTAACCATGACACCTGCTTCTGGTTCCAGAAATGTAGTGTCACACTTAGATGTGCTCCCCTACACATTACACCTAAAAACAGTAAAAGTCTCTGAAATGTTGAGAAAAGAAAGTAGACTGTCTAGGGACCTAGACCCCAGGACCGAGGAGATGACTGGGCAGTAAGTCCTCCGGATCTTTTTGCCTCCCGTATATCCTGGACTGGGCACTGAGGAGGCTCATGACCTAGAAACACCAGTGGGTGCAGTCAGCAAAACAAAGCAAACAAAGGTGGAGAAACAGGATGAGGTGGCTCTCTCTGGGCAAGAGAGTCAAATATGGCTAATGAAAAATGTAAGATGGTGCAGCCACATTGAAAAACAGTGAGGCAGTTTAACAAGTTAAACACACACTTATCCTAGATCCCAGAAGTTCCATTCCTAGACAACCACCCAAAGAAAAATGTAGATTCAGAGACTCCTATACAAATGTTCATTGTACCATTACTACTCATAATAGCCAAAAACTAGAAATAATCTAAATTCCGTTCACTGGTGAATAGAGAAACAGAACGTGGTACATCCATACAATGAAACAAATACTTCTCAATAAGAAGGAGCAAACTATTGGTACAGGCAGGGACAAAAATCAACCACAAATATTTTAGTCAGGTGAAAGAAGTCAAATATTTAAAAAATTATTGTTTGACTTGATTTTTATAAAATTTCTGGAAGAGGTGAAGCTTTATAGACAGAAAGTAGGTTACAGGTTACTTAGAGCTGGTATTGGGAGCAGGGATTGCCTGCAGATGGGCACAGAGAATTTTTCTGGGGTGATGAAAGTGTTTCAAAATGAGATTGTGGTTATAGGGCCATAAAGGGAAGCCTTACCTCTTTATCCTTTGAAGTTTCAATGAAAATGAATGAACAAAAAAAAAATGAGGAGAAAAAAGGCATATAAGTTTATTTTTATGTGTATAGAATGGAAGAATTGCAGAAGAATCATGACCCAATAACCCGGGTGAGGTCCAGGTGCTTACATACCTCACTTCATGGGAGAAGGGGAGGTGGGGGAATAGGTGGTATGGGAGTCAATGATTTTCAGGAGAGATGAATGGACCTGGGAGGCAAACATCATCCTGTAGTCTATTTACTTTGGATGTTGGGAGCACAGAACAAATAACAATTTGGGACAAAGTTGGTTTAGGCTGTAGATGTTGGTGTTTAATTTTCAGTCTCTTCCTCTGTTACATAAGTTCTAATCTTCTTTGGTTAATGAAATTTCAGGGAGAAATTGAAAGCAATTGTGTTCCTCTTTGTGAGTCCAGTTTCTAGGTAAAGAAACTTCAGAAAAGAGCCTAATCTTGCACTTCTTGGGAGACAGAGGGAGGAAAGGTGGCAGGAGGGGAGGGGTATGGTAGGGGAGACCCTGAGGCTGCTGTCTCAGTTCAGCCTGTCAAAGCGCCCTACCTTGGGGTATCATTTTCCACTTTGTAGTATGATTTTCTGAGCCTTAACACAGGGATGATTGCAGAACTCTAGACATTTGCTAAAACTCATCGAAGTGTATGTTAAAAATTGGTGAGTTTCCTGATACGTAAATTACACTTCAATAAAGGTGCTGCAAACAGCAGTAAGTATTCTTGTTACTGTTCTGATGGCCTCAGCATTTGTCTAACTTCCTGTGGCATGAAAACCAGGAGTGGAGACAGTTTTAGGCAGAAGGAGCTGCAAGCAGAGTTCATTGGTCTGGAGGACGGTGGGTAGGGGTGTCCTGGGGCTGAGAGCAGAAGGATCTGCTGTCTTTAGTGGGTCCTGATGACTCCCTACTGCCCTCTTGGACGCTGGGTGTCTCTTCTTTTCCTACAGTTCACACACGTAGGACACCCAAGGCTAGGAAAGGAGAAAACTCGGGGTGCTGATGGCAGCGAGCTTTCCCGTATTAAAGGGAGCTGTGTTCTCTGAAGTTGGAGTGTCTTCAGCTGTGGCTTATCTCCCTTCAGCAAGCACAGGTCCCATGGCATGGATTCTGAGGAAGACCTTGGTGAAGAATGCGCACTCCTAGCTCAGACCAAACTCTACAACCTTAGCAAAGCTGGATATTCGATCTGTTGCATTCTTCTGATCATGTGTTACAACCTACAAATGGCAGAGCCACTGGCACTCAAACACCTGATGTTTTTCCCTGGTGTAATCCATGCCCCAGAGAGACAGGAAATTGTCCCTTGGTCTTCCAGGCCACAGTTTGGAAAGGTGTTTGTCCTTGGGACCCGGGGCTTCAAAATTCAGCAATAATTACTGATATGATTTGGATATTTGTGCACTCCAAATCCTATGCAGAAATGTAATCCCCATTGCTGGAGGCAGGGCCTGGTGGGAGGTGATTGGATCATGGACGGGATCCCTCATGAATGGCTCAGCACATTCCCCTTGTGATTAGTTCTCGCTGTGAGTTCATGGGCAATCTGGCTGTGTAAAGTGTGGCACCTGCCCCCTCACTCTCTTGTTCCCACTCTTGTGGTGTGAGACACGGGCTCCCCCCTTACCTTCCACTATCACCGTAAGCTTCCTGTGGCCCTCCCCAGAAGCAGATGCCAGCACCATGCTTCATGTCCAGCCTGCAGACCATGGGCCAATTGAACCCCTTTTCTTTATCAATTACCCAGTCTCAGGTATTCTTTCATCACGAGGCAATTGTCCTAATACCATCACTCCCATGTCCTAGTTTCAAGGAAGGCTGTTGTTTTAGTCCCAGCCCAAGGGAACATGTGAAGATACAGCCTCACAAAGTGAATATGGAACTCTTATTCTTACATGCCTGACTTAAAAAAATAGTGTAAAAAGTAAAGTTTCCTCTTCAAAGTTTTCCTCATGAAAGAATAAATCATAAATGTTAGAAATGATAGTTTATTTTAAAGACTAACTTCCTTCAAGCCTCCTTGCTTGATGCTAATAAGTTTGTTAAGCCCTATGCTATACAGCCGTTAGACATGCTCACAGGCAGGTTGTACATCCTATGTCCTTGTACCTTAACCGAGATATTTATGTTGAACCTGCTCATAGGCATGCCCCAGCTCACAGCCTGTGCCCCTTTCTTATTTGGGAATATTACTTTCTACCTATTTAAAAAAGCTTAAAATTAGCCAATTGGGTTTTAATTTAGATTGTGAGGTCTGGCTCCAGCCAGTGGAGACAGGACACAGCAACAGGGAACTCATGAGTAAGGAATAAATATTCTGATGTCTCTTTATTCTACGTGTGCCCTCACCATTGTTCCATCTGCAAGGGGTACCCTTTCTGCAGAAAGTAAAAATTGCCTCCTGAGAGAACTTTTTGTCTGAATGCTGATTTCTCCTTGTGGCACGAAAGAAGAAACATTTTGCATTTCTAACACTAGGAACACTGATTTCCACATAAAAGATACTCAGTAAATATTTCTGGAACTGAATTTCAGGTAGGATATCTAACCCCACCTATTAATCCTAACATCTGGCAAAGGTGGTTTCAATCCTGTGAATGCTTAAGAAGCCTTAATGAGATTTAAGAATTTTCCCAGGAACAAATAAGTTTATGTGTGTTCCAGTTATCTGCCTCAATGAACACCATGACAATTACATAACCCAGCATTCTCACCCCATCAGCCTGAACCACATAAGGTGGCGGATTTCACTGATAACCTCACAGAGGATGCAGGGCCAGGGTCAGCCTGACTGACACTCCTGTCTGCTCAGTGCCCCTCCTCCTCCCTCTCCTGCTCTGCTGTAGCCCAGGAGGGCAGCCTCTTCAGCCCAGGGTGCTGCCCTCTCTGCCTGCTGCCTTCCAGGTGGGCTTGGCCACTGTGAGGTGCTGCTGAGAGCAGAAAGGGAAGCCAGAGTCCAGGTGCCTTTCCTACCTTCTCTGAGGGACAAAGCGTAGCTTTCATCCCTCCAGTTGTCCTGGCTGCCTCCCTCAGGCCCTCCATGGGTGCTGCTTCTTCCAGGGACCCCAGGATCTGCCTCCAGCACTGTCTTCTCTGCTTCTCTAGCCTAGGAGGGTAGCGGCTTCCTGTGTTTAAAAGCCTCTGGGTTGCTTCATTGTTCCCTACTGGCTTCCAGATACTCCCATCATCTGATGACACATCCTGTTTAAATGAGCAGCATGGATTTTTATATCCTGGTTCATGACTGATGCTCCTACCTCAAGATGTCCCTGGTCACCTCTGAACCTCCTCAGGGCTGCCACCCTGCACTTGTCCACAAGTGGCCATGCGTGAACTCTCCCTGTGGCCACCATGCCGGCCTCCTGTGCTGCTGTGTTCTCTGACTAGAGCATTGTCACTCAGCTGGGCATAGCTGTACCCCGTTGAGGAAGGCCCTGCTGTTAGTCCCAGCCCCAAGGGGAGAAATGACAAATGTTTTGCTGCTCTGTTTGAGTGCAACATGGGCCTCTCAATTTCCCAATGCAAAAAAAAACAGTATTGGATGCAACCTTTAATAAGGATTTAGAGATAGTTTACAGATCACAGAAAATAAGAACAGAGCACAGAAAAACTTAAAAACCCCACTGTGGCTATGCAGAGCTCAATTTCATTCATTCCAAATATTTATTGAGCACTGACCACATACTAGGGAGCTTTTCTAGGTGTGGTGATTAGTGTTGGAGAAATCAGTCAATAAATATGAAAACACACCACAAAATAAGTGAATAATTCAGGCAATTGCTCTGGTCACAATTGTTCTGAAGAAACTAAAACAGAGGAGTGAGATGGAGAGACACAGTGGGGACTGGGAAGCTACTTTGATTAGAGTGACACAGGGACAAACACATCACCAAGAAGGTGAGACTGAAGCCAAAAACCAATGATGAGACAGAGGGAGTGACACGAAGCTCTGGAAAACCTCTGCACAGGTAGGTACAAGTCTCTATGTGACTCCCACATTTTCCTAGAGAAGAACTTGACAAGGACATGGCCATGTTGTTGCAGGGGCAGGGAGTGAGTCTCAGGAGATCGCAATTGAGTCAGCACCTTTGCTTGGGAGCAGGACCCGGGAGAGGTAGCCCAGAGCAGCATGAAGGCCTTGGCTGGGGTGGGGCAGGCCTGGGAGTGAGGGGCAGTGAGCAGCCCAGAACACTATGACCCTGCTGCTATGGCCTCCCTTTGCCCTGTGCAATGAATGGAATCTTTACATCCCCACCAAAGTCATATATGAAGCCTTAACCCCCAAGGTGATGCTATTTGGTGGTGGGTCCTGTGGAGGTGATTAGGTCGTGAGGGTGGAACCCTCATGAATGGGATTAGAGCCCCTCTTAGTCCGTTTATTGTTGCTATAAAGGAGAACCTGAAGCAGGGTAATTCATAGAGAAAAGAAGTTTATTCAGCTCACAGTTCTGCTGGCTGGAAGTTTCAGGATTGGGCTTCTGGTGAGGGCCTCAGGCTGCTTCCAAGTGTGGAAGAAGGTGAAGGGGAGCTGGTGTGTGCAGAGATGGTGTGGTGAGAAGGGAAGCAGGAAGGAGGGGAGGGGCCAGGTTCTGTTTAACAAACAGCTCTTATGGGAACTAATAGACTAAGACCTTACCCCTCCCCAGAGAGGGCATTCACGTATTCATGAGGGGCCAACCCCATGACCCCAGACCTCCCATTAGACTCCACCTCCAACAATGGGGATCAAACCTCAACATGGGATTTGGAAGGGACAAACGTCCACACTACACCAGTGCTTCCGATAAAATAGCCCCCAGAGAGATCGCATGCTTGTTTTGCCACATGAGGACAGTGAGAGGACAGCTGTCTGTGACCCAGGATGCAGGCCCCTGCCAGACCCTGAATCTGCCAGCACCTTGATCTTGGACTTTTAGCTTTCAGATCTGTGAGCTATCTCTTTTTTGTTTATAAGACACCCAGTCTACAGTACTTTGTCATAGCAGCCTTAATGCACTAGACCCCTAATCAGAAGGTGTGGTCTTAACCAGACTTTTCAGAGGGCATTTTGAGAATCCTGAAAGGTGATCTTTCTGGCTCCCTGCTTGTGTGGAGTGAGGTGTGTTTCCCTAGAGAGTCCAGCAGCATATCGCTTTGTTGCTTGACAATGGACTTTCACTTATTTGGGGAGGATTATATGGGTGTGTCTTAGCCTGTTTTCTGTTGCTGTTACAGAATTACCTGAGGCTGAGTGACTCAGAGAAAATACGTTATTTGGCTCAGTCTTGGAGGCTTGAAAGTCCAAGTGCATAGACTGGTAGACATCTACAGAACCCTCCATCCTAAATCAGCAGAATACACATTCTTCTCAGAACCACATTGCACTTATTCCAAAATTGACCACATAGTTGGAAGTAAAGCACTCCCCAGCAAATGTGGAAAGAACAGAAATTATAACAAACTGTCTCTCAGATCACAATGCAATCAAACTAGAACTCAGGATTAAGAAATTCACTCAGAACCGCTCAACTACATGGAAACTGAACAACCTGCTCCTGAATGACTACTGGGTACATAAAGAAATGAAGGCAGAAATAAAGATCTTCTTTAAAACCAATGAGAACAAAGACAACATACCGGAATCTCTGGGACCCATTAAAAGCAGTGCGTAGAGGGAAATTTATAGCACTAAATGCCCACAAAAGAAAGCAGGAAAGATCTAAAATTGACACCCTAACATCACAATTAAAAGAACTAGAGAAGCAAGAGCAAACACATTCAAAAGCTAGCAGAAGGCAAGAAATAACTAAGATCAGAGCAGAACTGAAGGAGATAGAGACACAAAAAAACTTTCAAAAAAAAATTAATCCAGGAGCTGCTTTTTGAAAAGATCAACAAAATTGATAGACCACTAGCAAGACTAATGAAGAAAAGAAGAATCAAATAGGTGCAATAAAAAATGATAAACAGGATATCACCACTGATCCCACAGAAATACAAACTACCATCAGAGAATACTACAAACACCTCTATGCAAATAAACTAGAAAATCTAGAAGAAATGCATAAATTCCTGGACACATACACCCTCCCAAGACTAAATCAGGAAGCACTTGAATCCCTGAATAGACCAATAACAGGCTCCGAAATCAAGGCAATAATTAGAGCCTACCAACCAAAAAAAAGTCCAGGACCAGACAGATTCACAGCCGAATTCTACAGAGGTACAAAGAGGAGCTGGTACCATCCCTTCTGAAACTATTCCAATCAATAGAAAAAGAGGGAATCCTCCCTAACTCATTTTATGAGGCCAGCACCATCCTGATACCAAAGCCTGGCAGAGACATAACCAAAAAAAAAAAGAGAATTTTAGACCAATATCCCTGATGAACATTGATGTAAAAATCCTCAATAAAGTACTGGCAAACCGAATCCAGCAGCACATCAAAAAGTTTATCCACCAAGATCAATTTGGCTTCATCTCTGGGATGCAAGGCTGGCTCAACATATGCAAATCAATATGTGTAACTATTATATAAATAGAACCAAAGACAAAAACCACATGATTATCTCAATAGATGCAAAAAAGGCCTTCAACAACATTCAATGGCCCTTCATGCTAAAAACTCTCAATAAATTAGGTATTGATGGGACATATCTCAAAATAATAAGAACTATCTATGACAAACCCACAGCCAATATCATACTGAATGGGCAAAAACTGGAAGCATTCCCTTTGAAAACGGGCACAAGACTGGGATGCCCTCTCTCACCACTCCTATTCAACACAGTGTTGGAAGTTCTGGCCAGGGCAATTAGGCAGGAGAAGGAAATAAAGGGTATTCAATTAGGAAAAGAGGAAGTCAAATTGTCCCTGTTTGCAGATGACATGATTGTATATCTAGAAAACCCCATCGTCTCAGCCCAAAATCTCCTTAAGCTGATAAGCAACTTCAGCAAAGTCTCAGGATACAAAATCAACGTACAAAAATCACAAGCATTCTTATACACCAATAACAGACAGAAAGCCAAACCATGAATGAACTCCCAATCACAAGCATTCTTATACACCAATAACAGACAGAAAGCCAAACCATGAATGAACTCCCAATCACAATTGCTTCAAAGAAAATAAAATACGTAGGAATCCAACTTACATGGGATGTGAAGGACCTCTTCAAGGAGAACTACAAACCACTGCTCAACAAAATAAAAGAGGACACAAACAAATGGAAGAACATTCCATGCTCATGGATAGGAAGAATCAATATCATGAAAATGGCCATACTGCCCAAGGTAATTTAGATATTCAATGCCATCCCCATCAAGCTACCAATGACTTTCTTCATGGAATTGGAAAAAAAAACTACTTTAAAGTTCATATGGGACCAAAAAAGTGCCTGCATTGCCAAGATAATCCTAAGCCAAAAGAACAAAGCTGGAGGCATCACGCTACCTGACTTCAAACTATAGTACAAGGCTACAGTAATCAAAACAGCATGGTACTGGTACCAAAATAGAGATATAGACCAATGGAACAGAACAGAGCCCTCACAAATAACACCACACATCTACAACCATCTGATGTTTGACAAACCTGACAAAAAACAAGAAATGGAGAAAGGATTCCCTATTTAATAAATGGTGCGGGGATATCTGGCTAGCCATATGTAGAAAGCTGAAACTGGATCTCTTCCTTAGACCTTATATAAAAATTAATTCAAGATGGATTAAAGACTTAACTGTTAGACTTAAAACCATAAATACCATAGAAGGAAACCTAGGCAATACCATTCAAGACATAGGCATGGGCAAGGATTTCATGTCTAAAACACCAAAAGCAATAGCAACAAAAGCCAAAATTGAGAGATGGGATCTAATTAAACTAAAGAGCCTCTGCACAACAAAAGAAACTACCATCAGAGTGAACAGGCAACCTACAGAATGGGAGAAAATTTCTGCAATCTATCCATCTGACAAAGGGCTAATATCCAGAATCTATAAAGAGCTTAAATTTACAAGAAAAAAAATCATACGACCCCATCAAGAAGTGGGTGAAGGATATGAACAGACACTTCTCAAAAGACAACATTTATGCAGCCAACAGACACATGAAAATATGCTCATCATCACTGGCCATCAGAGAAATGCAAATCAAAACCACAATGAGATACCATCTCACACCAGTTAGAATGGCCATCATTAAAAAGTCAGGAAACAGGTGCTGGAGAGGATGTGGAGAAATAGGAACACTTTTACACTGTTGGTGGGACTGTAAACTAGTTCAATCATCGTGGAAGTCAGTGTGGCAATTCCTCAGGGATCTAGAACTAGAAATACCATTTGACCCAGTCATTCCATTACTGAGTATATACTCAAAGGATTATAAATCTTGCTGCTATAAAGACACATGCACACGTATGTTTATTGCGGCACTATTCACCATAGCAAAGACTTGGAACCAACCCAAATGTCCATCAGTGATAGATTGGATTAAGAAAATGTGGCACATATACAGCATGGAATACTATGCAGCCATAAAAACTGATGAGTTCATGTCCTTTGTAGGGACATGGATGAAGCTAGAAACCATCATTCTCAGCAAACTATCACAAGGACAGAAAACCAAACACCACATGTTCTCACTCATAGGTGGGAATTGAACAATGAGAACACTTGGACACAGGGTGTGGAACACCACACACTGGGGCCTTTCGTGGGGTGGGCAGAGTGGGGAGGGATAGCATTAGGAGATATACCTAATGTAAATGACGAGTTAATGGGTGCAGCACACCAACATGGCACATGTATACATATGTAACAAACCTGCACATCCTGCACATGTACCCTAGAACTTAAAGTATAATAAAAAAGATATTCAGATTTATAGAAAAGTTGAAAGAGTAGACCAATGAATACTTATTGTTATAGACTATTATCACATTTAATACTTTTCCTTGTTTTTATTGAAACAATAAAAATAAGTGCAGACATCTTGAGTTTCCTCAGCCTGCATCTCCTATGGATCAGGACACTTTCCTGCATAAACACAACACTATTATCACACCTTAGAAAGCTAACAATTTCCTAATCTTGTCTAATAAACAACCCATGTTTCATGTTCAGATCTCCCCAGTCTTCCCCAAAATGTCCTTTTAGCTTTTAAAAAAGAATCAACTCAGAATCCAACCAAGGTTCATGAATTGGTTGTGTCTCTTTTGGCCTTTTAAATCTAGAACAATCCCTCCTTTTTGGGTGTATATGTTTCATGTCATTGACCTTTTTGAAGGATCTAGGACAGTTATCTTGTAAAATGCTTCACAATCAGCATTTGTCTGTTTCCTTGTATGCTTTCTATTTTGGGGGGTTTTTTCAGTGAATATTTTGAAATATACATACAGAAAGGTGCTTAAGTTATAAATATGTAGGTTTGTGAAAGTTTACTTTTCAGCTTCTGGGATTTTAAACTTTTGGCTACTTTGCAAACCCTTATCTCTGCACTTCTTTCTCCATTGCCTGTAGAGAATGCCTATTGCCATGACAATTTCCTGGCACTTTCCTACAGATCAGAGTGCTAAGGCTGGGCAGCATCCAATTTAGGCAGTTCCATTGTACTTATCTCAGATCTCCCACTGGGGTTTCAGTTAAAGAAGTTATTGTTCAGTTCCCTTTCTAAAAATGTTGCATTATGTAATTATCCTGGCCTAGGAGATTTGGGTTTTTATACCATGTGAATGAATTGGCTATCAGGAAAGTCATTTTAGAGCTTTTGGTGATCTAATTCAATTATTAAAACTGCTTTAATAACTAGGTTGTAGAAGACACAATATAGCAGGTCCTTGAATAATGTTTTGCTCAATGTCTTTTTGTTACAATGTTGATGAGAAAAAAAAAATCAATTCCTGGCTGGGGCCACTGTCAGTGGAGTTCACACTTTCTCCCCATGCCAGCGTGGGTTTTCTCTGGATGCTGCAGTTTGTTCCCACATTCCAAGGATGTGCACATGAGGTTAATTGGTCCCATTCTGAGTGACTGTGGGCATAGATTGTGAGTGCACCCTGCCATGGGATGGTGTCCTGTCCAAGTGTGATTCCTGCCTTGTGCCTTGAGCTGCTGGGATAGGTTCTGGCCACCCTTGGTCCTGAACTGTAATAAGCAGGTTGGAAAAGGAACAAATGAATAAATGCAAATTATTGTAAAATAAAAGTTTGTAAGGTCTACAATAATCCTACAAATGCATGACAATAAACGATGTGGTACCAAAGTGCAAAAAAGAAAAAAACATTTCTGATAACCCTGAGTTGCCTTTTCCTCATCAATTGCAGAGTCCTTACTGAACTCTGGTTAAATTCCCTATCAGAGTTTAAGCTCTATCCAGCTCCTCATAGTTTTCCTGTAAATAACTTCCTCCCCTTCCAGCAAAATGTTTTAAAACAAATACTGCCTTTTCTCAGTTGATACTTTTACATGGAAGGGCTCAAACATCCTTTATTTTTCTGGAAAGTAACTCACTTGGTGCAGGAAGGCAGACATTCATTATCCCCTCATCATCCCATCTGGTGGTTCCTTCTAGAGAAAACCTGCTAGGATTTCCTTCAGTGCAGGTAGAAGGGTGACTCGAGAGTTCACATTTGCTGAGAGGAGAGCAAATCTTGCTCAGTTCCCCATGTTTCACCCCTTAGGTTAGCAGCTGTTACTGTTTAGTTTGGCTTTCATGAGATACAAAAGACAGAGCGAGTGAGGTGGGGAAACAGTCCACCAATATCCAGAAACATGGAAAATGGGCAGCAAAGGTGCTCAAAGAAATGAAGTATTATGATACAGATCAAGAAATATCACAAAGAACTAGCTCATACTCCAGGGAAGATCTGGGATATTGACTTCCGTAGATCTGTGAGATTTCATGTGTCTCATGGCTTTCCAGCTCCCGTGGCTTTATCTAACTGGTTCCCTTCAACTAAACAAACAAAACTACAAACACAGAACATCCGAACCTTACATTTCCTTTAGGACAGAATGGGATAAGAAAAATGAACTACAAAAGTCTCGTTCTCTGAGAATACTCAGGTGAAAAAGAAAGGTGAATTAAAATAAACGTAAATGAACAGGGTAGTATCTCTACTTTTGTAGCTATAAAGATGGTACCAAGTTACGAGCAAGAAACCCATTGTGCTGGGCCCCTCTTAACCTATAGGGCTTATTTAGGGGTTACTTACAGGGCAATCCACTGTCAGCAGGCTGGATAGGAGAACTATAATCGCTTGCAAAAAAAAAAAAAAAAAAAGGATGCAGTTTATATAGCACCATCACTTACTCCCTCCCACCAGCGACCTCCATGTAGCAACCCTCATTTCTTAGGATAAGTTATTGCTGTCACGTGTGCCTGCCTTACAGGCTATGCCTAAGTTATTGTTGTCAGGTGTGTCTACCTTACAGGTTATGCTTACGTTATTGCTGCCAGGTGTGTCTACCCTACAGCGTATGCCTAAGTTATTGTTGTCAGGTGAGTCTGCCTTACAGGGTATGCCTACATTATTGCTGACAGGTGCATCTGCCTTACAGGGTATGCCTAAGTTATTTCTGTCAGGTGTGTCTACCACACAGGGTATGCCTAAGTTATTGCTGAGAGGTATGTCTACCCTACAGGGTATGCCTAAGTTATTTCTGCCAGGTATGCCTACCATGCAGCACCAAAGACAATGGAACCAATCCAGGGAGAAAAATGGATCAGGCCTCCAATTGGTGAAAAGCAATGCAAAGAGAAGAGGCCAAAACAGCAACTCTGGCGGCAAACTCAGAAGACAGGTGAGGCTGCTCAAGTATGAGCTGCATGAGGATTCAGGTCAAGGTTCTTCATAATCATCTGCTTTGCAAATGTTCCCCTGACCAACAATTGATGACTTTAGGAAACTGACACTGGTGTGTGGATGTCATGGTGGTGATGAGAATGACCAATGCTTGGGCTCCTAAATCTGAGAGTCATAAACAGAATCAGATGACCAACTGGGGTTTGAAAGGAATTTGGGCCAGGCAGGTAAAAGGACCACAGGAAACATTAAGAACTGAAAAATAGGCCTAGCTTTCACACCACAGCAAGCACAATGCAGAAATCTGGAGGCGGCATCCATATCAGAAAAGGTTCCCTGACACAACACAGTGCAGAGAGATGGAGAAAAGGGGACAGAGGAACAACACAAGCTCCGTGAGGGAGCTGCCCCCAGATGTCCCTGGTGTATCACAGGCATTTGGATTAGGATGCACAGAGCGTGGTGCATGAAGATTGTTGCCCAAAGGAATGAATGTCCATCTGGAAGAGGAGGGTTCTTACCCTGGCAGCTCCCCTGGGGAGCTTTCAAGAAATGCAAATGCCTGGGCCTGACCCTAGGAGATGCTGAATGAGGAAGCCAGAGGTAGGCTTTTTTTTTTTTTTTTTGAGATGGAGTCACGCTCTGTCGCCCAGGCTGGAGTGCAGTGGCGCGATCTCCGCTCACTGCAAGCTCCACCTCCCGGGTTCATGCCATTCTCCTGCCTCAGCCTCCCGAGTAGCTGGGACTAAAGGTGCCCGCCAACACGCCTGGCTAATTTTTTGTATTTTTTAGTAGAGACAGGGTTTCACTGTGTTAGCCAGGATGGTCTCCATCTCCTGACCTCATGATCCACCCACCTCAGCCTCCCAAAGTGCTGGGATTACAGGTGTGAGCCACCGCGCCCGGCCGTAGGCTCTTTATTTTTAAACGAAACCAATAAAAACTGAAGGAAACAAGTATTCCATCCTAATATGGGTCTTTCTTTGACATATTTTGAGGTGGCTTTTAGAGGCACTGCCAACAGAAACAGCCCTGCAAAGCTGGCTTTGGCAGGGGAGAGTTGCATCTGGATAGAATCTGCCTCGATGCAGTCTGGCTTCCTCAGAGGCCCTCCCTTAGACCTAAGGATGATTAACTGAGAGTCTGATACCTTTAAAGACCTGAAACCTTCACCTCTTCTCTCTGAGGGCTGCTCCAGGTGAGGTTTCAGCTACACAGCAAGACCACCTTTGCTAGCCAGGCTTCCTCTTCTCTCCCTCTCATAACTTATTTCCCCACCATAGCCTGTTTTGTGCCATGCTCTCCACTCCCATTCTTTTGGTAACCTCAAGATACTACATAAACTTCTGAACCCAATTGAGGGAGGGGTTGGGGTAATCACCCTGATTCTTTCCTTTGCACATTAATACCTTTGTATGCCTGTTCTCTTATTAATCTGCCTTTTGCCTGTTAATTTTCCAGTAACACTTTTTCAGAGGCAAAGGGGATGGTTTCCCTCAGTCCCTGTAAAACCAACAAACACAAAAATGTGTGCTATTTTGACCTGTTGTCAGGGTTTCGACCTTGCATTAGAGTTTCGGTAAACCCGTTTTTTCTTTTCTAGGATTCTTAGTCCCTGTACTTGTGCTAACTTCAAGTTCCTTCAGTGGATTTTAGTTCATCTCAGCTGTGCTGAAGGAGAAACAAGGCCACACAGTCTTGTCACCTCTGCTCTGGGTGTGAAGACAGTGTGGAGATCATCAGGTCAATGCAAGTAAGATGAGGACTTGGACCAGGAAGCACAGAGAATGCTGGGCCGCTGTCCTTTTCTTCATGGGAGGGTGTTTAGAGAGCATTCTCTGGTGACAAGGACACTCTTCTTGCCCCAACTCTAGTCAGGCTCCTCTGGGCTCCTTTTTCAGTGAGGCCCCATTTTGGGGTGTGTCCCAAGACCCCAGTTTTAGCAAGAATCCTGTTACCTCAATTCAGCCAGAATCCCCCACCCATGATGTCTATCAGTCACCCTCAGCCTCAATATCTGGCCAGGTTCCTTGTCCCTCACCATCCCCAAGGAATTTCTGGCCACCCTGAGCTGCCTTCCACAGGAATCCTGTTAGGTTGGTTGAGTCAGAATGCCCCTTACCCCGGGCACTTTGTCCTAGTGATCCTCCATCCCCTGCCCCCACCCTGCTTCTTGGCTTTCCTTTAGTTGCACACTCCTGTTTTCAACAGTCATGCCCAGAATTTTAGCCAACAAAAATTAGAATCGGACCAAACTGTAGAAAATAATAAAAATGTAAAAACATTAAGCAAGACTAGAACCTAACAACATGTGTACTATAGTTTTTGAAACATAATTTTTTTGTCTCCAATTTCCCGTTTTTACTAAAGACAAATCATGGTAGGACTGATTTGCTTTGTTATGCTTGGCCTGATTATTTGTATACAGTACAGCAAGAATAATTAATTATTTTTTACACAGGCTTTTAAATTGGCTTTGATGGAACTTTATTCCACAGAAGGAATCTCAGATAATATTTTTTTGAAGCGAAACCCAGCCATGGATTTGTACCATCAAATACCTATGAGTGGGTGAATTTCTCTCCTCTTGAGATCCCAAGATAAACTTGGGGCTCCTGAGCCTGTCAGAAAGTTACATTCTTTACTTACCACAGATCAGGAACCCTGTACAGGCACTGTGTAGACAAAGTATGAGGCCAGTTTTCCCAAGGGGCTTTTATTGTCTCCATAAGTCAGGTTTGATTTCGTAAAGAAAGCACACTGTTGCAGTCAAAGCCTTGGTAAAATAACCAGTTTCTCCAATTGTGTCCTGTTTCAAATAAAAACATATTCCTATTGCACTTATGCAAATAACTGTATTGCCATAAGTTAAGAATACTAATAAATAGTTTCCAAATTCTGGAGAAATCAGGTAGAGAGAAAGAAATACGCTCCAAATTTTGTTCACAGGAGTATACTAAATTGTTAAAAGCTGCCAATAGCTCAAAAGAAAAGCTTCCTTGACTCTGAAAAACACAGAACAAAGGATCAGCAATGTTTTAAGCAAAAAGTCAAAAAGATTACTTCAGTCTTCTATTAGTTCAGTTCATGCAGTTAATTCTTGCTCTGCTTGATATTCATGAACATTTCAGCTCTCCATGAGTTTTCAAAGTTTTTCCTCTATTCTGATGTCACAATCTTCAAAGTTATCAGAAACCTGCATTCAAGAGCACCTGTTAGAGTATTATAGCTCTATAAACCACCTTCTAAAGAGGAGCAAAACAAGAAAACAATTGTCTGTGGATGACAAAAATTTTAGAGCAGCCATAGTCAAAAACACAATTGACAGGAAAATTTGTTACCTCTGTGGCACACAATAATTTAACATGACAATGATTATTACTGATAATGTATACTAAGTTATATCAGAGTTATATGAGTTTCCCATAATTTTGGAACACATGCCAATTACATATTTATACAAATACAGCCCAAAGATAACCAAACACCATTTCATGTTTGACAATACTTCCTGTATAATTTTCATACCAAGTGAGCCAAATTTCATTTTTAGATTTTAGGGAACCTAATATCTTAAAGGATTAATTAGGTCTGAAAAAGAAATAATTTATAATTTGATTTGGAAAGTTTGTCAAATATCAATGGTTTAAAACACTTGATATCACAGGTCATTGTAAAATAAGTCATTCATTTAACCAAAGTGATAACATAAGAATTCCAAAAAAAGGCATAAACCTTTTTTCTTTGAGAGAGAAGACTTAATTTTCCAAACTATAAGCCCTAATAAAAACAGCGTGATACCAATTAAATCTGTTTTTCAAAATTTTATTAACAATTTATGAACTTTTAATCTTGACAATAAGATATAACTTTCTTAAGCCTTTTATAACCTTTATAACCTTTACTAAGGATTCAGTTAATGCTTCACTAAAACCTTGTTAATCTGACACAGGGGGCTATATTCTTTTCTTGCTTCAGTGTGCCTTTGACATTAATGATTAATTTACAGAGAAATTGAACTTATTTCGTCTCTCAAAATTGGCCCTTTCGGCCGGGCGCGGTGGCTCACGCTTGTAATCCCAGCACTTTGGGAGGCCGAGGCAGGCGGATCACGAGGTCAGGAGATCGAGACCATGATGAAACCCTGTCTCTACTAAAAATACAAAAAATTAGCCGGGCGTGGTGGCGGGCGCCTGTAGTCCCAGCTACTCGGAGAGGCTGAGGCGGGAGAATGGCGTGAACCCGGGAGGCGGAGCTTGCAGTGAGCCGAGATTGCGCCACTGCACTCCAGCCTGGGCGACAGAGCAAGACTCCGTCTCAAAAAAAAAAAAAAAAAAAAAAAAAAATTGGCCCTTTCAATCTCACACACCCACCTCTTCCACAATAGTCCTGGGGCCTTGAGGAGTTGAATAGCTTTAATTTCCGGCCCTATGTCTCAGGAATGCAATTTATTTTGATTGGCATCTTCTACTGGGCCTGAAGATGAGGCTTTAATTGTTGTCAGTGTTTAAGATGTAGCAGAACTTGTTGTCCTTTATAGATCCAGGAGTCAAAGCCCTGTAACTCAATGTCACAAGGACTTTAAAAGCACATATGGAAAGATATACAGATGTAATAATCTTACTTTTTAAAAAATTTGTTCTAATCTCAGTTTTTTTTTATTTTCTGAGCAAACCAAAACTTAATGATAATGGCATAGGAATTCTTTCAATAAACTGTAAAATCTGTTAGGCCAATTACCAAAAGGCAAAAGAAAAGACGTTCTGCACTGCACAGAATATTATATTGGAAGAAAAAATCTCCTTTAGACTTTGAGGAAACATTGTTGAGTGGACTCCAGAGGACGTGAAAGCCACTGACGTCCTCAACAGAAATTTCCAGTATGCTAAGTTACAATTGTAAGTGATGCCTGCAGATTCTTTCACAGGCTGTTTCTGTAGTATGCAGACAAACAGAGGAATAAATCTTCCCTAAATCAGAGGGACAGGACTGATTTCAGGAATAGGCATGAAACAGGAGCTTCCCTGTAGCCCTCAGACCAGAGGTTTCTTCCAGGGCTCAATCTCTGTCCCAACAGGAATATGAGTTCCTAACTGAAACTGCCAATGTTTGCACCATTGTGAATCCACTTCTTTGATGCCCTCACTAATTATTAAAATAACATGCAAATTATAGAAAATTTAGAAAATACAAGGGAAAAGAGAATGTCACTGATAGTTTCTACAGGGTCAATGAAGGGGGCCAAATGCAGAAGTAAAGACAAAGACAAAAAGACTATTTTGAAAGAGGGGGTCAGGGGGCTCCTTGCTTCTAGTGAGCAAAGGCAGCCCTGAGTTTCTACAGCCTTTCATATTTGTTAGGTAGAAAGAGCAGGGAGGGAGAGGTAATGGCTGGTCCACTGCTTGATTTGTCACAGGTCCACATAATTGCTTTCTTTGTACAACAGGCTTCAGATGTTCCTATAGATAATCACAAGGAACACTGTGCTTGAGGCATGACTGCCCTCAGCACCCCTTCTGGCGGCAGACACGGTTATCAGTTTTCCAACATCCTGCTTTCATAAGAACAGTTTTCTGTTTGCTCATATAGCCTCCAGTGGTATCCTGAGTTGGTCACAACTCTCATTCTTTCAGCCTGTAACAAGAGAACAAAAATAAGCTGTAATATTCCCATTCAAAAATACTTAATGTGTATCCACCTACATGATTTTCCTATACAAATGTGTATGTTTGGAGTTTTTAGGGCTTTTAAAAAATTATTTTTTTAACTTTTATGTTCAGGGATACATGTGCAGGTTTGTTATATAGGTATGCTTATTACCTGGGTGACTGAATAATTTGTACACCTCCTGCCATGACATGAAATTTACTCATGAAACAAACCTGCACATATACCCCTGAACTTATAATAAAAGTTGGAAAGAAAAAGATGAAAAAGAATGGTTCAAATATGATGAAAAGCATGTATCTACAAATACAAGAAACTTGAAGATCTGCAGAGAGAATACACTGAAAAAGACCCAGACCCACATACATTATAATCAAACTCTCAAAAGCCAAAGACAAGGAGATCATTTGAAAAGCAGCAAAAGAAACATGACTCATGAGGTACAAGGAATTCTGGATAAGGTTATCAAGAGATTTCTTATCAGACACCTTGGAGGGCATATGAGATTATATATATTTTTTAATTGGTAAAAGAAAAAACAAAACCTGCCAACCAAGAATTCTGTATCTGACAAAAATGACCTTCAGAAATTGGGAAGTTATAAAGACAATGTGAATATAAACAAAAGCTGACAGAGTTCATTGCCACTAGAACTATTCTACACGAAATGCTTAAGGGAGTAATTCACTATGAAATAAAAGGATGTTAGATGGTTATGTAAAGTCATATCAAGTATAAAGACCTCTCATCAAGGTAAATATGGGACAAAATACAAAAACATGTATTTTTGAAAGTTTTGTTTATACTAGCTTTCTGTTCAAGATTTAAAATTTGGCTGGGCGCAGTGGCTCAAGCCTGTAATTCCAGCACTTTGGGAGGCCAAGGCAGGTGGATCATGAGGTCAGGAGATCGAGACCATCCTGGCTAACATGGTGAAACCCCGTCTCTACTAAAAAGTACAAAAAGTTAGCCGGGCATGGTGGTGGGCGCCTGTAGTCCCAGCTACTCGGGAGGCTGAGGCAGGAGAACGGCATGAGCCCAAGAGGTGGAGCTTGCAGTGAGCCAAGATCGTGCCACGGCACTCCAGCCTGGGCAATAGAGCAAGACTCCATCTCAAAAAAAAAAAAAAAGATTTAAAATTCAAATGTGTATGATAACTATGAATCTATGTTAACATGTACACAATGTATGAGGTTGTAATTAGTGACAGCAGTAATGTGAAGTTGAGAGAAACACAGATGTGGAAAAGCAGAATTTACAGAATTAAATTTGTATTGATTTCAAAGGAGATTTTATAACTCTAGGATGTTTTATGTCATTTTCATGGTAACCACAAAGAAAACAATTATAGAATATACACAAGTGAAAATGAGAGGGAAATCCAAGTGTCCCTAAAAATCAATCAGTGACACACACAAAAAAAGTTAGTAATGGAGGATATGAAGAACAAAATGCTATAGACATACAGGAAAAAAATATTAAAATGGCAAAATTAAGTTGCTGTCACTAATTATAGTTATATGTCATTTAATGATAAGAATACATTCTGAGAAATGCATTTTTAGGCAATTCAAGCATCATGTGAACACCATAGAGTGAACTTACATGAATCTAAATGGTATGTTCTACTATAGGCTTTATGGCCTAGACCATTGCCTGTAGGCTATTAACAGTAGAGTGCAGCATGTTACTCTACTGAATACTATAAGGCAATTGTAACACAATGGTATTTGTGTACATAAACATGTAAAAGGAGCAGTAATAGGTTTTGTAATCTTATAAATCCACTGTTGTATATACGGTCAATCATCGACCAAAATGTTGTTATGCAGCACATGAATGTACTTTAAATGTAAATGGATTAAACCCCCACACCAAAAGGCAGATCAATTTGCAAAATGGTTAAAAAAAGAAACAAGATCCAACTATATACTCAGCACTAGAAAATCAGTTTGCATCTATAGATGTGACTAGTATGAAAGTGAAAGACAGAAACAGATATTCTATAAAAACAGTGACAAAAAAGAGCTGTGGTGGCTAGACTAGGACCAGGAAAAATAAAATTTAGTCAAAAACTGTGATAAGATATAGACAACATATTATATACAAGCATATCTCAGAGATATTGCAAGTTCAATTCTAGACTACTGCAATGCAGCAAATGTGACAATAAAATGAGTCACACAAATATTTAGATTTCCCAGCATATATAAAGTTATGTTTACACTATATTGTCATATACTTAGTGTGCAATAGCATTACGGCTAAAGAAAAAAAGTGCATGCATTTGTTAAAAATATTTTATTTCTGCGAAATGCCAATAGTCATCTGAGCCTTCAGCAGGTCATAATCTTGTTGCTAGTGGAGGTTTTGGATATGATGTTGATGCCTGCTGACTGACCAGGGTGGTGGTTACTAACGGGTGAGGTGGCTGTGGTCATTTATTTAAAATAAAATAAAATAAAATAAAGTTTGCTGCATTGATTGAGTCTTTCATGCAAGATTTCCTCTTTCACTTACACACACACACACACACACAGACACACACACACACTATATGTTTTGTTTCTTGGGACAACCCTGACTAATAGAGATTTTGGTATCTGGAGTGGTTCTAGAGGAATAGAATTTTGAGTTTCCTGAATTGGTTTTGGGGTTTCTGGCATTGTCGCTCTAATCAGATTAGACTTGAAAATGCGAAGGACTTTATTCCCAATAATAAAGAGAGCACTGATAGTCCACGATATGAAGTATTTATAGAGTACACAAAACAACTGCATTGATACTCTACTTAACAACTTAAAAGAGGCAAAAAAAATAGTGACTCTGTATGTGATACTTTCAAACATTTGTGGAAAACTAAGAATAGAATGATGTTGGTTAGTTGCACCTAATATTGCTGGAAAGAGGAAGGAAAGAAAAGGATGAGCTCAGGAATTCAAAATTCTGGATCAAGCACACATGACCTAAGAGCTTCTAGGTGTTCCCTGAGTGAGGATCTGATGTCTTACAGCCACAGGGCTGAAATTGCTGAAAATCAAATGCAAGTGACACCAAAAGCACAGTCAACAGAGGAAAACATAGATGAATGAGACTTCATAAATTAAAACATTTTTGCATCAAAAGAGACTACTAAACATCAGAAAGCAACCTATAGAATGGGATAAAAATATTTAGTTGCAAGTCATATTTCTGATGAAGCTGAATACCATGAAATTTCCTGGCAGATGCCCAGCACTCTCAACTTTATCCCAAGCTGCCTTTACTCAGCTGCCAAGACACTTCTTGGTGTCTTCAGACTTCTGTGTGAAGTTTCTCCAGAGTTAAACGGTGCATGTACCCCTAACTTGATGTAAAATTTGGATTATGATATCTCTTGATTGTACACAGATCAGACCTCCTGTTCTATCACCATTTCCCTTCTCTCCTGAATTCAGAATACTTTCTGACAGTCTTTGGATTTACACTTTGATCTAATCCTGGTGACTCCCAACTAGACTAATTGGAAATGCTAAAACCAGTGAAAATTTTGTCTTCAATGTCCTTGTTATAGGAACAGAACTATGTTGCTTCATTCACATCATGCCAAGCAATTCATTATATTCTCTCAACAATATTCAAAAGTAAACTCTGTTTCTCTTCTCTGTGTTTGTGTGTGGATTGGTTTGGTTTTATGAGAAGGAGTCGTCCAGGCTGGAGTGTGCTGGTGCCATCATAGCTTATGTAGTCTCAGCCACCTGGATTTGGGCGATCCTTCCACCTCAGCATCCCTATTAGCTGGAACCACAGGCGCACGCCTCCTCGCCCGACTAATTATTTTATTATTTGTAGAGACAAAGTCTGTGGCCCAGGCTGGATGTGTGTTTTAAGACTAAAATTTTTTAGACACCACCAAAATAAAACAACTCTCAAGTGCCTGTGACACAGGATAATCCCTAGGATTATGTGAAGGTGGACAAAGTACCCTGGTTACTTCCCTTTCTCTCCACATCTGTTTCCTCCCTTCTGTATTTTGGGGATACTATCCACTCCTCTTTTGTGCTACTGTGCTCCAGGAGAAATAAAAACATGGGACAGAATAAATCTTTCTGGGTTCACACTAACAGCCTGTTAGGGTTGGAGGGGAGCTTTAAGGCCAAATTAAACCAAGTAATTGGGGAAAGTATCAGACAGCAACAGGAATAAAATGTGAAGTCCATGGATGAACACCTTTATTATGCAAGGAGTTCTAATCTATAAGAAAATGTCTGGTTCTCAAAAACAGAATTCAAAAGACTTTTCCTCTGGCAAATCTGCATTTCAAACATCACCGGGAATTCATCCAGTTGTCTTCAATGAGGGTCATTTCAACACGCCCCCTCAGCAAATAACTCCACTGTTGGTGCTTTGATAGTTAGAAAACTCCTCTATATGGTGTCCATAATTTTCAATCCACAAATTCAGATGAGTAAGAGGAAAGAAAAGTTACCTGTTTTCTTGAAATTGATCTTCTTTAGGCTGTTGCAACCTTGATCCTCCTTGTCAAATGCCAGCTGAGGATCTGATGGCCTCACCTACAGACCCAAGGTCTTGGGTGGTCCCTCTGGGTGTCCTGCTCTGTTTCCATGGAGACACCCATGGCTCCCAGAGCTTTGCCCCATTCAGGCCCAGCTGCTTTGCTTTCCATGAGCATCACTCCAGTTCCAGAGGGAAAAGGGATGGTTTCCACCTTCAGATATCAAAGTCTAAGTAGGGATATGGGAGAACAACAAATGAAAAAGGCTTAATATAATGGCCTGTAAAAGTAAGGAAGGATGGTCACTGGGTGGTAACTGTGCTAGGAGACAAAACCCCACCATCCAAAGACATTTTTCTTCCTCTCCAGGCTACGGAGATTTTCTCTCAGACAGTGTCTGGAAGATCCCACAACATGACACAAAAATATTGGCATTCACAACAGAAAGAGATCAAGGACTGTTGCTCAACTGCTCTGAAAGTTAGAGTAACTTATCCTATGTGGTCACAAACTTTGGAAGTTGTCTCTTAACACAGCTGTGCTTGTCATCTCTAAAGCACTCTGCTTGGTCCTCCCAGACCAAGATAAACCCTAACCTCACAGAGAGCTGCTTAAAGTTGACAGTAGGCTCAGTGCATCTGAGCAAGGCAACCCTGTACTCACTGTCCAATAAACTTAATATTTCTTCTGGCTAACTCAAGGGAAATTATAGTGGTGATAATAGCAATGACACCAATGCTACTAGCTAACATTTTGAGTTTCTATTCTGTATCAAGCAAGACTATCAGGGAATCCTCTCAAACATCCTATAAAGTAGATTTAACTTTTAACTAATTTTACAGAAAAAGGAACAAAAAGGGTTACTTACTTGTCCAAGGTGATTTGAAGAAGAAACTATGTCCTGAATATGAACTCTCAGTGAGTGAAGATTCCTAAAGATTTTTTTAGATCCATGCCTATTCTGCATTATTTGTTATTTTAATATCATTCAATACTATGGCCAACCCCTAGAATCTACTGGAGCCATGCTGTCAGGATGACCCAGCAGTTTTCACACATTCTGACCACTCTTGTATAGGTACAAAATGCAGGGTGCATTGTAAAGACAAAATGATTAACTTGGATGGTTGTTTGGATTAGAGTACAGGCAGGTGCAAAAAAATATCTCAAATTGGTTTAAAATCCACAGAAATGTGTTAGTCCCATAACAAGAAGTCTAGAGGAAGGGTAAACTCTGGGTGTCATCCATGAGAGTGCAGAACTTCTCTCATCTTTTCCTTTTCTTCTTCTGTGTATTGATGTCATCCTCAGGCTGGGTGGAGACTCCACAGCAATTTCACACCTCATCTTGCAATGGGACAATATCCCGTTGAAGAAGAGAAGCAACCTCTCTTCAAAGGTTCCTTCTTAGAAGTGAGGGAAACTCTCCTAGAAGTCCCCAGCACAGTGCTTCTTATGTGGCGTTGGCTAGGGCTGGGTCACAACTCTTTATCCACAGTGACTCCTGTGCCAACCACAATGAAATTAGCATGGCTGACCTAAACAAATTATTTAAAGTAAAACTGATGTTGGAAAGGCAATCATCTTGACTGCTGAAACCATAGTGAGAAAGTGCTTTTCTTTAAATTAGATGTTTCCAAACTTACATATGTAGAATAAGTGGAGTCTGATCAATTTCAATTTAATATATTATTTAGCCTAATTTTCATATGTAAACTTGTATGGGTATTGAAAGAATGCAAAGAGGAAAGAAGAGAGACCTAATGACAACTCTTGATGAGTCAAGAACTTGATAAATCAAAGTGTAGTAGAAACCACAGAGTTAAGAGACTTGATTAATATGTGTCCAAGTGAAGGTTTCATAGATGAAGCGCGTTTAAGTAGTAAACATGGGATCCATTGCCTGAAGTATAATCTAGACATGAGTAGAAATTCTGAAGAGTTGAGAATGTCAGCAAACTGAAAAGCTTGAGTTTTCCATATGAACAATGAAAAACAATATCAACAGATCCTGAGAATAAGTTTTAGAATAAAATAATGAAGGGCATGTATCCAGAAAGAGGAAATACAATAGGGTCAAGATTACATCAGCTTTGAAGAAATAGGTATTTATTCATGTGGTTTTCCTCTTGATATCTGAGATAAAAGTCTAGAGTTTCAGGATCCAGTGGCTGGACATAGAATTCTTTCTATTAAAAAAATTAGAAAACTAAAGTTTAGTAGCTCTAAATTTACTTACAAAGCTGGTGTAGTAGGCTCAATAATGGCCCCCAAAGACATACATGCCTTTATCTCTGGCACCTGAAAATATGTTACCTTAATGGCAAAAAGGGCTTTGCATATATGATTAAGTATGGATCATGAGATGGAAAGATTTTCCTGGACTGTGCAGGTAGGCCAATGTAATCACAAGGTCTTTATAAGTGGGACCCATGCAGGTCATAGTGAAAGAGATGTGAGAATAGAACCATAGATGAAAGGCTGAAAGAGACTACACAGCTGGCCTTGAGGATGGAGGAAGGAGCTATGAGCCAAGAAATGCTAGAAGCTAGCAATGGGGAGAAAATGGATTTCCCTCTGGACCCTCAAAAAGAAATGCAGGCTTGATGACACCTTGACCTCAGCCCATTGAGCCTGATTTTGAAATTCTGATCTCCAGAACTGTACGAAAATAAGTTCACGTTGTTTCAAGCCACAACATTTGCAGCATTTTGTTATAGCAGGATCAGAAAACTAATTGAGACATTCTCAGCAATTCTCATCCTTTCTCTCCTGCATCATCAATTTTCCTCTCTTAGATTGTTCCTGAAAGCACACAGACATGCTGTTATTTCTGCCATCTCAAAGAAAATTCCCATTCAAATTCACTTTCTTTTCCAGTGACTGTTCAAATACCTGGTACTGTTTACAGCCAATTCTTTGAACGCTTTCTGCACTTCTGTATCTAACTCTGCTCTTCCTACACTTTTTTGAATGCACTCTGTTCAGGCTTTTGCCTCTACCATGCTATCAAAGCTATTCTTGACTTTGTTATGGTCAACTGCCAATCCCAGTGGTCAATGTTGAGTTCCCATCTTACTTGTCCTATTAGGAGTATTTGACTCTTTTCTCCTTAAAACAAGCTGTTCGTTTGTCTTCCAGGACAGAACAATCTCTCCCTTTACCACGTACCAAACTAGCCACTCCTCGACATGCATACCTGGTCCCTCTTCTTCTGTCCCAGGCTCTTGAGAATAGAATGCCTCAGTCTGGTTTGTTTGTCCATGCTGACTCATCAAATCTTATCTATGATTATATCATTTTAGGGCTTCAAGTGGCAACTATTTTCTGACAAATCTAAAACAGTTTTCTTTGCCCTATACCCTCTCTCTAACCCTAGAATTATATGCCCAAGGTCTACGTGGCATGTTTACTTGGACACATAATAAAAATAGCATGACTGACCTAAACAAATTGTTTAAAGTAAAACTGATGTTGGAAAGGCAACCATCTTAACTGCATCTCAAACTTAACATGTCTAAGGGTGCACTCATGACATTGCCACAAATACCTGCTCCTCCCACATCCTCTTCATTTCAGCAATGGCAACTCCCTCCTTTCCAGTGCTTAACCCAAAATTTCTAGAGTCAACTTTTTCCCTTTAACCCCCAGTTAATACACTAGGAAGCCTTGTTGACACTACTCTAAAAATATTCCCACAAATGTTCCCACACATATTCCCGCAAATGTTCACCACCTTTACTGCTGGTAATGTGTTCCAAGCTCACATCATTTCTCACCTGAATTTTTATATAGAGCCCTGAGAGGAAATACCTACACTTTATTTTTCAGTAGTGTCTTCCCACTGTAGCATCTAATTAGCCTTTTAAAACATGTCATCTCCTTTCGCTCCTCTGCTCAGAACTTGCAATCATTATTTTTATTTTTTTTAAGACAGGGTCTCTCTCTGTTGCCCAGGCTGGAATGCAGTGGTATGATCTCAGCTCACTGCAACCTCCACCTCCCAGATTCAAGCAATTCTCCTGTCTCGGCCTCCCGAGTAGCTGGGATTACAGCCACATGCCACCATGCTCAGCTAATTTTTGTATTTTTAGTGGAAGCGGGGTTTCATCACGTTGGCCAGGCTGATCTTGAACTCCTTACCACAAGTGATCCACCTGCCTCGGCCCCCCAAAGTGTAGGATTACAGGCGTGAGCCACCATGCCAGACCTCAATCATTCTTCATTGTTCTCAGAATAAACAAGAAAGTTCTTTCAAAAGCCTATAGGATAGAACCCCCTCAGCTGCTCTGAACCTTATCTTCTGGACCATGTCCCTCGCTCACAAACCTCTACCCACACTAGCTAATTCCTGCCCTATTAATGTTGCAGGAACTCTCCTCCTTTACACACATAGCATTTCCTGTTTCATGTGCAGGAATTCTCTCCCCCCAACTTCAAATCTGCATAGCTCACTCAAACTTTTGCATGAAAGTCACTTTCTCAGTGAAATCTTTTCTGGCCATCCTATTAAAATAGCACATTACACTCCCAATTCTCACACTACCTATTCTGCCTCTCTACTTGATTGTTCTCCAAGTGGTTGTCAGCAATTAAGAAAGAGCTAAGATTTTAAGCTAAGTTGCAAGCTAATAAATTGACTTGCCAGGCTTCATGGAAGCTGATAGAAGTCATGAAACTTCTGGATCAGATAAGAAGGGTAGTTTACTGCTCATGACAATATCTCTAATCAAAGTAACAGATTTTTTTTTTTTATTTTAGAGATGAAGTCTCGTTTTGTTGCCCAGGCTAGAGTACAGAAGCTATTCACAGTCATGATCATAGCACACTGCCAACTGAGACTCACAGGCTGAAGCAATCCTCTTGTCTCAGCCTCCCAAGTAACTGGGATTTCAGGCATACACCACCAGGCTGGGCTTGTAAGATTGTTTTTGTGCAGGTTATTGAGTTCAAGTCCCAGAAGATGAAGTAAAGGACACAGTGGTCCTTTATACTTCCACTGCACATGTAGTGGGTTGAGAGGCAGGAGAAAAACCTTGAGTTGAGAAGGCAGTAAGAATGGATGCCATTTGGATCCAATGGACTAGAGAAAGATATGTTCTATTACTGGACTATGCCTTCCATTTCTTGGAGAGAATTACTATCTCTATAGGCCAACACTGTTCACTATACAAATTTCCCAAAAAACAGGGTGAAATGAAGGGCAGTCAGTGTCCCTGCTTGTCAAATGTGCAGGCATGTGAGATGCAATGCAGAATGAACTCTCTAAAAGAACTTACCAATTTCCAACTACACACTTCCTACCAGATTTATTTCATTTATGCTGTACCTCGTCCACTAAACTATAAACTCAAGACTTTTTTCTATCAATTTCATTTCACTTTTGTCTATTTTATTTATTGGTAAAACAATATCTAGCACACAATGGATATTCAATAAAGTTTTGCTGGATGAACAAATGAATAAATGGCACAATATGCAAGAACTAATACAAATGCAAAACATGGGTAGATAAGTAAAAAATGAATAATAAGATGTACTGCTTTACAACAAGTAAAATATAAATTTGGATGTTGTGAATATTTGATACCTTAAAAATACTTATGTTAAGTTTTGAAAAAGGATACAATCTGAATGTTGAAGATGCTTTCAGGTTTGTAAATAAAAATGCACACACACAAAAATACACATTTGTATAAGAAAATCAGGAAGGAAGATATCCCAAATATTAAGTATTTTTGAATGGAAGAATTACAAGAGTTTTTTTGTTCTCTTTTTTATTTTCTAAATTTTCTGTAATCTCCATGTTATTTTAATAATCAGGAAAACAAACATCATGATATTGTAGTATTTTATTTAATAAAATGAAAGGCAAGCAACCTGAAACTAAATACACTGCTTTCTAATCTTCACCAAACACAGAAATCCTCTCTAGGTTGCCTGAAAGGAGAAAACTCTGGTAGTAACACTCAATAGCTCAGAGTTAATATTCTTCAGAAAATGGATAATAAGGGTGGTCAACAGCACTGAAAGACAAAAAGGGATATTAATTAATTCTTTATCCATGCTGTCGTGGAGCGAGTGTTTCTCTGAAGGCACAGAGAGCATGGGCTAAAATCTCTGAATTTACAACCACATCCCTACTTGTACCGGGCACACACACAGACATGCTTCCTGTTCATGTGCAAACGGCACATGCATGCCCAATTTCCACACTCACATGCATGTGAGTGCCAAAATGACAAGCAACTGGATTTAGTTTACAAATTCTAAGAGAGTATAAGAACTGCAGATGAAGGTCTTGGGTCCATTCAGACCTGGGTAGCCTTTGTCCTTGGATCATGAGGATGATGACAGTGAGGACTGCATTGCTATTTTCCACTCCTTCACTCCACAAACATGTACTGAGCATCCTCAATGATACAGGGTCCTTGCAATGAAAAACTTCTAATCTATGGAAGAGATAAGATGCATCTCTAATAACCAAAAATGTGATTGCTGTTTCCTTAATTATAAGGAAGACCAGCAAAATGTGGTTGCTGTTTCCTTAATTATAATTTACAGGATTACTTGTGATTCAGTAATTATATTACTGTTTGTTTTCCCTTTTTCCATGTTCTTTCTTCTTTTTTACAATTTGTTCTTTTTAATTGAGTGTCATTAAAGAGTACTTTCTAAGCAGTTAAATGTGCCAGGAGCCATAGGGCCACAGAGATGAGTAAGATGAGACATTCACAGTCTCATGAGGCAGATCACAGAGTATACTTAAAGCCTGTGAGTATAGAAAGGTTGCTTTCCACATTTTTCTCATTGAAAATGTCTTTTCTTGGAAACCTGATATGGTTTTACAAAAAGAAGAGGGACCTTTCAGATGTGTTTTAGAGACTGAGTATTTTCCTAACTAAAATATTTCTCCCTGTTTCTAAACTCCCCTCCAAACTTGGCTCTGTTTGATTAGTCTTCTTTCTCCTCAACCCTGAGATCTTGCCACAGTTGATCCAACGGAACGTCATGTTTGTGAATTAACTAAAGTGAAGTGATGTTGGGTTCCCTAGAGGTGGGCTTCAGACGGACAAAGATGACACTGGAGTAAGAGTCTTGCCTTGAAGATCCAGAGAAATTTCAGAGGATCTTAACTTGGTGGAGGCCACTGGGGACACCTCAGTCACTAGCACTGAGGGTCTATTAATTTCATAATTCACTTGTCATTCAGCATAGTGAGATTATATAGCTGAGGAAATGGGAGTTGTGAAGGTAAAGAAAGCCAAGGAAGACAAAAATTTGGAAGAAATACTTGGTGTCTCGGAAAAGGAATGCCACAGTAAGGAGAAAAGTCACTGGACACTTAGGGGAAGCCATGGAAGCAGGGCCCACTGTGACTTCCCTAGGATGTAGGCACATTTGCTTTCATGGACCAATGCTCTATACAAATATTAAAATTAAGTCTTACATAGCCTTGGTATAGACATGAAGATAGACGAGGCTGGATTCATTATTACATATTCATCATTGTTGTATTCTTTTTTCTTCTGACTTTAAAATAAATTAAAGTTAGAACATTATCATGGGCTCCTGTAAGTATTATGGGTCATAGACACCCTGCCTTCTATTCTAATAGGCAGTGGCCCTGAGTGCAGGACCACGCACAGGTTTAGTAAGGACATTAAAGAAGTGCATTCACGGCCGGGCACAGTGGCTCACACCTGAAATCCCAGCACTTCAGAAGGCCGAGGTGGGCAGATCATGAGGTCAGGAGTTCGAGGACAGATTGACCAACGTGGTGAAACCCTGTCTCTTACTAAAAATACAAAAATTAGCTGGGCGTGGTGGCAAACGCCTATAATCCCAGCTGCTCAGGAAGCTGAGGCAGGAGAATTGCTTGAACCTGGGAGGCAGAGGTTGCAGTGAGCCGAGATCGTGTCACTGCACTCCAGGCTAGGCAACAGAGCAAGACTTTGTCTCACAAAAAAAAAAATTGAAGAAGTGCATTCACAATGGTGCAGATGTCAGCAGTTTCACTTACAGATTCACATTCCTGTTGGGTCAGAGATTGAGCCACATGAGGACTATCGGGAAGCTCCAGTTTCATACCTATTCCTGAAATCTGGCCTGCCTTCCTGATTTAGGGAAGATGTGTTCCTCTGTTTGCCTGCATATTACAGAAAACAGCCTGTGAAAGAATCTGCAAGCATGACTTACAATTGTAACTTAGCATATTGGAAATTTCTGTTGAGGCCATCAATGGCTTTCACGTCCTCTGGAGTCAACTCAAAGTCAAAAACCTGAAAGGAAGAAAACACTCACATTAACCTTTCCCCAGGACAGCAGCTTCTTCCTGGGAATACAAGGCTTTCTGGGGGCAGAGGCAAGGATGGCAATATGTAAAGTATTTCTGTCCTCATTGGCCTCTAGGTGAGACCTCTTCCCCCTGAGTTCTGCTACTTTTCCATCCCACCTCCCTCCTGCTCTGCTCCACTTCTCAAAAGAAAGACAACTTATCAATCTAAGGCATTTCTAGAGAATTGCTTGAGACAGAAAAAATAAATTCTTTATCCTAAACAAAGGCAAATCTGGACAAAATACCTGCTTCGTTGACTTGATCACACTTGGTCAGGATTTTCCTTACTCACTTCCCCTGGAACTTGACCCAGTCTTTGACTGTGCAAGCCTTGGAACACAACACAACCTTGTTACAAGAATCTGTTGGCCTTAGAAAAGCATTTCTTGATCAATTGTTCCACCATACCACTTGCTCATTGCAGGCCCCAAAATACTATTTCCAGCTACTACTAAGTAGTACCAAATACTACTTCCTTGCAAAACAAAACAAAACAAAACAAAACAAACAACAAAAAAAAACCTTTTTTCAATAGATTTATCTTACTTAAGCCGAGAGCTGTTTGTATTTGAAAACACATTGACACAGAGTCCCCTGACGAAGAATCCCTTAAAGCAAAGAAAAAAGATATGTGGTTTAAAAAAATTAAGTTCATTTAGTGCTATAAATTTCCCTCTACACACTGCTTTGAATGTGTCCCAGAGATTCTGGAATGTTGTGTCTTCGTTCTCGTTGGTTTCAAAGAACATCTTTATTTCCGCCTTCATTTCGTTATGTACCCAGTAGTCATTCAGGAGCAGGTTGTTCAGTTTCCATGTAGTTGAGCGGTTTTGAGTGAGTTTCTTAATCCTGAGTTCTAGTTTGATTGCACTGTGGTCTGAGAGGCAGTTTGTTATAATTACTGTTCTTTTACATTTGCTGAGGAGAGCTTTACTTCCAACTATGTGGTCAATTTTGGGATAGGTGTGGTGTGGTGCTGAAAAAAATGTATATTCTGTTGATTTGGGGTGGAGAGTTCTGTAGATGTCTATTAGCTCCTCTTGGTGCAGAGCTGAGTTCAATTCCCAGGTATCCTTGTTAACTTTCTGTCTCGTTGATCTGTCTAATGTTGACAGTGGGGTGTTAAAGTCTCCCATTATTATTGTGTTGGAGTCTAAGTCTCTTTGTAGGTCACTCAGGACTTGCTTTATGAATCTGGGTGCTCCTGTATTGGGTGCATATATATTTAGGATAGTTAGCTCTTCTTGTTGAATTGATCCCTTTACCATTATGTAATGGCCTTCTTTGTCTCTTTTGATCTTTGTTGGTTTAAAGTCTGTTTTATCAGAGACTAGGATTGCAACCCCTGCCTTTTTTTGTTTTCCATTTGCTTGGTAGATCTTCCTCCATCCCTTTATTTTGAGTCTATGTGTGTCTCTGCACGTGAGATGGGTTTCCTGAATACAGCACACTGATGGGTCTTGACTATCCAATTTGCCAGTCTGTGTCTTTTAATTGGAGCATTTAGTCCATTTACATTTAAAGTTAATATTGTTATGTGTGAATTTGATCCTGTCATTATGATGTTAGCTGGTTATTTTGCACGTTAGTTGATGCAGTTTCTTCCTAGCCTTGATGGTCTTTACAATTTGGCATGATTTTGTAGTGGCTGGTACCAGTTGTTCCTTTCCATGTTTAGTGCTTCCTTCAGGAGCTCTTTTAGAGCAGGCCTGGTGGTGACAAAATCTCTCAGCATTTGCTTGTCTGTAAAGTATTTTATTTCTCCTTCACTTATGAAGCTTAGTTTGGCTGGATATGAAATTCTGGGTTGAAAATTCTTTTCTTTAAGAACGTTGAATATTGGCCCCCACTCTCTTCTGGCTTGTAGAGTTTCTGCCAAGAGATCTGCTGTTAGTCTGATGGGCTTCCCTTTGTGGGTAACCCGACCTTTCTCTCTGGCTGATCTTAACATTTTTTCCTTCATTTCAACTTTTGTGAATCTGACAATTATGTATCTTGGAGTTGCTCTTCTTGAGGAGTATCTAAATGCCCACAAGAGAAAGCAGGAAAGATCCAAAACGGACACCCTAGCATCCCAATTAAAAGAACTAGAAAAGCAAGAGCAAACACATTCAAAAGCTAGCAGAAGGCTAGAAATAACTAAAATCAGAGCAGAACTGAAGGAAATAGAGACAAAAAGCCCTTCAAAAAATTAATGAATCCAGGAGCTGGTTCTTTGAAAAGCTCAACAAAATTGATAGACCACTAGCAAGACTAATAAAGAAGAAAAGAGAGAAGAATCAAATAGACGCAATAAAAAATGATAAAGGGGATATCACTACCAATCCCACAGAAATACAAACTACCATCAGAGAATACTACAGACACCTCTATGCAAATAAACTAGAAAATCTAGAAGAAATGCATAAATTCCTCGACACATACACCCTCCCAAGACTAAACCACAAAGAAGTTGAAACTCTGAATAGACCAATAACAGGCTCTGAAATTGTGGCAATAATCAATAGCTTGCCAACCAAAAAGATTCCAGGACCTGATGGATTCACAGCTGAATTCTACCAGAGGTACAAGGAGGAGCTGGTACCATTCCTTCTGAAACTACTCCAATGAATAGAAAAAGAGGGAATCCTCCCTAACTCATTTTATGAGGCCAGCATCATCCTGATACCAAAGCTGGGCAGAGACACAACCAAAAAAGAGAATTTTAGACCAATATCCTTGATGAACATTGATGCAAAAATCCTCAGTAAAATACTGGCAAACAGAATCCAGCAGCACATCAAAAAGCTTATCCACCATGATCAAGTGGGCTTCATCCCTGGGATGCAAGGCTGGTTCAACATACAAAAATCAATAAATGTAATCCAGCATATAAACAGAACCAAAGACAAAAACCACATGATTATCTCAATACATGCAGAAAAGGCCTTTGACAAAATTCAACAACCCTTCATGCTAAAAACTCTCAATAAATTAGGTATCGACGGGATGTATCTCAAAATAATAAGTGCTATTTATGACAAACCCACAGCCAATATCATACTGAATGGACAAAAACTGGAAGCATTCCCTTTGAAAACTGGCACAAGACAGAGACGCCCTCTCTCACCACTCCTATTCAACATAGTGTTGGAAGTTCTGGCCAGGGCAATCAGGCAGGAGAAGGAAATAAAGGGCATTCAATTAGGAAAAGAGGAAGTCAAATTGTCCCTGTTTGCAGATAACATGATTGTATATCTAGAAAACCCCATCGTCTCAGCCCAAAATCTCCTTCAGCTGATAGGCAACTTCAGCAAAGTCTCAGGATACAAAATCAACGTACAAAAATCACAAGCATTCTTATACACCAATAACAGACAAACAGAGAGCCAAATCATGAGTGAACTACCATTCACAATTGCTTCAAAGAGAATAAAATACCTAGGAATCCAACTTACATGTGATGTGAAGGACCTCTTCAAGGAGAACTACAAACCACTGCTCAATGAAATAAAAGAGGATACAAACAAATGGAAGAACACTCCATGCTCATGGGTTGGAAGAATCAATATCGTGAAAATGGCCATACTGCCCAAGGTAATTTATAGATTCAATGCCATCCCCGTCAAGCTACCAATGACTTTCTTCACAGAATTGGAAAAAACTACTTTAAAGTTCATATGGAGCCAAAAAAGAGCCTGCATTGCCAAGTCAATCCTAAGCCAGAAGAACAAAGCTGGAGGCATCACGCTACCTGACTTCAAAATATACTACAAGGCTACAGTAACCAAAACAGCATGGTACTGATACCAAAACAGAGATACAGACCAATGGAACAGAACAGAGCCCTCACAAATAATGCCACATATCTACAACTATCTGATCTTTGCCAAACCTGACAAAAACAAGAAATGGGGAAAGGATTCCCTATTTAATAAATGGTGCTGGGAAAACTCACTAGACATATGTAGACAGTTGAAACTGGATCCCTTCCTTACACCTTATACAAAAATTAATTCAAGATGGATTAAAGACTTACATGTTAGACCTAAAACCATAAAAACCCTAGAAGAAAACCTAGGCAATACCATTCAGGACATAGGCATGGGCAAGGACTTCATGTCTAAAACACCAAAAGCAATGGCAACAAAAGCCAAAATTGACAAATGGGATCTAATTAAACTAAAGAGCTTCTGCACAGCAAAAGAAACGACCATCAGAGTGAACAGGCAACCTACAGAATGGGAGAAAATTTTTGCAACCTACTCATCTGACAAAGGACTAATATCCAGAATCTACAATGAACTCAAACAAATTTACAAGAAAAAAACAAACAACCCCATCAAAAAGTGGGTGAAGGACATGAACAGACACTTCTCAAAAGAAGACATTTATGCAGCCAAAAAACACATGAAAAAATGCTCATCATCACTGGCCATCAGAGAAATGCAAATCAAAACCACAATGAGATACCATCTCACACCAGTTAGAATGGCCATCATTAAAAAGTCAGGAAACAACAGGTGCTGGAGAGGATGTGGAGAAATAGGAACATTTTACACTGTTGGTGGGACTGTAAACTAGTTCGACCATTGTGGAAGACAGTGTGGCGATTCCTCAGGGATCTAGAACTAGAAATACCATTTGACCCAGCCATCCCATTACTGGGTATATACCCAAAGGACTATAAATCATGCTGCTATAAAGACACATGCACACGTATGTTTATTGAGGCACTATTCACAATAGCAAAGACTTGGAACCAACCCAAATGTCCAACAATGATACACTGGATTAAGAAAATGTGGCACATATACACCATGGAATTCTATGCAGCCATAAAAAATGATGAGCTCATATCCTTTGTAGGGACATGGATGAAGCTGGAAACCATCATTCTCAGTAAACTATCGCAAGGACAAAAAACCAAACACCGCATGTTCTCACTGATAGGTGGGAATTGAACAATGAGAACACATGGACACAGGAAGGGGAACATCACACACCGGGGACTGTTGTGGGATGGGGGGAGTGGGGAGGGATAGCATTAGGTGATATACTTAATGATAAATGAGGAGTTAATGGGTGCAGCACACCAACATGGCACACATATACATATGTAACAAACCTGCACGTTGTGCACATGTACCCTAGAACTTAAAGTATAATAATAATAATAATAATAATAATAAAGAAATTTTTGCTACAATTTCAACTGGTAAAGTATTCTGGCAATGTTTATTTAAAGATTTAGGGATTTTGAAAATATTTTACAAAACATTTTCAGATAAAATGATATCATATCTGCTTCAAAATAATACAGAAGTAGAATTATCTGTGTAACGTGTTTCGTTGTGAGATAATTATTGCTTAAGTGTGATGATGGGTACATAAAAAAATGATTACAACATGAGAGGATATTCAAAAAATTGATTGAAAATGTGCATTATGAAGAAACTATATATAGATTTCAAAAAAAAATGCTCCAAAATGAACTTACACTAATTTGTTATGACGTGTCTAAACAGGATCTAGTTTGAGGCATTGAGAAAGATAAAACTACTCCCCTATCAGAGAAACATGAATTCAGCTAAATTGAAGTAAGAACAAAAATCAAATTTATTGTGAAGCATGGGTGGAAGAATGGTGAAATTATTGACTCTTTACACAAAATATACGGGCAAGATCCCCCAAAAGAAATAAGAAGTTCACAAATGAATAACTCATTTGAAGAAGGAACGAGATGATGTTGAAGATGAAGCCCACAATGGCATACGATTCACATCAATTTGCTGGAAAAAAAAAAATGTATCTTACTAGTGCCCTAATTAAAGAAGACCAATGATTAACAGCAGAAATGATAACCAACACCATAGATATCTCAACTGGTTCAGTTTACACTATAGTGACTGAAAAATTTAAGTTGAGTGAACTTTCCAATTCATGGGTGATGAAACTGTTGTGGCCAGATCAGCTACAGACAGGAGCAAAACTTTCCAAGGAAATTTTAGGTAAGTGAGATCAAGATCTTGAAGCATCTTCAAAGAATTGTAAAATGAGGTGAAACATGGCTTTGCCAGTATAATCCTGAAGACAAGGCAAAATCAAAGCAATCGCTACCAAGATGTGGAAATGGTCCAGTCAAAGCAAAAGGAGATTGATCAAGAGCAAAGGTCATAGCAAGTTTTCTAGGATGCTCAGGGCATTCTGCTTATTGGCTCTCTGGAGGGCTAAAGAAGAATAACAACTGTTTTGAGAAAATTAGCCAAAGTTTTAGTATGAAAACACCCACAAAAGGCTTCACCAGAGATTATTTTTCACCAGACCAATGCTCCTACTCGTTTTTTTCATTAAGCAGGGGCAATTTTGCAAGAATTTTGATAGAAAAATCACTAGTCATCCACCTTACAGTCCTGATTTGGCTCCTTCTGAGTTCTTTTTGTGTCTGAATCTTTAAGAATCTTTAACAAAGACTCTTTTTTTTACAGTTAATAATGTAAAAAAAAAAAAAAATACATTGACATGATTAAATTACCAGGACTCTCAGTTATTTAGAGATGAACTAAATGGCTACTATTTGCTATTAGTTCACATACTTAGTTCATATACTCATAAGCATATACTTATGCTTTAAAAACTATATTGAATTTGGTAAAGCTTATGTTGAAAAATAGTTGATATATTTATTAACATCTTTTAATTCCACTTTTCCATGAACTTTTTGAACTCCTCATATTCTCTATATCTTTTCTAAAAATTTACAAAAATAAAAACTTTTAAAAGTTATAAAAGAAATATTTTCACGTCAGATATAGGAAAAAATACAACAAGGTCACCTAGAATTTTACCAGAACCATGTAGCAACCTCTAATCACTTTGTATGCTTAATTTTTGTCATTTTTATTGTTCTTAAGTGTTAATTTAAAATTAGCATATATACTGAATAGTACAGATTAACATATTTTATAAGAATTCTGATTTTGTTCAATTATTTCTCCCTTCCTCCATATTCAGCTTCTGTGCCCCAGAAGAAGCCAGTTCACACTTTTGTGTCACAAACTTCCTTTCTCTTACATTAATTGGTTTACGAAAGGCACATTATGTTGTTCAAGCCAATAACACATGAGAAAAAGATTGCTAGAAAACTTCTGTGACCATTATTCTTCTCTCTTTAGAAACAGCTCCAGAAAACCCTCTCTGCCGTGCTGAACATGAATGAGGGGACCTATAGCCCAATTGCCATGAGGAGCCATTCTGAAGCTATCAAACATGGGGCACAGACAAAATATATTCATTTCAAGAGAGCATCTTACAGCTTCTAGAGCAACCAAGATCCAAACTTTCTATAAGTGAATCAACTTTAAGCCTGTTTGAATTGAGTTTTCTGTTTCTTCTGGTTTAAAAGCATCCTGAAAAACAGAATAGTATATAATTCTCTGATATGCTTTTGATATATTATAACATAAGCTTTCCCTTTTTGCTATTAGTCTTCATAATATCCTCTCAAAGATCTCTATGAAGCCATCAGAACTTTAATTAATTCCTCATTTGTGGATATTCAAAATTCTAATCATCTGGTTTTAGAAATTATATATATATGTTAATATATATTATATTACTATATAATATAGATGGGAGTTTTTAACACGTTTTGTCTACAAATATCCCTAGAAATATAAAACTAAGACAGAGTATACATTTTTGAACTGCTTTTTGTATAATTATCAAAATGGTCTACACAAAGCTTTAAACTTAACAGTGTCATAAATCATGATTGATATTTCGCTGTATTGGATGTTTCTTTTAAAATCATATATTTTGATTACGATTTATACACCTCCTCTTTCTCACTCCTTTCCTCTGATCTGGCTTTAGTGCTCACCACTCTGGAGCAGGCCCTGCATGGCTTCCCATAACCTCTACGCCACTAAATCCAGCCACCTTTATCCTTCCCTATTGGAGTGTTCGCTCACAGTAGGACCCACCTATGTCTGACTCAAGCCACTTCAATGCTCTTTCTTTGGCTCCCGACACCAGTCTCCTGGCTGTCTCCACCTGTCTGGCAGCTCCTGTTCAATCTCCTTGCCAGTGCCTCTCTGCCTCACCCTCTCCTGTGAACTTTCCTGTCTGTTCCTTTTCATTCCATGAACTTTCCCTAGGAGAGCTAATCCTTGTCTGTGAGTTGTTACCATCTATACAGCAATAATTTCAAACACTGTATCTCCACCTAGACCACCCCCTGAGCTCCAGACCAAAATGATCACCTCCCAACTCTGCCTCCGCTTGGCTGTCTCATAGGAACTTCACACCCATCCCCAAAGAACTGAAGTCAGGCTCTTCTACTCCACTCAAACTGCTTTTTCTCTAGTATTTTCTCTTTCCATGAAAGGAACTGTCATCTACACAGGTGATACAAAGCCAGAAACTTGGAGGCATGATTAAGCAGCAAGTGTGTGAAGAGCAGAAAGTCAGAGAACGCCCCAGTGGGCTAAGGGCTCACCTGGTTGCAGGTGGGCTTGTACTTGAGTCCTGGCTTGTTGAGGATGAGTTCCAGCAGTTTGTGATTGAAATTGGACACCCAGATGGACTTGGTTAAACCTGCATCTTTGCACTTCTCCAGGGCCTGGGGAGGAAGGAAATGGGTGGTAGACCTTTACTGTAGTCTGTCCATTTCATTTGTCACTGACTTTTTATAAACCAAAAATCTGATTTATGATATATTACGATTATAATGAATCAAGCAGTTTTATCACTTGAATAAATTAATTTTGAATGCCCTTTCTTGTTCTGCGTACATATTTGTCTCCTTAATTCTATTACATGCACACTCGGGACACGAAATAAACATAAAGCTGCTTTTCCATTTCCTCTTACCTATCCCAGTCACTTCTATGGTACCTATTTTACTGTTAGGATGCAATAGTTAACAAACTACACCATAGTCAAGGGCAAAAGAAACTCTCAGCTTTTCCTCTAGTAAAGGGTTTGTTGTTACGTCTTTTTACAATGATAAAAATAAACGAATGGTATAGGCTTTGCAAGGGCAGTTTCACTGTCCTGCACCTTCCACCCTCCTGCTGAGTCAGGCCGCAGCTGTTCCTCCTCTGTGATGTGTTTCTGTCCTGGGATAAAGCGCTGACTCCTTTTGTGCTTCTCTACGCTGACTCCTCTTTAGGGCTCATGTCCTCAACCTGATCTCAGGGGTAAAGCTGCTTCCATGTCTATGTAGAGCCATAGAAGTTAAAATTAAAAATGGACCGTAGGGGTTATCTCATTCCACTCCCTCACTTCAACGATGAGAACACGGAGGCGCAGAGAAGTTCCACGTCTGAGGTCAGAACTGCTGGAGCAAAACCCCATCTCTTTTGACCCCTCCTTCTGTGATTCCAACCTCACCACACAGTGCCACCTGGTGTCTGCAGCAGAACATACCTCCCATGCGTCACGAAGGTCCACAGTATCAAAAATAATGTTTCCACTGGCATCCTTAGGCAGCAATTCCTCCCCAGGCTGGAAAACAGAGAAAACAGAGGATAAAGAAGAAGGTTTTCTATGAGAATTCCCTTTCTGGAGCCTAAGGAGCTTAGCCACACCACTTTCAGAAGGCTGCGATTATTAATCTGAACATGCATGTGTGCATGTGTGTGGATGTATGTGCTTGTGTGTCTGCATGTGCACATGTGTGTATGCATGTACCAGTGTGTGTGTGCCTGTGTGCATATGTGTGTGTGCATGAGTGTATGTGTGTAGATATGGATATGTGTGGATGTACATGTGTGTGTTTGGGGTGGGGGTCAGTAAGAGAAGACATGGGAAGAAAGAAAGATGAGAACAATCTGAGAGACTGTAGCAAAACACTTTTTCTCCACAGTTACCTTCAGGCTCCTTCCTCCATACAACCCCACACTTCACTAAGAATGCCGTCCCTGCAGCTGAAATTTATTTCATTTCCGAAGGACAGGCTGGTGTGGAAGACAGCGCTTACCATAACTATTGATCAGTGTGTTTAGCCCCAGTTTATGCTCACCCAACTTGGATAAGGAGGACATCAGAAGTGCTCAGCCAATGTCCACTGTGATGAGAGGCTGGATCACTGAAGCCCAAAGGAGTGCAGTTGTGCCACATGTCCCATCCCGTGTACCTCTCTCTCCTGTGGGCTGAGGGGTACATACGGGAGAGACCCTTACCATAAAGAGGTGGAGATTTCATGTTGCATCTCTGTAGTCTGTAGTAACCTAATAGCTCAGAACCTACAATCAGGAACTCAAGCACTAAGAATGCAGGGCAATGCCCTCATCTCTCTAGCATAGAGGAAGTGCGATAATCGAACCTGCATCTTGCTTAAGGCTGGGGGATGAGCACACACAGAAAATTTCAATGTCACTCAGCTGTGAAGGAGACTCGTGAATGATTTAGCAATTCTATGAAATTCACTCAAACCTACCTCTCTCAAAAAGAACCCAGGAAATCAAGCTGGAATGAGACAACAGAGGTGCTAATAACAGTGATGAAACTGTTAGGGGCATAAGAAGGAAAAAACAAAAGCTGACCTTCATAGCCAGTGGACTGTGGATAATGAAGAGATCGACATAGTCCAGTTGAAGTTTCTTCAGTGACCTTTCCAGGGCTGAGCAAACTAGTTCTGGTCTAAAGAAAGTTGTCCAAAGCTGCAGTGAACAAAAGAAATAAAAAGTAGCTTATGATTTCACACATTTGGGCACCAAAATTAAACATAACAGTTAGAAATTGACACATGAGTAACAAAACACTGTGGTCTAAAACTAAAAGAACTGGGGCTACGTTTGTGTTATTCAGGGTAAATTACATCCTTGATGAGATGCTGAGATTTACTTGAATGACTGCAAAGCAAGAAAACTGTGAATAAAACTTAGATGGAGCAGGAAAATCAACTTTAATGCATCAAGGGTTAATGGCATCATCCTCTGAGAGCATTCAAGAAATGTCAGGACAGGGGGAATGGAATCCACTGTCCTGTATAATGAATTCCTCAAAACAATTCTGCTGAGAGATGCCTTCTAAAAACAGGTAGTCATCAGTGTAAACATGCACAGGCTGTATCTCCAGTAACCAAAGCTTTATTTACATTGGAAGAAAGGTTTTCCACCCTAGAAAAATGTTATAACATTCAGGAAACTCAATGCTGAGTTGAAAAAGAAAAAAGTATTTCCTAGTCTGGCTCCCTTTTCTGAATAATATCCCAACCTCACTTGATATGTCCTGAGAACAATTACTGAAGAATTAATGGAGTGGCCCCAGAGTGCCTTGGGTAATCGTATACCAATTACTTAAGTATTTATCAATCTCATTTTATATATGAACAATATCTGCTGCTCAGAGACATTGAAGAACAGTGTCCCACCTTTCACACATTTCAGAGCAAAGCCTTTTCTATGTTTTGATAACGTGCCTTCACAATATTAGGTAATGAATACATTGTTCCTACGTTTTGATAATGCGTCTTCACAATATTAGGTAAATACATCGTTCAAACTGAGACCATATTGTTTTTCTAAATAATACATCTGAACTGACGGTGGCCTCTGGCCACTGCACACACAGAAATTTCACCTTGGTGGTGTAGAAAATGTCCTCTCTCTTCACAGTGCCGTCAGCAATCTTCTCTCGAATGGCCTTTCCGACCTCCTCCTCGCTTTGGTAGAAGAACGCTGCATCAAGGTGACAGAAGCCTACATCAATAGCCGCTTCAGAGGCTTCACCAGCCTTGCTCTTGGGGGTCTATAAAACAGGAGTAAGAGGAGTCAATGATCTGCCTGACTCAGAGAAAATCGATGTATTTCCACAATGGCATTTTCTTTTTTTTTTTTTTTTTATCTGTTATTTTGGGTTCAGGGGCACATGTGCAGGTTTGTTATACGGGTAAACTGTGTGTCACAGGGGTTTGGTGTATAGATTATTTTGTCACCTGGGTAATAAACATAGTACCCGATAAATATTTTTTCTGATCGCCTCCCTCCACCCACCCTCCAACCTCAAACAGGCCCTGGTGTCTGTCGTTCCCCTCCCACGTGTAAGTGAGAACGTGCGGTATTTGGTTTTCTGTTTCTGAGTTAGTTTGCTTAGGATAATGGCCTCCGACTTCATCCATGTTGCTGCAAAGGACATGATCTAGTTCTTTTTTTGTGGCTTCACAGTATTCCATGGTGTTTATGTGCCACATTTTCTTTATCTGGTCTACCACGGACAGGCATTTAGGTTGAGCCCAGGTCTTTCCTACCCAATAGCATCTTCACATCTCCTGCTCCCCTTTTGATCATGTGGGTTTCCATGACAGATCTGCACACTCTGAGGACAGCAACTAACCTCCTGTGAGCTTCTAGCCCCAAATAAATTAGTGGAATAGGCTTCACCCTGGAGCATGGAAAAATCACATCTCATTCCATATGAATCAATTGTACAAGAATAACCAACAGGAAAACTTCTGATACTGAGAGAAATTTTCTAAGGCACTCAATAGGCAGGACAAGTCAATCGACACACACACACACACACACACCACATACACACACACTATATACATATACAGCTGACCCTTGAATAACACAGGTTTAAACTTCACAGTCCCACTTATACATGAATTTTTTTCAATCAAAATTAAAAGTGGGCCTGCTTCTCCTGCCTCCCTTCCCACTCCTTCACCTCTTCTGCCTCTGCCCTCCAGAGATAGCAACCCCAACCCTTCCTCTTCCTCCTTCTCCTCAGCTTTCACAGTGTGAAGAAGACAAGGATGAAGACCTTTGTAATGATCTACTTCCACTTAATGAGTAGCAAATATATTGTCTCTTCCTTATGATTTTCTTAAGAGTTTCTTTTCTCTAGCTTACTTTTCTCTAGCTTACTGTATTATAAGAATACAGTATATCATGCATACAACATGCAAAACAGGTGTTAATCAATGGTTTATGTTATTAGTAAGGGTTCCAGTCAACAGTTGGCCTGGTTTCACCCAGGACACAGACGTCACCTCACCAAGCTGGCGTTGCAACGTCAGGACGATAATATATACACACTCTGCCTCAAATTTCAAACAGTGGATAGTTTAATGACTAAATCTGAGATTCTGCCCTAGCAAGCTTATTAGAACAGCAGGACAAAAGACAGCACGACACACACGCAGGAATAAAACTTCTCATTCCTGCAGTGACTTAAGGTAAAAACACCAATTAGAGTGTTAAGGAAGCTTCTTTTTCACTTAGTGCATTTGAAATGTCTGAATATTAAGCACATGCACGTATTACAATTTATTATGGTAAATGGGGGGTTATGGGGAATTTTGTTCTATTCTCTATGGCACTTTTCTGTCTTTCTAAGAGTAATAAACATTACATATAACATATGTAAGACACACATTATGCCTAATGGATGAAAAGGATAATTATGTCATTGAAAACCTACTGACCCTTTCTGGCAGCTGTTATCCAGTGATATCTCATGACAGAGTTCTACCAAGATTGAGCCCATCCATTGGTCTCTCATTTTGGGGGCAATCCCTCCAAAGCAACCCCAAAGCTGCCCTTACATTACCGTGACCAGAGTGTGACACTTCAAGTTCTCTGCGGTGAACTGAGTGGATGGCTGTATTTCAGTCCTTACTGTGATGTTGTGCCCCCTAAGCCTTCCCATCGAATTACCTAATGTTTTGAATCACAGTGGCTTCTTACATGACAAAAGGTTTGGATGGTCGAAACTCCCTGGCAAATACTTCCAGCCCCAACAACCGCATAGCAAAGCTGCCAGCAAGTATTCATGTTGGCTTCCACTTCCCCCTAGGCCCTTGGCCCTTCACGTTTCTAACCAAGAGTGGAGCGTTTCTGAGCAGGTGGAAGATGACAGCAGCCTGAGTATAGGGTTTTTTTACGTAAGAAATAGTGAGTATTCACCAAGGACGGTTGTTGAGGAATTAAATAAGATAATGCATGGAAAATACTTACAATACATGAAACCATTTGATATATGTTAGGTCACAATAATAATAATAAAAAGAATTCGCCAAAATATCAACCTCCAAACTCTCAGAGTCAACAGCTTATCATCCTCTTAGTGCAAAAGAAGGTAAGACCCTTCAGCCTCCTGGGGTCCACTTACATGATCAGGAGCGTAAGTGCCAAATCCCAGCATCGGCATGACGTGTCCATCATTCAGCCTCCCGGAATGGCTTTGCTTCAGATCCATCACCGCCCACAGCCCAGCTAATCTGACTCTGCCTTTCCTTCCGTTTCCTCACTGAGAGCCCAGTAGGAGACAAGGCTGCCGCGTTCTTTATTTCCATCAGTACAAGATGGGTGGGGCAGAGATTACAGCTGCCTATAATTTCAAAATGAAGTTGAAATCAATCCATTGACTTTGTTCTGATTCTTCCACGTCTCTGCAGGCCTGTCTTACAGGAAAATCGTACAGAAAGATTTGCATGCTAGAGGAGTTTGAATTTTATCTTCAGCGCTGTACACACTTGATTTCTAAGTTAAAAAATTAAACATGGCGAAAGAAACAATCAACAGAGTAAACAGACAACCTACAAAATGAGAGATTTTTGCAAACTATGCATCTGACAAAGATCTAATATCCAGCATCTATAAGGAACTTAAACAAATCTACACGAATAAAACAAACAACCCCAATAAAAAGTGGGCAAAGGACATGAACGGACACTTCTCAAGAGGAGGCAAACATGCAGCCAACAAATATGAAAAATGCTCAACATCACAGATCATTAGAGAAATGCGAATCAAAACCACAAGGAGACAGCATCTCACACCAGTTAGAATGGCGATCATTAAAAAGTCAAAAAAATGACAGATGCTGGCAAGGTTGTGGAGAGGACTGAACACTTATACATGGTTAGTGGGAGTATAGATTAGATCAGCCATTGTGAAAGACAGTGTGGTGATTCCTCAAAAGACCTAAAGTCAGAAGTACCATTCAACCTAGCAATCCCATTAGTGGGCATATACCCAAAGGAATATAAATTTTTATATTATAAAGATTCATGCTTGTGTATGTTCATTGCAGCACTATTCACAATAGCAAGGACATGAAATCAACCCAAATGCCCATCAAAGATAGACTGGATAAAGAGGATGTGGTGCATGTACACCATGGAATACTACGCAGCCATAAAAAAGAATTAGATCACATGCTTTGCAGGAATATGGATGGAGATAGTGGCTGTTATCCTTAGCAAACTAACACAGGAACAGAAAACCAAATACTGTATGTTCTCACTTATAAGTGGGAGCTAAATGATGAGAACACATACAGGAGAACAACACACACTGGGGCCTATCAGAGGGTGGAGGGTGGGAGGAGGGAGAGGATCAGGAAAAATAACTAATGGGTACTGGGCTTAATACCTGGGTGATGAAACAATCAGTAAAACAAACCCTCGTGACACAGGTTTACCTATGTAACAAACCTGGACATCCTGAACATGTACCCCTGAACTTAAAAATAAAAGTTAAAAAAAAAGCATGCAAATATGTCTTAGATAATTGCACCAGACTTATTTTACAAGGTATAAAACTATCATTAGGCTAGTGATTCTAAACACTAATTTTCCCAGAGGACCTAAGTTAACTTCCTCACCATTCCTTTCATCATAAATCCCATAACAATACCTCACTGAAAATTTCTTGAACAAAGCCTGACACCTGGTCCCAAGCACACATGTGACTACATTTCTCAGGAAGACCTCCTCCTACTTTCATTATCTTTGTCTCCTGTACCAAGGCCCATTTCATTTTTTGATTCTCACTGTCTCGTTTTCTTTTCTTTTTTTTTTTTTTGAGACAGAGTCTCACTCTGTCGCCCAGGCTGGAGTGCAGTGGCGCGATCTCGGCTCACTGTAAGCTCCACCTCCTGGGTTCACGCCATTCTCCTGCCTCAGCTTCCCGAGTAGCTGGGACTACAGGCGCCCGCCACCACGCCCGGCTAATTTTTTGTATTTTTAGTAGAGACGGGGTTTCACCATGTTAGCCAGGATGGTCTTGATCTTGTTTTCTTGAATCCTTTTGGTGAGAAAAACTTGTCTGAAATCATGGATAAATGTCTGTATTCTTGCCTTTCTTTCAACCATTGCCTCTTTCTGGAACAGCTTTCTCTATCCCACCTAGTTTTCAGCAGTTTAATGACTTCTTACTTATCTAAAATGCACCTCCTCCAGCCACACATCCTTTATGACTCCTTCTATGACCTCCCTAGATGAAGCTGATACCCTTCCCTGCATACTCTTTAGCTTCTACCGTCCAGGCCAAAAAACCACATCATTCAAATTACATTCTCAACTAATAAGGAACTTCCGCTACATAAAACACCTAACTCATGTTTTCTTTAATGTTTCTATCATGTCGTGCTTCTTGCAACCTGTATTCGTGCCATCGGTATTTTACAGCCAATTATGAAACATACAATTATAATTTATCTTACTTTCAACTCATCCCTCTGGCTGGTCAAGGTCAGAACTCTGTCTGATTCTATGAGTCCATTTGGTTGCATTTATCTCAACATCGTGTTCGCTATAAATTTGATGAGAATATCCCTTATATTCCATCGCTAAAGCTTTTGCACTAAACAGAGATGTTCTGTATCAAGTCACAGGAAAACTCTGTCTTCATTGATGTGAACTGCCTGGAGTCCACAATTCAACAGGTTAAAAATTTGTCTAATGTTCTTGCAATATTTATCTGTATCTTGCACCAAATGCTTGGCTAAAGTAAAAGACACTGTTTCTCCCCTACTTCTGATTGAGCAGTCTAGGAACTTAGTAGTGAAAGAAACTGCGCAAATTTCATCCTTAGTGAAGCCATAGCAGGACTTCATGCTCCCCGGCCCTCTTCTCATTACACTTGTGTTAAAAATTATCCTAAAACATTTCTAGATTTGATGTCATGCCTTATGGCATATCGTTTTCAGAATCCATCTTCTCTTTGTAATTGGAAAGATGATTGTCTCTGGTTTCCCATCACCTTTTTTATTTTCTAAGGTTTCTAGAAGACTAGTAATGAGAAAGAATGGAGCTCCTTGTCTCATGAACCAAGGGAGCTCGTTGTTCATGAGACAGGAAGTGGGCAGATGGCAAGATGTTCCACTAGATCCCTGCCTCCTGGTACTCATGCCCTTGGGTAAACCTCTCCTCTTGAGTGTGGCTGGTACTTGTGTCTTTATTCTAACCAATAGAATACTGTAACTCCAAAAAAAAATACTATTTCCATCATTAGGAAATACAGGATTGTCACTTCGATTATGCTCGCCAACTCAGCAGTCTTCTCAGCTTGTGGGCTTTGATAAAATGAGTGGCTTTGTTGGAGAGGCACACATGGAGAGTAACAGAGGCTGGCCTCAGTCCACCTGCCAGCTAAAAACTGAGGCCTTAAAGAACTGAGCAAGCTTGTTCTCCTCTCAGAGCAAGTCTCGGCCACCAGCATCACCCTTTTAGCTGCACTGAAGGAAATCCTGGCGGGTTTTCTTTAGTGGGGACCACCAGATAGGATGATGAGGGGATAAGAATTTCTTCTCACCTTCTTGGTGATGTCTTTGTCCCTGTGTCACTCTAATCGAGGTATCTCCCCAGTCCCTACTGTGTCTGTCCATCTCACTCCTCAGTTTTAGTTTCTTCAGAACAATTGTGATCAGAGCAATTGCCTGAATTATTCACACCAAGTGAGTTATTTATCAGAGGAATAAAGGATGTTTGAGCCATTCCATATCAAGTATCATCTTGTTTTAAAATATTTTGCTGGGCAGAAAGAAAAGTCATTATTTACAGCAAGACTACAGAGTTGGATACAGCCCCAAAACTCTGATAGGAGATTTAACCATACAGAACAAGAGTTCAGCAAGGATGCTGCAATTCATGAGGAAAGGGTAACCCAGGGTTATGAGAAAAATGTTAACATTGCATGGCGATAAAACGCCAAATACCTTGCTATGGTTTGAATGTGTCCCCCAAAGTCCATGTGTTGAAAGTATAATCCCCAATGCAACAGTGTAAAGAGATGTGCCCTCTAAGAGGTCACTAGGTCATAACGGCCCTGCTGTCATGAAGCACTGACCTCATTATTGCGAAAATGGGTCCATTATCATGAGAATGGGTTTATTGCAAAAGTCATTTCAGCCCTCTCTTGTTCTCTCATCCTCTTACCCCTGCTTTCGTGCCCCCTGCCTTCTGCCATGGGATGACGCAGCACAAATGTCCTCACCAGATATGGGTCCTGTGATCTGGGACTTTCAAGCCTCCAAGACTGAGCCGAACAACTTTTTTTTTTTTTTTTGGGAATGAAATCTGAGTCCTACTATTTCTTTTTTTTTTTTTTTTTGGTTTTTTTTTATTATTATTATACTTTAGGTTTTAGGGTACATGTGCACAATGTGCAAGTTTGTTACATATGTATCCATGTGCCATGTTGTTTTGCTGCACCCATTAACTTGTCATTTAGCATTAGGTATATCTCCTAATGCTGTCCCTCCCCCCTCCCCCACCCCACAACAGTCCCCGGAGTGTGATGTTCCCCTTCCTGTGTCCATGAGTTCTCATTGTTCAATTCCCACCTGTGAGTGAGAACATGCGATGTTTGGTTTTTTGTCCTTGCGATAGTTTACTGAGAATGATGTTTTCCAGTTTCATCCATGTCCCAACAAAGGACACGAACTCATCATTTTTTATGGCTGCATAGTATTCCATGGTGTATATGTGCCACATTTTCTTAATCCCAGTAACCAAAACAGCATGGTACTGGTACCACAACAGAGACATAGACCAATGGAACAGAACAGAGCCCTCAGAAATAACGCCGCACATCTACAACTATCTGATCTTTGACAAACCTGACAAAAACAAGCAATGGGGAAAGGATTCCCTATTTAATAAATGGTGCTGGGAAAACTGGCTAGCCATATGTAGAAAGCTGAAACTGGATCCCTTCCTTACACCTTATACAAAAATTAATTCAAGATGGATTAAAGACTTAAATGTTAGACCTAAAACCATTAAAATCCTACAAGAAAACCTAGGCAATACCATTCAGGACATAGGCGTGGGCAAGGACTTCATGTCTGAAACACCAAAAGCAATGGCAACAAAAGCCAAAATTGACAAATGGGATCTAATTAAACTACAGAGCTTCTGCACAGCAAAAGACACTACCATCAGAGTGAACAGGCAACCTACAGAATGGGAGAAAATTTTTACAACTTTCTATTTTTTATGAGTCACTCAGTCTCAGCTATTCTGTAACACAACAGGAAACAGACTAAGACACACCCATATAATCCTCTCTGAATAAACGGGAGTCCATTATCAAGCAACAAAGAGAAATGCTGCCCGACTCTCTGGGGAAACACACCTTACCCCTCTTTTACCACCCCACACAAGCAGGGAGCCAAAAAGATCCCCTTTCAGAGTTCTCAAAATGCCTTCTGAAGTCTGGTTAAGACCACACCTTCTGACTGGGAGTCTGGTTCGTTAAGACTGCTGTGACAAAGTACTGTACACTGGGTGGGTTATAAACAAAAGACGTAGATAGCTCACAGATCTGAAAGCTAAAAGTCCAAGATCAAGGTGCTGGCAGATTCAGGGTCTGGCAGGGGCCTGTGTCCCATATCACAGACAGCTGTCTTCTCACTGTCCTCATGTGGCAAAACAGGCACACAATCTCTCTGCTGCTCCCTCCTTCCTGCTTCCCTTCTCACCACACCATCTCTGCACACACCAGCTCCCCTTCACCTTCTTCCACGCTTGGAAGCAGCCTGAGGCCCTCACCAGAAGCCCAATCCTGAAACTTCCAGCCAGCAGAACTGTGAGCTGAATAAACTTCTTTTCTCTATAAATTACCCAGCTTCAGGTTCTCCTTTATAGCAACAATAAATGGACTAAGAGGGGCTCTAATCCCATTCATGAGGCTTCCACCCTCACGACCTAATCACCTCCACAGGACCCACCACCAAATAGCATCACCTTGGGGGTTAAGGCTTCATATATGACTTTGGTGGGGATGTAACGATTCCATTCATTGCACAGGGCAAAGGGAGGCCATAGCAGCAGGGTCATAGTGTTCTGGGCTGCTCACTGCCCCTCACTCCCAGGCCTGCCCCACCCCAGCCAAGGCCTTCATGCTGCTCTGGGCTACCTCTCCCGGGTCCTGCTCCCAAGCAAAGGTGCTGACTCAATTGCGATCTCCTGAGACTCACTCCCTGCCCCTGCAACAACATGGCCATGTCCTTGTCAAGTTCTTCTCTAGGAAAATGTGGGAGTCACATAGAGACTTGTACCTACCTGTGCAGAGGTTTTCCAAAGCCTCGTGTCACCCCCTCTGTCTCATCATTGGTTTTTGGCTTCAGTCTCACCTTCTTGGTGATGTGTTTGTCCCTGTGTCACTCTAATCAAAGTAGCTTCCCAGTCCCCACTGTGTCTCTCCATCTCACTCCTCTGTTTTAGTTTCTTCAGAACAATTGTGACCAGAGCAATTGCCTGAATTATTCATTTATTTTGTGGTGTGTTTTCATATTTATTGACCGATTTCTCCAACACTAATCACCACACCTAGAAAAGCTCCCTAGTATGTGGTCAGTGCTCAATAAATATTTGTGGAATGAATGACATTGAGTTCTAAGCATAGCCACAGTGGGTTTTAGTTTTTCTGTGCTCTGTTCTTATTTTCTATGATCTGTAAACTATCTCTAAATCCTTATTAAAGGTTGCGTCCAACACTGGTTTTCGCAATGGGAAATTGAGAGGCCCATGTTGCACTCAAACAGAGCAGCAAATCACTCGTCATCCCTCCCCTCGGGGCTGGGACTAACAGCAGGGCCTTCCTCAATAGGGTACAGCTATGCCCAGCTGAGTGACAAATGCTCTAGTCACAGAGAACACAGCAGCACAGGAGGCCGGCATGGTGGCCACAGGGGGAGTTCACGCATGGCCGCTTGTGGACAGGGGCAGGGTGGCAGCCCTGAGGAGGTTCAGAGGTGACCAGGGACATCTTGAGGTGGGAGCATCAGTCATGAACCAGGATATAAAAATCCATGCTGCTCATTTAAACAGGATGTGTCATCAGATGGTGGGAGTATCTAGAAAGAAGCCAGTCAGGAAATAATAAAGCAACCCAGAGGCTTTTAAACACAGGAAGCCGTTGGCCGGGCGCGGTGGCTCACGCTTGTAATCCCAGCACTTTGGGAGGCCGAGGCGGGCGGATCACGAGGTCAGGAGATCGAGACCATGGTGAAACCCTGTCTCTACTAAAAATACAAAAAATTAGCCGGGCGTGGTGGCGGGCGCCTGTAGTCCCAGCTACTCGGAGAGGCTGAGGCAGGAGAATGACGTGAACCCGGGAGGCGGAGCTTGCAGTGAGCCGAGATTGGGCCACTGCACTCCAGCCTGGGGGACAGAGCGAGACTCTGTCTCAAAAAAAAAAAAAAAAAAAAAAAAACACAGGAAGCCGCTACCCTCCTAGGCTAGAGAAGCAGAGGAGGCAGTGCTGGAGGCAGAGCCCGGGGTCCCTGGAAGAAGCAGCACCCATGGAGGGCCTGAGGGAGGCAGCCAGGACGACTGGAGGGATGGAAGCTGCTGCTGTGTCCCCCAGAGAAGGGAAGAAAGGCACCCGGACTCCGGCTTCCCTTTCTGCTCTCAGCAGCGCCTCACAGTGGCCAAGCCCAGCTGGAAGGCAGCAGGCAGAGAGGGCAGCACCCAGGGCAGAAAAGGCTGCTCTCCTGGGCTACAGCAGAGCAGGAGAGGGAGGAGGACGGGCACTGAGCAGACAGGAGTGTCAGTCAATCAGGCTGACCCTGGCCCCGCATCCTCAACGGGGTATCAATGAAATACCGCCTTCTTCTGTAGTTCAGGCTGATGGGGCAGGAATGCTGGGTTATGTAAGTGTCACAGTGTTCACTGAGGGGGATAACACAAAAACTTATTTGTTCCTGGGAAAGTTCTTAAATCTCATTAAGGCTTCTTAAGCATTCACAACATTAAAGCCACCTTTGCCAGAGGTTAGGATTAATAGGTGGGGCTAGATATCCTACCTGAAATTCAGTTCCAGAAATATTTACTGAGTATCTTTTATGTGTAAATGTTCCTAGTTTTTCTTTGTTTGTTTGTTTGAGACGGAGTCTCGCTCTGTCCCCCAGGCTGGAGTGCAGTGGTGCGATCTCGGCTCACTGCAAGCTCTGCCTCCCGGGTTCACGCCATTCTCCTGCCTCAGCCTCCTGAGTAGCTGGGACTACACGCGCCCGCCACCACACCCGACTACTTTTTTTGTATTTTTAGTAGAGACGGAGTTTCACCGTGTTAGCCAGGATGGTCTCAATCTCCTGACCTCATGATCCGCCCGCCTCAGCCTCCCAAGGTGCTGGAATTACAGGCGTGAGCCACCGCTCCCGGACCCTAGTATTTTTTTTTTAAATCAGGCATGTAAGAGTAAGTCCAAGAGTTCCACATTCAATTTTGTGAGGCTATATCTTCACATGTTTCCCTGGGCTGGGACTAAAACAACAGCCTTCCTTGAAGCTAGGACATGAGAGTGATGGTATTAAGACAATTGCCTCGTGATGAAAGAATACCCGAGACTGGGTAACTGATAAAGAAAAGGGGCTCAATTGGCCCATAGTCTGCAGGCTGGACATGAAGCATGGTGCTGGCATCTGCTTCTGGGGAGGGCCACAGGGAGCTTACAGTGATAGTGGAAGGTAAGGGGGTAGCCCGTGTCTCACACCACAGGAGTGGGAGCAAGAGAGAGCAAGGGGGGGCAATGCCACACACTTTACACAACTAGATCTCCCAGAAACTCACAGCGAGAACTAACTCATCACAAGGGGAATGTGCTGAGCCATTAATGAGGGATCCCGTCCATGATCCAATCACCTCCCACCAGGCCCTGCCTCCAGCACTGGGGATTACATTTCTGCACAGGATTTGGAGTGCACAAATATCCAAATCATATCAGTAATTATTGCTGAATTTTGAAGCCCCGGGTCCCAAGGACAAACACCTTCCCAAACTGAGGCCGAGAAGACGAAGGGAGGGTTTCCTGTCTCTCTGGGGCATGGATTACACCAGGGAAAAACATCAGGTGTTTGATTGCCAATGGCTCTGCCATTTGTAGGTTGTAACACATGATCAGAAGAATGCAACAGATTGAATATCCAGCTTTGCTAAGGTTGCAGAGTTTGGTCTGAGCTAGGAGTCCACATTCTTCACCAAGGTCTTCCTCAGAATCCATGCCGTGGGACCTGTGCTTGCTGAAGGGAGATAAGCCACAGCTGAAGACACTCCAACTTCAGAGAACACAGCTCCCTTTAATACGGAAAAGCTCGCTGCCATCAGCACCCCGAGTTTTCTCCTCTTCCAGCCTTGGATGCTTTTCCTGTGTGAACTGCAGGAAAAGAGGAGGCACTCCACATCCAAAAGAGCAGTCAGGAGTGACGGCCATCATGAAGAATAGTTGGAGGTTCCTCAAAAAGCTAAAAATAAAACTACCACTTGATCCAGCAATCCCACTGCTGGGTATGTGTCCAAAGAAAATGAAATTAGTATGTCAGATAGATATCTGCACTCCACAGTAGCCAAGATATGGAACCAACCTGAGTGTTATGAACAGATGAATGCATAAAGAAAATGTGTTTTATATACACTATGGAATATTATATTGCTTCTTTTTCAACCAATTTGTTATTGGTATATGGAAATGCAATTGAGTTTTGTATGTTGAGTTGGCATTCAGCACCTAATTCCCCAGCTTCCTTCTCCTGTTGCAGAGCCTTAGGTTGGCATACCAAAATAACATATCACCCTGAGTCCTGGAATATCCACCTGGAGCAAAGCCCTGGACACTATGAATGACTGACAGAAGTTCATTCTGTGAAGCTGATGAGATTTGGAAATTGTTACTTCAGCATAATTTAATCTATCCAAATACTCCAATCTTGACTCAGTTGCCTGCAACCATGTTTGGTTTCAAACACTGTATTAGCTGGAACTCAGTGCCAGAAACAAGAACTGTTCTATGCCTTTTAAGCAGAAATGAGATAAATAATTTTGGTTGCTTGGAAAACACTGGTAAGGCCTGGAGATGGAAGCTTAACATGACCTCTAGGAACTGCTCCAAGAACACTGTGTACCTGCCCTATCAGGAAAGCCACCTCGGAAATCCTTGCACTCAGGAACATACCCCCATCCACAGCTATGATGGCCAGAATCGGGAAGCTACAGCCACAGCCACAGCCACACAGTGCCCTGGACACAGGAGCCCAGTAACCACTGCACAGCAGGTGGTGCAGTGAGTGTAGCCACCCCACATCTGCCTGTGGTCACATTGGAAGCCAGAGGCTGTGCCTGCCACCTCTATCACTTTCACTGCCAGCAGAAAACACCAAATGCCCTAGGATTTGGCTGCTGCTTCTTTCTGCCTTCCAAGACTTGTGTGAGTGCTTCAAAATGGCAGAACCCAATGAGCGTGTAGAAGTCATATTTGCAAGGTCTTTCCACATTGTCTTAACCTCTTTGTGCTTGGCCAGTTTTGCCAATGTGCATTTATTTATTTATTCAGTTTGATATATCCTAATCTTGTGATTCCAGAGACTGGAATTCATTTGGCTTTCTATAAGTTATGCTGCATTCCATTAATTGCACATTTTTTCACATAAAATGAAATTGGGATGCATCTTAAAGTTGATAGCATGACCTAAGTTAGTTGGCAGAGTTTTTTCTTTCTTAGGTAGTATATAAAATAATAATGCATCTTACAATTGTCAGCATCTTATATTTGAAGAACCCACATGCCCAAGAGGGAATGTGGCCCTGCCAACACCTCAATTTCAGACTTCAGAACTGTGAGAGAATAAGTTTTCACCGTTTTAAGCCACCCAGTTTTGGTCAATGTGTTATAGCAGTTCCAGGAAACTGATCTAAGTGTGCACGAGGCAGGCAGGAAAGATTATGCCAGAGAGAGATTACTGTGAACAAGGCAACAGGATGTGAAATAACTGGTGTTTTTGAAACACTAAGACAAATTTAGTGTGGCCGGCCTGAGGCAACCGGGAGTGGAAGGGGTGTGGACAGGGGCTCCATCATGAGGACAGCCTGTGCCTTTCAAGGGATAGCAAAGCAGGCCTGACCCCAGCTGCCTTCACTGGGAGGGTGGGAGGCCTCAGAGGGCAACCCCAAATGTTCCACCAGGTTCAAAGCCAAGCCACAGGGAGGCATCAGCCTGACAAAGAAAGGAAGAGGGAAGTGATCAGGAAGTGGCAGAAGACCGTTCCTACCAAAAGCAACACTGACAGGACAACAGGTTCATCATTGTCGGGAAATCGACCAGGAAAAAGCCACCAGTGATGGGCAATGGGGCACAGTTGAAGACACGGGGGCTGCAGATTCCAGGGCTCTTCACTCAAGCTTATCTTTCTTTCAGACAGACCACACCACAAAGAGACATGAATATCACAGTCATTTTAGTCTGCAGATTTAAGATTTGTGGATGAAGCCATCTTTCACAACCTCAACACGTATACCGGGCCATGATTCTGCCAGGTCAGTCCTGCAACCACAAGGAAGAGGACCAGGAAAGAGGTTAGGGGAAGGAGGCACCCCAGCCATGCAAAGGCAGAAGATATTCTTAGACCGTGAGTGCCAGGAGCTGCACAGTGAAGGGGTGACCACCAGCCGGGTTAGTAATCTGCTGTAGAAACTTGTCAGCTTTTTTCTTGAGGTTTATAGATTTCTCTTCTTAACATACACACATGCATGTATGCACACACATGCATACATATACACCCATACACACACACATACACATACATAGATGCACATATACACATACACTCAAACACACATATACATACATGCAGACACATATACGCATATACACATGCATGCATATACACGCACATACACATACACACACTGTGATGGTTAATTTTTTTTTCTTTTTTGAGATGGAGTTTTGCTCTTGTTGCCCAGGCTGGAGTGCAATGGCGCGATCTCAGCTCACAACAACCTCCTCCTCCCAGATTCAAGCGGTTCTCCTGCCTCAGCCTCCCGAGTAGCTGGGATTACAGGCATGCGCCACCACACTCGGCTAATTTTGTATTTTCAGTAGAGACAAGGTTTCTCCATGTTGGTCAGGCTGGTCTCAAACTCCCAAGCTCAGGTGATCAGCCCACCTCGGCCTCCCAAAGTGCTGGGATTACAGGCATGAGCCACTGTGCCTGGCCGATGGTTAATTTTAAAAGTCAACTTGACCAGGCTAAACGATGCCCAGATAGCTGGTGAAACATTATTTCTGGGTATGCCTGTGAGGGAGTTTCCAGAGACATTAGTATTTTAGTTGAATTGACTGAACCAAATTTTGAATCTGTAGACTGAGTAGAAAAAAATCACCCTCACCAATGTGGGAGGGCATCATCCAATCCTTCAAGGGCCCACATAGAACAAAAAGGCAGCAGAGGGGCTGACTCGCTCTCTTCTGGGAGCAGGACGCCCACCTTCTCCAGCCCTTGGATGCTGGCACTCCTGGTTCTCCGGCCTTCAGATGGACCGGGACTTACACTGGCAACTCTCCTGGTCCACGGACCTGGGTTTGGACTGCATTGCACCACCAGCTTTCCTGCATCTCCTGCTCACAGATGGCAGTTCATGGGACTTCTCGGCACCCCTAATCCTGTGAGCCAATCTCTCATGATAACTCTCTTTCTACACCTGTAGCTAGATCTCCTGTTAGTTCTGTTTCTCTGGAGAACCCTGACTAACACACACCCTAGAGTGGCATCCACCCGCCTGCAAATGCCTACCCACTTCTGTTCCCTACAGTTCTCCAGTGTTCGCAGACCACTGCTCAGAGACCAAAGGCAGCACCACTGCCCAGGCACAAAACACGTCTGCTCAGTTATGGGAACTCCTTCACAAACTCATCAATCAGATGGCGATCAGTCCTTTCGCTGAACCCTTGATAAGCCAACAATTTGTTCCTTCAAAGAGATTAAAGCAAAACAGTGGGTTTATTACTTGTCTGTAAGTATTTCAGCTCTCCTTGCCAAAGAGTGTTTAGAAACTAGCTTTTGTTCTTATTTCCTTTGGATTTTTTTTAAATTTTCTTTTTCTGTTTTATTTATACTTTTTACAAATCAAGGGCTGACTTTCAATAGATCACAGCGAGGGAGCTGCTCTGCCATGTATAAAGCCCTGACCCAGAAGTAGGTTGTCTACAAATGATTTAGGTTCACCATGAACATGCATTGTGTGACGGGCCAGATTTTTGATTGTTAGAGAATTCTTAAACATCTGTGTCACTATCTCATGTTTATTTACAGATCTTTTGTATTTTCACCACAATCTCCCTAAGAAAGCAAGCCTCTCACCCAAGTTCTTGAGATAGATAATTTCTCTCTTCCTCAATTAGAACTATAACAAACCAGCTCTCTTGGGCTGTTCTTGGGCTGTTTTTGGAAAACAATTTCCCCAGGGAGTCCAAATACACTCTCCCTCTATTGTTCTGGCCATTTAATGTTTTAAACAGGGTCCCCCTTCTCTGCTAACACGAGTGATCAAGGCAAGAGTAGCTTGGAAAGTGTTTAAGTTTGGGGTATCACTCCACATGACTAATAATTTTTTTTTGTTGTTGCTATTGGAGGGTTTTTTTTTTTGTTTTTTTTTTTTTTTGAGATGGAGTCTCACTCTGTCTCCCAGGCTGGAGTGCAGTGGTGCTATCTCGGCTCACTGCAAGCTCCGCCTCCCGGGTTCATGCCATTCTCCTGCCTCAGCCTCCCGAGTAGCTGGGACTACAGGCACCCGCCACCACGCCCGGCTAATTTTTTGTATTTTTAGTAGAGACGGGGTTTCACTGTGTTAGCCAGGATGGTCTCGATCTCCTGACCTCGTGATCCACCCGCCTCGGCCTCCCAAAGTGCTGGGATTACAGGCGTGAGCCACCGCGCCCGGCCTGTTGCTGTTGGAGTTGTTTTGAGACAGGGTCTCAATCTGTTGCCCAGGCTGGAGTACAGTGGCATGATTATAGCTCACTGCACCCCAATCTCCTGGGCTCAAGCAATCCTCCCACCTCAGCCTCCTGAGTAGCTAGGAATACAGTCACGCACCACCATGCCTGGCTGATTTTTTTTAATTTTTAGTAGAGATGAGGTCTCACAATGTTGCCCAGGCTGGCCTAAAACTCCTGAGCTCAAGTGATCCTTCTGCCTCGGCCTCCCAAAATGCTGGGATTAGAGGCATGAGCCACTATGCCTGGCCATGAATAATAGTTGTATCTCTTCAGGGTTCACAGTGTCATTAACTTTTGCATTTTCTGGGAATTTAACAAGTCCTGACAGGCATAGCTTTATGCAGGATTGTAAATTATCCGAAACAATCATGAGGTTTTTTAGATTACAGAAAATCTGACGATGTTAACCTATCATGATCTATAAAATGCTAGCTTTTGATCACCTTGGAAGATATTTTATTTTATTCCTCATTCTATTGCTGTGCCAGTGGGTCAAAGTCTCATTCATCCTTTGCTCCTGTCTGTGTGTGTCTTCTTCCTGCATTTTGGCAACGTTTTCTCTTTACCATTATCTTGATAGATGCCCACTTCCTCGTCCTATTGCCAGTAAGTTAAATACAATCTTCTTTGCATCCATCCCACATCCAGGGCAACTGCACAAAAACAGGCAGTGAGGGAAGCAACTATGGCAAATATCAAAGCCATAACTCCTACTTACCTTGTCAATTGCTCTGAGTAACAGCGGTGTACTCCTCAGAGAAGTCCTACTCATCACTGGAAAGTGTCCTAGCAAACCCTATTGGTTCAGAACATTGTGTACCTACACCTGAGTCACTGAGAACAGGGCGCTTTCTTACCAAATAAACCTATAAAGTTCAATTACACTCTTTCCGGTACTACCAAATCCATTCACCTGAATTGTAATGGATTCTGCGTATCATAGACAATTTCACTTAAGTTGAATGCATATTTATAGAACATTTTAAAGTGTACAAAGCCCTCTCAAAAACATGAACTCATTCATTGAAAGCGTGCTGTCTAGAATCCAAACTGTAGCTCTTTTCTTTTAAAATCCCTGGTGTTGTCTCTACATGAGATTGCTTTTCTTATAGAAAGTTTAAGAGCAAGACAGCTAGTAAGCCTTGATGTCTGCTGCACTTGACCTTGCAGAAATCAATATTATTTTACAATATTGTCACAATTATGACCACAAATTCATGTCTTTACAGAAGACCCTGAATATATGTCAAAGAAAAAATTTAATCCATAGTTCGGATTGTTCTTATCGCTAGGACTTTGAAATTCTTCAGGTGGTAATAATTCCAGTAGAAATCCAAGATGTTACATCTTATGCATATAATGCCTAACCAGATTCAGTAAAGGCTACATCCGTTGAGAACATGTTGGGCCAACTGAAACTTCAAAACTGAAATCTAGAAATTCAACCTAAAGTTGTCTTTAGTGTTTCAAAAGCTCATGGGCAGCTGTCAGTTTATATTTGTGTGGTATTTGATGTCTTTCTTTCTCCTTTGATTTTTCTGGAACATAACAAATTTAGTAACCTAGCAATGACCACTTTCTATAAGCCATCTCTACCATCCAAACAAAATTGGAATATCTTTACTTCCTGGCCAATTCCAGATATTGGCTACACTCTAATAGAATTTACCCTCATTTCCTTCAATCCCCTCATCATTTAAAGGAAATTCTCTAAAATGTCTCTGTTCAAACATCTAGATCCTTCAGTTTCCTTGCCGAATCACGTATGACAGTTTACTGACCCCTGATTTGGTGAAAGGGTTTGTAGTCTTTTGGGTACTCTTGCTCCCATTAGTCATTTTCAGGAGTTGGTCCGGAAATGTTTGCTGTCCCTTTAGAGACAAAGCAATATTGTCTGTAAGTTTAAAAGCCAAACTGTCTCTATAATAAATATGTCACATATTAATCAAGGAGCTTCCCAGTTTTTACTTTTTCATTTATTTTTTAGAGATGGGGTCTCACTGTGTTACCCAGGCTAGACTCAAACTCTTGGGCTTAAGTCATCCTTCCACCTCAGCCTCCCATATGGCTGGGACTATACGGGTGTACCACCATGCCTAGCTGCCCTATTTTTGTTGTGAGATGGAGTCTCGTTCTGTTGCCTAGGCTGGAATGCAGTGGTGCAATCTCAGCTCACTGAAACCTCTGCCTCCCGGGTTCAAGCAATTCTCCTGCCTCAGCCTTCGGAGTAGCTGGGAGGCTGAGCCCTTGAGGTCGAGGCTGCAGTGAGCTGAGATCGTGCTACTGCACTCTAGCCTGGGAAACAGAGCAAGACCCTGTCTCACACACACACACACGCACACACACAAAAATTAAAAGTATTGTCCAATGTTGATGTTAATTTTCTAGAACTGTAGTGTGCAGAATTCACTTCATTAAATTGATATTTCAACAAAGAATGTACATTTGTCCACCAGTCTTATTCTATTCATGATTCTTTAAGGATCACTGACTGTGGTTCAGCAACTTCTCCCCAGCTTAGGACCTGGAACAACTTCTATTCATTTCAGTCAACACTGACTGGATTTCTAACCCCAACCGAAGGATAAGTGCATTTTTTGAACTCGGAGGTCTGCTTCAAAATCATGCCATCTAGTTTATCTCCCAATTTCCTTTCCCCTGCCCTTTTTAAAACCAAACTATTGTCTTTGATGGAGAAGATGAAAGGAAAACAGATGGAAGATTTGACTTTTATCTATCACCATTTACTTTACATGAAATTTTAAATCTCCATTTTCTGTCAACTGTGCTGGTTTTCATAAAATATGTTAAAGCCATTTTTGGCTTCACGTATGAAAGCATGAGCTTGTTTAGCTTCCCTAGCAATGTGCATTTGGCCATTGCTATATTTTGAATGTTTGTGTCCCTCCAAAATTCATATGATGAATCCTACCCTCAAGGTCATAGTATTAAGAAGTGGGGTTTTGGAGTTGATGAGGTCATGAGGATGGGGACGTCATGAATGGGATTAGTGCCTTAGAAAAGAGGCCCAAGGGAGCTTGTTTGCCCTTCTGCCCTATGTGAGGACACAGTGAGAACCGGGAAACAGACCCTCACCTAATACCAAACCTGCCTGAGCCTTGGTCTTGGACTTCCCAGCCTCCAGAATGTTGAGAAATAAATTTCTGCTGTTTATAAGTCACCCTGTGCATGGCATTTTTGTTACAGAAGCCTAAACAGACTAAGACAGCCATGATCACTCTAATTTTTTTTTCATCTTTTCCTTCACATTTGCACAATTCAAGAGCAGGTGCTGACTGGGAGACCCTTCCCTTCCTTAGAGAATAGTGAGCTGCTTTTTCTGATTATGGAAGGGCTTATTTACCTGCTGCAGGATGTGCAATCGAGAACATTACCTTCCCCAGGGGCAATTCTAACCCCCCACCACACTACTTTTTGATCAAAATAGACCCTCTTTCTTTTCACCTATTGTTCACTTTCCTCTGATTAAAACAAAAAAGTAAAGGCGAACCAGTACAAGCCCACATACATGCACACACAGGCAAGCACACACACCACAAGAACACACTCATGCACCCATGCATACACACATGAACACGTACAAGCACACACGCACACACACGTATGCATACAGACACTTTTAACCTCTCCCTGTCCTACATCTGTGTTACATTATCCCCACCAGTTTTTTTTTTTCAAGTTTTAATGAAAGCTTGTATACAAGATCACTTTATTCCTGCATGTTCTCAATCGTTTCCTCCTTGCATTTGCCCTTTTCCTGTCCTACTTGGTGAGATCTGGCTTTCTGTGCAAGGATCTTTTTGTGGTCTTTGTCTAATTTTAGTCTACTGATAACCCCCTTGCTGGGGGGAAAGTCTACATGGACAGTTGTGTCATTAGCCTTTTCCCGCTGCACCCATTCGATGTAGATGACATATTTCTCTCTGTAAATCTGGACTACTTTGCCAATTTGCCGACCTTTATGGTGCCCTCACACAACCTGAACATCATCATCCTTTCAGACAGGCATGGATCAAACGTTGTACTTCTGTCTCAGCTGTTCGGAAAGAGGGGAAGACATAACTGTTCTGTGAAAGTGGGAAGGCGCATTGAAATGCCTTTTGCAGTTACTGCTTCGGTCAGAAGTCACAAAGGGATTGAACTTCATTTTGGCCACTCCCACTTCAGTGATGGCCACAAAGGGCCCCACTGGTTATTAATGTCTTTTTTCAACTCAAACATTTAAACTATATAACCTGGCATATTGTAGAAGAGAACTGTGCAGCATTAAATATTAGCATCTCACACTCACATGCACAGAAATATTCAGATTCCAAAAATATACCAATTTATGAAGATCAATATTAACTCACTAATTTTTCAAAGACTCGCAATTATTTGATCAATTTCAGGAGAAACTATTCTATTTTTGCACTATGTTCATGCAAATTGCCTAAGACTCATCAGTTTCTGTTATTTTCAAATATAGAGTGACTGATTCTATGAATATTCTGCCTCAGTGTTTAAAAAAAATTCTCCTATAATAATTGGAAAAGTTAACAGAAGTGATGAGATTTGTCTTAGCAGTATCTCTTATTTTGTAAATCTTCATGTGAAGCTTCAGTATCTCTTATTTTGTGAATCTTCATCACAATCTGAAGTATTCCCATTACATTTAGGAAAAGAACCAAATGCTTAACATGATCCTCATAAGGTCGCATAATGTATATATCTCTGTATGCTCACTTTGTATTTTATCATCAATATTTGAGGCAACAAATCAAAACCAACTTCCAAGATAAGGTCCAGCATATGTGGACTTCCCAGCAAATTTTAGTAAATGCTGCCCTCTAATGCCTGGCTCTAATATTACATCAGCTCAGGGTTTTGACCAAAAACAAGACACAAATGAGATCACCCAAGGAGACTTTAGCAATCATTTCCAAGTTCCCTTTGACTAGCTCATTCCACAGACGAGCAAACTGAAGCCCAAAAACTCAGGTGTTTCTCCAAAGATCACACAGCGAATGACCGTCAGAGAGAGTTAGAACACAGAATTGCTGTCTTCCCCCAGACAGGGCATGTGAGGTGTGACCACAGGGCTCTAGGGGTGGTGCCTCACCTGTTAGGCTCTCTGAAATTCACAAACTGCAAAGCATGGCACTGCCCCTAGGAATCTGTTACAGAAAACAAGAAAGGATTCTGACATAGCTCAATTAAGAATCAACCGGAATTCATGCAGCCGGGGTCCTTGTGAGAGACAATTTGCATATTATACCAGAAAAGCTGGAGAGGTAGCAGAGATCAGGTGCTGCTCGGTTTTGTGTACTGAACTCAGGATTTCTAACTTAATCCTGACGATGACCAGCTATAGAAGGCTACTAAGCAAATTGAAGAAGGTCACTCCGGCTCAAGGGTATAGGGCGGGTCTGGAGACAGGAAGACCAGAAAAGCTTTATTTTGGTAGTCCAGGGTACCAACAATGAGGACTGCAGGACCCCGACCCCTAGTTCACAGAGTGTATTAGTCCGTTTCCACGCTGCTGATAAAGCAAACATACCGGAGACCGGGCAATTTACAAAAGAAAGAGGTTTAACTGGACTTACAGTTTCACCTGGCTGGGGAGGCCTCCCAATCATGGCGGAAGGCAAGGAGGAGCAAGTCACATCTGTGGATGGCGGCAAAGAGAAAGAGCTTGTGCAGGGAAATTCCCGCTTATAATACCATAGGATCTCATGAGACTTATTCACTATCAGGAGAACAGCACAGGAAAGACCCACCCCCACAATTCAATTACCTCCCACCAGGTCCCTCCCACAAGACGTGGGAATTCAAGATGAGATTTGGGTGGGGACACAGCCAAACCATTTCACAGAGCTAATGGGAAGATGGTATTATCAGGCTGTCTAGAGGACACAGGAGAAGGAGAAAGGGTTGTGAGGCCAGAGGAACACTCACTGTAACTGGACATGCTGAGCTTGAAGGTCGTATACACAAATGTGAACCTGACAGAGCCAATCCTTCAAGATGGATCCCAAGCAGCTAACCAGGCACAAATTTTAAATACAGCCAAGCAGTCATTTGTTGACTGGAGGTCACACAAGCACCCTGAGTTCCCCAAAACCCACACCTCTATTTAACTTTGGAACTTTCAGAGCTCACTTGAACAAACCAATCAGAGCTTACCTGAATCAATCAATTAGAGCTCACCTAAACCAACAAAGGAGAGCTCATCTGAACCAACCAATCAGGGTTCAGCTGTATCAACCAATCAGGGCTCAGCTGTGTTGACCAATCGGTTTGAATTTTTTATTTGCATACTTGAACCTGATTGGGCAGAAACTTTTGCTATAAAAGCTAGCCCCAGCTACTTGGGAAGCTGAGGCAGGAGAATCACTTGAACCCGGGAGGCAGAGGTTGCAGTGAGATGAGATCACGCCACTGCACTCTAGCTTGGGTGCCAGCAAGACTCCATCCCTCAAATAAAAAATAAAAATAAAATAAAATTTAAGAAAACACCAAACCCTCCCTTTGTTCTCTGGAACACATCTTTGTTTACACCAGAGGCTGCATCTCCCTCGTTTGTCAGCTGTTTGCTGGAATAAAGTCTCTTTCCTCCAATTTCCTTCCCAGAGAACTTTCCCTTACAACCTTGGAAGACAGCCGGATGGAAATACTTAGTAGGTGTTGGAATATTAGGCTGAAGCTCAGGAGCAGGGGGCAGATTTCACTTACAGATTTTGCACCAAGATACATTTAATGTAATTTTGAAAATTGTCATAGTCATTATGTAATGAATTATGTAATAAAATTAAGTTAAATAATTGAATAAATTAATTAAAAATATGTAATAAAAGTAAGCAATATAATAATTATGTAATGTAATATAAAATATAATTTTAAAATCCCAGTTGTTACACCGAGATAAGTCTGCCTTGGAGGCAGGTGGAGTTGTCCAGGAAGACTGTAGAATGAGAGGTCAGGAAGACAATTGGAGAACCCACATGTTGGCACGGGCAGAGTCCACACAGGAAATGAAGGAAAGGCAGATCCATTAGAACGATATTGATAGGATCTCACATTGCAGAAGGGGGGAGCAGTTATGAGAAAAATATGCTCAACACTAACAAATGCTGGGGGAAAAAACTGTAACTCCACACTGCCAACTGAGGAAACAGCAAGAAGCTGTTGGTTAAAGCCACCAAAGCTCCTGGAACATTACAAGTTGCCCAAAGAAGAAGGGACCAGTATGAAGAAAGGGAGAAGGAACACAGGGACCCCTGAGGCTGCATCCCAAAAGAAGAGGACCATCCTAGAGGAGAAGGAGCTGTCAATCCTCATTGTCATCGCAGCTTACTTTGTAGAGGGCACAGCAATTTTTCAACACGTGAGGTGGGAGGTTCGAGAGCTCTAAGTGGGTATTCAAATCAATAGTACAATCTAAATTATAATCTGACTCTGATTTGGGAGTGTGGTGACTAATATATCTGGGGAAGAAGATCATTGCTGCATATGCCAAATGACAGACAGGTGACACAAGTTAGCGAAATTTTTTGTTTTGTTTCTATTAAAGAATACTTAGTGCTAATGAGGATATGGTGAAATAACTGTCTACTCAAGGACGAAAATTAATATTAACCTTTTGTACAACACTTATGCAATATATATCAACATGTTTACATCATTTGATATAGTAATTCCAATTCTAAGATTTTTAACTAAGTAAATAATTTATAATATGGAGTAAGCCTTATGTTTATCTCAGGGTTATTTATAATAGGAAAAAACTAAACTCAAACTAAATTTTTCATGACAGAGGAATTACTGAGTAAATTATGGTACACATTTCAAGTGGAAAATCAGGCAAATGTTACAAATAATAGCTGAAAGTTTTTAATAACTTGGAGAAATCGTAATTATATAACATTAAGTAGGAGAAATAAGATATAAAATTTTATATGTATTATTACATCAGTTCTGCTTTTTTAAGTCCATATAAAAAATTCACAAGATGCTAAGTATAATGTTCTCTGCAAAGAAGAATTAAGGTGATATATTTCCTTCTCTTTCAAATTTTCCTTACTCATCCTGCAATATTTTTATAATCAGAAAAAGTCATCCAGGCATTCAGGGATGAGAGCTGTTAGAAGGATTCCAGGAGTGTCACAGGCTAAAGTAGGTGAGGAGGGCCTCATGAAAGTAGTGGGACTTGAATTAGGATCTGACAGGAAAACAGAATGATACACTGAAGAGGAGTGAACGCTCCTGGCATGCAGAATGATGACAACAGGAACAAGATGGGGTGGTGAGTTAGGTGCAAAGAGTTGACCAGTTGGCTGGAGAGAAAGGAGACTTTGTGTATTGGAATTGGGATTTAAGAGTAATCAGATGAATATAAGATTGATGGGATGGAAGAATAAAGCTACTGAATAGTTTTGATCAACAAAAGACTCATGTGTTTCTTCTAGCTTTAATTTTCATTAAACCCTCAAAACAATGGTTGGCATAGAGAGTGCTTGACAAACATTTGTGGGATGAATGAATGAGGAAACAAAGTCCAGGGTAGGAAATATTCTGTAAGTGCCATTTAAATGCCTTTATTTTCTTCTGCAATCAAGTGTCTCTCCAAGATGATACAGTAAGGTAGCCTCTCCCCCTTTCAGCTCTGCTCATTTGCAAGTCAGATATATTAAGCTTCTGAAAATTTCACAGACCCACTCTCCCTTGGAAAAAATGATAGAGATAAAGTAAATGAAATAATTACTTCTCTACTATTCACCAGGGTCAGATATTACTCAGCTGAGGAAAATGATGATGGGTGCCATTTACTAGTTTAAAAAAAAAAAAAACACTAAACAAAAACCCTATGTAAAATTTCAAATTAAAAGCTTTTCCTAAGCATGGGATTTATCTATTTCACAATGAAGACTGCATATTTTTCATCTTCCTTTCTAAATAGCTATTGATTACATTCAATTAATTCAGAATCTGATATCAAAAGATTTTCCTAAGACCTAACTCTCAAAAGAGCTAGAAAATGATGTCCAGGGGTTTGAAGCCAAGTCTCACACCAAAACCCATGGGCGCCACCATCAGTCATCCTGCCTGCTGCCTCTCATATCTCCATCTCCAGCTGGCTGGTGCTGTGAGTTGTTCCATCGGCCCTTACCTCCACTCCACCCTTGGATTTACATTGTCTTGAGTTCTTGTATCTTACAAAATGTATAAGCTGTCAGTCAGCTAACCTGAAAGTCCACCTGTAACTCATGACCAACAGACAGAAGAGAATAAGCATGCTCCCGCCCAAAGCCCTTTTTCTACACGAGCAGCCAAGCACTGCCCTGTCCTCAGACCTCATCTGCCTGAGCTTTCATACACTGTTGTTCACCACCCTTCTTTTTAAAAATTCACCACTTGGCTTCTTCAAGTATTTCTTAAAACGTGATTCTTGGTCCTCTTCCTTCCTTCTTTACTCTCTTATATGTGTACATCATGCAATGCTGCACATTTAATCCTATCAGGAAGGGTGATGAGGCATAAAGAGGACAGATTTGGATTCAAGCAAACATAGGTTTTCTGTGTGTGTTGGTTTGGTTTGTGTGTTTTTCTTAGAGACAGGATCTCGCTGTGTCACCCAGGCTACAATGCAGTGGTGCAATCATTGCTCACTGCCCCCTTAACTTCCTGGGCTCAAGTGATCCACCTCAGCCTCCCGAGTAGCTGAGACTACGGGTGTGTGCCATCACACCTGTCTAATTTTTTAATTTTTTTTGTAGAGACTGGGTCTCACTGTGTTGCCCAGGCTAATCTCGAACTCCTGTTGTCAAGGGATCCTCCCACCTTGGCATCCCAAAGTTCTGGGATTACAAGCATGAGCAACCATGCCCAGCCAAGCATATGTAGGTTTGAATATCAGTTCCACTACTTCCTGTTCTCTGTTGAATTACTTAATCTGTATGAGCCAAACTATATTTTCCTTACTGAGAGGTTGTGGAGATTAAATGAGGCCATAGTCAAGCTCACCGCATGGTAGATGCTCAATACATGTGAGTTATCCTTATAATCATTATTAGGTGTGTGTTAATATGGGGATATTTGCTGATAATTAATTAATAGTAAGACCAGGCTTGACTGATGCTGGAGAACCAGGGTTCAGGAATTTGAGAATGATTGCCTTTGGGACACACACTTTTGGAAGAGGCCTATCCACCTGACCCTGCACGTCACTGCATTTTCTTGCCAGCTATGCCCAGAATGCATGGTCCTGACTGCTTCTTGCCTGGGCTGTGTCTCAGGGTTGTGCTCATAGCAAGCAGCCTTTAGGGAGGAAGTAATGTCTCTCCCTAGGCAAAGGGCAGGCTTCCCTCCACTTGCTCTAAAGCCATGAACCCTCCAAGCTCATTGTTCCCAACCCACTACATGTGGGAATCTGTGCAGGTGCCTAGCATGTCAGTGGTGCTGACAGGTCAAGTAACACGAGAAAGGAGAGTGGATTGTTTGGTTTGACAAAATGAATGTCACTGGTGTCCTTGAGAAGAATCAAGGTTGCTGGTGTCCTTGAGAATGTTGCTGGTGTCCTTGAGAGAAAAAGCACCATGGGAGTGAGTTCAAAAGAGCATGTTAGAGGCCAGGCGTGGTGGCTCAAGCCTATAATCCCAGCACTTTGGGAGGCTGAGGTGGGCGAATCACGAGGTCAGGAGATCAAGACCATCCTGGCTAACACGGTGAAACCCCGTCTCTACTAAAAATACAAAAAATTAGCTGAGTATGGTGGCGGGCACCTGTAGCCCCAGCTACTCGGGAGGCTGAGGCAGGAGAATGGTGTGAACCCGGGAGGTGGAGCTTGCAGTGAGCCGAGATCGCACCACTGCACTCCAGCCTAGATCTGGACAACAGAGTGAGACTCCATCTTAAAAAAAAAAAAAAAGCATGTTAGAAAAGAGGGTTAAGTTGTTGAATAGAGACTTTTTAAGGCACTTTTTGCCAGAAAGAGAAATGAGAAAATGAGAAATTCTCATGCTCCCTCTAAGAAAACTTACTCTTAACTGTTATAAAGGATTGTGTGATTTATAAGGAACTACTTATGAATACTATCTTATGAATACTACTGATGAATACTACTTACGAATACTTACAGGATTCATAAGGAACTATTTATGAATACTATCTTAGCATGTTAACCTTCCCATAAAGTATTTATCATTTACAGGAAAAAAAAAAAAAACAAACAATGTTTTCAACCAAAGCTGTCACCCTTTCCTGTTTGGGCCACAAGCCAGCCTGAGACAGAGGCTGGAGGCTGGAAAGCTCTGCCTGTCCCCCCACCACACTGCAGACACATGGCATTCTGGTAACCAGGCTGCATTCCACAAGCCACAGGTTGAAGCTCTGTAGCCCTCTTGGTTTTATTGCCCCTTAAAGGAGATTTTAAATACATCACAAAGACTTAGGATGGAGGATACTGTCTTAGTCCATTTTCTGTTGTTATAACAGAATACCTGAGAGTGGGTAATTTATAAAGAAAACAAATGTATTTCTTATGGTTCTGGAGGCTGGGAAGTCCGAGGTTGAGGGACTGCATCTTGTGAGGGCCTTCGTGCTGTGTCATAACATGGTGGAGGGCATCAGCAAATGTGCCAGCTCAGGTCCCTCTTCCTCCTCTTTTAAAGCCACCAGGCCCATCATGGGAGCCCCACCCTCTCAACCTTATCTAATCCTATTTACCTCCCAAAGGTGCCACCTTTAAATACCATCAACATATGAATTTGGGGATTAAGTTTCCAACACATGAAATTTGGGGGCTACATTCAAACCATAGCAGATGCTAATTCAGACACCAAGAAGAGTCACTAAAACAGCAACAATTGACTCTTGACTTTGAAGTGTTGTTAGATGATGTCAAGTACCATATCGCCCACAACAGCACAAGAGAGAATAATATTTATGAGCCCATATTCTGACGCTTGCTGGAATAACAGCACCTGTGCCGATTAGGGGAACTCATACCTACAGTAAGCGTATTTCAAGAGCTGGCACCCATTGCAAACCAGTCATCCACCTCTTCCCTGAAAGGGACTAGGCATTGAAGCTTTTCTTATGCCAAGAAAGTACTTCTTTTACTCCACATGCCACCAGTGTTCTCTGTCAAAAGTGAGAAGTTGAGATAGGAGGAAATAACAAGGAGACTTTCTAGAACCATCCAACTGAAAGGAGCCCTAGAGGCCACCCAGACAAGTGCCCAGAGGAGCTGGGTGATTCTCCAAAGCTCCCCCAGAAAGTCAGTGGCAGATCTGAGGTTACAACCAGGTGACTCAGTGTTCTTTGCAGAATGTCCCACTATTCAGAGGGCAATACCATTGAATGGTGTCCCAGAGGGTGGGATTGAGCCAGCCTGCCTGGTTCAAACACCAGCCCTGCCACTTACTCACGGTGTTAGTGGGCAATTTCCCTAACTTTTCTGGTCCTCCCTTTCCTTGGTCTGCAATAAACTGGACAAACTGCATAACCTCCCTGGTCACCAGTATTCTCCTCTACAAAATGGGGTGATAGTAATACCTTCTAGGAGTATTGAAATGATTCAATCATTTGAGACATTAAAAAAAAAAACACTTGGCTCATGATAGAAAGAGCATTCAAACATTGACTTTATTATCATTGCCTCTCTGAGACGTGCGAGTCCGAGTTAGACAATGGCTTTGCCTGAAAAGAGCCTGAAGTTGTTTAAAGAAGACAAAAAAGATTTCATAAAAATTCTTGTGGTTGTGGAAATGGTTAACGATAGGTGGGAAAGCCCAGGAATAATTACCCCTCACTGGGGGACAGTGGCAGCCCTTCAGGGACTCCCCCGGCAGAGCCAATGGGCCTCAAGTCTGTCCTTCGGGAAGTCGTGAGTTTGCTCAGACTGGGTCCTTGAATAACGCAGTAGACCACCCCTTTAGGGTGGCTTCATGGTTGAGGGAAGGAAGGCCCCTAAGATCAAAGCCCCTAAGAACTTCGACCAATGTCCAGCATCCAACAAACCACTTGGGGTAGAGACATGGGATCTGAGCTACGGTTGTGGAGGAGTGATGTCAGCAGAGCCCAGGGGCTGCAGGGGGTGTGGTGGGAGGTGGGGGACTTAAGGATATCACCCAGCCCACAACAGCCCTAAATAACCCTGTGGGTCCAGGTCTTCTCACCTGCTTCTGGATCTAGAATGAGTTCCTGGGAGAGAAAGCAAGAAGTGAAGGGAACATCGACAGTACTGTTGGTCAGAGGGTTCCTGGTACTTGGTACCACTGCCCAACACTCAAATCTAAAGTCACTTTGCCGAAAAGATAGCAGCCATTCTAGGCAATATTGCAAAAGTTGTATTATCTTAACATTATGCTTCCTTGTGAAAGTCATTTTCCATACTCTCAGTAATTGCTTTAAAATGAGATTTTTATCAGTTTTTTTCTGCTGCACTTTGAGATTGATGCCTGTGAAGTGTTAGAATGCAGAGCTCAACTTAAGGCCAAAGCAAAATTCGAAACTTCTCCCACCCCATCAAGCAAGATTTGTCTTCACTCGTTCATCTGTTCATTCAATAAACGCTAAATGAGCATTCTGCATCAGACACTACATTGAGAAGGTGCAGATGGGAGCTCCTGCTGAAGAAATGATGCAATATGTGTGTATCTTAAACTAGGATCCCTAGAAAGACTGACACAGACAGCTACATGCAGAATATCTTGAGGGAGTGTTCCCAGGAGATACACCTGCGAGGAAATGAGAAGGCAAGACTGGGCCCAGAGAGAAGTTGACCCAGGAAGCAGCTGCAACAGAGGTCTGGGCTATACCTGCAGAGAGCTCCAGATTGTGGATAATCCTTCTACGTTGTCTCAAATTGAGGCAAGGGGCTGGCACTTCAGATGCCTGCATCAGCAGTCATTGGCAGTGAACCATCCCAGAAGGGTGAATAGTGACCTTGGGTGAGGCTGTTTCCTGCCCAGTGAGGGGCCCAGCTGTGAACCATCCTGCCATCCTGAGAATCTCTAGAACTATAGACCAAACTCATCAAGCCACACTGATGGCCACATCCTTTCCCCTTAAATGATGTGGGGGCATACTCCCTCTCCCATGAGCTACACCTTCTCCCCATGCCCTTAGAACATTCAAATGAGTAAAGGGAAAGAATTTTCCTATTAACATATCCCTCCAGACAAATGAGAACTCAGATCATCTGACCTAATGCTTCACATTTGCTGAGAGTTTAATTAGCCAGAAGAGCACCTATTGCCTCATTAACCCTCTAACTGTGGGCCATTAGCAGTTAGAAAAGCAAACACAGCAGCTGAACAAAGCAAATACACGCTGGCCATCACTAAGGTTGAAGATTGCCCAGGTGGTAGTTACCTGGGCAGCAAGTTGTCGCTAATCCTGCCCAGGTGAGCATGGCTAATAGGCCTTCTGTGTCTTAAAGCAGGACTCCGTGAAAGGCAGATGGGAGAGTAAACCAAGACAGCGCCAAAGGCTCCGTTTCTTTGTTTTGCTGAGGAGCAGGCTGAAAACACGGAGTCCCTGCATGTTGGTTCCACACATCTGCAGCGCCTGGACAGCAGGGTCTGGGGTGTGTGGTTGGGTGGAGGGAGGTGAAGGTAAGGTCAGGAAGGTAGAGAGAAAGAGAAAAAGGACTGCCCTTACGTGACATGGACATTGACGAGCAGAGCTAAATGCAATGGAAGAATAGAGAATAAAGGCTGAAAGCTGTTGTGTAAAGGAAGAAGAGCAGATGTTAGACGTCATCTCACGATTTATAATCCTTTGGGTATATGCCCAGTAATGGGATGGCTGGGTCAAATGGTATTTCTAGTTCTAGATCCCTGAGGAACCGCCACACTGACTTCCACAATGGTTGAACTAGTTTACAGTCCCACCAACAGTGTAAAATTGTTCTTATTTCTCCACATCCTCTCCAGCACCTGTTGTTTCTTGGCTTTTTAATGATCGCCATTCAACAATGATAGACTAGATTAAGAAAATGTGGCACATATACACATACTATGCAGCCATAAAAAATGATGAGTTCATGTCCTTTGTAGGGACATGGATGAAGCTGGAAACCGTCATTCTCAGCAAACTATCACAAGGACAAAAAAAAAAACAAAAAAACAAAAAAAAACACCGCATGTTCTCACTCATAGGTGGGAATTGAACAGTGAGAACACATGGGCACAGGAAGGGGAACATCACACACCGGGGCCTGTTGTGGGGTGAGGGAAGGGGGGAGGGACAGCATTAGGACATATACCTAATGTTAAATGACAAGTTAATGGGTGCAGCACACCAACATGCACATGTATACATATGTAACAAACCTGCACGTTGTGCACATGTACCCTAGAACTTAAAGTATAATAAAAAAAAAAAAAGAAGTCATCTCAGAATTCATCTGGACCACTCCTCCTTCATTTTAGAGGAAAAGAAACAATAACCCAGAGAAGAGCGATGCCATGCCCAGGGTCACACAGATGACTCATGACGGAATGCAGATTAAAACTTGTTCTGATTTCCATTCCCAGTTTCTATCCACCTCCCCAAGGAAAATAGAGGAAAAGGAGAAAAGAAAGATGACAGGGAACAAACTAGAGGAACTAAAAAGATAAACTAGAAAAAAAAGAAAATAGTGAAAATTTAAACTGGGCAGAAGAAGGAAACAAGCAAAGAAAAAACAGCCATCAAAATTGATGCTGATTCTAAAATCCATGTGCACCAGAAGGGCCAAGAAAATTTTGAAAAGGAACAAGAGGTGGAACTAGTCCTTAAGATTCCAAATATTCGGCTGGGCGCGGTGGCTCACGCTTGTAATCCCAGCACTTTGGGAGGCCGAGGCGGGCGGATCACGAGGTCAGGAGATCAAGACCACGGTGAAACCCCGTCTCTACTAAAAATATAAAAAATTAGCCGGGCGTGGTGGCCGGCGCCTGTAGTCCCAGCTACTCGGAGAGGCTGAGGCAGGAGAATGGCGTGAACCTGGGAGGCGGAGCTTGCAGTGAGCCGAGATCGCGCCACTGCACTCTAGCCTGGGCGACAGAGCGAGACTCCATCTCAAAAAAAAAAAAAAAAAAAGATTCCAAATATTCTAGAGGTATTGTAATCAAAATAGTGTGTTACTAGAACAGTAATTACAAACATTTTGATGGTACGGAGCAGGAGGTCCAGAAACAGGCCAATGT